>NW_028227257.1:109311599-110016599 GCF_978045245.1 Mus caroli | reverse complement strand
TTTTTTCCTCTGTCATGGAGGCCTTGGGGCTCAAACTCAATTCATCAGGCTTGGCAGTAACTGCCATTACCAGATCTGCCATCTCACCCAACCCCCCACCCCGTATATTTTGCATCAAAGAGAAAGTAATATGTAATAGGTCAATGTCAGAGGATTTACATTGTCAGAGGATGTTTCAAGTTACAGTCCACTGTAAAAAAAAGTCCTGTATAAAGTACATCTATCTACCTACACATACTTCTGTATATCCTGTTATCTACCTACACATACTTCTGTATGTCCTGTTATCTATCTACCTACACATACTTCTGTATGTCCTGTTATGTACCTCCACATACTTCTGTATATCCTGTTATCACAGAGTTGAAAGCCCACTCAAAAAGAGATAACATTGCCCAGTACTAATGTTTAGGCTTCAGCCTCCCAAGTGCTGGGCTTTAAGGCATGAGCTACCACATCCTGCTAAACTGAGTAGCTTTTAGTTGGAGAAAAGGTTGAATTCATGACTTGTGATTCTTCCAGTACTAATGGAAGTTAACAGGGCATCGGCAGGAATAAGCGACTGTTGTGTCAGTGTGCCCAAGCTGTATTGGTTGCTTCTCTCCTTGCTGTGACTAAATGCCTGACAGAAGCAACTTCAGTGTGGAGCTTTATTCTGGGTCATAGTTAGAATACACTGCATCATAACCAGGAAGGAGCCCCGCTCCTGGCAGCCGGGAGAGAAATGCGATGCTCATCATTAAGCTGAGATCCAGCCCACAGGATGGTGCTGCTCATATTTAATAGCTTTGTTCACCTTGGGTATCCTAGCCAGTGTTTGTAGACGATGCTGAGCAGGGGTGGGCCTGAAGCAGAGCTGATCCACATTCCACGGGAGACACAGCCCAGGAAGTCAGTGCAGACCAGACCTGGACAGGGGAGCAGAACACTGTGGTCAGATATCCCTGTGCTCATGCAGGGACAAGAGCAAGGGTGGTAACTGTAGGCAGTGAGCCTCACAGATGTGTGGTGTGACCGTCCCAGGTTCTTTATTGAAAGTTAAAAGTAACTGAGGTTAGTTTTTGAAGACTGTGATGACAGGAAAAATGAAAATCTGTAGTGACCATAGAGAAGAATGAACTCAGAGAATTTCTCAGAGGAGCTTCCTAGGCAAGCTCAGCACCGTTGGCTCCACCTGCTGACCGGGAGGTCCTTTGGTTAGGTAAGGACCCTACCTGTGCTAGGTTAAAGAACATTAGTGCTCTCTCTCTCTCTCTCTCTCTCTCTCTCTCTCTCTCTCTCGCTCTCTCGCTCTCTCGCTCTCTCGCTCTCTCGCTCTCTCGCTCTCGCTCTCGCTCTCTCTCTCTCTCCTTGTTCTGAGTCTTCACTTCTGCCCCACCTACAGGGGAAATGGCTGAAGCAAATCCACAATTTGTTGACCAAAGTTGAAGAAACTGTACCCTAGGGTTGTGTTCTGCGATGGTATGCATAGGTTGTGTTCTGTGATGGTGTGTATGCTATACAACCTTTTCTAAAATGAATGCTAAGCTGACTTCTCATTTCTACTTCACTTAAGCAAATCCCACTTTGGACGCAGACCAAGATTATCAAACAAGCTTTATACTTCTCCAGCACAGATCCCGGGTGGAGCTAATGCATTCTCAGCAAAGTAAGATTTAAATAGTTTTGATTTTTGACTTATATAGTTGATCAATATAAATTGTTTAAGGGCTGAAAAGATGGCTCAGTGGTTAAGAGCATTGAACGCTCTTCCAAAGGTCCTGAGTTCAAATCCCAGCAACCACATGGTGGCTCACAACCATCTGTTATCGGGATCTGATGCCCTCTTCTGGTGTGTCTGAAGACAGTAACAGTGTAGTCACATACATGAAATAAATAAATCTTAAAAAAATAAATCATTTAAGATAAAATTTAGATTATAAGTTTTCTGAAAATACTACTAATTCTATTGGGGGGAGACTGTTTAAACACTTTATTCAGAGACTTGGGGAAAGGTGGTAGAGGTCCACGCTGTCTGCTGTCCTGCGCAGGGCAGACCTTAGTGATGGCCCCGTCGCTAAGAGCACTACTACTAATTCCAATAGTAATTGGGAGACATTTCCTAAATATGCTGGATACAGTTCTTTAAAACTAAGAAAGACACTAAAGTTTAGGATAGTTACTCTCCAGCACAGCCACGCTTTGCCAGACCATCGAATGAGTAACTTCGTAGCATTCAAAACTACTTGATTAAATAAATGCCTTCCATATCGAAAATGTTGGTACATACAGTAAAATTTGCAATCTTCCCTCCATTCTCGCTGTTGTGAAAGCTATGAGTCTCTTAACTGTTTTCTTAAGTAGTTAGAGTTCTTCTTACTGTGAACATCACCATCTCAAAAGGAAGTCAGTGGAGTTGTTTTGTTTTGTTTTGTTTTTAGGAGAAGGGCTGAAGACAGCCCTAGGTAGCGTGGGTTGTCCAGGAACTCTCTCTGTAAACCAGGCTGGCCTCTAACTCATAGAGATCCATCTGCTTCTGCCTCCCACGTGCTGGGATTAAAGGCATGAGCCACCACATCCTGCTAAAGTCAGTAGATTTTAGTTGGAGAAAGGGTTGAATTTATAGCTTGTGATTCTTTAAGTATCTACACTGTAGACTCTACAGGAAGTGAGAAGAAAAGGGCTTGTGCTTTACTGTTAACTTGTTGGGTCAGTGCTCAGATAGATTTTGGTCGTGGGTGTTTATGGTTGCGGCTTGCAGCAGTAGCTAGTGTTCCATGCAGCCCCGGGACAGTGAAGGTGAATCAGAGTATGTTCAACTACTCCAGTCCTCTGAAGTGTGTTGGCTAACCCCCCTACTCAGGGATATAAGTGGATGGATCTGCAGACATCCTAGTTCACAGAGTCTTAGGCATATATGCTGCTTCCTATTGACTTCAGTTATGCCAGCTTTAGCAATGTGGTACATAAAACAATAATAATTAATAATGCTTATAATAATGACATCTAAAAGTCAACTGTCATTTAGTGAAGAGAAAGGCATGAAAACCCTTTTCTTAGAGTTGGTGTGACCATATGTAAGTTCTGGCAAGCCATTCTATGGCAGCCAAACAATGGTCCTGCCATCCCAAGCAATTGAGGACTTGGACTGTCAATGTCAAGTTTCTCTGACACTATTAGAAGACCAAAGGGTCAGAACATAAATTGTCTTCCTGTGCCCTTTTTATGTGCGGAGAAGGGTGTGTGTGGATTGGTTCCTGCTGTCATTTTTATATCTCAAAAAAAAAAAAAAAAAAAAAGGTTTTAGGTGTACACATGTCATACTTTGACTTTGTTCTGTAAGTCCCCTCCCCTGCTGCCACCTCTCATCCTTCCCGCTTGCTTCATCCTTTTCCCCAGTCTGTCTCCCTTTCCACTGTTCTTTTCCATGTACTCCATCTAATACTCTTAAGATGCTTTCTTCCCTTTCTAGTTTCATAATCTATAAACACGTATTAACACACACTCATACATACAATTTTAAATTTGGGTTCGGTATCTGTCTTCATTAGGGTTTCATTATTATGAAGAGACACCATAACCAAGGCAACTCTTATAAAGAACAACATTTAATTGGGACTAGCTTACATTTTTAGAGGTTCAGTCTATTATTGTCATGGTGGGAAGCATGACTATATGAAGGCAGACATGGCTTTGGAGGAACCAAGAGTTCTGTGTCTTGATCCAAAAGCAGCCAAGAGGAGGATTTATTCTGATTAGTGACCTCAAAGTCCACCCCCACAGTGACACACTTCCTTCAACAAGGCCACCTATTCCAACAAGGCCACACCACCTAATAGTGCCATTTCCCAAGGGTCAAGGATATTCAAACCACCACAGTATCTGAGAAAACATGCACTGTCTTGGGCTTATTTGTCTTCACACAATGATTTTCAATGCATCCATTTTTCTGAAAATGTTGTGATTTCATTTTTCTTGAGTGGACACAACTATTTTTTTCTTCTAGCTTTGAGACAGAGTTTCCTGTGTAGCCTGGGAACTCACTATATAGACCAGGCTGACTTCCAACTCAAAGAATCACCTTCCTCTGCCTCCTGAGTGCTGGGATTAAAACTGTGCACATCGCATTCGACTTGAAGGTGTCTAACATCTCATTATGTATATGCACCATGTATTTTCTTTACATATCCATCTTGTCTTGGATAGGTTTACTATTGCTGTGAAGAGATACTGTGACAAAGGCAACTTAGCAAAGAATCATTTAACTGAGGGCTGGCTTACAGTTTCAGAGAGAGAGTCCATGACCATCATGGTGGGGTGTATGGCAGCAGGCAGGCCAGATGGCTCTGGAGCTGAGAGATCACATCTGTTCTATGCGTTTCAGGCAGAGAGCCAGCAAGGCTGAATTTAGCATAGGCTTTTGAAACCTCAACCCATCCCCCAGTGACACAGCTCTCCCAACGAGGCCATATCTACTCTAATAAGCTACACCTCCTAAAACTTCTTAAACAATTCTACTAACTGGAAACCAAAATTCAAACCTTTGAGTTTATGGGGACTATTATTCAAACCATCACATATCCATGGATGAATATTAGACTAGTTCTCCTTCCTGGCTATAGAGTATGGTACAATAATAAACAAATATGGATGTCAAGGTTTTTTTATTGGGGTATATTGGATTAAACCTTTCTGGGTAAACAACCAAGAATGGGATAGCTTAGTCAACTATCCTAGGGAAATAAAAGCTCCATTTATTGTCTCTACAAAGGAATACAGCAAGCCAGTCAACCCATTTGTAGAGTCAAAATCCAAGGACTAGCAAAAAGGATCAGAAGGCCAAAAGGAGCTTGCCACCCAGTCTGATTTCCTGAGTCTGATCTCAAAGACTTACCTGGCAGAGAGAACCAGCTCCTACAACTATTCTCCTCTGACCTCCACATACATGCCATGACACATGACCTAACACACGCAAAGGAAAGGAATGTCAAAAGAAAGAAAAAAAGCAGAACCAAGATAACTGATGATACTGAGTGTTTGGACTTCAGTCTACTTTGAAAGGTCAAAACCACCATAATTTAATCATTTAGGATCTTTCCATGAAGCAGGAAGTGGAATATTTTTCAAAAGAGAAATGATAAAGCATTGGTTTTGTTGATGTCGTTGTTGTTTGTTTGTTTAAGACAGGGTTTCTCTGAGTAGCCCTTCTCGGCCTGGAACTCATTCTGTAGACCAGGCTGGCCTTGAACTCAGAGACCTACCTGCCTCTGCCTCCCAAGTGCTGGGACTAAAGTTGTGTAACACACACCTGGCTGACACTGAAAGATCCTTAACACTCGGCAAAGGGCTTTGGAACATTGTCACAATCATAGCCGGGTTTCTCTATGGATAGAGTGTGCATCCAGGACGCCTTTTCTCAATGTTCCATTTATTGGGATGAACTTTCTAATGTGAAAGCTAAGCTGTTTTACGACTGTAGGGTTAATATTAGTGTGGGAACCTTACTATGAATATAGCACTTGGCAAACTCGGGCATCTATTTACAAACTTCAAAAGTCATTTGAGGCCAATTTTATGGTTTTCTGTCACCACATCACAATGAACCATAAATAATTTCCTAAATGATTCTCTTATGTGCTGTGTGTTGGAACTCTAAAAGAGAGTCTATGAATTGTTACACAACAATAAATAACAAGCAGAAATGGTTTTCCATGAATAATAAAGATTATGCTTTTCCAAAGAGCCAACATACTCTTTAAGTCTATGTTTGCTTGGTATATTATATTCTAATTTTCTTTGAGACATAGTACGCACATGTGTGTTTTGTGAACATAAAACATGACGATCACTGTGACTGAGATGTTTCACTATCTGGCTTTTATGATTAGAAAAGAAGCCTCTTCAAAGAAGAGCGAAGATAAAGCCTCTTTTAAAAGTATTGATAACAGACCATCCTCAAGGAGTACTGAAAATAAAGATGTCTTAACAAACCGGCAGTCCGACCTGTGGTCATCTTCCTTCCTAAAAGAAAGCGCAGGTAACAAATAGCATTTGTCTTACTGAAGTAATTGTGGCTTCTGTTTTAACCCAAAGCTCATGGACATGAGTTGACAATGCTGTCGATCTAAGGTAGGTCAAAGGAAGCAGTACATGTTCAAACTCATATACTGGATTATTTGATATGCAGACAGGCATCTGTGGCTATCCATTATATAAGATAAATATTACAGGGTATGAAGTCCTAGAATGGATTAAAATACTATGAAAACTTAACAAGCTAGCATGCTAGGTACCAGCTTAAAAACTGGATCCAGTTGTCAGACCAGACACTGACCTTTCTCTTGGGAAGGTCATCTTCTAGATAGAGATAGTTGGCCAGTTCTAACAAAGTAAGTGTTGAAGAATAGAGTTTTTAAAAGGAATACTGTTAGGATGTTAAAGATAAATGAAATCCTGTCATTTACAACATAGATGGAACTGGAGATCTTTACATTACATGAAACAAGACAGGCAGAGAAAGACCGTGCCAAAGGACTCTCATTAGTGGAACCAAAAGTTAAGACTGGAGAGAAGGAGGTAACCAGTGGCTGGGCAGAGAAAGGGAGAAGGCAGAGCTGAGGAAAACTGGTCAGTGCAGGGAGGAGACAGGAGTTAGAAGTCGGATGTTCTGTTAAACAGATGACCAGAGACAAGGAAAATACACTGTTCCACAAACTAGAGTGATGGAGTCTGTTTTCACCTTGAGGAAGTGATACATTTGATGAGGTATATTTAACCTGCTGTAAACACCACAAAATTTATGCATGCATTAAACATTACGTGGTACTCCATAAATTCATGAATTTTTTTTCTAAGACAGGGTCTTTCTATGGAGCTCTGGCTGTCTTAGAACCAACTCTGTAGATCAGGCTCACCTTGAATTCAGAGATCTCCCTGCCTCCGCCTCTCCAGTGCTGGGTTCAAAGCAGTGTGCCACCACCATCCAGCTGAATACATGCAATTGTTATCAATCACTTTAAAAATACAAATTTTAAACAGTGATATAAAACACCACCATGAAAGATAATTTGAGGCTGTAAGAGGGGCTACAGTGACATTAACAGCACCCAGGAGAGAATGCTTTGGAACCGGAGATCAGGAAACTCCTTCACAATGCTGAGTGTCTGCCTTGAATGAGGCTATCTTTGTGATGTCAAAGGATGTTCTTAATCACCTATTATGACCCTTCCCCTGATGACATCAGTATGGTGAGGTGGTGCACAAACCGGGTGCCCCTTGGAGGTTCAGGAGGGCGTGGTTTCATGGAGACTGTGGACGAGGCGAAAGCAGGTAGATGGAACCCTTAAGGTCCACTGTCCACTTTCAGGACAGGCATTTGGTTTAGAGTCGCTTTCTCTCTCTCTCTCTCTCTCTCTCTCTCTCTCTCTCTCTCTCTCTCTCTCTCTCTTTCTTTCTTTCTTTCTCTTTGTTCTTTCTTTTCTCATCGGTCTTTTCCCAGCTTGTCTTCTCTGGTGCTTTCCCCCGAATGTCTTATTTTTCTTTTCCATCTAAGTGTTTATACAGTGTTTATAGTACCTCATGGCTATGATCCCATCAAAGAAGAGACTTTATAGACACTCAGAATCTTCTGAGAAGGAGCTGGGTATAATGAGTTCAGTCTGGAAGTATGGAAGACTACAGAAAGCCAAAGAAAGGCATAGTAGTCTCATAGTGCTACCCAAAGACCCACATTAGAAGAATTAGAATTCTTTTAAATTGCCCTAATAGTACATTTTAATGTATTTTAGGAAAGAACAATATAGACTGTTGTTATGAGTATCAACTCCAGCCAAACTGACGGGGTTGCCTTAGGAACTTGAATATGGGGTTGTTTCATTTCCATGCCCCCAGTTTCTTCATCAGTAGATAGGAATAGAAACACTACCTAGCACAGCAGTGAAGAGCACCAGCTCCTAACTGTTCCTGCAGAGGACCCGGGTTCAATTCCAGGCATCTCACAACTGTCTGTAACTACAGTTCCAGGGATCTGACATCCTCACACGAATATGGCTGCAGACAAAACACCAATGCACATAAGATTAAATTAAATTTAAAAAATTTTAAAGGAGTACTGTCTTTGAAGAACCAAAAAAAAATTTTAAATTTAAGTATATAAATAAAAAACACACTAACCATCTCATTGGGATGTTAATAGAGGTAAATGATCTATGACCTAATATACATACAGGTGGGAGAGTGATGATTTTTGTGTGCTGACGGTTGTTATTAATATGTCTGTCTCACGGATGGATGCTCATAGGACCGTGTCCATTTTAACACCTAAACTTTCCATCATTTGCTGGTTATGTGTGTTCTGTTTTCAGGTGAAACAAGCAAGGATTTGGTCCTTGCAAAGCAAGAGGAAAATAGAGACTATTGCCTTGAGGACATTGAAGAGAACTTGTCAGACTCGACAGATGGTGATGGTGAAGAGGACAGCAGCAACGAAGATGACGAAGGCCCCGCTAAGAAGGCGACTCAAGCCCCACTGGAACTAATGGCAGAAGTAAGTCTGTGCACATGTGTTATAACTGAAGAGGCATACAGATGCTGAAAGAGTTAAACAGGACACAATCTTATCAGCTAGAGCAAATGAATCAGTATATATTAATAATTATAAAATTAGCCTATTGTTTTGAGGCACAGTGTTTCCCTAAACTTGGTACTTGCATTTTCTTGGCTTAGCTGGAAGCCAACAAGCCTCAGACATCCTTCTGTCTCCATCTTACTCTGCCCACACCCGGAGCCAGGATCCCAGGTGTGGAAAGAACTCATGGCTTGTTTCACAGGTGCTTGGATCAGAACTCTGGTCCATGTGACTGTGAAGGTAGCACTCAGAACCACTGAGCCCTCTGTCCAGCCCTCAGAACTTAGTTCGAGATGATCCAGTGGCAATTAAAAGTATTCACTAAATAGTAACATCAGAAACTGGAAAAATTACAAACAAGAACTGAAGAAGCTAGTTAAAATTCAAGGTAAAGGAAGCAAGTTAAGAGATCAAGTGGTAGATATTTGGAAAATGTGCAGATAAACCAACGCATATCACAATTAATAAGGAAGCAGAAAATTGTAGGCCTGGTAACACACACCTATGATCCCAGGCCGTGTGTGTGTGTGTGTATGTGTGTGTGTGTGTGGTGGGGGTGGGGAGGAAAAACAAGAGGTCATTAGCTAGAGTTTGAGGCCAGCCTGGGCTACTTGAGACCTTGTCTCAAATAAATAAATAAATAAATAAATAAATAAATAAATAAATAAATAAAGTGTAACTACAAAGAGGAATGGGGCTGGAGGGATGGCTGGGCAGTTAAAAGCACGACTACTTTTGCTGAAGACCTGCGTTTGGTTCCTGCATGTGTACACCTACCTGACAACCTGCCTGTAACTTCCAGGGTCTCTGATACCCAATTCTGGCCTCTGGACACCTGATACACACATGATGCTCATACATAACGCAGGCACTCACACATACATAAAATAAATGCAAAATTAAGTTAAAGTCTAAACCTTGGACAAGAATAGAGATTTTTTTTTAAAGCAGTGATGGCATTTGTTAATATGTAAGGAAAGACTCCAATTAAATTATCAATCAACAGAGACGTTTCTCAGAGAGTTCTGTTTACACTAAGAAAAACACTTAGGATCGCTTCTCAGCCTTTTGGCTAAGATCAAGTGAAGAAAAACACTTAGGGCTGGAAAGATGGCTCAGTGGTTAAGAGCACCGACTGCTCTTCCAAAGGTCCTGAGTTCAATTCCCAGCAATCACATGGTGGCTCACAACCATCTGTAATGGGATCTGATGCCCTCTTCTCGTGTGTCTGAAGACAGCTACAGTGTTCTCACATACATTAAATAAATCTTTAAAAAAAAAAAGAACACATTTAATTACATTTTTATTTTATTTGTTTACTGGGAGGTATGTGTGTGTGTGTGTGTGTGTGTGTTTCACAGTGCACGTGTGGGTCCTGGGGATTGAACTCAGGCCGTCAGGCTTGGTAACAAGCACCAATACCAACTGAGTAGCCATATCACCAGCCCCAGGAAGAAAGTGTTTAAAAACCTTAGGACAGAAACTGAGAAAAATGTTAAAGAACTGCTTCTTAAATTGGTAAATTGTTCTTTTCCCATGTCTGGGAGTGAGAGAGGGGTGTCACCTCATCCTGCAGAGGACTTTGCTCTTGTAGGTAGATCTCTGTACTGTGTAGGTTCCTAAGCTGCCTCACACAAACAAGGACTGCCATCAGACAGTAGGGTGGTTTCTTTATTAGAGGCAATAGAAAGAGCTAACGATACAATATTATTCTAGTAAAATTATACCCTAAGTAAGAGAGACTGTTCAGGTCTACGGATGTCAACTGGGTTGTGGAACACATGCGCAGTCCACACAAGGCCCTGAATCAACCTCTGCCCCCAACTCCAGAATAGACTTTAGTGCCAGAGGGAGAAAGTGATCACAAATGTTTGGCTTTTTTTTAAGTTTCTGAACAATCTTAATACATATGCACATAACCATTATATGTGTATATACGCTCATTTATTTAAAAAATACCTGAAAGGAGTTGTTGGCTGATTGGCTAAAAGCATTGGCTGTTATTGCAGAGGACCTAGGTCTAGTTTCCCACACCCACGGGGCTGCTCATATCCATCTGTAACCCAAGTTCTAGGGTGATGTCCTCTTCTGAACTCTGTGGGCACCAGGCATGCACCACATGACACACACACAAGCAGGCAAAACACTCATGCACATAAAATAAAATACAAGGATATATATAAAATGTTTTAAAATTTTACATCTCTAGATGATAGAATTAGGAGTATTTTCAATTAGGGCCAGGATTATTTATTTAGCTTATAAATTCCTATACTGCAAGCATGTACTACTTTTTAACCAGCCAAAGCAATAAGATGTCCAAGCAAATGATGATGCATCTGCAGAACCAGTAGATACTGAGCTATGAACACAGCTTTAGTTCACAGTTCTTCTGGCTGTTTTTCTTTTTAAAATTTGTTTGAGCCGGGCAGTGGTGGCACACGCCTTTAATCCCAGCACTTGGGAGGCAGAGGCAGGCAGATTTCTGAGTTCGAGGCCAGCCTGGTCTACAAAGTGAGTTCCAGGACAGCCAGGGCTACACAGAGAAACCCTGTCTTGAAAAACCAAAAAAAAAAAAAAAAAAAAAAAAAAAAAAAATTTGTTTGAGCTGGGCGGTGGTGCCGCACTCCTTTAATCCCAGCACTCGGGAGGCAGAGGCAGGTAGATTTCTGAATTCAAGGCCAGCCTGGTCTATAGAGTGAGCTCCAGGACAGCCAGGGCTACACAAAGAAACCCTGTCAACATAAAAACAAACAAACAAAAAAAAAGATTTGTTTATTGTTTGTCAGTGTTTGTGAGTGCTTTAGTATATTCACACATGCAGATGTCCTCAGGTCAGAAAAGGACCTTGGATTCCTAGGGAACTGGAGTTACAGATGGTTATGGGTCATCATATGGGAGGTATGAACATAATCTGGGTCTTCTCAAGAGCAACACGTGTTCTTCATTGCCTGGCTCATCTCTCCAGCCCCCACGATGTGTTTAAAATTAGTAACTGTCATGTCATCATGGTCTACGTTGCTAGAGGAAAACTGACCCTGCACCAAAGAAATCCTTAAAGTAAATGATGAGACCGACGTGATGCTGGTTGAATCAGCCTCCTCATCCCCAGGCTGCTGAGAAACAGATCTTGTGGCCAGGCAACAGGGCTGGGCTCTCCCACCGAGCTCCATCATTCACCTTCAGATACAGACTTAGTCTGGAGAGATGGCTCGCTGGTTAAGGCTTTGTCTGCTCTTTCAGAGGACCAGAGTTTGCTTCCCAGCACCCACACTATGTAGCTCCAGGGGATCTGACACCCTCTTCTGACCTCTGCAGGCACCTGCACACACATGGCATATATTCACACACACACACACACACACACACACACACACACACACACACACGTATGTGAATAAAAATAAAAATTATAAAAATATGTAAGTGTGGTTAGTTGACTACAGACTCATTCACAGAGAAATGTGTAAGTGTTAAAAGCACTGGGTTAGCTGCTGGGTTAGGTGGCACATGCCTTTGGTCCCATCACTCAAGAGGCAGAGGCAGGCTCTGTGAGTTTGAGGCCAGCCTGATCTACAGAGTGGGTTATAGGACAGCCAGGGATACACAGAGAAACCCTGTCTCAAAAAATAAAATAAAAATTAGAATAACTAGTCATTCATCAGTATTTTTAGGGAGTTTGTTTAAATTTTGTCTTGAAACCACTTACCTGAAGAATTTGTTTTCCAGTTCCTGAGAGCAGAAATGGGCCGAGACTACCAGCTGGCAAAAAAATTATGTCAGATGAGTAAGTACAGAACACTCTTACCTTCTCCAGCTATCCCTTTACTTCTAGGACCGATCTCATAACATGAAGATGCCTGGACTATCCCAGTCTAGTGACTTCTCTGCCAGTGTCTCAGAGATCCTTTAGAATAAATTAGTTCAGTTAATCTATAACTCACCGGGACCCCAAGAGCACCTCTGTGTGTATTAAATTGATGTAGATGACAGACTGATCGCTGTCCTGGAAAAGAGAATCTTCATGACATAGGAGGCAGTAAATCGCTTTATGCTGCTAGTTTAGGAGCCAGGGGGCCTGGGAGTCTCTACTAATAGGAGTCTCTATTCCACAAATGTTCAGCCCTGCTTGTGTGGGAGGCACTTTGTGAGACCCTGGAAAATCAGCATTCTACCTAAACCAATCCCACAGTTAATCAGGTCTAGTGCTGGACGAACAATAAAGTAAGGAGTAAATGGTGTGTCATGACTGATAGGCGCCATGGAGGAAGCCAAAGTAAGGGAGAGGAGGAGAAGATACTAGAAGGTCAAACGGTTTCCATCGGATGGCCTGGAAGGCTTCATTCAGAGCTTGAGCACAGAACTGAGAGGTAGGGAGCCAGATGGTAGGCACACAGAGGAACAAGGCAAAGAGCAGGAGGAGCCATGGCTGTGCCCAGAGGGGAGGGCCCTGAGGCAGCCCCACAAACCAGTGTGGATCAAACTGGGCAAGAGGCAGGTGCTAGCATGCAAGCCAGCGTCATGGCATGGGCACTGGCCGAGTGGGCATCGCAGACCTTTCCCCAGCTGCCCTGTGGTAAGTGGGAAACACTGGAAGCTTCCGGCAAGAGGAGAGATAGGGTCTACCTTATCTTTCTAGCTGGTTGGGATTTCTCAAGATGGCTGTGCTTTTCTTGGTGTTTAAGCAGTGAGTGCTTTGATGACTTTCTTAACTCTGTACTTGATAGTTTCATCAAGTTCAAAAATTCCTTGAATAGAACGAAAATGTAAAAAGGTATTTATTTTCATTTTATGTGCATTTTCTTTGCCTGCATGTATGTCTGTGTGAGGCTGTCTGATCACCTGGAACTGGAGTTACAGATGGTTGTGAGCTGCCAGGGGGGTGCTGGGAACCTTTTCACATACTGCTTCTGCCCTTTTCCTGAGTCTCCAGTTAACAGACTAAATTAATAAATAAATAAATTAATTAATTAATAAAAGTTTCTAACATGTATCTTCACTCAGCCCTGAGTTTTAAATTTTAGATCTGGGGGACTGGAGAGATGGCTCAGTTGTTAAAAAGCACTGACTGCCCTTTCAAGGGACCTGGGTTCAATTCCCAGCACCCATGTGGCAGCTCACAACCATCTGTAACTCCAGTTCCAGGTGATAAGGCAGCCTCACACAGACATACATGCAAGCAAAACACCAATGCACATAAAATAAAAATAAGTACCTTTATACATTTCGTTCTATGCTCTGGGCATTTCCTGTTGACCTGTTTGGGGGAATTGAGGCAAAAGCCTCAATTGAGGCAAAAGCCAAGGGATCATTTCCTCTGAGTCAATGGAGCCTTGAGCCATCCACAATTACCACACACACACACACACACACACGCACAGACACACACAGAGAGACACAAACACACACACACACACACACACACACACACACACACACACACACACGAATAGCACGCTTGGTGTTTCAGCGCCCCCTGGGGGCCACCAAGATACTGCATGAGCATGAAACAGGTGAGTGGAAAGAATCAGGAATATTCCTCAAGGCCAGAGGAAAGGAAGTAGAGGGTGATCTATGGAGTTTTGAAAAAACAGGGTGACTCTGAAATGGAACTGTGGCCTCTAGGATATTGGTAGCATATCAACAAGCCCTCCAGAACGTAGTCCAGCAGAAGCAACACAGTTACAGCAAGAATCAGCAAAAGTGAAGATTATTTTAAAAAGTGGAGTCAGGGCCTGAAGAGGGGAGGACGTGGAAGCCATCAGAGGCCAGGTGCAGACTAGGGGTAAAAGCTGCCAGAACAAAGAGGAAGAAATACCATCATTTCCCTATTTAAAACATTGGCACTTCTGGCATGGAAGGGTTGGTACAAGGGAGAAAATGCTACTCTTTGGGGACAGACAGGAGCTTTATGTAGTCGCTGGGTGGGTGAGACTGGAGCAGGAGCTGGGTTGGCAGACCTGTCGTCCGAGTCTGCACATTGCAAGACTGTTGCCCTTGGAGGTTTTGCTTCTCAGAGAGCTTCCCCCCCTGGCCTGGGAAGGAGGTTGTGTTGAAGAGGTTTTCTTCTTTGGACAGGAGGTAGGAAATACAGAGAGCATTATTTCACTTAAAAACTCCAAAAAGAGGGCTGGAGAGATGGCTCAGTGGGTAAGAGCACTGACTGTTCTTCCAGAGGTCCTGAGTTCAAGTCCCAGCAACCACATGGTGGCTCACAACCACCAGTAATGAGATCTGATACCCTCTTCTGGTGTATCTGAAGTCAGCTACAGTGTACTTATGTATAATAATAAATTTTTTTTAAAAGTGTTCAAAACTCCAAAAAGAAATGGAGAGTTTTCTTTGCTCTCAGATGTGCATGAATTAGAATTGTGGAAATTCTTGCTTTGTGCTTTCACCTGCTCTGATTGACAGCTCCAGGCAGTCTCACTATAAGGGGCTGTTTGCTGAAACACTCTGGATATCGATAACATGTGTTCTGTTGTCCATTTTCAGTCCTAATCTATGAACCAGAAAATCCTGTGGCCAAGGAATTTTTCTCACTTATTGAAGAGATATTGCTGAAGGGTAATTTTTATTTTGAAATTCTTTTTTCCCCTCATAGAACTGTAAATAGTGTTTAGAAAAAATATTATGAGAGATTATGAAAATACATCTTCAGGGAATGTTAAGGAATGTCTAACTCAGCAGTTCTCAAACTTCCTGTCATCAAGACCCTTTAATACAGTTCTTTATGTTGTGGTGACCCCCAAACATAACATTATTTGTTGCTATTTTATGAGTAATTTTGCTACTATTATGAATCATAACATAAATATCTGTATTTTCTGATGGTCTTAGGTGATCCCTGTGAAGGTTTTGAGTCCCAAAGGGGGTCAAGACCCACAGGTTATGAACCACTGGTCTAAACGGTGTTTTAAAATGATGAAGTAAAATCAGCTTGTCTTCTGTGAATGGGAAAGGTGACAGCCCCATTCTCCCCATGGGACGGAACTGCCCAGACAAGCCAGCGCTCTTGAACATGGAAAAGGCAGAATGTGCCACCGTTCCCATGTGTTACAGTATTGTGTGTCTCACAATTCCAGCGACGCCAGAACCATCTAAATCCCCCCAAGCCAATTCCCTTGTTCTAGCTCAGAACTTCCCTTTCCTTTTACAAAGTTTGCTTAGTTTGTTGTTGAGACAGAGTATCAAAGCTAACCCTGAAATCATGATCCTCCTGCCTCAGCTTCTTGAGTTCTGGGATTATACATGAACCATCATGCCAGGCTTTTTAAGGATTTCATTGTCAATAGTAAGAGTTATTTTTATAGACCTGTGCTTTAAGTTAGTTTTGAACCCACAGTCACTACGTTGGCTTCCGTGTTCTATTTTAACTCTCCACCAAGTTCAGCTCAGTTTTCACAGTCCTCAAAATGCACATTTGGTGGTGGAGGGAGTTGAGATATAAGTTTTGGAAGAGAGGGACCCTGGGGGACATGGTTAGCATCTCTCTCCTCTCCGTGGCAGAGAAAGCTCAGGATGAGGAGGATGAAGAGGACAGTGACGAGGACTCGAGCAGCGAGAGCGAGGTGGACAGCAGTGAGGACGGCAGCGAGGACAGCTCGGACGAGTGCGAGGATGGGTCCTAGCGGGCATTGCTGCTGTGAGAGTTATTTTCAAGAGTATATGCTATGCAAATCCAAATATAAAGTAGAGAGCTGCCGCGTAGTGTAACTGTGGCTTCTTCCGTGCAGAGTTCGAGTGTTCCACATTCTTAGTTTGAGCTCCTTGCCCAAGTCCAAGGCTGGCCACTTAGAGAGGGAAGCATGGAAGAGATAGAGTGTGTCAGGAACACAGAGTAGGTAGAGCATAAAGTATGCTCTACATAGGTTATATAATCTTACAACCCTATGTAGTATGTTAATATCCCCATTTTACAGGTGAAAAAAATGAGGCGGTGAGGGTAAATTGTTTTCTCCAGCATGCGTTACCTATTTGCAGTGTCTGGATTCACCTCTGTGATATCATGACTCAACAGCTGTGCTTTCAATCCCCTTTCAGTGACCACCACATCAAGCCTTAAAAGAATGGAAGTCACTGTTGATGTAGCGTGTGTCAGGATCTGCTTCTGCTCCCTGGCAGGGAGAATAACCTCCATGTTCATGAGATAGGACATTGGTGTTTCCATGACTGTATCCCAGCAACTGGAAAGTAACTGGAAAATAAAGGGGTGGGGTGGGTGGGGAGGGGGCCCTTGGTAGCGACAGAATGGCATGGTTCCTGCCCCTGGGACAGGGCTAGCAGGTATGGGCCTTCACAAGTGTCGATGGCTGCAGCGGATGGGAGATTTGTTTGTATAATAATATACATATTTTCACATTCCTCAGAGGAAAGTCCTCCCTGTTAATGTTAATGACTTCTTGATAATTGGAGACAGCTTGAGTCTGGGATGCAAAGGTGTGGCTAATGCCTCAGCAAAATGGTACCTTCAGGACAGTTTGTCTCTGGGACCTTCAAAAGAACTCTAAGAACATGAGTTTAAAAGTATGTAATGTCTCAACTATGCAAAAATATAAGGATACAAAATGCATTGTCTAAGGAACTTCACAGATCTATAGGAACAGAGGCATCTACCCTATGAGCCGGTTTGTTAGAAAGATACACAGGCAGATACAAATGCAGGCAGTTTCCTGAGTTCAAGGTCATCCTGGGACAGTTTGAATTTAGGTCCAGGCTTGGTTGGAATGGTAATTCCAAGGCAGGGTCCCAGTCAAGTAGTAACTGAAGCAGCTAGATCTCTGAATTCTTTTGCAATGTAAAGGAGGGGGAGGAGGAGGGGGGGGGAGAAAGAAGGAAAAGGAGAAAGAAGAAGGAGAAAGAAGAAGAAGAAGAAGAAGAAGAAGAAGAAGAAGAAGAAGAAGAAGAAGAAGAAGAAGAAGAAGAAGAAGAAGAAGAAGAAGAAGAAGAAGGAAAGAAGAAGAAGAAGGAAAGAAGAAAAAGAAAAAAGAAAAAGAAAGAAAAGAAGTGCTTGCTGTCTGCTAAGAATCAAAGGGCTGGGTAACAGGATGCTTATTCATAGGACACTCAAAGGGGAACCTGGAATAAATAACAGAATTGATATGTAAATAAAAACCCAGACTTTTGGTCTGCATGAGCTGAGCTAGCAGAAAGTGATAGCAGTTCTTTTTTAGAATTTTTCCCTAGTGAGAGCTCAGCTATCTGAGCATCTCTGGACAGTGAAAACAGCTCTTCAGGAATATTTTTCTACCAGAATTTTTCTGATTTTAGTCAGAAAATCCATGGAGAGTGAGCACAGCTCTTTTAGAACACTTTCTAGCATTTATCCAAAGAAGGCTTCCAGAAGAGCAAACAACTTTAAGAATTTTTTTCTGGCTTTCTGGTTTTGATCAGGAAACTGGAGAATTGGTTTTAGAATTTCTCTAACAGGATTTTTGACTCAGTCAAAAAAATCCTAGAATTTTTTTTATAGTGTAATGGTCCATGATTCTCAGAAGAATGGCACCCCGAACTCAAATAGTATATAGATACAGAGTGTTTTATTCTGCAGAAGTCTGCCATGCTGGGGTCTCCCATTACCAAGCTAGAGAGACAACCAAGTGAGCTCACGGGCCTGAATTAAATAAAGCACATTAGGGAATTCCAGACTTTCATCTTACTCCATCTCTAGGGACATTCCATTACCAGGGCACCGGGGCTGGAAACTGTTGCTGAGCAAGTAGGCCAGAAAGTCTGGAAACTGCTGCTGACCCATTGCTCTTGCCTCAGGCAGGTAGCAGAGCAGCTGCTAAAGCCTGGGCTTGCCCAGTCCGGAACTGCCAATTTGAAGCCTGTCATGGAGTCAGCTGAGCCTTCTCAATAGCAGGTTTTCTGACTTTGGTCAGAAGACCCATGAGCCATCCAGAGAGCTTTTAGAAGCAGAGAGAGTTTTAGAAGCAGAAAGCTGGATGTGTCAACCATAGAGTTTTCAGAATAGCAAGAGAAATCTGTCTAGAGCAGAGCAGGAAAGAGAGCATGTGGAAGAGAGAGAGAGAGAGAGCAAGAGAGAGAGTGAGAGTAAGAGAGTGTGTGTGAGAGAGAGACAGACAGAGAAGAGAGAAGAGCAGAGCAGAGCAGAGCAGATCTGGAAAGCCATCTCAACAGAACATAAGCCACCAGCTTGGACCCACAATTTGACTTCGAGTCTTTTGTTTTCACCGCTCCCAGACACCCCTTCCCTCAGGAATCCCTCTCTAGGCCGAGGCTGGTCCTTTACATGTGCATATGTATGTGTGTGTATGTGTGTGTGTCTGTGTACATGTGTACTCTCAAATTAATAAATGAAAAGAAAGATAAATGTATTTTTGATCCAACACTGGAAAGGCTTTGTATTTATGCATCAACTGATGTTATTTTTCTGATTCTGTACTTTTTAAGACTTATTTTATTGCGTGTGTCTCTGTGTGTGCCAGTCAGTCAGTCTGTCTGTCTGTCTGTCTGAATGTGTATGTATTTGCCTCTGGAGTCCAGAGGGGACATTGAGTCCCCTGGAACTTGAGTTTCAGGTGATTGTGAGCCACCTGATATGAGTGCTGGAAACCAAACTGAAGTCATTTGCAAGAGTAGCCAGTGCTCTTAACCACTGAGCCATCTCTCCAACCCCAAGATTCAATATTGTTTGAAAAATTTCTGTCACTTTTAAATTGGCTATGAGATAATTAAGAAAAAAATTTTAAATCATTCCTAAATAATTTCTTTATGACTATGCCAATCTGAATTGAGGGAAAGATCTCTTTAACTTTTCAGATATCACAGTGTCATGGTATATCCAGAATACAACATAGTTCACAAAATACTCCAAAACTGTTCCTGAAAACTAAGTTTGATTTATGTATGCACATGTGTACACCTGCACACACATTTTGCCACAGTGAACATACGTAGGTCGGAAGACAACTTATGGGAATCTGTTCTCTCCTTCCAATTTTACAGGAGTTCCAGGCATGGGACTTCTATTGTCAGGCTAGACAGTAAGTGCCTTTACCCACTAAGCCACCGCACCAGCTCACAGACATGCACAGTTCACACTAAAGCAGCTTTACCAATAGAGACAGACTTAAGGGAAGACAACACAGGGAAAGATAGAGCTCAGGAAAGAATCTCACTGGAAGAGTAGATAAATTATGAAAGCTAGAGATCCAAACATTATTAGCCAAATAAACCAGCCAACCTATAAAATGAATAATAGTAAAAAAATACACCTCTAAATAGTAACCTTAAATATATATACATATATACTACATATGAAATATATTTTCAAGGCAGTATTTCTTTCCTAGACTAGCCTCTAAGTGCACACACTATATAGCAGAATATTATCTCAAATTTCTGATCTTCTCAAGTGTTGAAATTACAGGCATGCACCACATGTCCAGTTTTATGTAGTTCTAGTTGTCATCCCCAGGGCTCTGCATGCTGGGCAAGCATTCTACCAACTGAGCTATATCCCCAGCCCAACATCTCTCAAAATAAATGGTTTTAATTCTCCAATTAAATGATGCAGAATGGCTGAATGGTTTAAAAAACAAAAGCCAACTATTTGCTGTCTGCAAGAAATTCACTTAATGAATAAAGACACAATAGAAATGGAATGACAAAGTGTTTCAAGAAAACAGAAACCAAAATCAAAGAGGAGTAGCTATACTCATATATGACAAAGCAGTCTTTAAGCCAAAGTGGGTCAAAAGAGACTTTTAAGGCTACTATAAAAAGGGAAACAAGCTATGGATATCACCATTATATTATATCATATTATATTATATTATAATATACTTAGTTTTATAAAGCAAACACTGGTAGACTATAAGGGGACAGATTAATCCAAATATAATTATACTGGTGATTTCAATACTTAAGTTTCATCAAAATATAGATTATCTTGACAACTCCCCAAAAAATATCAACAAAGGGATAGGAGGGTGAAGTGGAAATTTCTGGGTTAATTGGAGACCCAGCTGTGTCATGTGATTTTTTTTTTTTCTGGAAACTGTCTTATGAGAGGATGTTTTGCTGAAGCAGTCACATGAGAGGATGTTTTGCTGAGAACAGACATGTTTTGTTTTCTGGAGACTGCCTGGTGAGGGGGCCTGTGATGTTTGGTTGGAACAGATGCTTGAGAGGATTTGTGATTTTTGGAAAGAGTATAAATATAACCCAACAGATAGTGGATGACACTGCCGTTGCTTTGTGTTGTTGGTCTTTATTGGGCTTCGCTGGTGCTGGGCTTCGCTGACAACACTCTTGCATTGCTTCTCCTTGCTTTCTTCTCTGATCTTCACTTGTCTTAACTTCATAGAGAGAAACACACCACAGAACTTCTGGTGGTGTTCTAGCTGCTTCTTGCCACTTTGATGGACTCATGCCAATAAGCAGAGCCTTGTGGTTTCTTCTGGACAGAGCCACTCTGCTGATTCATGTTTGGTGTTTTGTTAGTGGACTAGACTGCAGACAATGAAGCTTGAAATTGCCTCCAAGGAACTACTCTACACAGGTCCACATCCCACTTGTCTTATTAGCCATCTTCCTCCCCTACCTTCGATTGGTTGGCAAAAAGGGAGGTTAAAGCATTTAAGAGCCCTTATTAAAGTAGGTTTTTGAAAAAATATAAGCCTACAGGAGAGCCCTGTCAAAGGTACTTTCTGTCAAACCTGATGACCTAGGTTTGATCCCTAGAATCCATATGGTAGAAGAACCTACTTTCAAAAGTCACTGTATGACACCCCCCCCAATATATGCCATGTTACACACACACACACATACGCACTAAACTAAAAGTTTTTTGAAAAATCAGCAAAGAACAGAGCATCGTGGAACATTCCCATAATCTTAACATTCAGATCTTCCAGGCAGGCAGATCTGTGAGTTCAAGGCCAGTTTGATCTACAGAACAAGTTCCAGGACCACCAGATCACTGACTTAATTTCATTCCAATGATGGAAGAAAAAGTCAATATGGGCAAATCAATAAATTTAGTGTGCATGTAAATAGAATCAAGAAGAAATAACGGTCACACAGTATTACCAAGAGATAAAGATAAAAACTGACAAGATTCATCATTTTCTCCAGTGCCTGGAGATTCTAACTAGCCCTGGAAGGAGCATGCCATATAATAAAGTTATAAGTGACAAATCTCTTGCAAAGATGGAATAAGCTGAAGGTATTAAATCAAGGAGAAGGTATGGGTACACTCTCTCCATTCTTATTTGATTATTTTTTTTCTTTTAATCATGGTGGTAAATAAAAAGGAAAAAAGTCAGAATTTACAGATGACATGATCCTACGTGAAAGACTCTAAACTAGACTCCACCAGAAAGCAGTTCTGCTGAGTACTCTCAGCAAAGTGGCAGGATTAAAATATTTCTATACAAAAATTAGTAGCTTTTTATAGACTAACAATATGCTGTGACAGAAATTAGGAAAGTCATTCACAGTAACTTTTTTTTAAATTAATTGTACCTAAGGAAGAGGGGGCAGATAGATTGTAAGGCCCAGGGTACCCAGAAATCAGCTGTGAGAGTATATCTTCCGGAAATGACAGAAAAACTCCCATGATGCCTCAGCAATATGACTGCCTAGACAAGACCTGAAGAAGTACATCACCGGTAAGACTCGCTAACAGTGTCTCACCTATAGACAGAGGAGTTCAAGCAACTTATGCAGTGGTTCTCAACCTGTGGGTCACGGTTCCTTTGTGGAATAGAACAACATTTTCAAAGGAGTCACATGTTAGATATCCTGCATATTAGATATTTATGATTCATAACTAACAGTTACAGTTATAAAGTAGCAACTGTATTAAACTGTATTAAAGGGTCACAGCATTAGGAAGGTTGATTTTTCCCTTGGGATAATCTCCCTGACTGTCCAGTCCTGAAATCCTATAGACAAGTAGCTCTAAAAAGACTGAGCAGGTTGTATTTACATATTTAGGCATGTGCACATGTGTGTGTGCATGTGTGTGTGTGACTACAGTTCATGCACAAAGCAAGACAGGGTACATGGGAGGTATTGTAAGGACGACTGGGGAGGGGTAAAGTGAAGTAATTAGTAGTTGTATTTTATTTTAAATTTAATTTTTAAAAATGGAGCTTGAAGCAATAGCTCTGCAGTTAAGAGCAATGACTGCTCTTCCAGAGATCCCAGGTTCAATACCAAGCACCCCACGTAGTAAGCTTAAAACTGTCATAACTCCCGTTTCCAGGGATCTATGCTAGCTAATTTTATGTCAAGTCGACACAATCTATACTCATCTAAGGGAATGAAACCTCAGCTGAAAACTTGCCTCCAGGGTGAAGAAATGGCTCAGCGGTTAAGAGCACTAACGGCTCTTCCAGAGGTCCTGTGTTCAATTCCCAGCAACTCCATGGTGGCTCCCAACCATCTGTAATGGGATCTGATGCCCTCTTCTGGTATGTCTGAAAAAAAAGTGACAGAGTACTCACATACATAAAATAAATAAATCTCTTTAAAACAAACAAACAAACAAACAAAAAAAACCCTACTTTTTTTAAAAGAAAAAAAAGAAAGAAAGAAAATTGCCTCCATAGCATCAGCTGTTGGCAGGCCTTGTAGGGCCTTTATCTCAGTGGTGATGTGGGAGGCTTTGTCCATGGTTTGTGGAGACAGCCCTGGGCTTGTGTTCCCGGGTGCTACAGGCTGAGCAAGACAAAGCCAACAAGCAACACTCCTCCATGGCTTACTTTCTCAGTTACCTCCCAGCCCCCAATCCCACCCCCACCCCTGCCCTGACTGGCTCTGTGCAGCATCTTACCACTTCTCACCGACTCCCCTCTCCCCCTTGGAGACCACTCCTTCCAGGCCAGAGCCCCCACAGATCTCAAACAGTGTAGGGTATACAGACCAGCAGTCATAGTATTACATTGTAACAGTAGTAAACCCAGTCTTCTATAACCAGGCAATGCTCCTGGTGATGGGACTGGAAAACCAACCCAGACACAAAATTTTCAGCCTACAATCTTGTCCTGCCTGCCAGATGTGCTTGGGCAATGGTGGTACAGAACTTGTGGGAGTAACTGACCAATGACTTCACTGCCTGGATGACCAGGAACTGGAGGTCAGATAGCCCAGAGACAAAGGATAGAACCAAACATGACTGACAAAAAGAAGGGGATCTATATACATAGACTGGAGCCTAGTTCAGCAGCTGTTGGGAGAGGGCTCCCAGACCACAGCAAAACATTAGGCTGAGAGAGAGTCCAGGTTGAAGGTCTCCATTGGGTACCTCCCACTGGAGCTCAGGGAACCCCCGAGAAAGAGGGCAAGGATGAATTGTGGGAGCCAGAGGGAAGACACAGGAGAGAATGTCCCAATGAAATTAACTAAGCAGGGCTCCTGAGACCTCACAGAGACTGAAGCAGCTATCGAGGAGCCTGTGCTCGATCCTCTACACACACGTTGTGGTGGTTGGCTTGGGGTTTGGTGGGACTCCTGACAGTAGGATTGGGGGTGTAGCTAACCCTTTTGTGGGCTCTTGGGACCCTTTTCCATCTATGGGTTACCTCAGATTTGATGTGAAGGTTTGGCCTGGTTTTATTGTGTTTTCTTGTATCATGTTCAGTTGGTGTCTCTGGGGAGCCTGTTCTTTTCTAGAGGAAGACAGGATAGAGGTGGATCTGGGGAAGATGGAAGGTGTGCGGGGAACAGAGGAGTGGGGAAGGGGAGTTGCAGTTGGGATGTATGAGAGAAGAATAAACAAAAATGAACTATGATGCAACCATAGTACTGAGGGGGTGAAGGTAGTGGGGTGAGGAATTTGAGGACAGCCTCAACTACATGAGACCCTATCCAAAAATAAAAAGATGCTTAGAAATAAACAAGTAAAAGACTTCTGCAATGAACACACATATCACACACATTACACACCACAAACACAAGTCAACGGTGTGAACATGAGCATATGTGTTGGCAGGGTCTCAGTCTGTAGTTCAGGCTGGTCTTGCGCTTACATCAATCCTTTTTCTGTTACTTCCTGAGCTACCCAGTTCAATTATATATTTCAATTGCTGGCTTTCAGGAGTTCCTTACTCCCACTTAACATTTCTGCTACTTTGGAACAAGGCTCTGGGTCTTTTATGGCCTCAGGTCCCTAAGTGCATCTATATAATAAAAATTATTCTGCAGAAAACATCACTTGGAAATTGCCGTTCTGTAAGAGTGATGCATTTCAGAGTAACTTGCCCACCACTACACAGTGTGTTCAAAGGGGAATCTTGCCCATTATAAGAGGTTCCAAAATCAGTTTCTTCCTCTTGGTGTTGCGAGAATTTAACCAAAGGTGGAACAATAAATCCCCCACCATCCCTAAAATACTTTCTTAACTCAAAATCTGCCAGTGAAAGTAAAAACATTAAAATCAAATGTTAAGACTGATGGTGGCAAGTGTACACCTTTGCTCCCAGCACTCAGGAGGCAGAGACAGGTGGATCTACAGGTCGACAGAGTGAGTTCCAGGACAGCCAGGGCTACACAGAGAAACCCTGTCTCGGGGAAGAAAAAAAAAAAAAGTTGCAGGCTGGAGAGATGGCTCAGCAGCTAAGAGCACTGACTGCTCTTTTGAAGGTACTGAGTTCAAATCCCAGCAACTACATGGTGGCTCACAACCATCTGTAATGAGATCTGATGTCCTCTTCTGGAGTGTCTGAAGACAGCTATAGTGTACTTACATATAATAAATCTTTAAAAACAACAAGTTGCTAGGTGAAATTAAGAAACCATTGAGATTTGTCTCAAACTAAAATCTACTAAGCCTTGCTCTCTTTCCATCTGCTAAGGCAGTTCTTAGATACTGTTGCAATCCACTGTGGCACTTTCATTCTTCCAGGAGGCTTTGGTCCAGGGAGGGAGGACTTAGGTCCTTGCGCTCTCTTCCTCTGCCTTCTCCTCAGAATCCAGAAGAAAAACAAACAAACAAACAGCCCAACAGGAACCAGCCATGCTCACTCTGCAATCACCCAGTGCTTTCCCACCCTGATCAAAATCACAGATGTCTGCTGGGAGATTTTACAAATGTGTCTATTCAGCTGTACAAAATAAAACAACAAAACACGAATTAAGTGGTAACAGTGATTAAGAAATGTTCTGTGCTGGGACAGAATGGCAAGACAGTCATAATTTAGTTTCTCAGAAGAGTGTGTGTGTGTGTGTCGGGTGGTTTCTTCTATTGCTTTCCACCTTGTTCTTTGAGACAGGATCGCTCACTATACCCAGTGTCATCAACTGATTAGACTGTCTGGCCATTGAGGTCCAGGTGTCAGTAGTAGAGTTACAGGCACACACAACCATAGCTTTCTGTGTGGAGTTTAGGGATCTGAATCCAGGGTTTTGTGATTTCATGGCAGATACTTTACCAACTCTCCAGCCCCAGAGCTTATCTTTGTGGGAAGAACAAATACTAAATAGCGTAAATAAACACATTTTAAAGAGGTAAAAAATGTTGGGGGGAAGTGGTGTCCTAGAGAGTGGCGGTATTAAATAGGAGGTGGAAGAAGCTCTCACTGAGAAACGAACATGAGAGCAAAGACTACAATGTAGAGGGCTGAGATTTGGTCCATTGCTGTGTATTGTAAACACTAAACCCCAGTTGCCCCAGAGACAAGGAGATCCTCACTGTACACCAGATGATGCTATGTAACCTCCCCCCACCCCCAAGTTATCCCTGATTGGCCAATAAAGATGCCTATAGCCTGTAGCTGGGCAAAAGAGAAGTAGGCAGGGTTTCAATTCCTGGGCTTGGGATCTGAGGCAGGACCACGAGGGAGGGGAGAGAAGGTGGAAAGAGGAGAAGACGCCATGGGGTGAGTAAAACATGGCCATCAGGGCTGGCCAGTTGGAGTAGGAATGGCCCAGGAGGAACATGGCAAATTATATCTCGGAGTTACTGATAAGAAAGTAGACAAAATAACAGAGGATTGATATCTGTCCAGCTCTAGTGATTTAAGGGCTTATTATCTGGAAAGTAAATAATCCAAGGCAGAGTAGAAACCCTCATTTATATTAAATTCAGTGAAGGAATAAACTTTATGCATAGCAGGGGGGAACTCTACAATCAGGTGATGATTGCAAAGCCCCGAAGATGGAAGGATGCCTACAAAAGTCAGGAAAACAGCAAGAAGAGCAGCACGGAACAGCATTTCCAGATTGAAGTCCAGCATCCTGGGGGCTTGAGCACTGGTAATGTAACAGGGCACAGACCTTAGCATGACTTACACCATAACTGCCCTCTCATCCAGGCATGGGAGCCTAGCAAGCAGTCAGCACCGCCTGCCAAAAGTGAAAACGAAAACCTAATCCATCAAAGTCCATAGTTCTGGGAAAGTCCTTAAATGTACTACTTGCTTTTTTGACTTCTGTGTAGTTCTATTTCTGGCTAGCTGTTCTTGTTAACTGAGCCATGTCAACCCAGGATGTGGTTTTTGTGCTTAAAAGCTCACCCTGAGAAAGGCTCAGGACTACACGCTGGTCCCAAACATGCAGTGCAGTCGCTGGTGGGCTAATAAAGGCCTTCTGTTGGCTTGAACCCATGTCTGAGTGGTCTTCTCTGGTAGATACATCACAACAATTAGGAACACTGCAATTACCTGGGCTTCACTAAGACTGGGACCCTATAAGTACTTTGAATGTAGCAGTGGCAGGTAAAGACCTGGGCCTAACTGTAGACAAGGGCCTCAGAGAACATCACATAGAGGAAATCCATCATGGATCCTAGTGTTGCTGGCCGTGGGGAGGAGAATGAGGGCGGTAGGCGCAGAACCTGAGATGTGGATGAAGTTTGAAAGTAGATCCAATGATTTACCACAATTGAAAGGGCAGCGACAGAGATGACTCCAACATGTTTGCTTATGCCAGCTAGAAAGAGATGTCTCGCTCTCATTTACTGAGGTGGAAAAGGTCATAATACATTTGGGGAAAGAATCGAGAGTTTAATTTGGGATACTTTAGAGTACCTGTTATTAAAAATATAAGTGGAAAAGCTCCACGAAACATATGAACCTGTAATGTTGGGGGGAAGATGTGAATACTCATAAATAGGAATGGCATTTAAAGTCACGTGACTAGATGACCTCACAGAGAGGAGGAGAGGAACTGTACAGTGTCGGCTCATCCTAGGGGCTCCGTTCCCCTCCCACGTGCGTCTGAATTCCCCATCAGAACATTGTCTTCTCCAGGAATCACGTCTCTGTGAGTCACACAACCTTTACACCACTAAGAGGAGGCGCCCAGACCCATCCCTGGATGATCAGCATCTCTGCTGAAAGGAGGCTATTGGGCAGGGATCGGGAGGTGCCTGTTGAGCCCCACTGTTAGGACAAGATGGGCACGAGTTTAGCTCCAGCGGGGTTCAGGTTCCAAATGGGGCAGTTTGAAGTTATGGAGAGGATTCAGACGGGACCTGAGGGTGAATCAGGATAGCTTGTGCCTTTATTGAGAAAAGGCTCCACCTTTATACTTTACATTTACATAGTGGCTTAATCCCACGTAATGTTGAAAGCAGATCTGATGATTCCAAGAGACTTTTATTATTTATTTATTTATTTATGATCTTTTCTCAGATTGTTTTAAACCCATTTTAGCCCTAGTTTTCAACATCCAGAATGTTAGAGGTCATTCACTTTGTTACAGTATTTTTCTTTGAAGCAAAAGCAAGGAGTTCAACAAGCATCTAAGGCCTTATTGTTTTCTAAGGCTCAGCAAGCCCACCAAGTGCCTGCTTGCATTTCCTCTCAGGAAGGGCCAGACACTGAGTCCTGAGAAACAAACCCGTAAGAGCAATCTTCATTCCTCAAGAGGCACAGTGCAGCCTTTGCACCATGGAGCGTAACAGGCATCCAACTGTCTGCTGACTGCCTTCCTGTGTGCCTCAGCCTTACCATGAGTCTGTTCTTGTACACTCCCGAAAGGTAAGGGCCTGATATCTTACTCCTTTTCCAGTATGCTGTACTGTGGGGGCAGTGGGCTAATTTGAAGCCTAGGGCAGATAGGGAAGGTATTAGCTGGTCCTTAAGGTGGGAGGGGGAGGTCGAAGAGTCTTCCCATAATAATGTATCGTCCATATAGTGGTGTATATTGAGTCTTTTGTCTAACTAGGGTTTTGATGCAGTGGTTACAGCCTCCTGACAAATGGTTGGAATGTAAGCCATCCCCTGCGGGAGAACAGTCCATTCATATCGTGAGGCTGGGCCAGAGTTGTCATTCGGGGGTACTGAGAATGGAAAGCGTTCACAGTCTCAGGGGTGGAGAGGGATGGGGGAAAAAGCAGTCTTTTATGTCTATTGCTAATAGGGGAACGTTGGCAGGGATGGCTGAGATGTGGGGTAGCCCTCTTTGTGGGGAGCCCCAGACTCACATGGTTTTTATTAGTTGCCCTCAAAGCTTGTAATAATCTCCATCTCCCTGAGTTTTTTTTTTTTAATAGCAAACATGGGGTCTTCCATGGACTGCAGGAGGGGCGGATATGTTGTAGCAACAGCTGTTCTTCTACCAGCTGTGTGAGGGCTCTAAGCTTCTCCCTTGATAGAGTCCACTGTGGGACCCAGATAGCTTCACTGGAGAGCCAATCAAGGCAGTGAGTATTAAATCTAACAGTGGCCCCTAGAATTCGGGGTGATTTGGAGGGGCTTTTTAGGGTCTCCTTGGGTTTTACTTTTTTTATAGGTAATGTCCTCTATATTAATATGGTCTCTTTCTGGTTGGGTGGTAAGAACTACCTCTAAGGCTTTGTAAGGTATCTCTCCCTAAAAGATTGGTGACTACTTGAGCCACCAGGGGGCATATGAGACCGGTAGCTCCATATGGGTCTTCCCACCTGTAGGCCTTTGGCTGGTGGTTGGTTTATTGTATTTTGTCAGCACAAGTGCAAAGAGGTAAGAAGAAGAAGTTAGATATCCTGACTAAGAAGATCAAACTTGCCCCCAAGGAACTCGAGAGACCCCTAATCGCAAGTAGTCTAAAGATGTCATCTCCCCTCTCTATCCTTTCTCTCCTCTCCAAGTGTTAGGTGGTTGAAACAGTGGAAGAGAAGTGGAAATGTTAACTTCAAGTCTGATTGGTTTAAACTTTTATTGGGGGGGGGGTCCTCTCCAGATGAAGTTACCTTAAAAATCCCAACAGGTCTTGGAGACCATAACATTTACAACATGAGGATCCTCCCCAGGGAGAAGATATACAAAACCATAGCAGATTATTTCAGTTGAATGAAACCTTGTCTGTATTCTTCTGATACCCCAACCCTCTTCTTTTTTTTTTTTTTTTTTTTTTTTTTGGTTTTTCGAGACAGGGTTTCTCTGTGTAGCCCTGGCTGTCCTGGCACTCACTTTGTAGACCAGGCTGGCCTCGAACTCAGAAATCCGCCTGCCTCTGCCTCCCAAGTGCTGGGATTAAAGGTGTGCGCCACCACGCCTGGCTCCCAACCCTCTTCTTACAGAGCCCCTGAGAGAATTGTCTTTCCAGGCCAAATAGTTATGAGTGGCAGAACTTGAATGTGTCACAGAGCAGAGCACAGGGCACTGGGGGTGCAGAAAAAGAGAGAGCTGCCTTCCTACTTCTCCCCTGCATGTTTGCTGCTAAGACCTAGAACCTCTCTGGCCTTAAATAACCTCATGTATAAAGCAGAGGACATATAGTAATTAAATGAGAATCCATAGCACACACACACACACAAATGGGGCTGGAGAGATGTCTTCACAATTAGGATAACTGGTGGCTTCAGAGGCCCAGGTTCAGTCCCCAACACCCACATGGTGGCTTGCAACTGCCTGTAACTCCAGTTCAATGAGAAAGTCCTGTGGGCACCAGGCAAGCATGTAATGCACACACATACATGCAGGCAAAACATTCACATACATAAAAATAAATCTGAAAAAAAAATGAACACAATTTCCATGAGACCTATCATCTATAATATGAGGGCTGCAGTTCTCCTAGTCATACTGAAAGACTGAGGGACAGAGAGACAGAAACATAGGTCTCTAAACACCACCAACAGGAAGCAATCCTGGGACTCTAATACCAATCAGCCGGGGGATTGTGGGAGATCTTTTGCTCTGTTTTGACCGAAGCTACAAACAAAGAGCAACTCTCCTCAGTGTCTTTGTCTCTCTGCCTCTGCTCTTGGGATCTAGAACTCTTCAGCTCTAGGCTTTAACTAGCAATGGCCCAGCAGCAGTGACTGGCATGACATCTCTGCACTAAGGGTGTTGGGACCCTGTGCCCCTAGTGCTATCTAGCTCCTTACAGCCAGCCTTCTAGAACTCCACTACTAGTGTCTGGAGTGCTCACCAGCCTCGTGCCAGCTACAGTTGCAGCTCCCTACCCCTCTCATCTTCCAACACATGTGGAGTCCTTCTAGTATCTGCTGTCCCTACTCTCCCCAGCATCAACCATAGACTCTGCGGTAGCCTACTCCCTGGGACTCTAACTCCTGTCTAGTTGACAGTGCCTGGAGCTGGACTTGGGGAGGGGAGTCTAAGATGTCCCCCAGTAACCAGCTCAAACCTGACCCCCCTGATATAAAGACTATAGACAGTAGATACCAAAGGGGGTTTATTGGAACCTAGGCGACACAAGTTGAACAACACACTGGATGAGGCCTGCATGATGGCATCATACCCTTCACCTACTCAAAGAATGAGAAGAGGGCTACTTATATGACTTCTAGAAATCAGTCTTTCTGTTTAGCTATACAGTCTGCAGTCGAAATTCTAGACCTGCCCACTCCAGGTGTCATGGGTGAATGAGGCACTCCTCCCTGACTAGGCTGAAGACTGCACAGACCTCCCGTTGTAACTGTGGGTGGAATGGCCTGAGAATCATCAGAAATTGTTATGGTGAAAGTGAGGCCCCTTGGCATCTTTTTGGGGTACCTAAATCTGCTGCCACTGAAGCAAAAACACTTAGAGGTCAGCAGCCTCCATGACGTCATGTCTTTGGTTCTTCCCACTGAACCGAAATCTCTTTGGCAGAAGGGTGGGAGGGTGGGGTGGGCTCAGGCTTGAGAGGTGTGACTTGGTGGGGGCTGTCACCATTGATGGTTTGGAGGCTCTCCCAGAGGGGTCCTCCCCCGCTGCTGGCCTGTTCTCCAAGAGCAGACAAAAATCCTTCATAGCCCTGCTGGGCTTGGGAACTGTGGTGACAATGGAGGGTTCCATCCAGCCTCCTCAGACACAGCTTCTGTCCCAGCTGCCCTCGGACCGAGCACAACTCCTGCCTGGCAGCTTCAGCCATTGTGTTTAGTTTTTCATTTATAGTTTAAGAATTCCATACATGAATATAATTCATTTTGATTAAGTCCCCCTCCCCATCCTCTTCTCTCCAACTCCTCCAATACCCCCAAGACCACTTTTGCTTCCTAATTTCCTGTGCTCTTTTGGATCCACTGAAAGCACTTAGTACTGCCATCTGCTCTTGAGGGTAGGGGCCATCCACCGGAATGTGGACAGCTTAGCTTTATCCATTTTAAAATGCAAAAACATTAAGATGTGTTGACAAAGATTTTGCCATGAAATTAACATTTTCTTCAAGAAACATCAATGACGCTTAGCCTCCAGCCAAACACCCTTTCTATCTCAACCCAGGCCACAATGCTCTAAATTCCATCTTGGCTCTCTTTAACCCTGTTGATGTAAAAAACTAAAGCTGTCAGCTGTAACTGTGATACTGATGGGTATAGCACACCACTCATGAGTCTGAAGGTCAGGTTTGTACCAAATGTCCAAAGCAAATCCCATGGCTAAACCAACACCAAGGGAAGGGTAGAGAGGTGAAGAACTTTGAAGTTTCCTCCCACTCTGGGGCTTGGTTCCGAGCTGTAAAGTTGAAACAAGTCCCAGTAAGAAAATGATGATTCTTATTTAATCTTTATATCTGTGGACTCCAAAAATTTCAGTTTAAATGGATCTAAAGGTCCCTGGCTAACCTGGTCAAAAGAAAACAGGATTTTGGTCTTCCAACTGAACTACGGTGGATCCTCCCTTACTATGTTAGGAAAACCTACAGTATGCTCATCATAAGCCAAGTGAGCTGTTAAATATAAGCCCTTCACAAAAGATGGACTGACAACTTCAGCAGTTAGAACAAACCCTCCCTCCCGTTCAGGTTCCCTCTCCCCCTGAGCACTGGCCAATGCCTGGGAAGGAGCCACACCTGATCCCACAAGTTTAAATAACCAGATTCTCCATGACTAAGTTACAACACTTCAGAACCTTCTCATAAATAGTCCCAGACACAGTGAGTCTGAAAATAGGAATTATGCCTAGTATTTTAAACAGAAAAAGAAATGGATGAACTATTACTCTAGTCTCCTGTCTTGTACTCTTTCACCAACTCAGGTTCCAATAAAAATCCTCTTTCCCATCGGTATTCAGGTCTGTACTATCTGCTTTACAGTGAGGCTGTTTCTAGCTTACAATCAAAGGATTCCTTAAGTTCAGCTTTAGGATACAGCGGTGAGGAAAAGAAGCGGATGCCATGCTGCCTGTCCTCTTTCATCAAAGGGACACACGACTCTAGGTGTTTTAGGTCACATCTGGGGCATTTCTCAGCGTTTAAAGAGATTCTGCTTTGTTTTAAAAAAAAAATGGCAGGGATGCAAGGGAAATGGAGACAGCTTGCCAGGCTCCCTTGAAGACCAGCGGTTTGGAGCTGTTGTTCTCAGGAATTGTAATCTATCGCCCCCTGCTGGTCACTGTGTGCCTGCCTGGGGTGGCGAGAACTGGGCGTTTCTAGATTTACACAAATAATACAAATTCCCCAGTACTGCTTGTTTGCTCGATTTATGTTCGATTTCAGCTTCGGGCTTTCAAAAAGAAACGGCCATATGACATTATTTGAAGAAAACAGGTCTGCACGAGAAATTACTGCAATTTCCAGAATCCTCTCTAGAGCTCTGTTACCACCTCCCGCCACCCCCCCCCCGCACCCTTTTAACCCTTTCCAGCCTGCTCTCTATTAGGATAGGGTGTATATTAGGGCCCTCCAAAGAAAGCCAGAAAGACTCGGAGTATGGACACACAGCGAAGGTACCTGCGGTCTGACTTAAAACGCTTCCCTACCCCTCCTCCTCCTGAAAGAACCATTTAAAGGCGAGCATTGCCATTTTTCCTTTTCCTTTCTTAGTCTTTCTCTAAAAAAATCATAATGTAAATACTTTAAATAAGACCTTTATGACCCAGCTAAAATGAACTAGAATTCACGGTTCTAAATTCCTATTCCTGGAAGCTAATAAGGCGAAGTGCGTCAAAAATCAGTTGACATTTCTTATCTACTCACCTTGACCGAAAATATTTTAAGCAAAAAGGGGGAAGTCCCGGAAGCAGGTTGGGGCGCCTCTTCCACGCCTAACGCTCCTCCCACCAGATTTTTTTTCCTTTTTCGAAAAACCCAGGGCCCCCGAACACGTTCTGAGTATTTTGAAATGTCCCAGGAAAAGGGCACAGTGGACGTAGTATGTTTGTCGTCTGTTACTGTTGACCTAGGGAACTTTGTCCTTGGTAGACAGAATAAGTGAGCAAGCGGCGGGCCACCCCCAACGCCCGGAGGAGGGAGAAAGAACACAGCCGTGGGTATTTCTCCGCCCATTTGTGCCTTAGAGCTTTGTTTTCCCATGTCTTCAAAGCGTTAATTCTTAAATCAAAATACAAACGAAACAGCTGGCCGGACACCACACCTTTCCGGGCCACCCCTCACCACCGGTTCGAGTCCCTGGAGAGGATGTCTTTTTTTCCACCCCCATTCTCCTAAGCATCCCCCTTCTGGGAGTATAAAGATTAAAAAGAATGAAAACCCCAGATAAAAATATAGGTTCCAAATACTTTCTGAAGAGCCAAAAGCCAAAGATACAAATGCCAAGGACAGTTGTCGTCCGTCCAAATTCTTAGGAGGGGAAGAAAGGAGTGGGCGAGACGCTCCACCCTACAATCCCCATCAGGCAAAAATAAACAGTTCTTATTGCAAAGAGAAAAGAAGGTGGGGCCCAGACTGGGGCGGGGCAGGAGATTGGCCCCGCACCTGCAGTGAACACCCTGGAAAGCCCCTAACGACAGACGCTGTCCTCGGTGCTGAAGTCTTCTCTTTGACGCAAAACTCGATGTACCGGAACTGAGTAGATTTCTAGGCCCTCGGTTTTCAATATCCCGCTGAGCCCAAGAGTCTTGAGTTGGAATAGCAGATAATCAGAGATTAATTCAGTCATGAGTCCCTCAGTCTACCTTTCTTCTGGCTCACCGGAATGTCATCTTCATGAATGCAAAGATAATATAAATCAAATGGTCACTAATATCGTTCAATTGATTACTACTATTCATACGCTTTCAAATTAAGGACAAATAGAAGCCTTCATTCTTTTCCTCCCCGTCATAAAGGAGAGAGGAGAGGAAGAAGGGAGGGAGGGAGGGAGGGAGGGAGGGAGGGAGGGGAGAGAGAGAGAGAGAGAGAGAGAGAGAGAGAGAGAGAGAGAGAGAGAGAGAGAGACCCAGCCTGGTTTGATTTGTGATATCTACTATTGTAGAATATTCTTTTCTTTTCCACGTGGTTTTTGCTAAAGCCCTGGGAGTGAGAGCTTTTAATTCCGAGGTCAAATAAAGACATGGTTGAAATTTTCTCCATCTAGTGCCACAGGTGAAGCCTCTTTACAGAGTCTTGGAGGAAAATTAAGGAGACAGAGGAAGGCCGCACCTAGGCAGAATTGAGGGTGCTTAGGGTCGGGAGGATTGATGCTTCCTCCCTGAGTGATTAAGATTAGTCAGTGACACCCAGATTCCTGGCTGATGTCACTATATCTTTCTACGAAGGCCAGAAAAGGGGGCGTGGAAGAAACTCCGAGTTTACCTCCTCTTAAACAGTTTCAAGATATTCTGAAAAGCTCTGAGGTGCGTGGTTTGAGGGGACATTTCCTTCGTGAAACACGCACACACACACACACACACACACACACACACACACACCCCTACCTAACAGGAGCGCAGGGGAACTTCTGTTCCAACTCAGCTCAGCCCACCCTTTGGGTGCTTTTTGTTTTTAAAATGTGCGGGGGGGGGGGGGAGGAAGAGGACTTTTATTTGAGTCCGAGAGAAAACATCAATGTTCTCTTTGGTCGCAAGGAGCAGCGCAGTTACTTCAATCCCTTTTGTTGATCAGACCTTATCCTCCCAGCCCTGAGGCTTCGAGCTCCCTCACGAAAATTTCGGTGATTTATACGATTTGTTTTGATGTTTCCGTTGAGTGGTGATGAAAGTCGCTAAGATGGTCACAAAAGAGAGACAGACAGACAGACAGACAGACCTGAGATAAACCATTGAAGACCCAGAGGTGCACATGAATAAACCGGTCTGCTGCGCCACAATATGAGGGAAATCTCTATGAAAACGAGTAAAGCGATCATAGAGTACTCACCACCACTCAGACAGGCCCAAAATTCCAGTTTATTTTGCCCTCAAAGAATAAGAAACGGAGGGAGAGAAAAAGGAAAGCCAGGAGGTAGCGGCGGGAAGGCTAAAAGAGGCCGGCAGTTACAGAGCCTTGCGGGCATCTCCAGGTGTTGTCTGGGGCGCACCAGGGAAAAGGCCGCCAGCACGGGGTCTCTGTGTGTTTGGCGCCCTCTGGTGGAAATTTTTCCGATACCGCCTTTTTGTGGTGGGGGACTTCACCCCGATCAGTAATGTGCTTAAATATTGCCAAGAGAGAATCATTGAACAGCGTGAAACTGAAAATAAGCGAGGAGAGCGGGCCAAGACACGGAGTGCTGTCCTGGCTTCCTGGAGCCACCCTCCGTGCTCTGCTGCCCCAGGCGTGTGGAGCGGCACTCGTGCGTGTTATTAACCTTCAGACATGATCAATTACGAAGATTTCTTTTACCCCTCTCCAGGGAGAGGGCTCAGAGAAAGGGAAATAGACCCCTTGCCTCTTGTGGTGCCAGGTAGCTGTGTTCGAACGAGGTAGTGTGGAGATGGACTGGAAGAAGAAACTGGAGTGCAGAAACTCCAGGGTCTGGGTGGTCCCCTCATCTCAGCTTTGCCTGTACAGCCATACTGGCTCAGTAGAGCGCTCCCTAGGACACCACCCAGAGAAAACCTTCTGGAATCGCCAATCCAGGACAACCACAGGAGATTGATCAAGGCAAAGCAAATATTCTAGTCTTCTCCAAGATACGGGAAGGAGGGCTAAGAAGAGGAGCAGGAAGAATCGCCCAGTGAGACAAAATTCTTCCTAGGAATTATATTTTTCCTTGCCCTCACCCAACATTGCCTAACTCAAAAATAATTTAAAAACAACAAACAAACAAACAACAAAAACAGAGCGTGCTGAGTGCATTCTGGATTACTCATAGGACTTTGTCACACACACACACCCCTTTCTGGTCGCAAACCCGTGAGCTGGATTTATAATCGCCCTACAAAGCTCCAGAGGCAGTCAGACACCTGCAAAGGAGCCCCAGCGCTCCGCGGACGAGCTGCCCCCGCGAGCAGCGGCCTCGTGATTCCCCCCGCCGAGCGGGTCCCCGCCTCCCCACTCCGCCCCCGCCTCCCCCAAGCCCAGCGGCCGCCTCTCCAGATCTCTGTCTTCTTCAGGCTCTCCCGTGCCGGACCAGGGATCGTGCAAGCAAGGAAGCAGCCCTGGGGTGACACCGAGCACGTACGCCTGTGACAGAGCCGAGCCGAGCCGGGGGACGCTTCGCGGAGGAGTCGCGGGAGGGTCCAGCTCGCTGTCGCTGAACCGAGGTGGGTAAATACCGGATCGCCCGGACTTGCCAGAGCCCCGCCTCGGTTATTCAACCCGGTGCCCTCAGCCTGCGGCTTCTTGTCCAGCCCTTTGCCTCACCCCACCAGCACGCGCCTGTCGCCCACCTTCCACAGCCCAGTGCTTCCCGCCAGTCCTGTCGCAGCTGTGGTTTGGCGCACCCACCCCCCATCCCCTGCCCTCCTCGCTCTTGAAACCCTTATCAATTTCATTCGGGAGGATACATAGGGGCTGAAGTGACCCCAGAGCCATTTTTTTGCCTGCGCTTGGGGGATCGGAGCTCACGGTCGGATACGCGCCTGGGTAGCAGCGGCAGAAGGTGCGAGGAGCGATAACCTGTTACTTCCCCAGCACCCGCGTTCCACCGCCGCCCGCGGAGCGGCGAGAGCGCGCGCGGGGGGGACAGATGCTCGGCCCGAGGGACGACACGCAAAAGGCGGCTGGTGGGCTACGCTCTGCGGGGTCTTAGATTTACCCAGATTAGCGTTCTCCTCCCTCTCCTCTCATTCTTTCGCCCGCTCCTTCTCCCCATCTCTTCCTCCTCTCTCGCCCTCTCTCCCTCACTCTGTCCACGAACAAACACCAAATAGGGGAACCGCGCACTCTTCTATCCGAGGTCTCTTGCGCCCTAGGCGCAAATTCGCCACCGGGTGACGTTCTCCTTTTTACCCTCTGCCACCTTCTCTGGCTCAGTGAAACGAACTCTAGGGACTAGGTAGAGTAGAAACAGTGAATCTGGGACGGAGCCTCGCCCTAGGGTTGAGAAAGCTAGAAACGAGGTGGGACAAGAAACTGATCAGCAAGGTTTCGACACGCTGCCTTTTGGCTGTCTGGAGTGCAAGGTGACTGATTCTTAGCGGGTCAAGTCCTGAGGGGCGGGGGACCTATTTCTTCTCACCTTGTCTCAGCAAAGTCCCTGTCCCCGGCGCTGTGAGCCTCCTTCTTTCCAAGGAATTGGCCAGACACAACAACGGGAACCAGACACCGAACCAGACGTGCCCGCCCTGCACGCCCTCCCCCCTCCTCTTCTGCCCGTCCACCAGGCTGCTGGGAGCCCAATGGGGCTTGTCTCGGCTGGGCTGGAATTTGCTCGATGAGTGCTCCCTAGTGCTCCTGGCCCTATCCTCACCCCATCCCTCGCGCCCTGCACCCGCCTCCGGCGCCCCTTAGCTGTGAGCCTCACTCGGAGCACCCCGTTGCGCCTCTAGACTTGAGAGTCGCCCGGGGCTACTGTGCCTGCGCCCCAGTCCCGGAGCTAGCGAGCGCCTCCCCACCCCCTCCCACCGTCCGCGCACCAGGACCCAGCCAGCTTGCTGCCCTTGGTCTCCCTTCTGTCTCCGAGACTTCGGTGCCCCGGGCCGCAGGACCTAGAAGCTCTCCCGGCACCGCTCTCCCTTCTGTTTGCAGCCTGTTCCTGCGCCCAGTCCGCGGGGGACCCTTGAACCGTAGAGACCCCAAGACCACCGAGCTGATGGCATCTTCCACTCCTTCGCCTGCAACCTCCTCGAACGCGGGAGCGGATCCTAATACTACCAACCTGCGCCCTACAAGTAGGTCCTGCCCCAGTTTCCTATTAAATGGACTGCAGCGAGGGTGGGGGCGCTGGCACTGCGGGAGGCTGCGCTGTCGGAACGCGAAAGGAGAGAGTAGAAATGATGGAGGCTGAGAAACAAATGGGGCCCTATCCCAGGTTCCTGCTTAGAGGTCATTTGGCTGCCAGGGACGCGAGGTTATTCCCAGGGCACCGAAGAGCAGCGAGGACTTCACAAGGGCCGGGCAAGAAAGATCTTTGGGGGTCTACGGGGCAGAGACGTTCAAGGAGCTGTGTTGTGTTTTTTTGTCTGACGGGACAACAGGGGTCAGAACAGAGGGGCAGTGTGAGGAACCTGGAGTCTCAGCGAGAACAGTTTCCTTAGCTCTAGGTTTGAGATGAGACCTGACCTCCTCCTCTCCTTTCCTCCACCCGCCCCCCCCCCGCCCCCAGCGCTGTACTCACAGTCCATAATCAGGGGAAATTTCGACGTTAATTGCAGCTTTTAGAAAACTCTGGGTCCCTAATTGCTCCAAATTTGCGTCTAGCTATTGACGAGTGAGGGCGAAGCCAGGGGCGTAAAAGGTGCACAAAACTGCCTGAGATTCAATTAATTACATCTTAGAGACAAAAAAAAAAAAAAAAAAAAAAAAAAGGCGAGGGAGGGGCATTTAGCATCATCCAGAGTGACGGGGGGGGGGGGGGGAGCGTGGCAGCTAACTAGGAGATGTGGCTTGGCAAGCCAGGAGGCAAAAGCACCCCTGTGCTTTTTTTCTAGAGACCTGTCAGCAGGTGACAAGTCTTGGGGAGAATAGAGAAACCAGATAAAAGGGCATTTATGCTTCCCATCCGATCTGTCTCTAATTCAGCCTGACTTTTTAACTCCACATAGAGGACTGGAGTCGTGGGATTTGTTTATCTTTTTTCCATGTTGGGGTTAAGTCTTTCACCACCCCTCTCCCAAAATTCTATCAGCTCCCAGACAGCTCCGCGCCCCCTCCCACCAGAATCTCTACAGAAGAGGAGCTGCGGGAGATCTGTGTGGTGGAGAGTGCTTTATGTTGGCGTCTTTATGGCATTTATTGTAAGCCCCGTGAAAACAACAGTTCCCGTGTACACAAGTGGCAAGCAGAAGGCAGAAAACCCCCCCTTTGAATTTCTTGGTGCAGACTCTGAGGCAGGAGACCCTAAGTCCTCAGGCCACCTTGCAGTTCTCTTAGCAGCCCCGGCTTCCTGCACACAGGCAAGCGACAATTGCCCACACAACAAAGCAGATCCCAGGCAGAGTCGTCAGTGCCGGTGGCACGTGATCCAGGCCTTGGCGGTGGAGCCAGCAGTGAGTGGGAGCTGGCCCCACCGAATTCGAGGCCTGCACCCCTTTTGTCTGTAGATTGGACCCGGATAGATTTATTTTCCAGTCCTCCCCACATCTTACTCCAGTCTTTATCCCCCAACACACACCATTATTCCTTCTGCAAGGTTGGGGGCCACCTTCCACACTAGGCACCTCTACATCCTAGCAGATTATCCTGTAGTCCTCAAATGCCCAGCCTCAACAAAGGCCGAGTAGATGATCTGAGTCCATACAAGGTGTGGTACCTCCGGAAACCACCTAAATGGAGGCCAGAGATCTAAGGACACCCCACCCCCACCTCCCTTCCCTGGGAACCCCTAACCCTTAACTGGAAAGCCTGAGAGAGCTTGCCTGCTCTGTCTAATTTCTGTCCTCCCTGGAAGACACACCCCCACCCGCCCAGTTTGCTGTTGGGCTCTGCCTCTGCAGGGTCTACCGAAAGGCGTCCCTTTCTGCTCCAGTATACACTTTACACACCTTGTACCCTCACACCTTATCCCAGCAACCCCCTGGCAAGCAGGAGCCCTCCTGCCTATTGCCTATCCGAAAAAGGATTCTCAACTCCGGCCACAACAAAGGGTTTCTCGACCCCCATCTCTCTTCCTACCTGTTTTTTATTAACGCCTAACTTGGGGCGTGGGGGACGGCACTGGAATATTTCTGATCGCCAACCTCAGGCCAAGTGACCTTGAGAAACTGTAGCCTCTGCGCTGAAATGATTTTGTCACCTGAGTCTTAGACCTACAACCCTTTCCTGGGTTCTTCTGGTGATTAGATGAGATTGGAGTTTAAAGAGAAAGCACAGATACTGGGTGGAAGTAGCGCTTTATGCTCCCGGTACTATTATTAGGGTCTTGGTGTTGCACAGATTTCCTGTCTGTCACTGGAATTCCTACCGTGACATACTGTCTCACGTCAGGCCGGTTCTTCGCCCCTCTGGGGCTCTGTTGTGCCTGAGGTTTAATGGATGCCACTTTGCTTATCGCAGCTAACACTCCCGCACCGCTGGGGTGGAGGATGGGAGGCGCCTTGCTTGGAGGGATAGGAAGGGGATTTCTCCTAGGGCCCATCTCAGGAGTCTATGGGAAGGCTTCTCCCTCTTTGCATTCTTTGCTGGGAGTTAACGCGAAAGACCAGTAGACCAGAACGCCTTGAGACTGGCCTGGGAGAAAGGGCGGGAGGGGGGGCGGGGGGCAAGTCCTGCCGCCCGCGTTTCAGACCTGGAGAAAGGTGCTCTCACCAGCGTGTTTCAGACTCTAGAAGTCGGGAGGAAGGGTTAATGAGGGGCAGGTTGCGAAGGGGGGTGGGGTGGGGTTGAGGACAGGACGGCTGGCGCACCATTGTCTTCTCGCCTCCCCAGTCTGACTGGAGCAGCCATGCGAGTCCGATCATCTACTCAAATACTATTTTTCACCCAATTAATTCTTGAACTCTTCCGCGACCCCATTTCATGCCAGTTTATTTTAAGCTGCCACTCAGCTGGAGACCCGCCAAGAAATTATGAGACGTTTGGGTCCCAGATGCCTCTGTGTTCCCTATCTTGAGCGGGTGTGTTGTCGCCCTTCAAGTCCGAGGCCTGGGACCTGGGGCTGGGCCTGGCGGGTGGGTGCTGGGTCACACCAGTGCTAAGGTCTGGATCTTTGTGTGTTGAGTTCACCTCTGCCTTGGTGGGGTTCGCTTGGGGGCGGGGTCCGTGGCTGTGAGGCCCGGTTCTCCAAGACACGGTTCGGTTCCTGAAGCCAACAGTAGGCAGGAAACATGAGGAGAGCTGGGAGCTCTATCTGAACCAAAGATGTAGGGTAGCTAGCTCCTTGCTCCTTCCAGAACAGCTTTTTCCGTGCCTTTTCATGAAAACCTCCACAATCCTCGCGAAAACCTTCGCCCTCTACCCAGTTTCTCATTGGTCCGACCCTCTCTAATTTCCACCCCTCTGTCTCTCTCTCTCTCTGCTCCTAGCGTATGATACTTGGTGTGGCGTAGCCCATGGATGCACCAGAAAACTGGGTCTGAAGATCTGTGGTAAGTAAACAGGCCCTCAGGGGCTGGATGGATCTCGAGGGAGAAGCGACTGAATTTGTAGGAGAGTCCCACATCCTAAGCGAGACTCTGACCCATCGGTCTAGTATTCTGTTTTACTGTCCCAGCGTCCAGCGGATGCGGTCCCTTGGAGGCTCCTACCCTCCTGTGGCCTCTCTCACTTGGCAGGAGAGGCCTTTTCCTTTGGAGTCCTTATAACCAGAAACCGCATAGTTATGGGGACTCAGTTCACCCAGTATGGCCTCAGAAATTGGGATACAGCACCCCCAAGCGGCAGCCAGGCTATCCTCGCCGGCGCTGGGCTGCTTGGAGTAGTGCGTTCTGCTCTCGAATGTGTAAAAGCTCATAAAAAGTGTGAACCGGTCTGATTTTCCCGGCCAGACCAAAGGTGCAATATCTATCAAGGCTGTAACTGACTCTTCGTGGTCCCTCACTCCATCCTCCACCCCACCACCACCACCCCCCATTAAAAGTGACTTCCCCAACTTACGGGGTTTGCACCTAATTGCCACGGTAATTCAAATTTCGTTCCTGGGGCTTTAGGGGCCCAAGAAAGGAAAAAGGTTGCCTGCAGCTCTGGGTGGCCTGTCTAGGGGAGATGCGAGCAGGGCGGTCTAGACCGTTTGTCCTGCAGGTCTTCGACGGCAACGGCGCAGAAAGAAAGGAAGTGGGGCAGGTGCAGAAAGGGGGCTGCAAGGAGGGAGGGGATGTTGGGGAGGGTGGTTGACTGGCAGGATTTGCCAGCAGGAAAGAAAAACAGATCCGAAAGCTAGAGAGGAAAAGGAATGAGAGGATCTGAAATGAAAACGCCCAAGGAAAAAACGGGGGCGGGGGGGGGTGGGATTTGTTCGAAGGGACACAGCCGAGTGGCTCCGGCTGAACAATGAGGATTTGCTTTCCTGACTACATTTCGCTGTCTAAAATTCTCTAGCCTTATCGGGCCTGAAAATACGGGTGTCCCCAGGCAGGGGGTGGAGAGGCGGGGGAAGATTAACGAGGGGCTTATTAAAGAGCTATCCGTCAGCTGTTGTGCTCGAGATAGCAGCCGAGCGGGCGCCGGGTGCGGAACCCTCCCCAGCCTAAGAAGCTCAGGGAGCCCGAGGGGAGTGGGTGCTATTGAGGCCTGATCTTCCCGCACCCTCATGCCCCTCCCCCTGCTTCCGGGTCTGTGGTTGTTTAGAATCACTGGGGAGAGTGGTTATTTAGGGCCTTTGGAAACCAGCGTCCTTCCGCGTTTGGCCGTGCAGCGCCCTCCTTGCATCACTGGGGCTCTGGATCCGGGAGTCCAGTATTTGCGGGTGGCGAAGACCTAGTGCGTTTGTTTAGTTGCGAGACGTAGTACATTTTCTGGAAAAGCTTAGCCCTTCGGCCATAGGACCCAGAGGTTTGGGGACCTGACCCAATCCCTGGTGCTCAAAACTGGTGGGCAACACCAGAAGCGGTCTCTACGTTGTTGACAGCCCCGAGCTTTGTTCTATTAATAGCCTCTTCCCACTCCCACCCAGCCATTCCTGGCTTAATGGCCCGTTTCCTGCTTGGTCCCTTTTGGCTCTCGCCTTCTGCCTCAGTCGTTGTCGCGCAAGCAGCAACCGACTGGCAATCAGAACGGAAGGGACTCTGGGGTCTCTGGGTGAAGGCCACTTGTCTTAGAGGCTCCTGACCTGTGGGAGAGGGTGAGTAGGGACAGTGGTCATCCTGCCTCCCGCTGTTCTTGCTACTGGCTCTTGAAAGACAAGGTCCAAATGGTCCTGTTGGAGACAACCGGGATGTCCTGAAAGGGAAAGGGGCCAGGATAAAGTTAGAGCAGTTGAGACAGAAGTGGAGGCTCTAAGTTATTGTTACATTTTCCACCTTGCCTCTTCTGACAACCAATGCCATGAGGTAGTGGACTTGGAGGTGGGGGGCTGTCATCCTTAAAGAGATTTCTCTCTGTACACACACACACACACAGAAAGTTACAACCTGAGTGACAGAGAGGAGAGCAGAGGACGAGACTTTCGAGCAAAATAACATAAGGATTCATTTCCCATGCTTTGGGCCAACTCTGGCTTTCCATTTTAAGCTAGTGGAAGCCAAGTATACTGGTCAACTAATATTGACCCTGAATCTATAGCCTCCACTACACCCCTTCCCCAGGCTCACTTAATCCCCGACCCTTCTGCATGAGGAGTACTTCACCTTCTTGACCTAATACCACCGTTGCCTTGACAGCCAAGGATCTAATAGTCTCTTTCTACCCTTGAATCCAGCACCCTGGAAGGTCCCTAAGCATCTGCATGCCTTGCTGAGATACAGTTCTCACCCATCCCCTACCCTGCTTCTTGTTACCCCAGGAAATGAAGCTGCAAGGATGGCCCTGGGGGTCACTACTCAAGTTCTCAGCTCCAGAGGCTGAACCCCAGGGAATAACCAGATGGAAGAAACCCAGGGTTCTGCTGGAGATCCGCTGCAGGCACGGTAGCATGACCTAGATAGAGTAACCAAAAGCTTGTGGCAAGAACTGGGCTCTACCCTTGTGTTCCATCGCTTTCCTCTGCAGAGGTCTGGAACTTGCTGCTCAGACAGTCCTTCCACACGTGTGTTTAAGTTTTTATTATTTGCCTATTTTAAAGAGAGAGATACCTCAGGCACTCTGTAGCTCTGGCTTCTTGTAAAAAAAAAAATGTAGGCAATCTGTTAATATGCTGTGTGCCCGTTTAAAAGAAGAAGACGAAAGAGGAGCTCTTTTCTCTAAGTGGCTTTGGTGCTGGGCTTCAGCATCCCCTCTGCCCAGTGACCATGTGTCTTTATGCCACACCAAGCTTGGAGCTCCACTTGCAAACAGCTGTCTGGAGCATGCCATGCCACTCTCTGGTTCCACAGGGCTCACTGGCAGTAAGAATGAGGAACAGCCACCAGCAGAGGGGGAGTCCGTTTGGGGATGCTGCCCATCTTTATTTGAGTGCGGGTGGGTGGCCATCTATGACTTGAACCAATACAAGTTCAAGATCCCTTTCTTTCCTGCGACAGTTACAGGTTAGCCCTAAATGCTGGTGGCTGGGGTATAGAACAACAGAGAATATAGGGCATTCCTGGGCAGTCTCAGAGACCACTAGCCAGGACCCCTTTCTAGTCAGACTGTTGTTGAAGCACCCACTCAATATTATTCTCCCTTCAATTTCATTCTTCCATTTTGGAGAAGACAATAGCTCCTAGCAGGGCCTCTCTGAGCTGTGAGGAGCTTGGATTATTTTAAAGGATCTCAATGATTAAAAACAAAACCAAACAATGCTTTCCTAAAGTTAAAGAAACGGCTTTGTATAGTAAATGTTCACATCAGCAGTCCCCAGTATTAGAAACAAAAAAAGCACAGTTAACATTATCACACCAGGGTTTTAAAGATTTATTCATTTATTCATTTTTATGTATGTGAGTACACTCTAGCTGTACAGATGGTTGTGGGCCTTCATGTGGTTGCTAGGAATTGAATTTTTTAGGATCTCTGCTCACTCTGGCCCAAAGATTTATTTATTATTATACATAAGTACATTGTATCGGTCTTCTGACACACCACAAGAGGGCATCAGATCTCACTACCGGTGGTTGTGAGCCACCATGAGGTTGCTGGGATTTGAACTCAGGACATGCAGAAGAGCAGTCAGTGTGCTCTTACCCGCTGAGCCATCTCACCAGCTCCCCACATCAGGGTTTTAAACACAATTTACAATGCAGTATGAATGTGCTGCCTGAAAAATAAAACCAGGATCTAGAGAAAATTCAGATTCTTGCCTTACAGAAAAGGTGGCTCCAAATGGCATGCAGATCTAAAGTTTTGTCTCCCCGTCTCACCAGCACATCTCTGGGTGAGCACGTATGGGAACCATCCTGGGAGAGGATATCTAAAACCTAATCTCCCTGCCTCTGGCTTCCAAAGCGGGTGCAAGGTAGGAAGGGGTGGGTTCTCTCAGGAATGAGCCAGAAGCCTGGGCAGATGGCAGAGGCTCCAGAGTAGGTCTTAGATGGGCAGGACCATCCTTCACTGGGTCACATGGGTTTGGTTTCTCCAGTCAGACCTACTCTCTAGCCATTGTAGTGGACAAAGGGAACAGTGTCAGGGGCCAGGACCCTGTATCCCTCTAGTGAATGAGTGAGTACTGTCTCCTGGCTCTGGACTTTAGAATCTTCTCTGTGATGTCTCAAAGATCTCGGTTGCCACAAAGACAGCTTTGGAGTCACCAAGAAATTTCGTGTTTTCTCCCTTCATTATGCTGCCTCTGGAGTTAAATTTGAGGCTGTGTTGGAGGTACTGTTGAGGAAAGAGCACAGGGTTCAGTGCTTGGCCAGGAAAGGGGAGCAGGCTCCAAGTTGGCAGGGAACCCCAACTCCAGCCCATTGGAGTTCAAGCCTGCTTCCTGGAGCACCGCTGTGGGTATTTGCACTGTACACCATGGGTAAGTGAGATTTCTCCTCCTTCTTGGGGGAAGTGGTGTAGTGCTCTGAATCTCAGCCTGAGCTCTGAATGAGTTCATTTCAGTATGCCTCTTGGAGAGCTTTCTATCATGGCTGGAGCAGAGGTGGCCAGCTGCCAGACAAGCTTCCGGGATGGTGGGAGATTGGTCTCACTTCATCCGTCTCGTCCTGAATAAATAGCAAACAGCTCTTCTACAAGTGCTCCATAAATACTTAGAGCTGAGCCCATGTCAAGGCTGTGAGATGTGGAGGCTTTCAAGCCCTTTTCTCTAATGCTGTTATCAATGGAGAGAGGTTCAGGAAAGAGCACACTGCATTTTTGAGTCAAAAAAATATTACACTTGTGATATTTGCCTTATCCTTCCTCCCTCTGCTAGCCTCACCCTCCTCCTTCTCCTGCCCCACCCAGCTCCCTTAGATGTCCTCCCTTCCCCCCTCTGCTGTCTTCACCCTCCACTCTCTTCACTCTACTGTCCTCTCCGTCCCCCCTTCTGTTGGTCTTCAACCTTTTCCCTCTTCCGTTCTCATCCCCCCACCCCCCGCCCCGGGTTCTATAGCCCACAAACCCAATGTTGGCAGCATCCTCTCTGGGTCCCTTCCTTCCAAGCCCCATCCTGGGGCGGGTTACTGGAGTGGAAGCTGTCTGGTCAACTTAATTCTGAGTTTGCTGTCGTGTTCAGAAAGGAGACGGGGCTCACTTGCTGCTTTTCTCTCTTGCATGACTGGGCCTGTGCCACTGATGACGCTTGACACAGCCCCTCCCCGCCTGAAGGCAAGCAGTGCAGAGTCACTGTATATAAAGCACAGACACTCGGTGGCTTCTCTTCTCAGCAAAAGCAAGAGCCTTGCTTGGAGGGTTAGCCTGGTCGGGCAGCCTGGTTGGGCGGCTGGCCTTTGGTGGCTGGGTACTTCTCAGTTTCTCTGACCCTAGCTTCTTGCACTTTAGGCTTCTTACAAAGGACCAATAGCCTGGAAGAGAAGAGTCGTCTTGTGAGCGCCTTCAGGGAGAGGCAGTCCTCCAAGAACCTGCTTTCCTGTGAAAACAGTGACCAGGGTGCCCGCTTCCGGCGCACAGAGACTGACTTCTCCAACCTGTTTGCTCAAGGTGGTTCCTCCCCAGGCCCCACCCAGCTCAGACAGTTGGTCTTGATCCCCCCCCCCCGCCCCCTGAAATTTTATTTCTTTATACAACAAATGCCATTACTCTCTGTGAGCCCTCATGAAGTTTGAATGGAACAGACTCCTTTGCTTCTGCCCAGGTCCCTGCGGGTTTGGAAGGTAGTTGAAGATATCTGTACACCATTCAATTCTAAAGACACTCCCAGAGGCAAATAGGGACTCACAGAATCTCAGAAGCTAAAGGAATCTTACGATCCGAGAATAAAACGGTTCTTTCATTAGCATTTATCCTCCAAGATTATCAGCCCAATTCCCAAGCCCCCAACCCCAAACCTGCTCTGTGAGAAGCTGTACATCTGAGCCTCATGACTAAACACGGGAGACTCTTTGAAGAGCTTCCTGTAGATTCTGCTGGCTCTGCAATGCAGGCCTTGGGAAGTGCTTTACCAGTCTTTCCTTGGTAGCTTTGGGAGCTCCCACTTCCCAGAGCTCCCACAGAACCCCAGAAGCCTCAGCCTCACTAAACCTCTGAGACAGCCATGCCCCGAATGGCCACACAGCCTATTCTTGTACTCTCCTGGAAACTTCCCTCGGGAAACCCAACAGCTCTTCTTCCTGCTCATCCCCCTTTCTAAGTCTGCTCGACAGAGCCTAGAGCCCAGGGTACTTCCAGACACTTAAAAAAAAAAAAAAAAAAAAAAAAGGATGATGCCAACAGAAAGACAGTGGTCCCCTCTGGCACCTTCTAGAGCCCATACCCATAGCAGCCCCAACCTCTGCCACCCACAGACCAGGCAAATCATTAACACCAAGCCAGATGCTCAGGACACCTGGTCCACGGGAGACCAACAGAAGTACTTCACATCGTGTTCCTCCCAGGTGTCCATTCAGCAAATGGACAGCTGCCAGGGTCAGCTGCTCAAGGTTTCCTTAAGCTCTCCACTCCTCCCCCATACGAGCAGTCTCGACTATTAGGAAGAGTGTGAAGCCCTAGGAATGTATCAAATGTCTGTGGGCATAGGGCATCCTTCTGGGGACTGGCTGGCCAAAACTCAGCGTAGATCCATATTCTGGAAAGCAACTGAGCCCCCGGCAGGCTGACCCCGGAAACCCCTGAACCGCTCTGCAGGCTGACCCCGGAAACCCCTGAACCGCTCTGCAGGCTGACCCCGGAAACCCCTGAACCGCTCTGCAGGCTGACCCCGGAAACCCCTGAACCACTCTGCAGACGGACCCCGGAAACCCCTGAACCGCTCTGCAGGCTGACCCCGGAAACCCCTGAACCGCTCTGCAGGCTGACCCCGGAAACCCCTGAACCACTCACAGGCTGACCCGGGAAGCCCAAGTACGAAGCAGGTGGTAATCACTGTTTGGCTTCCCCTTTCTGCTTAGATCTGCTTCCAGCTAAGAACGGGGAGGAGCAAACTGCGCAGTTCTTGCTGGAAGTGGTAGACATACTCCTCAACTATGTCCGCAAGACATTCGATCGCTCCACCAAGGTTCTGGACTTCCACCACCCACACCAGTTGCTGGAAGGCATGGAAGGCTTTAATTTGGAGCTGTCTGACCACCCCGAGTCTCTGGAGCAGATCCTGGTTGACTGTAGAGACACCCTGAAGTACGGGGTTCGCACAGGTAAGAGTAAGAGATGGGTTGACCATCACCTAGCTGGCTGGGAGCATAGCCAATTCATTTGGAAGAGGCCCCGTCCTGGTGAGGCAAGACAGCAGGTGCCCAGTGATCACAAGGTCACCATGGGCCCCAAAGACTGAAGCAGGCCAGGCACAAGGTCATCATTTCTTTTAAAACTGAAGAATATGCAGCTATAGGGTGACAGGTTGTTTCGTTGTTTGCTTGGATTTTGTTTTAGGCTGTTTGCAACCTAAACAGAGCAGAGTGACCTGTCCCTTTGTCCTTACTCTGGTCCACCTTGTTCTGTTTCATTCTGAAGAACCCTGCCTCTGTTACCTGCCCCTTGCACTGGGAAACTGCCCTTTTCCCTCTCTTTTGTAGTCATTTTCTAAGGGTTGTCATAAAAACCATCACCATGGAGACTGGTCCTTTCACAGTCTTGGAGGCTGAGCCTTCACAGATGTCAGCAGGACCTTGCTTTCTTTGAAGGCTCAGAGAAGATCCAACCTTGCCGTTGTGGCTTCTGGTACTTGTGGACATTTTCTTTGGCACTCCTCAGCTTGTGGGTGCCTCACTTCAGCCTCTGCCTTGCCCTCCACTGGGCCTCTTCCTTGTGAATGTTTGCCCATATTTTCTCTTCACAAAAGGGTGCCCTTTCCTTTGGATTAAGGACTACCCCAATGCAGAATGACCTTATCTAACTTGTTTGTATCTGAGAAAACTCTATTGCCAAGTAGAGTCATGTTCTACAGGAACAAGAGATTGAGACTTGAGTTCATCTTTTTAAGGAACACAGTTCAATCCAGAACACCCAAAAGAATCAGTGCCTGCCCGCCCGCCCTCCTCTCTCTCCCTCTCCCCCTCCTTCTGCCCTCCCCCTCTCTTTTTCCTTCCCCATCTCTCCCCTTATATTTTATTCCGATGAGTCACTAGTCCTCTTGCCCCTCTTCGCCTTTCCCAAGTCCTCTCTAATCAGCAATCCTAGCTCAAGTGGTTACTTTGCAATCACCCCAAGTTCAAAGATGTTTAAAATCTCCATCTGAGCTGTTTCTTAGCACCAAAACGAAGAACAGTTTCTTTGCCTGGTCACTCTCTTCCCTCCCAGCCTGCTTAGGTCTTCAGGGATTGGAGGGTCCTCAGCCATCACAATTGCTATCACAGCGGGGAAGCCCCAAGGCAAGGAATGGCAACTTACTGTTCTTTCCACTTCTTTCTCTCTCCACCTTTATTTACCATCATCTAAACCCCTAGAAGAGAAATAGATTGAAGATGAAGTTCAGAGAGACTGGTGGCGATAAAGTTGATCAAGGTGACTGGATGTCAGAAACAAACTATTGCAGAAAACTAATGAAGTTAACCAAAGAAGCTACATAAATAAAGAATCCCACGTAGCTTTTGAGGATAGCCAACACCACTTGCCTAGCTATAGTTTCATTTTTAAAATTATTGCATAGACCAGATTCACTCGCATGCACAAAGTCCGTTTGTTAAAGAAGCTCTCATCAACCCAGCTCCACTAGCACCACCCTGATCGGATGGTTAACCTGACGGGTGGTTAACCTGATCGGATGGTTAACCCATTCCTGAGAAGTAGTATCGCTCTCCTGGCTTAAAGAAGAATCACCATTCTGTGTTCTAGCTTGGTTTGTTTTGGTCAATGTTTTGTGTCTCATCAATTTGCTCTATCTATCTATCTATCTATCTATCTATCTATCTATCTATCTATCCATCCATCCACTAAAGGCCAGAATGTCTATCAAAGAAAACACAGAATTAAGTCATGACAGCATCTCCCGCCTGTGGTCAGGGAAAGCAAGCTGTTTGCTCCCTGTATAAGCCCACTGAGATGTTTAGTCTGAGGCCACCCACCTCGGATTAGCACAACCGTTTCCGGAGGCAGGCATCTGCATTTACAGAGCGCATAATCTTCCAGACCACGTGGACATTTCTGCTGCCCTTCACAGGGTTGGCACTGGTTAAAGGACATTATTGCTGCCATGTCAAAGCCAGCTCCTGGTTGACGATCTATCATTTGGAGTATACATTCAAACAAGAGACTAAGCCCCCAACACACATCAGAAACATTCTGGAGGATATTAGTGCATTAACAGCCAAAATAATGAGTTGGGTTTTAATAACAAAAGCACAGTGTTCCAGCACAGTTTAAGAAGGGAAACGGTGGCGTTTGAAATCGCTCCATGAATTAACAAAGGACCCAGCACACATAGATTTTCCAAGGACTGATGCAGAAATGAAGCAGCCTTCAATCAAGCAGCCATGTATTTCTGGGCTTGTTCTTTTTTTAAACTTCTCATTATGAAAAATTTGAACTTACACCAAAGTAGAATTATATAATGAACCCCGTGCACCCAATACCCAGCTTTAACTCTCACCAAGTCCTGTTGACCCCTTCTCTGCATTGTATGGAAGCAGGGCCCATACAGAATATTACTGCCTCAACACATATCTGAGCCTTCATGAATTTCCTTTAAAAATCATGTCAGTGTTTTAGGTGAAAAACAAACAAACACCTAAGCTCCTTAATACTTAAAATATTCAATTGCCTCCTGAATATAGGAGTGCTTTTGTTACATACTGTTTCAATTCAGCCCAGTCGGGACCCAGTAGTTTATTCGTGAGGGAAACTTACTTTAAAGTGACTTTCTCCCCTTACTTGACATTAAACCATGTATTACTCAGCATCCTGTCTGTGAGAACTAAAAGCAAATCTGGGTTTGGACCTAAGGGTACCTGCCTGTGAAGCCAACACTTAGGAGATGAGGGTGAGCTCCAGAAGACCCCCAGTTTGAGGATAGTCTAGGCTATGAAACTAGACCTGTCTTTTAAAAAGCAACAGAAAGAGCAAAATATGAGAGGGGTGGACAGAAGGATGGAGAGAGGAAGGGAGGAGAAATGGAAGGAGAGAGAGAGAGAGTAAACAACTGACATCTAAGCTATGTTGCTGTTCAGTAGACACTCTGTTAGAGAGTGGAGGCGGCAGATGCTGTAGCCATGTGAAAAGGGGTGCTTGGGACCTTTGTACTTTATCTCCTGTACAGACTGTTTCACTTTGTTTCAGTCTGTTTCCGTTCTTTGCTCTGCTCTGCTGTGGGACTCTAATGCAGTATCAAATAACACGTGATTGCATCTATTTATAGCCAGTACTAGCTCAGAATGAAAGAATTGTTGTTGTTGTTGTTGTTGTTTTAAGTTTTCAACGGGCACAGTATATACTTCAATGGATTTCAACGGCAATATTACTTTAGGATATTTTATTGTTTGACAATTTCATATGTGTATAAGATGTAGCTTGATTACAGCTGCCCTAATTGGCCCCTCCCACTCTCCATGGATCCCCTAAAAATCTTTCCTCCTACCTTCATGTTGTCTCTTTATTTTTTAATAATCTACTGAGTCCAATTAGTGTTGCCTGATCATTCCTAGGTGTGGAGCCTTCCACCTGACTGTGGCACCTACCAGCAGCCATGTTCCCAAAGAAAAGCGTCTCCTCCTCTCCCAGAACATTGAGGGAAGAACAGATTCTCAGGGAGGGGACTTAGACTAGGGACATTCAAACCCTAGGTCTCTGACAGTTATTCACAGACAATGGCAGTTTCCACTGGAAACACAGCAGTCAGCAAATCTCTGCAACATCTCTGTCACATACTCCCTGGATAATCTATTGTAGGACCTGCTTCATGACAGCTGAGCCAAGCCTGAGTTTTTGGTGAACATCAAGTTAGCAAAAACTTGGCAATAGTTGTAAGTTTGCTGAGGGCAGATCCAGTTAAAGTGCACTGTGGGCTGCACGGGACTTTAGAATCACAGGACCTACGTGGTTCTGTGCTCAGTAACTGAGTGAGGGGTGGTCTGCCTGCTCACAGAGAAGATGCTGGGTCAGCTAGCTCTTAATCTGCTTAGCTCCATGACTTTAATGAGCACTCTAGATGGGCAAAGAAAACTGATGCTTGATATCACATTTGCCCCAGAAACTCAGAGAGTGATGGTTGGTCTCCATATCAGGTCTGAGCGGAAACTTCCCCCAGGCTTGGTTTGAGCCACAAAACTCAGAGGTCTATAGCCTCTCTCTGTTAGCCAATCTCAGCCTGGCACTTAAGGTTCTTGGGATATTGAAGTAAAAGTTGCAATAGTTCTAAAAAGAATAAGAGCTACCACATTCCTCAATAGGAAGTTAAGAAAAGGTCTTACTTTGTAATCCAGACTGGCCTTGAACTCACAATCCTCTTGCCTCTACCCTCGCAAAGTGCTAAGATCACAAGCATGCATCACTACACAGGACATCCCACATCCTTTCTCATAACCGAAGAAATAAGTGTGATGGAGGAGCTCACCTGAAAGTCAACAAATAAGATATTGGAAAGTATGGTTCATGTCACAATTCTCAACTTTGTGTGTTTGTTTTTATTTTTAATTTGTATGGATAGATTGCTTTGCCTGTATATGGCACTCTGCGTATTCCCATGTGCCAAGCGCCTGCAGTGTTCTCAGAAGCCAGAAAAGGGCATCAGATCACCTGGGATTGGAGTTGCAGATAGTTATAAGCTACCATGAGGATGCTTGGGACGGAACATGGGTCCTCTGGAAGAACAGCCAGGGTTCTTAACCACTGAGCCATTGTTCCAGGCCCAATTTCTGGTTTTTAAATTTAAATGCATGCACCCTTAGAAACATAGACGTCTGAGGGCACCATCGTTGTTAGTGGTTGGTCACCTTCTTCCTCCTTCTCCAGGAGAGAGCTCTGTCACACCATAGGACAGAGCTTGTGTTGTGTGCTCCAGTCCTTTGCTCTGAAGATAGCAATGAAAATGGCGGCTTTGCCTTCATGTTTGCCTGTTATCTCTCTAGGTCACCCTCGATTTTTCAACCAGCTCTCTACTGGTTTGGATATCATTGGTTTAGCTGGTGAATGGCTGACATCAACTGCCAATACCAATATGTAAGTCTCCTGTGTTCTTTTCCTATATGCATGCACACATGCTGAATATGGCTGTGGTTTACACATTTCACTCTGATGGCTCTGTTCTCTTGGAGTTCACTCTTCTCATAAACTCTTTTAGATCTGCCACAAGGTGAGAAGCTATTCTTGAATAGTGTACTAAGAGCATGCGCGTGAGAAACGGTAGCTAGCTTTAACATTTCCATGTGAAATTGCCCAGCAGATTCTTTCTCTGAGTGCACATCGTAAAAGGTCCGTCCTTGGGGCTATGGTTTTGGTTTCCTTTCCCACACAAGCACATTGGTACTTAACACTGAGGCTATATTTTCTTCATAATTAAGCTATTATTTGCCATGAACCCGTTTGATCAACCTATTGTTTTAAGTAAAATTTCTACAACTTTCATCTACTGCAGATATGGCATGTATTCATTTCAAAATAACTGGCAGCTTTTGCTGAGTTTAACACCAACCTGCTTATGTAGACAAGGCTTTCATTTATTTCTGCTATTTTTTAAAATTTACATGGAAGTTATTCCAAGATTTTCAAGGTCCAAGTACAACCTGAGCAGTCTTAGAAATCACCCTGTATGTGTCCTCTCTGGGGGTGGGGTGGGGAGCTAAGAATGTATTATGAGATATGGCGGGTCACCATAGGTTAAGGACGATTATCTTTTTCTCGATACTAATGACAGTGTTTTACTGCTATCAATGAATTCAGACAGTGGCATAACATTCAATTAAAGTATCCAAAGGAAATTAATGAGGCAAATGTATTACAATAATTTAATGATAGCTGCATGAGAACCACAGGGGTTTCTGTCACTACTGCAACATTGGAAAGCTATTTATTTGTTATTTGTTAATTATTCTGTGGTACCAGGCACCAAACCCAGACCTTGGGCACGCTAAGCATGTAAACCCGGGCCTAGGGCATGCTAAGCATACATTCTGCCATTGTGCTCCCCTTTAGTCCCCAACTCATTCCTTAAGTTTGTTGCAAGATCCTGAAAAGTGAACTTCGGTGAATGAGTGGGTTTGTGAGAAGCCTCACATGACAGCTGACAGAACGCTGGTTATTAATGTTCAAGGTAACCTGCTTTTCTTGACCTGTGGCCAGCCACAAAGCCAAAAGGGCATCTTGAAACTACAGATTGTTCATGTGCCTCCCAAGGCTGCCTAATGCTGTGACTCAAAATACTAAAACTGCCTTCAGAAATCCAGACAAAAATTTCAAAGTAAATAGGGCAAGCAGAGCCTTTTGGGCTAAAAGGCATAAAAATTAAGCTGATTAAAGAATAAAAGCAGTTTCATCACACTTGCTGATCACACGTCACGGCATCTCATGGAATGTCTGTGTTGGCCTACTGAGACTTCAAAAGTCAGGAATTCAGGTCAGGGATGCAATCAATCCATGACCTCTTAAACACAAAGCCCCCCACTCCCCACCCCCCAACTTCTGCCATCTTTATTCTATTATGGTTTGCAGAATAAAATATTTATCACTAAGCACAAGCACCATAACATACTAGTTATAACTTGGAGAAAGTACACTAGCGCTTAATTGTAGCGTCTAGCGGGAAGGAACAACTTAACTTAGAAAACGCAGTCTGTTTGTTTTAACCCAGCAATTTAGGAAATAAGTGGGAAAAGCAAAGTGAAGGGTAGGTACGAATCAGGGCTGGGGATGTGGCTCAGTGGCTAAGCATCTTCCAGGCTGTAGGTCTGATCTTTCCTGACCCCCAAAATAACACACATTCAGCAAGACTCAAATCCCATAGGCCCTGCACTTATATCATCTTTGTATGTGCTCTAGAGACTTCTGAGTATCACTTCTAATGTGTAGCCGATATCAAGATAAATAAAGGGTTTGCCCCTTTTAACCATTTATGACCAGATCTTCTAAAAGCTTCCCTTGAACCAGAAAACTATTCATTGCAGGTTCTCCTCCTGACCGCTTTTCAGTCTATATTAATAAAATCGAAATTCTTCGCTTCTCCCTTAGCTCTCAGCTCAGCTATGAAACACTAAATATGTCCCAGCCATCCGAGGTCAAGGCCAAGCTAGCTAAGTGACACATAATAATTGCCTCTGCACTGAGCAGGAGGTATTTGTAAAATATGATTCGATTCCAACAGATCAATAGAGAAGGTTATTTAAAATAGTGAGAGAGTTCCTGTCAGCTCCTGAGACAGGCATTGTGCGAGGAAGTGATAACTGTTCTCTAGACAGTCTCCTCAGCCAGGAGTCCTGGAAGATCATGGCGTACGGCAGCATCACAGGCACGCAGGGAGCATCTGCTCCCTTGTGACAATTCCTTCTTCAGCTAGGAACACCTGTACAAATAAGCCTGAGGGATACTGGCAGGAGAGCTTCCTTTATTCTGGCCAATTGTGATTTAATTGCTGATGTGTTCATACCTCCTCTCCCACCCCACATCTGCTGGATTTGGGTAGCACTGGTAAAAGAGCATAATTAGTATCCTCTGAAAAGTCCTTTCAGAGAAGGATCTAATATCCTCTTTCAGATGGATCTGAAAGATCAGGTAGGCCATCTGACTGGCTAGCAAAGAAAGAAAGAATTTCATGCCCGTGCTTTTATGTCAGCTTGTACATGCGGCTCTGGCACCTGTTCTCCCAGGCAAGGATGGAGGTGAATACAGCAAATGTGTAGCTGTTCTTGGCATGTACTCCTCTTCCAAAGCAAGCCCACCAAGAACAACTGTGTGAGCAGGCTGTGTAAGCAAAGACACCTGGTATAATATGGAATTGCGACAGCAAGATCTGTCTCTCCGCTTTACTGTGAGCTGGAGGGTCTTGCACGCGTATTGCTCTATTTTCACCCTGGAGAAATTTTCTGTGGAGTCATCGGTCATCACACACTGAGGGGCGAGCTGTCAGAGCAGAGCCTGCACCAGGCAGTTCCCATTTGTCCTGGGGAAACAGCTATGAGTGGGATTGCTGACCCTGAAGCAGACAGCTGAGATCGCACACAAATCAGTGTTCCTCTTGAGTTTTTATCTTTTCATCGGGAAAAGAGGAGGCAGTGGTGTCTTCCCTCCAGGGTGATCCTAAAGATTTAACTATAGCTCAGTCCTAAGATACCCATACCCCAGGAGACGTAGGTACACATAGCCTCCTGGCTCTTGTTTCTAACACTTGCCATCTTTGTACTAAAGAACATCTCCCTAAGTTCCCCTTAAACATCTTACTTATGTCCCCTGCCACATCTGTAGAGAGAGGACATCTGAGAATCATAACAGCCGCTAATGTGGAAGTCTTTCATTAAAGTCCTCAGCCTGGAAGTCACCAAAAATCCAGGTTCCTTTGTGCCTTTCTAGTCCATTTTGTGCCATGAAGCCCTCAGCTACAAAGTTCCTTCATATTGCTTGCTGACAACTGGAGTTCTGGTCCTTAGTCTCTCTTTCGAAACTCAGGAAAACAAGAGGGCATGAGAGACGGAGGGACTAAGGAAGAGAGTAAGGGAAGGAGGCAGGGCCGGCAAAGTAGGGACATGGTATTACCGCTAGGAAACCTCAGAACCACATGAAACTCTTTCCACCGAAATTGTTCAGCCATAGCTAGCCCCATGGTTGAGTGGAAGGAAGCAAGAAAAGACAGTCTCTGTTCTTGGTGAACCACACTCTCAACAGACTGTGGTGAAGGAAAAGACAGTCAATACTCTTTATGATTGGCAGTAACAACACAGCAACAGCATCTTGACAACTTTGGTTCACTTTGATTCTGAGTACATCTCACTGGCAAGCTGAGGTGGACTGTCGAGGGGCTGACCTACCTCTCCACTGAGTCCTCTCTTAATATCCTCCCATCTGCTGTTTTAAATCCTTAATTCCAATCCATGTCATTCATTGTATGCCATGGTCTTTTGAGGGACTATTTCACTGATCTCAGATCCTGAATTGTAGCTATGTGCTTTGACCTCAGTACCCCACCAGCTTCTTCCAGATCTGCATTGACCTTTGGTTTCTTGATGTCATCTCTCACCTGTCATTTAGAGAAGAGATTCCTAACCTGGGGTCCAAACTGTAGGGAGAAGAATCTCTTACAAGTGTGCACAAACAGTGTGTATATCCACACCTTTTTACTTGTAGTGTTCCCAGGATTCCTAAAGGGGTCTGTGATCCAACTAAATCATGAGTTCTAGAGTAAACTTCAAAGCCTTTCATAGGAATATGGATACAGGAAAACACCTTTCACTATAATTACAAATATGACCCAAAATGGACAGGCAGGGTCAGAAGTATCTGGAACAAAACATCTCAATAGCCTGTTTGTCAGATTATGAATCTACAGTCATGGCCAGTAAGTGTCCAGAGGAAACTTTGCAAATGTGTAGTTGTCCTAGGCACACAGCTCTGCTCTTCCAAAAGTTTTCTCCAAGTTTCTAGGAGAGGAAGGATGTAAGGACTAAGTTCTGGAGTCAGTATAGTACTAGCCATGCTCTATCTGGTCCCTCAGACCAAGGCAGAGACCCTCAAACAAGATGCATCTGAGGTCAAGAGCCAAATGCTCATTTACCCTACTAAGTTTCGATCTCAAGCTGGGAATGGTGTCTAAACATCTGTCTCCTCCAAACACGGGACGGTGAGGGACCTAACAGCCACCCTGTGTCTGGTGAACAGAACTGAAAGAAGGTTTAGGAACCACATACCCACCATAGATAAGGCTTCAGAAGTACATGAGACCAAATAGTCCCCTTTGGGAGCTCTAGACTCTTCTTGCCTGTCCTGATGGACAGGAAGACTGATTTATGCAAATGTGAGGGCTAAGTTGATGCTATCCTGCAACACATATCAAACCAACTCCTTGGTTTTCAGTCCCACACATTCTCCCTCACATGGTTCCTACCTGGTGTCTGATACTGATTTGCCTCTCACTTAGCTTTCATCCAGTCTTTGAGCAAATTCTGAAATTGTGGTGTATGGTTCAACTGTTTCTTTCCTTGACCTCAAGAGATTTCTTATTGCTATTTGATATTGTGAGATCCAAGCACACAAACTGCCATCATTTCCTCTTCACCATGCAAATATTTCAGCCATTTCAACATTTCCAAAAATCAGTGGAACTGTAGATCATACATTTGTTCAACGATGTGGAGATGCGAACCATGAGTTTGCCTCTTGCTACACTCAGCATCCCAGGCTAAACCAGGAACCCTTCTCTTCTTCTTCCTTTATCAGGCCATCAGACATGAGGGAGTGTTGGTTGCTACGGTGATGGGGCTCAGAGCAGAACCAAAGCATGAGTGTGACCTCCAGAGGTGATGGTAACTGAACACATGTTCTCCCAGGGTCTTGCTCCCAAAATTTCAGGGGACCTCCAAGGAAAATGGACATGATCCTTTCGAAACAAAATTCTTCTCCTTCTCCCAGCAGACATATCCTGAGGATCCTCTTGGGTCTGTTGTCCTCCTGTACAGACACATAATTAATGTGACTGTTTTTTTTTTCCTTCCTGATTAAAGCTTATTGGCATCACCTGTGTTTTACTTAAAGCCATAGTTATCTTATTCTTGCAAGTAGCTTTTCTAAATCATTAAGCAAGATTCCCATTAGTCTTTGGCTTTGGCATTCAACCCCAAACTCCTAAATGATGACGATGCCTCCTGTATCACTTGGCTGGGTCGGTCTAGGCATCTCTTTCCAGCTAGGATGGTCTTGGCTCAGCCTACAGACACCAAAGCTTAAGAACTTCAAGGCAAAGCAAGAAAAAAGAGCCTTAGTGTTTAGTAAACGGATTCTGTCTTTAGGCTCAATTTTCTGTGAGTGGTCTTCCTTGACTTCTCTTGGACCCTGTTTAGCACCCCGATCTTGCTTCCATGACTGTCCTACCAGACAGTGCTACCACTTTGAACTTCTTTTAAAAAATAAAATAAAATAAACCATGGCTTGCTTCATTTACATCTGTTCGTTGGGAGACACATGCAACCTGCCAGGAGATCTAACACTCACAGTCAGATATGTATGCAAGTTGACTGTCTTCTTGTTTATAATTTGTAATTAGAAAAATAATCACTTCTAATTATTTTTGACAGATATTGACTCCAGAGAAGTATAGATACACAGTTTTCCTTAGGGGTTATTAGAAGAAAGAACATGTAGATAATTACATTGAGATCTTTAAAACATGGGTCAATATTCCCAATTATCTTCACAGTCAGCTTTCAGATGTTTACAATGTTTCTGAAAGACAGAAGTTAGCCCTGCCTACAAGCGTGAAACTGGCAGTCCTTTTTTTTTTTTTTTTTTTTAATGTTTCAACCAATTGTAAGTAGAAGCCAAAATGAGTTTTTCAAATTAACACTGCATTCACCTACACATAATTACAGTGAATCCTCCCCTCTGGGTGAACCCACCCAGGACAGGTGAGGCTCTCTTTTGCTGGTGAAGTATCTCACAGCAGACTTTCCACTACCTCTCTTGGTAACCCATCTGGGTTTTGACACTTTAGGGCTGGCAGACATGTGGATTCAGGGAAAAAAAAATCATGTTAGTGGTTTTGAGTATTCATTTTTAGTACCCAACCACAACTGCTGAACCAATGGTCTGTGTTCATAAAAACCATAGGTTTATTTCTTTATTTCCCTTCTTCCTTTCACCGCCACTCTAGGTTCACATATGAAATTGCACCCGTGTTTGTTCTCATGGAACAGATTACACTTAAGAAGATGAGAGAGATCGTTGGATGGTCAAATAAAGATGGTGATGGGATATTTTCTCCTGGTAGGTTTCTTTTCTGCTTCCAATACTGCCAATGTGGAACCTTTTGTTCTTTTTTATTAAAATTACTGACAAATGTCAATTACGGAAATTAATGGTTTTCATTGTGACATTTGTGTATATGTGTATACACACACATACATATACATATACATATACATATACATATACATATACATATATACAGTTGATGGTCTTAGCACTCAGCATCCCTATCAGGATGAAGGCTAGCAAGAATGCTACCACCCTACAAACTAACTAACCAAGGCTGTGTCTGGGTCATGCAAAATGGTGCTGTTCTGACAACAGCAAACCTGATCAATGAGTCAGATTATCAATGAGCTGAGTTCACTCCAAATATTGTATCTACTTTAGTCTCTTAGCTCAAAGTAGATACAATAAAAATCTTTACAATGAAGACTGCTATCCTTGTGGGTAAGAAGCAGTTGTAGATGATGTTATCGGCAGTGTGACTGCATACAGGAGAAAAGAAGAACTAAGAATACAATTGTCCAGGCAATTCAAGCAGACCACAGATTTGCCTGTTTCATCCTAAGGCAATTGATGCAAAAGTGACTAGTTTGTATTGGCTAGACTTGGATAGTTATCTCCTTTCCTTTTGTATCTTTATTTAGAGGGACATGAGTGAATTTGTATCTATTTAAATAAACTTAGACCTCTCCTAGACTCAGGAACTCATCTGGGCTAATCATTAAAAAGAGTACCCAAGCTCGTAACCAAGAGATGCACTATTTCTTTCTGAAAGCTCCATTACTCTCTTTCTCTGTGTTTCTGAGCTCAGGGAACAGATTCATCTTTGTTCAGTAACAGATTACCCAGAAGATGGGAGCTGGGAGGCTGTAACTAGCCATGCCTTTGCAGCTGCTCCCACTGCCTCCTGTTTTGTGTATAGGCTTTGGGTAGGCATTGCAATGCCTGAATCACCTCCAGCGAAATTGCCTACCTAGCTCTGGAGATAAGTGCAAAGAGTCCAGAGAGAAGTCCTTAGAAGTAAAGAAACCAGCAAAGCTTTCAGGATACTGTCCTTTCCCTTCCCAATGTGGTGAATCACCAGCTCAACCTTTGTATTAAAAACCCAGTAGAACCCCAACAACCTCCCGCTATGTTTGCTTGTTGACAGGGGGAGCCATATCCAATATGTACAGCATCATGGCTGCTCGGTACAAGTACTTCCCAGAAGTGAAGACAAAAGGCATGGCGGCTGTGCCCAAACTGGTCCTCTTCACCTCAGAACACGTGAGTTGGGGGCTCTGGCGTGGGTTGTGATGGTTTTCAAGGGACTATGCAACTTTTAACCTCAAGCATCCCTTTGTTGCAGAGTCACTATTCCATAAAGAAAGCCGGGGCTGCGCTTGGCTTTGGAACCGACAATGTGATTTTGATAAAGTGCAATGAAAGGTAGGCTGGGTGGAGCGAGCATTAGGCTCCTGATGTATTAAATGTGTTCGTCTGTTAAATCTGCTTTATTGTGTTTAAGCGCTGGCTCCGTACAGTGTGCCAAGCTGCTAATGGTCTGTTGAAAATATCCATTTAAATTACATTTTGCTGCTGATGAAAAAGGTTTTTTTCCCTCTTGGACAATCTTGTTGATTCTTTATTTTCACTTCTCTCTTTTTATAATAATTATAGGGGGAAGATAATTCCGGCTGATTTAGAGGCAAAAATTCTTGATGCCAAACAAAAGGTAGGTATGTTTTGAAACTTCAGTGAATACTTTTTTAAAAAATGACTGTTATTTGCCTACACAATGAAATATTTTGATAATGGGATAGTTGTATTACATTTCCAAGATTCCTGTCTGAGATATTCACTTATTTCCAACTTGTGAAAGGATTTGGCCCCAAAGCTGAGTCTACAAGTCATACAGTGTGTGTGTCTGTGTGTGTGTGTGTGTGTGTGTAAGAGAGAGAGAGTCAGGGGATAGGAGTTGGTTCTCTCCTACCAAATGCATTCTAAGGATTAAACTCAGTTATGAGAATTAGTGGCAAAGTCCTTTATCCACTCACAGTACTAAGCCACCTCACCAGCCAAATTTATCTTCCCTGTTGATTTTTGACCATTTTGTGTTTTGCCCGTGCTAAGAGGGTTCACTCTAGAACTACCTCGATTATTAGCTTGGCCCAGCTTAGTGAGTAGATGAATGCTTTGAGTGAGGGTGACCAGAGCACTCGTGGGTGGCCACTCACAGGATGCATCTGTGACACTCACCCAACCTACAGGACATGTGGTGACTCCATCTCCTCACCCATTGAACTTTGTTTCTTGTTAGATATAGTCTAGTTTTCATAAGTCCCATTTTATCGAGGGACTCTGTTTAGCAAAGCGTTTCTGTGCCCCAGCAGATGGCTCAGTACTTGGCAAATCCAACTCAACGAACTCTGCTACACGAAGCAATTCCATAGAACAGATGGGTCCCACGGCCGTGCCGTGTAGCTGCCACCATTACCACCACACTGTTGTTTAGTTACCTTCTCGTGCCTTCTTTTTTGGTTGTGGCTGTTTGCTGAGACCAAGGTAGATGGAGTTTTACTGGTTAAGGGCTGAGCTCTCAAATTCCTTGAGACTCATAGGGCTCCCCCAACTTGCCCTAGCTCCTTTTATTCATTTCCTTGCTTCCCTCTTTTCTGTGTCAGCATCTTAGCATGAATTAGTGTTTCAGCCTTCCAAGTTATAGACCTACTATTATTATGTGGGTGTATGTGTTTATGTGTGTGCAGGTGTGTATGTGCAGGTGTGTGTGTGTGTGTGTGGTGCAGGTGTGTCGTGCAGGTGTGTGGAAGCCAGAGGACATGAGGCATAGGCACTGCATCATTTATTTGAGACAAGGTCTCTCCCTGGCCTGAAATTCACAAGGCAGGTTAGGTAGGCTGAACAGCAAGCCTCAAGGACCCCCATTTACCTAGTTCCAGTTCTGAGATTACAAGCATGCATCAACCTGCTTGGCTTTTTAACTGTGAATTCTTATGTTTTCAAAGCAAGCACTTTACCCACCGAGCTAATTCCCCAGGTCTTGTATCCACCTCTTTAAAAAAAAAAAGTTTGAGTTTAATTGGGTTATCAAACCACTTAGAACAACATGACTCTGCATGCTTACATGCAGAAAGCAGTATTCAGATGATGTTCAAAAGTGCTCATCTCTCCAAATACTTATTATTTTTAATTTAGTTTCTGTCATATAACTTACCACTGTGATATATTTTATATATTTTGCATATCTAATTTTATCTACTTGTTGCCTGCACTGTCCCCAGCACCAAAAGACCTAGCATGTAAAAGACAGTTAAACAAAACAAAAACCACAAAATATCTCTGTTGAATGAATGAATGAGTGAACAACAAAAAGTACTGAGAGCCATGGTTTCTGATTTCACCAGCTTGGCTCACAGTTAGAAGTAAAGATTGGTGCCTTCTACTTCCCGTAGAAACAAGCAGATGGGGAGGGCTAAAACCCACAAACAAGGGGCTGGGGGAGGTGGCTCAGCATCTAAGAGGGCATACCACTCTTGCACTGAACCAGTGTTTGGTTCCCAGCATCCTCCTCAGGTTTACAACCACCTGTTACTCCATCTCTGGGGCATCTAAAATCCTCTTCTGTGCTCTGAGGGTGCCAGTGCAAATGGGCACACAGACACACACACACACACACCAAACAAATAAATGAAAATATTTTTTAAAGCACTAATTAGCCATCTCTTTCACCTTGTAGGGCTATGTTCCCCTTTATGTCAATGCAACCGCAGGCACGACTGTTTACGGAGCATTCGATCCAATCCAGGAGATTGCAGACATATGTGAGAAATACAACCTTTGGCTGCATGTGGATGTAAGTGTCTTGTGCACACACAGTGCAGTTCTGGGAAGGGGCAGAAACAACCCTGCTTTCAGCCTTGCCTCCAGCTCTTCTGAACCCCCTGCCTGGCCCTACCTACCTATGTTAGCTCCTGCTCTTCCCCACTCCTCAGGGAGCTGTTTGTGAACAGTGCATGCCACAGAACCTGGCCACCCTCTGGGATTCAGTCCGTCCTGGCCAATAGTTGTCTTGTGTGGATCCTTCCAGAGTCTACTATGATGAGCAGCTGCTTTATTTAGATGAATGGATGCAAAGTAAAATATAACTGACTTCAGATAATTAAAAAAAAATTCAGAAAAGAATTTCAGAAGATAGTAAGACCATGACATACAGGAAATGGCCATGAGTGTGAACACTTAGTCACCTGTCTGCATCCCCCATCTGTGACACTTCTAAGACAGATGTCCACCTGCTGCATGCAGGAAAGTAAGGATGTATACAGAAGACATGAGCAGCTATGAGAGTAATCCCAAAGTTTCCCAGCAAATATGTGCTCTTACATATGTCATTGAAGCGCTCTCTCTCTCTCCCTCTCTCCCTCTCTCCCTCTCTCCCTCTCTCCCTCTCTCCCTCTCTCCCTCTCTCCCTCTCTCCCTCTCTCCCTCTCTCCCTCTCTCCCTCTCTCCCTCTCTCCCTCTCTCCCTCTCTCCCTCTCTCCCTCTCTCCCTCTCCCTCTCTCCCTCCCTCTCTCCCTCTCCCTCTCTCCCTCTCCCTCTCCCTCTCTCCCTCCCTCCCTATTTATTCTCCTACTGGATGCCATTTCTTGGGTATAGACAAAAGGAAAATCTGCCCCACTCTTGGATAAATGGCTACCAAAGGCCCTGCTGACATGCTATGCCAGGCTATTCAGTAAAGCAGATATCGTGGTGCCCAGAGCAGTGTCTCCTATGACTGGGGCTTCTAAGTTTCTCAAGACTTTTTTTTTTTTGGAAGAGGCAAACAGTTGCTCCTGCCTTCTAAGCAGCCTTCAGTACCTTCATAGCTGTCAGGGCGAGTATATTGGGTTCAAACAATCCCTGGCTTGCCCCGGCACTCTGGGCCTTTGGGTTTTGATTCACAGTCATCACAAACTCAACCCACTTTTCCTAGATCACTAAGACATTCTCTGCAGGAAGTTTATGTAAAGCCCTGAAGAGCCCACAGCCTGGGCGACTAGAGCTGTCAGCGTGGGCTTATTCCATAGGTTATCAATTGTGTAACCTTGACTGGCCTGGAACTTGCTACATAGACAAGTCTGGTTTCTAATACATGGAGATCTGCCTGTCTATGATCTGCCTGTCTCTGCTTCCCTAGTGTTAGAATGCAAGGTGTGCCTATCTTCATTATGGGGTCTTCAGTGCTGCAAGCTCCTCTTGTCTCTTTTCTGTCTTTGCAGGCTGCCTGGGGTGGTGGACTGCTCATGTCCCGGAAGCACCGCCACAAACTCAGCGGCATAGAAAGGTACAGTAGGCTCAGGAGCCCTCCTTCACCTTCTGTGTCAGATACACTATACGCCTTGGTCCATCCCTTACCTTCCCAGCCCCCATGTCAGCCTTAAGTTCCCCAGCCCTGATTTTCAGTGATGGATCTCAATCAGACTGGACAAACTTTAGCCCACCTGGTGTCTTTTGTGTGCATGGTTTCTTTCCGAGTCAAATGGACCCTCAGTGAGTTCACACAGTGAAGTGAGGCACCCAATGAGATGCCTAGGAAGGAGAAATGGAAGGGGAAGGAGAGAGGGAGAACATTGATCCCTTTAGTTCCTCTTCCTCAGGAAGGGAGCTGATGACTGAGACACCCGCTCCCCTGACTTATCTCAGTAGCTGCAGCAAAAGAGAGGCAGAAAGCAAAGGTGTAAAGAATATTCCAGGCAGTGAGCATGGGCAATACAAAGGCCCTGAGACATGACTCCTGGCCATCTTCAGGACGTGGAACAGGTGAAGACCAGGGCAGTAAGAAGACTGGGCCTGGGAGTTCACAGGCGCAGTCTCCTAGCAAGGACTCTGGATTCTGTAGCCGTGACCGTGCCTGCTCTCTTCTCTGTTTTGAAACACCATTGTCAACACGAGATGAAGTATATGATCGTATAATTTGGAGGGAAACATATGGAATATCTCAGGCAGTTCTCATTTTCCATCTTTGGACCAGGTGAAAGATGGAAACCCTCACAAGACTAAGCTTGGTCTTTACTAACGTTTAGGCATGCGTGTTTTCTGAAGGGAGCCAACCCACAGCAGGCCCTGATTCCCTCCACTTGCAGTAGCAGAGAATCATTTACTTCACACCTTCGGAACATTGAGAAGGCCATTTTTAAAGCCATTTTATGAGATCTAAATATAATTTTTAATGACTTGACATGCAACAGCAGTGACAAAATTGGCTAAGTTCATGCCTTCTCAGCGCATTGACATGGGGTTTTCTCTATGATGCCAGCACTTAGTCAACCTTCCTGGGAATCCTCCCAGGTCCCTTCCATCAGGGATCCTTTTTGGGCATGTAAGGGAGAAGTTCTTCAAGCTCTGCCCTCTTCTTGAAACACAGTGTGTGAATGTGTGGGTGTAGGCATGCACGCACGTGCACACACACACACACACACACACACACACACACACACACACACAAAACCTAAGGAAGAGGTTAAAAGCCCACAGCAAGGGGTTTGTGCTGGGTGAGCACAGACATGTAATTTCAAGGCCGTTGTTACATCAGAGGACACACTCATCTCAGGTATTAAAATGCAGAGCCCAGCTGTGGCCGAGGCCATCAGAAAAGGGTCTGTAACCCACTGAAACAAATTTCCCAAGTTTGGATCATTATATGTTACACTCGGTTGTTTCTGTAATGTCCTAGCTAGTGTGCTCCTTAGTCATCTAATTGTGTCTGACAGAGTGATCCAGTTGCTAGGAGACCATGCTTGTTAAGTGAGCACTGCAGCCCAGACTGGCAAAAATCATGTTGCTTTCTCAATCGCTGTTGCTAGGTAGTCAAAGTCTACGGCAGAGCAGCTGATGGTAGCATTGAGGTGCGCCATCAGCAGGCAGGTCCTTGTCACTAGCCCTTCTTTAAATCAAAACAGAAAGGCAGGAAGAAGTCAGTCCAAGGCTATTCCCTAGAAGGAGGCAGTCTAGCGTATGGTCTATGAGTGTTGGTTCTGTAAAGAGACTCCTGGAGCTGGACCATGACCCAGCATCTCCCAGCTGTGTGACTTTGGATAATGTGGGTTAGTCTCTCTGTGCATCTGTTTCTTTTTGTGAGAAGTAATAGGAATGTCTCCATCATAGTGTTGCTGTGAGAATCACATATACAAGGCCCTACGATTACATATTCCATGAACTTTTTTATCTTTTATTCCATCCTGATAAGATCGATGTGAACTCTGAAACACAAACGAGTTGTGTAATGTACACAAGCTGGAAAATGTCAGGGCTAAGGTTCAGATTGGGACTGCATACCTGCAAAGCCCCAGACCTTAGTCCCATTTCCCATCCTATACCACCTAAAGCTCTGAGAACAGTAGGATATGTAAGAAGTAACTGGCTGCTGTTGTTAATAGCAGTTATATATAGCATTCTGCAGTGCAATACCTTGGGAGGCTGCCTGAAGCATACACTTCCCGCTGAGGGTCCATTTAGGAGACTGGGCAAGGAAAGCAGCCGTGACTTCCATGGAGATGGCCGATGGGGTTTTCCTCAACAGGATAGGCTCTTCTTTCCCTTCCTCCCATCTTCTCAGAGGTCCCTGTGTGTCTTCCAGGGCCAATTCAGTCACCTGGAATCCTCACAAGATGATGGGCGTGCTGCTCCAGTGCTCTGCCATTCTGGTCAAGGAAAAGGTTTGTACTCGCTCGGGGAGCCTGCAGGCATCTTCCCCTCCCTCCCAGCTAACGCTGGTTTTCCTCTTGGCTCTTGGCTGCCCTTTGTCTTTGTCCAGTGCTTAGGGCCCTGCTGGTGATAGACTCTTCAATGAGCTTCTTTGAGTATTTCTTCATGTGTGGACAGACCTGAGAGTGGTTGCTAATCCCCATCAGTGAGAACAAACCTCGCTCACCGGAGCATACGTTGGGTTCTTAGTGGATAACTGTAGTCTCAAGAGCTGAAAAAAATTAGGTGGAACAGGAAGTCCAGATCCCAGCTTAGGGCAGCAGGAGCTGCTGACCAGACTTTTGTAGGGCCAACAAAATGACTCAGTGAGTCAAGGCACTCGCTGCCAAGCTTGAGGCTCTGTGTTCTTTCACTGAGATTCACATAGAGGAAGGAGGGAACTCCCTCAAGTGTCTTTTGATCTCACACATACATATGTGAGTGTATGTAATACCCTCACACACACAAAATAAAGGTAATTTCTAAAAGAGCTTCTGTGAGTGAGCTGCAGACAGATTTTTTTTCTCCCCACCCCAACCCCCACCCCCACCCCCACCCCCACATGTACCCAGTGCACTGATGTTTCGTAGACCTACTTCAAGAGAGGTACCCACCTCAGGTGTCTCTTTTGGGAGTCAGAGCCCACACTGGCTCTCCTCCACTTACCCTAACATCATAGGGGGTCTTGCATAAACTGGAAGACTTAGGGGGTAATATCTGGGGAGAGGGAGTTCTTTATAGCACCAGCTTCCCCACCTGCTGAGGTTTATCCTCCAAGCCCCACCCAAAGAATGGCAAAGTAATTCCCCCTCTTAAATGTCCAGATGTCTCTAAGAGGGACAGTGAGGCCCTTGTTGTAGACATCCAACACAAAAGAACTTTTTCTGACCCGAGTGGCAGAAGGGAGGCAGGGGAGGCAGACAGGCAGGGGTTTTCCCAAGAGTGTCTTTAAAGGACATCTGAACCTATGGCAAGCCTCAGAGGAAAGGAGGCGTGGGCCCCCGGTCTCTGACTGGTGAGGACAGTTGTTCACATCTTGATTTTTATGACAGGGTATACTCCAAGGATGCAACCAGATGTGTGCAGGCTACCTCTTCCAGCCAGACAAGCAGTATGATGTCTCCTATGACACCGGGGACAAGGCGATTCAGTGTGGCCGCCATGTGGACATCTTCAAGTTCTGGCTGATGTGGAAAGCAAAGGTATGGAGGGGAAATCCAGGATGCAGGGAACTGTGGCTAGCCTGAGAACTATGGCTAGCCAGGGAACTGTGGCCAGCCCGGGCTGGCTAGTGACAGGGAGACAGTGATAGGTCACAGATAGTTCACTGCACATGTAACTGTATCTGATTGAGTTAATGGTATCTTCTTTGTGAATGGAATAACTTTCTTTGTATGTCAGTTTTCACTTTTTTTTGTTCCTTCTCCTTAGTTTGAATCACCATAGGAAGTTCTTATTCTTCTTATTCTCTTATTACTAAAAATTTTGCCAAGAGGACTTCCACAATAATTCTTCTTAAATTTTACAAGATTTGTTTCTCTCTCTCTCTCTCTCTCTCTCTCTCTCTCTCTCTTTGTGTGTGTGTTTATGTGTGTGAGTGTGTTTATGAGTGTGACTGTGTGTTTATGAGTGTGTGTGAGTGTGTTTATGAGTGTGAGTGTGTGTGTTTATGAGTGTGTGTGTTTATGAGTGTGTGTTTGAGTGTTTATGAGTGTGAGTGTGTGTGTTTATGAGTGTGTGTGTGTTTATGAGTGTGTGTTTGAGTGTTTATGAGTGTGAGTGTGTGTTTATGAGTGTGAGTGTGAGTGTGTGTGTTTATGAGTGTGTGTGTGTTTATGAGTGTGTGTTTGAGTGTTTGTGAGTGTGTGGTGTGTGCCTCAGTGTGCATATGGAGGGAAACTTGCAGAAGTTGGTTTTCTCTTTCTAACATATGAGATCCCAGACAAAACTCAGACTATTAGGCTTGGCAGCAAGCACCGTTACCCACTGAGCCATCTTGCCTGTCCTCCATAATAATTCTTAAGAACTCTAAAGTTATTTAGTACAAATAGAAAGAAGGTTAGAAAACTACTGTGTTGGTCTGGGAAGAAAGCAGCCAAGTAAAGGTGATCTGGATGTCAGAGCTTTGCATGGCCTCTGTTCTTACTATTTACTACTCCTTGTTAATTTCAATGATTTCCATAGTAAAGATTTGGACTAATTTTTCCTCCAAACACTAAGGCTTTGCAGCAATGTCTGATATAGAAACGACTGGCACATGATTGGTTTCCTTCCTCATTATGTCATCTCGCCTGAATGTAGAGTCTGGATTTGATTCTCCCACAAAGTAATCATAGGCATTTTGAGCGTATAAATGCCTTTACTGCAATAAGAGAAAAAGCCCTGTCATTTTGTACTGCTGTAATGATCACATGGCCTCTCTCCATAATTACATCTTCATCTTGTCTAACAGTGGCCTCCTGAGCTGTCCCCAGGAGGTTCAGCCCCTAGGTTGTGGAGGAAAGAGCCTGGGGTAGAAATCCTTTGTGTGAGCGAGACCTCCAGTTCCACCTCTTAGGAAAGTTCCTGCTTTGCCAGCTCTGGATTCTGCCCAGGCTCTTCAGTTATCCACTGGCCAGCCTTGTGCATCTGCTCTCATTAACACCAACCCAATCAGCAGCCAGAAGGCTGATCTGATAATCAGCCATGCTGGCTTTTGAAACTCAGGCTCAGCTAGTTTGGGAGTAGTTAGAGCTAGTACAGTCTCTGGGCATGTGCTGAGAACCATGGCACCCACACTTGCCTGCTGACCCATTGCTGGGAGGGGACACACTGTTCTGTGGAAGGTGAATTGCCTGTGAGGACTGGGGACAGGTTTGGCCAGGATAGATGGCAGGGAAGACGCATTCTATCATAGCGTCTTTTAAAGTATCTGTGCAGGACTAGATGGCTGTTCCTTTCACCTATCATGAATGTGTTTAAGAAATGAAACACAAAACGCAAGCCCAAAATCACTACTTGTCGTTAACATCAATAGGTAGATTTGTTTTAAAAGTTTCTTAATGGAACCAACAAGGTGACTTAGCCAGTAGAGGTGTTTGCCACCAAGAGTTTGAATCCCAAAACACATATGGTGAAAAGAAAAACCTGATCCCCATTAATTGTCCTCTGACCTTCACTCCCAGGCGTACATAAAGGTGCACACACAGGCAAGAACACACACACACACAGAGTAAGGGGGTGGGAGGGGGGAGGGAGAGACAGAGACAGAGACAGAGACAGAGACAGAGACAGAGACAGAGTGAGACTGAGTGAGAGTGAGAACAAGGGCGGATAAATAAACATTTTTAAAATGTTCTTCTTTTCAGCTTCTCTACTCATTCCAGCCTAACCTGCAACAGTTTGTAGACTGGCCTCAGTCCAGATAGGACACTTTGAGTGGCACTATCCATAAGCAAACTAGCTTGTGGCTGACTTGTAGGAAGCTAAATCCCTGCTGAGCACAACTTCCAAGGGACCAAAACAAGGTCCTAGAAAGAGAAAGCGTTTTCTTGCATTCAGGGCTTTGAAAAAGCTGTGCACATTTAATTGGATAGTCCTTCCTAGCCACCTCCAAGACCATACTTCTTTAAATGCCCCATAAACCAGGCCAGCATAGCCTTCCCAAATGACTGTCACAGGGAAATAATGCAACTTGACAGCAACAAACACATCTTTCTTCTTTGAAACAGGGCACTGTGGGATTTGAAAACCAGATCAACAAATGCCTGGAGCTGGCTGATTACCTCTATGCCAAGATTAAAAACAGAGAAGAGTTTGAGATGGTTTTCGATGGTGAGGTAGGTTGTCCCCATGGACTGGACACGTGGTGCTTCCAGGAAAAACACCCAGAAAGTTCCTGGAGCTTGAGATCCTCAATGTCTCATCTCCTTTGAAACAGGACTTGCTTTAACTCCTCATGGTTCCTTTCACCCCTGATATCTTTACACAAGCCCAGGTATATGAATACATAAAATAGACAGACTGAGGATGAATAGTAAAGATAATAATTTTAAAGCAACTCTCTGTAGGCAGTTTTTCCATTTTACTAAAGACTAAATTAAATTTGCATGCTAATGAGATGGGGTGCTATTGTTTATTTGTACACAAAGTATGACATTTTGGTTGAATATGTGATATGGCAAGATTCGGTATAGTGGTTCTCAGCCTATGCTTGTGACCCCTTCAGATGACTGACCATTCCAAAGGGGCCTAAGACCATGGGAAAACATAGACATTTACAGTATGATTCATAACAGTAGCAAAATTACAGTTACAAAGTAGCAACAAAAATAATTTTATAGTGGTGGGGCGGGGGCGGGGGTCACCACAGCATGAGGAACTAACTGTATTAAAGGGTCCCAGCATTGGGAAGGCCAAGGACCACTGATGGAGAGGATCCTGGACATTTTTCAGAGTTGAGTGAGATTTTGATCTTATAGTCTTCAGTATTGAGAACGCTGCTTTGCATTAATATATAATATATATAATACACATAGATAGTATATATAGCACAGAATGGCAGAATGTCAATAGGAAGATATTAAATCTTTGTTTTCTCTAATTGAGCCATTTTCTGCAAGCACAGAGCAGTTTGTAAGTACAGTAAGGACACTGTTGTTCACAGCACACACGAATCTGGACTCTGCAGCTATTTGAGGCACCCTTCCTTGACATTATGTGGCACTATATGGCAGGTATGCATGTTGTATGCTCAAAACCAAGTCTGTAGTGAGGTGACATCATACCATACAGGCAAGCACTGCCAGCAAACCCCAGATTCATTACATGTTTGATTTAGAGTTAAGCTTTGGTCTTTTATAATCCACCCCCGCCCCAACTCATTCGCACAACCCCATATGAAGTAGCAACACAAAGTTAAAGCCTCTGGGCCCTAAAGCACATGGCTCTCAGCCAGCTCTTTGACCTAGAGCACTTCCCGTGGCAGATCCTACCCCTTCATTGTTCTTGGCTCTGTCTTGAGTTGGACTCAATCCATGATAAGTGTCTCCCAGGCCCAAGTAGCTTAGAGGTCAGGTATAACCTCATCTTCCAAGACTGGCTCTAAATGAGGGCTTGCTCTCCACGGAATCATGAAGAGAGCCTGATAAACTGCTTCTGCCTACGTTCACACACTCCCCCTATTATACACAGCAAAGCACCTGTCAGCCCAATATTTCCTGAGTGCCACATACGGGGTTATTATTGTCCAAAACAAATATTGTGTCTGCCCTAGTGGAGTTTACAATTGAATAACAAAATATGGACTTGCTGCCAGCCCAGGTAAAAGAAAGCCCTGTTCATACATAAAACAGCTGTTCATAACCTGCTGTAACCCAGCACCGACACAGCTGACATGTGTCTGTTTACCTGTGCGCTTCTCAAGATACCACCTGAGAGTCAGCAAATGAGCACTCGCCGTCAGCATGTGGTGTTCCTGCGCCCCGTCTGTGGGACTTCCCTCTACAGGGTTCACACATTCTAGTAGAACATTGAAATGAGACCAGTGATGTCTCCAGCCACCTAGAACAGGAGGATGTGTGTTGTGACAAATGGCCCTTTCACAGGGATCAGAAAACACAGATATTTACGGTATGAGTCGTGATAGTAGCAAAATTGCAGTTATGAAGTAAGTTTATGGTTGGGGGTCCCCACAGCATGAGGAGCTGTATCAAAGGGTCTGCATTCGGAAGGTTGAGAGCCACTGCTTAGGTGCAGGCACTGTGCTAGCAGCATTAAAGAAGAGCGGCAAAGCTCTCTCATCCACAAACAATAAAGTAAGCTAAGCCATTTCCCTCTGCACAGCCCTAGAGACAGCAAAGTAACGCCCCTTCCTGACTTACTAAAATGGCCGTCATCTTTATCATTTCAAGGTACAGAAGCAGTAGGCTTGGGGAATCTAGAAAGTTCACTGGGGTTTGGAGAGTCAGCACTCTTGACAGGAGAAAGTGGATAAGCAGTACTTCCTGTCTGGAGTAATTTTGTACCACATTGCTTTGGAGACGTCATTTAGACACACAACACACACACACACACACACACCCTTTTTAAACTGGAAAAACAAAAAACAAAACAAAAAAAAAACAACTTACTCCAAAAATGCCTCCAGCTTTTGGCCAAATTCTAACCATTTTCTTTTTTGTTTGTTTGTTTGATTGTCTCCTGGAATTTCTGCAGCCTGAGCACACAAATGTCTGTTTCTGGTACATTCCACAAAGCCTTCGTGGGGTTCCAGATAGCCCTGAGCGACGAGAAAAGCTACACAGGGTAAGGATGCGCTCTTTCTGTCTCAGATGTACCACTGCTGCTGTTTGGCTCGCTGGGCGGGCCATCCTGGTGCCACCGAGCTGTTTGTTCTCAAAGGGGAAGGACTTAAAAAAGAAAATGTTTCAGGGTCGACTTCTGGATAATGGGTGTTACAAAGCCATCTTAACTTATACTTCTAGGGTCTGCGTTGACCTCTTTTAAAAAATGGAGTCCCACTTTGGACTGATGTTCTTTGTTACAGAGGCTCTCTTGGAACATTCCACATTCTACTTTGTTGGCTATATTTTACTAAGTGCAAGCCTAGTTGGATTCTGACTCATGTTCTCTGTTGATTTCTACATCTAGTTTATCCATTCAGAGTTGTTGCCATATTTATGTAACTTGTTAGGCATGCAACCATGGAATGGAAATTTGATAAATTTAGTCTGTGTGCCAGGCAGTATCCTGTACTCCAGGCTATGTACATCAAAATTGCACTGTTTTCTGTCTTTGCTTCTTCTTCTTTCTTTCTTTCTTCTTCTTCTTCTTCTTCTTCTTCTTCTTCTTCTTCTTCTTCTTCTTCTTCTTCTTCTTCTTCTTCCTCTTCCTCTTCCTCTTCCTCTTCCTCTCCCTCTCCCTCTCCCTCTCCCTCTCCCTCTCCCTCTCCTTCTCCTTCTCCTTCTCCTTCTCCTTTTTTTCTTTTCATTTTATTATCATTGTTCCAAGACTGACTTTCAAGGTCGACTTGCCCAGTGATTTCTAAAGGGACTGGTGGTTGGATGGGTTTAGATAGTAGCCATGAAAAACACTTGGTTCTAAAATAGTTTTTGTTGTTTTAGACACATAGTAAAAAGCAAGTCAAGTTGATCTATTTAAAAAAAAAAAAAAAAGGGTGTGTCAGAGTTGGTGCTGAGTTTGGTCTTCTTTTCTCCATCTCAAGGTGGCTCCCAAGATCAAAGCTCTGATGATGGAGTCAGGAACAACCATGGTGGGCTACCAGCCTCAAGGGGACAAGGCCAACTTCTTCCGGATGGTCATCTCTAACCCAGCCGCCACCCAGTCTGACATCGATTTCCTCATTGAGGAGATAGAGAGGTTGGGTCAGGATCTGTAATCCCCCTTCACAGAACCAGAATCCTCGGCCATGCTTGTGCCCCTCTGGTACCCTAGAGCACAGCTCTGTCAGTAGCTGACACACCTAGGCCATCTCATTGAAGGAAATTATAATCTCTTAAAGAATATTTGTCACATTTCACATAAGCTTGTTTGTTAGAGTTAGTGGGGAAATAATGTTCTTTTTAAAAATTGCACATTAGAAACACAGTATATATGTACAGTTATATATACCTCTCTCTATGTACATGTATGTATAGTGACTGTGGCTTAGTCCTAGACCATAGCATGTTGCTCGTCCCCAGGAAATTAGCCTTACCCCCAGCAATTACTAAGAGGCTAAACCATCCCGCAAGCAACTGCAGAGCAGATGGTATCCCTACTGCAGTGTCCTAGGGACCCAGGGAAAGGCTGTTGGTGGGAGCCTACCTTCCTGATAGAGCTGATCCCACGTGAAGGGATGATGGATGACAGAAAGTACCAGTAGATGACAAATGTCACACCCTCCCTGTTAGTACCCTGCTAGGGGAAATAGTAGCAGTCTTTGTCACAATTGTGCTGTTGCTGTGTTTTAGAGATTAATCTGTGTAAACTATGTATATTGCCATTGTCCATCTTTGGGCAGGGGAAAGTGCATATAATGACTAAGTTGTATGTCAGTGAGATATTTGCTTATTTATATTCAAATATATACCATGTTAAAGAGACATCTTGTATTTTCTTCCCATTTGTAATGTATCTTATTTATATATTAATGGAGTATGTTCTGAATACTGTTTATGGTATTTTCGTGCATTTGTGAGCCAAAGAGAAAAGATGAAAATTAGTGAGACTTCCATTTATCTTAGAGTGCCCTTAACATAATGATTTGAACATACGTGTACTGTCTGGAAAAGAATTCTGATACTGTACATAGAGTCATGTTATGGAAATCTTGCTTCAGTAGCCTTCGCTCTTCTCTTTCCCCCCTCAGGCTGTATGTCAGATATTCTCAAAGCTTTTCTAGTAACTGATGAATAATAATAACTAGATCTCCTGTAATTTTGTAGTAGTATATGACCAATCTCTGTGACTCGCTTAGCTGAAACCTAAGGCAATGTTTCCGAAGATCTCCGACACACTGACCAGTCCCACAAGTGTTTTTGAAGACATGAAACCCACACTGTGCATTTAGGGTGTGCAAGAAGAATATAAATAAAATAAAAAATATTCTCCATGAAGAATTTGTACCCATTTTTTTTTGTCTTCCAGTCTGTGTTTCATGTATAAAGAGAGAGTTCCAGGAACCTTTATTTGGGATTATCCATGGCCCATCCATTTCCCACTAGCTGGCTTCGGGTGCTGCTCCGTATCCTGGTGAAGTTGAGCCTTTACCAACTGTTGCAGGTTCCTATGCCCTTAGTTAAGTTATATTTGCTCTTCGTGTCCAGAAAAAAAAAAAAAAGGACACTGTTTCTCACCTTCCTAGATGCATCTTAGAGGTGTATGCCTTACCAGTAAACAAATATTTCCATCCTCTCCCAGTCTCCAGGGACAGCTGTGGGCTCCAAGGTTGCAGTGTCCAGTGTGGCAGACAAATATCCCTTCTAGTTTGGAACTCAGGTCATCTGGCATCAGAATAACAGCTCCTTCTTATGTGTGCTTGTACAGTGGTGCTAACTTAGTTCCTTAAGAAATGTGTTTAGGTGCTGGATCATCAGGAAAGAGGGCTCAGTTCCTGCATCATTCAGTTAAGCTATAAACAGGGCCTTATTCATTAGAGACAAATCCTTGTCTACAGCACAGGTAGAGAAGCGACCCCTATACACAGCACTGAGATTGACTAAACAAACTGGACCATGGGAGTAATCGGAAAGGTACATTATTCTCTGTTTTTGCTATTCTTCAAAATCCTTCTTGTGGGTTTTTTTGTCCCTTGTCCTTATTTGAATTCTGGCCATTTCCATAGCTTTTGCAGCCTTTCAGGTACAAGTGCCTATAAGTTTGCAGTCCACCATCCAGGCTCATGAAATAAGACTATCTTCTAAGTTTTATGCAGCATAGAATTCCTTCTGCTCCCTCATTCTGCCATTGTTTCAGACTGCAAACTCCCAGTAGAAAGGTGAGAGAGGCCAGGTGGTGCGCTCTTTTGAAAGCCTGTCTTAGCTCATTTTTCTAGTAACTGTGTTATCTCAAAGAGGCCAAGCTTGTGGGAAGAAAGGGCTAAAGTAACAAAGCAATCATTTTTAAAAGACTTTTTAAATCATTTAAAATTCCGTGTAGATGTGTGTGAGAGAGAGAGAGAGTGCGGGGGGAGAGTTTGTGCACATGAGTGCATGTGCCCAAGAGAGTCAAAGGCATAAAATCCTCTAGAACTGAAGTTATAGATAACTGTGAGACGGTGAGACTCCCACCCCCACCATGTGAATGCTGAGAGCCCAACTGCTATAAAAAGCAGTATTCATTCTTAACCAATGAGCCATCTCTCCAGCTTCCAAAGCCATCATTTTACCAAGCTGTTAAAGTGACACCTGGCATTAACTCTCCTGGACCACGAAAGGGGTTTTCTGGTTGTTTGTTTGTTTTTAATGGGACAATTTAGGACTAGAATTAGGAGGGCAGTTTTAAATTAAGATAAATTCATTCTTCATAGAATTCTGTGTGACTTCTATGAACTTTGGCAAACCCATTTTGTCAAGTCAGTGATGGCATGACCAGTCTACCCCAGAAAGTTCCCTTTGTGCCTTTAACCAGACCACCCCTCTTCTCCCAGCCTCTGCAGCCCTGTTTGTTGGCTCCTTGGGTTCTATCTTTCTATCTCACATTCGTGGCATACTATGTGGCTGTGGTGGTTTAAATATGTTTGGCTCATGACAAGTGGCACTATTAGGAGGTGTGGCCTTGTTGAAGGAAGTGTGTCACTGTGTAGGCGGCTTTGAGGGCTCCTAGTGCTCAAGCTCCGCCCAGTGCAGAGAAGTCAGACTCTTCCTGGCTGCCTTTAGATCAAGATGTAGAACTCTTAGCTCCTCCTCTAGCATCATGTCTACCATGCTTCCCACCATGATGATGGTGGACTGGACCTCTGAAACTGTAAACCAGTCCCAATTAAATGTTCTCCTTTATAAGAGTTGTCTTGGTCATGGTGTCTGTTCACAGCAATGAAACCCTATGACAGAAGTTGGTATCCACTATGATAGGCCTGGCCATTCTTTTGTTTAGAGGAATGTGGGTGTGGGGGCTTTGGATTTGGAAAGCAGTGGAATGCTTTAAGCAGGGCTTAATGGGCCTCCCTAGTAGGAATATGGATGACATTGGTGCTGAGGGTGACTTGAACCCTGGGGGCCTGGATGAAGAGGTTTCAGAGGAGAAGAATTTTAGTATGTTGCCTAGTGATCATTTTTGTGATATCTTGGTGAAGAATGTGGCTGCTTTTTGCCCATCTCTGAAGAATCTGCCTGAGGTTAAAGTGAAGAGATTCAGATTAATTTCATTGACAAAGGAAATCTCAAAAAAGCCTAGTCTAGACTTCATCCTGAGAAGTGTTTTAATCCAACTTAGCACGAGTAGGAAGGAAAAAATATAAAACGTATGTTTCAAGAAGAAAGGGACCACCAGGAAGTGGAATGAAGCTAAATCTCACATTCAAGGATATTAAATGAAATTAAGGGAGAAGTGACCTCAAGTGAAGATCCTACTCAGATAAGCTTATTGCTTATTCCTTTGCAGTTGAGTGAGGGATAGTTATAGCATGTTAGGTGTTGTTATAACCTGGTTATTGTTTTCAGTTGGACATAAGATATGATGGTGTGTCAAATTGACAAGGGATGGATTGTGATGGAAATTCTCAGTTGTCAACTTGACTATATCTGGAATGAACTACAATTCAGAACTTATAAAGATCTTGTGAAAGGCCCAGATGTGGTGGTATACCCCTTTAATCCCAGCATACAGAGGCAAGCAGATCTTTGTGTTCAAAGTCAGCCCGGTACAGAGCAAGTTCCTGGCTTAAAGAAAGGCTTAGGTTTGAGTGTGGTGGTACATGCATTTAATCCCAGAATTCAGGAGTCACTGGCATGTAGATCTCTGGAGTTCAAGGTCAGTTTAAAGAACAAGTTCCAGGACAACCAAAGTTAAGCAGTAAAGGAGTTGGAAAACAGCTGAAGATGATGTAATAGAACAAGGAGGCCATGTTCCAGTTCCTGCAAGCAGCAGAACTCAGCAGCTTTGGTCATGTGGTTCTGGCTTTAGAATCAAGAATAGAAGGGACTACTGGGACAATTGATGCTGATTGGCTAGAGCTAAGAAATTAACAGTGATTAAGAAGAGACTAGCATCACTGAGGTGAAATCTTCTGGGAAGTGTTTTCTGAGAGCACAAAGAAGCTCTGTTCCAGAGATAGATAGACATTGTGCCTGCAGCCAAACTTGATAATATATAAGAATCACTCAGGTGGTACTGTTTTGAAGGCATAAAGAAGTCATGGAGAACAGCTGAGGCACTATGAGAGGCCAAGGTGAAGTACACCAGGAAAGGCCACTGGTGAAAGTATAGCCTTAGTTGCAGTTGACAGCCCAGGATTGAAGGGGTCATGCAAAGAAGTTGAGGATTGGCACCATGGAGAGAGCCTATGAGAAGCTATTGGTGAAGTCTAGTTGCAGCGGAAGACGCCAGCAAATTGAAGATGCCAGTATCATGGGCTGATCACCAAAGTGATAGAATGGAGTCAAACGCTTCAGAAGGCAGAGATGGAGAAGTGAGGCCAGCCCTTTGGAGGAGTCCAGAAGATAATGTCTGGACTCTGGACATTGTGAAGTTGAAGTTGCCTTGGAGCCCCCCAAGATGTTGGAAAGGCCAGAGCCATGGAATACCTGTCAAGGAAAACTACTAACAGTGAGTGGAACCAGCCAGCCCCAAAGAAAGAATTGTGTTGCAGCCAACAAAGCTGAAAGAAGTTGGAGATCTGAAGAGAGCTTTGACATCAGACATGGAGATGCTGAGTTTGGAGTTTGCCAAGCTGGTTTTTCTGTCTTGCTTTGGTTCAGTATTTCCTCACTATGATGTTTGGAATGGGTAAGTAGATCCTGTGATGTTGGAAGCTTTTTGATTTTGATTTTATAAGGAGATTACAATTAAGAAATTACATGAATCTCAGAAGAAACTTTGAACTTTGACCTTTTAAACATAGTTGAGATGTGATAGACTATGGGGACTTTTGAAATTTGACTAAATATATTTTGCATTATGCTATGGCTAGGTATGTCCCCACAGACTCATGTGTTTGAAAAGCCAATGAGGGCCAGAGAGTGGAATGTAGTGTTTTGAATGTGCTTGGCCCATAGGAGGTGGCACTATTAAGAGGCGTGGCTTTTTTAGAATAGGTGTGGCTGTTTTGGAGGAAGTGTGTCACTGTGTAGGTGGGCCTTGAAGGGAATCCTATACTCAAGTTCTGACCAGTTCAAAAGAGAGCCTCCTCCTGCCTGCCTTTGGATCAAGATCTAGAACTCTTGGCTCCTCCAGCACCATGTCTGCCTGCATGCTGCTGTGCTCCTGCCATGGTGATAATGGACTGAACCTCTAAAACTGTAAGCCAGCCCCATTTAAATGTCTGCCTTTATAAGAGTTGCCTTGGTCATGGTGTCTCTTCCCAGCAATGGCATCCTAAGACAGTAGCCTTCGAGTGTGCGTCTCTTGCTCCACCTAAAGCATCTGACACCCATCCATGCTGTCTGCTTTCATGTCCATTTTCCACCTCTGCATTCCCAGTTTGGGGCAATTAAATTGTCATAAACATTAGCATGCAGATGTTTGTATGAACACAGATTTCATTTGATTTGGGTAAATAGCCATGGAGGGTGTAGGATTCCCAGATTGTATGGTGAGAGCATAGTTAACTTTAAAAGAAACTATTTAACTGATTAAATGAAATCTTTTGGGAATAGGTTTGGGTTCCTGCTTAGCTATAAATGTGCAAATATAGTCTTCTGTGGAAACCTCTTATGTTTGGGGTTTACCTCTGATGGAAAAGTAACTTTTATTCATCTAACATAGTTGCCATCTCAGAGGCTTTCTGTGATATAAGCTCATCCCTCTCGAACTTTTATTGAACTTCAGTGACTGATTCAACTCAGCTGTTCTGGCTCAAACTCCTCTCCAAACTGACTGATTCAATCTGTCTTCTCACTAAATTGCCCTGCTTGGCCTCAAACTAACTATGGCAATTTGTTTTAACCCTCTGGCTCCTTCTTATTCTCTGGCTTCATCTGCCTCTGCAAGAACTCAGTAATGCATTCCACTGTACTACACTCACTCAACTCAACTCCACCCAATGAAGCTGACTCAACTCCCAACTGACTCTCTCTTTCCCTGAGCTGCTCTTAATTAGTGAGAGTTGTGTGTATCCTAACTCTGACTCATTCTGTCAAATCTTTCACTGATTTGTCACTTTGTATGCCCCTCAACTGGACATCATTGTTTAGGATTAAAGATGTGTACTAAGAGCATGTCTGCATTCCAGGGGGATCACACAGACCTAGAAAGTCTTTGGATGTGATCCCTTGCCGGAGTAGCCATGTGGCTGGATTAAAATTCCTCTACACTCTGATAACTCTTGTAAGATTTATTTTACTATTTACTTAGGTGAATGTGTGTAGCCAGAGGAGGCTAAAGGTGTCAGATTCCCCTAAGCTGGAGTCACAGGTGATTGTGAGCCATCCAACATGTGTCCTGGAAACTGAACTCAGATACTCTGCAAGAGTGGTCCTAAGCACTGAGCCATCTCTCCATCTGCTGCTAACCAACTTTCTAAAAGATGTATTTGTTTTTCATCTTATGCATATGGGTACTTTGCCTCTGTGCATGTCTGTGAACCATGTGCAGGATACCTGGTGCCCTCAGAAGCCAGAGTTCCTGGAACTGGAATTACAGATGGTTTTGAGTGGTTATATGGATGCTGTGAATCAAACCTGGGTCCCCTGAAAGACCAGCCAGTACTCTAGACTACTGAGCCATCCCTCGGGCCCTGATAACTCATTTTCATGGCCCCACTGGTATTTGCATTATAGCACATCAATTGGCTTGAGCATGCTTTGGAGTAATTACTTTTAGTTCTCTAGTTTCCTTTGCTTGCTTGTTTGTTTGTTTGGTTTGGTTTGGTTTGGTTTTTGTTTCATCTTTAGGCAGAGGTTGTTATGAGTATTCCTGTTTCCTAGAGCACATGGTTAGAGGTTTTTCTAAGATTAACCTACAAAGGAAATGGCTGGATTATGGTGCACTTGAACCTCACTGGTAAAGCAGTAGTCACGCTGGAGTGACAGCTCCAGTTCCCATGGGCCTCGCTGTACAGCCTCCCCATCACTTGACCTAAAATGTTGCACTCTTGAGACAGAATATACATTATGTCCATTCACTGTTGTGTACTGTTTAAGCTTCTTGAAAGTGGACTCAGAGAGCCAGGGAGCCCTCCTTCATTCCAGGCTCAGGCGTGATCATCACAGATGCTCTCCCAAAACCTCTGCCCTGGGACGGTGTGGACCCTTAAGTCGTAAGACAGGGAGATCAGAAAGCAGCACTCAGCTAAGGATAAGAAGAACATCGTATCCCCGTGAGCAGCTAGAAAGCAAACCATTTCCAACAGAGGTGACTAGTGTTTATTCCAGTATGGAAGCGCTGGCCTTGGGAATGAGAAGCTGGAAGCTCATGCATGAGAAAATACTTTCCAACCAAGGTCCAGTCCAGAGCTCCAGCTGTTGCTTCAAGATGTCTTCTGTGGTAGCTTTCTGTGAGATGCTGCCCGTGCCCCCATTATCTTTCACTTTTACTCTTTCTGTTTACGAGTATCTTAGTTGTGGTTACTGTTGCTGGGTTGCAACAAAATCAAAAGCAGCTTGTAGTGGACAGGGTTTATTTGGTTCACAAATCATGGGTCATAGTCCATTGAGTGAAGCCAAGGCAGGAACTGAAACAGGTCTGGAGGCAGGAGAGGATGCCAACGTCACAGAAGAGTGCTGCTTGCTGGCTTGTTCCTTACACGGCTTGCTCAGCCTGCTTTCCTATAGCACCCATGACCACCAGCCCAGGGATGGCTCCACTCACAATGGTCTAGGTTCTTCCCCATCAATCACTAATTAACAAAATTGCTGTTTTTTTCAAGGGCCAGCTTTGACATCCAGGGTAAACTGAGGCTAGGCATAGAGTAAGCAGTTGGCTGGGACCAATGAAATGCTTTGGGGGCAGGGGCAGCAAAAATTCTTTGTGGCTAGTGAACAAAAAAAAAAAAAAATCCTTGGGGACCAGCGAAAGAGAGGAAAAAGAATCTCTCTCACACACACACAGTGGGAAGCTTCAATAAGCTACACATATACACACATATACAGACAGACAGACAGACATTGGGTGGATGAAGCAACGCTCCAACCACTTTATTTTTTTCTCCCACAGCTTATATATCAAGCAGTATAAAAATGACTATGTGACTACATTCTAATTTTCTTCCTGTGGATGATTACAATGAGTATGCATTAAAAAAAAATATTCCCCAATACCCTCACATGAATAAACATCTTACATATTACAAGTGAAAAGAAAAAAACCAAATTATTCCCAAGAACACACATCTATTTGTAACAAAGCATCTTATTATAGATAAACAAAGTGTAAGCAAGCAAGGGAGTTTCCTCAGCCCGTTTCTCTTTACTGGCAGGCAGTTACAAAGAAAGGATCAGTTATTTTATTATTTAATCTTATAAAACTCTTAGAAGAATCACAAATCTGAGCTTTTATAGAAAAAAACCAATACGTCATTTCTACTCTAAATCCTCAGGGTGCACATCTGCTCGTTAACATTTTTTTTTAACTAAGTCATACCAGGAAGCTGAGGGCAAAAATGGGCACAAGAAATTAACCATCACTGTGATCGTCAGCCCAGTTTTTGCCTGAGAGGTGTGTCAGCTACTCCTAGCTGGACTGCTGTTGTTCTTGTTCCCTGACCTTAAAAAGATCCCCAGCCTTACTCTTAAAACTGTGCCTTTCTAAACTTCAAGTTGTTTTTCTAAGATTTCTACAACAGAGACACTGACAAAAAACATCTTAATGTAACTTCACTAACAATCTACTCCAATCCTCCAAATACCCCCTAAGGCCGGTGAGTCGTGGCTAACCACCTGCCTTTCCAAGTTCTTTCCAGGAAGTATTAATCTGCTCCAGCAGCAATGCTTGAAAAAAGATGAAGCACTATCCTGTGAGTGCCAGCGATACTGCCCAGTGAGAGCTGGAAACCCCCCGTAGAGTTTCCATATAACTCATAATTATGAGGGATGTGGTTACCATGAAGACAATAAGCAGAGCAAAACCCCAACAGCATGAAGTCCCCAGGACACACAGTCCTTGTGGCTCTGCCTCCCTGAGGTACACCCAGCTGCATCCCATGAGTGCTAAAGCTCTGTCTCTTCCTCTTGCACAGCCCCAACCCTATATGTTGCTTTACTTGTGCTTGCCACACATTTAATAAACCCACTCCTCAGAAACCAAAGGTTTTGCTATTGCAGATAATCCCCTGAACCATACCGGTGAGTCTGAGGTAGTGTCTCACTGTGGAGTGACATCTTTCCCCATTATTATTGATAGATACTTGTGATCTAGAAGACTCGAGTCTTGACCTTTACCCAATTTTCTTAAATGTTTTTATTATTTAAATGCATTTTATACATCAAACATATCAATAGTAGTGACTACTTTGTGAATTACATAATACATAAAACGTTTGTTCTACTTTTATATTCATATCCTTTCATACCCTAAAAATATCATTATTGAATATGTAATACTATCCATAACTGAGGATCCTATATCTAATGTTGAATACTAAATTGTTTCAAAGCATACAAAATACTCTTTGGGAGTTAAGCATAGTAAAAGAGCATAAAATATTAAAAATGAATCATTAAGAAATATATTCAAAAGCCCTTATAGGATATTACCTGACATAGTGAGAGAGTATTTAAAACACATCATGTATGTATCTGTGTACATTTTCTAACAATCAGTTTATTTTAAAAAGATTATCAGTGTTTCTAGGAGAGAAATTATTTTATCAGTAAGTATATTTTAAAACTTTCAAAATAGCAAAAATTCTTTGAAGTTAAACATTAAGAAAATGCTAATTTCAAGCACAGTGAGAAAAATTATCAATATTTCCATGATGTTTGTAGAACATGATTTTAATATTTTCCATATTTAATATTTTACTTGTTGATATTCAACAAACAGAATAGTTGTTTTAAGATATATTTCATTGTTATGTCTCCCTTTTCATTTCTGATTTTATTAATTTGCATACTGTCTCTGTGCCATCTGGTTAATCTGGCTAAGGGTTATCTATCTTGTTGATTCTCTCAAAGAACCAGCTCCTGGTTTTGTTGATTCTTTGTAAGTTCTTTTCATTTCTATTTGGTTTGATAATTTCCTGCAGTCTACTCCTCTTAGGTGTATTTGCTTCTTTTTTGTTCTAGAGCTTTCAGGTGTGCTGTCAAGCTGCTATTGTAAACTGACCCGTCTGGCAGGCCCAGTTATTCGAGGGTCTCGAGGGGACCTTCTCCTAAGAACCAAATTGGGGGGTAGAGAGAGATGAGAACCTTGTGTGAATAACGACACGGAAACATTCTGAGTGGCATCAAGGTTCCAATGTATTAGCCAGTCCCAAGGTTTAAATGCACAAGCAAAAGGGGAAGTGCCTTTCAGCAGGAGGGGTGGGGCAGTAGAATTGCACAAGCAAAAGGGGAAGTACTTATCAGCGGGAGGGGTGGGGCAATAGAAATTTTTTCTTTTGGCAGCTACACGGGGAAGCAGGAACTTGGTGGTATCAGGGTGTGGTCAGGACATCTGGCGCTGGCTTAGGGCTGGAACATTCTGTGGTTGTTCTCGGACCGGTGTGTTGGTGGCCCGCTTTTGACCCCCTTTTCTTCACAGGGGGAGAGGCCCAATTCAGAGATCAGGACAATTGTGTTGTCTTAATGGCTCCCAACAGTAAACTTTCTTCAGTTTCTTTCTGGAGAAACTTAGAGCTATGAGTTTTCCTCCTACCACTGCTTTCATTGTGTCCCATAGGTTTTGGTATGATGTGTCTTCATTTTCATTAAATTCTAAAAAGCCTTTAATTTCTTTATTTCTTCCTTGACCAAGTTATCATTGAGTAGAGCGTTGTTCAGCTTCTATGTGTATGTGTGCTTTCCATTGTTTGTGTTGATATTTAAGACCAGCCTTAGTCCATGGTGATCTGATAGGGTGCATGGGACTATTTCAATCTTCTTGTATCTGTTGAGGCCTGTTTTGTGACCAATTATATGGTCAGTTTTGGAGAAGGTACCATGAGGTGCTGAGAAGAAGGTTTATTCTTTTAATTTAGGATGAAATGTTCTATAAATATCTGTTAGATCCATTTGGTTCATAACTTCTGTTAGTTTCACTGTGTTTCTGTTTAGTTTCTGTTTCCATGATCTGTGCATTGCTGAGAGTGGGGTGTTGAAATCTCCCACTATTATTGTGTGGAGTGTGATTTGTGCTTTGAGCTTTAGTAAGGTTTCTTTTGTGAATGTGGGTGCCCTTGTATTTGGAGCATAGGTGTTCCGAATTGAGAGATCTTCTTGGTAGGTATTTCCTTTGACCAGTATGAAGTGTCTTTCCTTATCTTTTTTTGATAACTTTTGGTTGAGAGTTGATTTTATTCGATATTACAATGGCTACTCCAGCTTGTTTCTTGGGACCATTTGCTTAGAAAATTGTTTTTCAACCTTTTACTCTGAGGTAGTGTCTGCCTTTGTTACTGAGGTGTGTTTCCTGTATGCATCAAAATGCTAGGTCCTGTTTATGTTTCCAGTCTGTTAGTTTATGTCTTTTTGGGGGGAATTGAGTCCATTGATGTTAAGAGATATTAAGGAAAAATGACAGTTACTTCCTATTATTTTTGTTGTTAAAGGTGGAATTATGTTTGTGTGGCTATTTTCTTTTGGGTTTGTTGGAAGATTACTTTCTTGCTTTTTCTAGGGTGTAGTTTCCCTCCTTGTGTTGGTGTTTTCTATCATCCCTTTGCCCAGTTTTCAACTGAGATGGCCTCCTCTGTATATTTTGGGTCATCTTTATATCTTCCTAATACTCTTTTTGTCTTATTTTCTTTTGAGACAAAATCTTTCAGTGTAGCTCAGGCTGGCCTGAAACTCATGAACTGCCTCTGTATCCAGAGTATTGGGACGGCAGGCATGAGCTACACTAGGCCTTGCCTCTGACTCTTTTCTAAATTATATGTTTGGCAAATATCTTCTCCTAAGCTGGGGTTTGCCTTTCACTAAGCTAATACTTGTTTGAAAGGCACACATTCTCACATTTAATGTAATAAAGTTCCAATGCTTGCATTTGTGGTTTCTTTTTTTTTTTTTTTTTTTTTTTTTGCACATCATCTTTAAGGAACTCTTTCCTGTCTCAGTGTCACAGAGACATTCCCACGTATTGACTTCTCAGCTTTGAGGACTGATGCCACTTAGTGTTTAAATCTTTAGTCTACCTTGATACCTTGAATTGATTTTGTGTTTGGTTCTTCTTTGCGAGTGAAAGGCTTATGATTATCCCTTCAGTCTTTCAGACAAATTTTAGGATGAGTTCATCAAGTTGCACAAATTGACTCCTGCTGAGATTTTTCTTGGAATTTCATTGACTGTGTGGATCAATTTAAAGAATACTAACACCTTTTCAATACTGCATGAAGCAATGATTATATTAGGGTTCTCTAAAGGAACAGAACACATGGAGGCATGTGTACACCTGTATACATACACACAGACACACACACACACAATTTTTTTAGTTAACTTAAAACAGTAATGACAGCTGCCTCACATCAAAGCAGCTAAAAGCCTGTGTTGTTGGAGTCATCCCGCTGTGGCTGTCTCACACTGGGGAGCATGATAACATGGTAGTTGCTCCAGTCACAAGGCTGGGTTCCTCAGTAGTCCCACTCTGGTGACAAAGACCTGGAGGCTCTAAGAGAGCTACTGGTCCTTAGCCTGTGATGGAGCCTGAAACCCTGATTCTGGTGTCAGCAAAGGACTCGCAGCAGCTACTACGGGGAGAATGAACTTGTCAGGCAAGAGGAAGGCCACATAGACAGAAGGGGAATAACCTGCCTTCTGCCTGCCCTTTTTTCTGAGCTGCTACACCTGTGGGGACGGTCTTCCCACATCAATCTAAGCAATCAGGACAGTCCTTCCGTTACCTTTCCCTACTAGGTTTGTTCAAATTTGTCAAGGTGACACTAAAATCAGTCTTAACAACAACGTAAATGCATAGTGTAGATCTCCATTTAACTAGGTCGACTTTAATATTTTTCAATGAAATTTCATAACAGATATGGCCTACTTCTAATGGATCTTTCCTAGGCACCTTATATTGTCCTATGTTTAAATACCATCCCTTAAGGATCCTACTTCCTAATTGATTGTGATTGGTACGACAGGATTTCAATTGAGATGATGTTCTTCAAACCAGAAAGTTCTGTCATACTCAAATGCCTTGGTTCTACCTAGACATGGCGAGACTTCTATTAATTTCTGATCATTATATTTGCTTTCTTCTTTTAATGTATATGTGTATACATGTATACACACATGCATATTTTCCTATCAGGACCCCACCCTTTATATATTACAAGTTTAGCATGTAACATTCTATTACTATCTTATTCTAAATAGGATGAATTTACCCAATTTCCCTCACAGTTTCTTAATTTTACTCCATTATCTGTTATAAGTTGTTGTTGTTGGTTTTGGTTTTGGGGTTTTGGGGGTTTGTTGTTGTTGTTTGTTTGTTTGTTTGTTTGTTTCTTCGAGACAGGGTTTCTCTGCGTAGCCCTGGCTCTCCTGGAACTCACTCTGTAGACCAGGCTGGCCTCAAACTCAGAAATCTGCCTCCCTCTGCCTCCAAGTGCTGGGACTAAAGGCATGTACCACCACTGCCCTGCATAAGTTGATTTTTAATCTTTACCTTTTTTCCAGTGAGTTAAAACTTTATCACAATTATGTGTGGTGGCACATGTTTTTAATCCTGGCCTTCTGGAAACAGAGACAGACAGATCTCTGTGAGTTCAAGGCCAGCCTACAGGATAAGTTCCAGGCCAGTGAAGGGTACATAGTGAGACCCAATCTAAAAACAAAACAAAAACCAATCTTTATCACTATGTAGTAAATAATGTTTTTAAAATTTTTCTCCACTGTTTGGTACTGATACAGCTATGTGATATTTCTTCATGCCAGTGTTTGCCTGGTATGTTTTCTTTCTGGGAATATTCACTTCCATGACCTTGGTTTTCCATTTGCTTTGCATGGATGGCTTATAACTGGACATGTTTAATGTTCCAGTCACGTGGTCTCCTAACTGCAGGGTGTCTGACACGCACACCCTCTGCTGTCATCTCTGATACATTCCATTCTTATTTTGTACCACTTCCTTTATTTTTCACTGTTCCTGTTTTTATTACATTGTTTAAATGCAGTTCTTTAGTGTGCAGGGCAGGTGTGTGCAGGGTGGAGGAGGGGCAATGCATGCACACCATAGCTCACGCATGGAGACCGGAAGAGTCAGTTCCCGTTTCTACCCTGTGGGTCCTGGGGCTTGAGCTCACATTGTCAGGCATGGACGCAGGCTGGTTGGTACCTGCCACTGCATCTCATTGACTATACTTTGAATACTATTTTTTTCCCTTCTCTTTTCTTGTCTAAAGATTTAGACTAGCCGCTCTTTCTTTTGTGGTGGTTGTCTGTGTGTCCCTACAGCCTCACAGTAAGTAGGCTGGTGCTCTCTGGTTACCTGAATCACCATAGCCTGTCTCCTTTACTGGTTCACAGGTTCATAGTTTTTTATTATCTTCTCTCAGACAGATGAAGGCCTGGAAAATTTTTTCTGCCTTCCCATCTGCTTCCCATCTACATCCAGTGTCATCCGGTGTTTTAAGTCTCCTTTAACCCACAGTTTGTACGTGAATAATCTTGTTTAGACAGTTTTTGCTTAGATACACCGTACATTCTCCATTACCTTTGATTGCATAGTTCCCCTTAGATCTCCAGCCTTTGATGTGGGCTGTTTTCTTTTTCCTTGATCTTCCTGTGTCTGGACTTGGCTCTACTGAAGCCTGTTAGCAGCCCCTACCTTAGGGGGGGCCTCTGAATGTGTGTCCTAGCTTCCCTGTGAGACTGGCTCGAAACGGTCATCTAGGTCAGACTGGCCACATGGCGGATGGAGAAGGAACTGCTAGCTAATGTAGACTGTTTTCGGCATGGAGCATTCTCGTCTCACCATAAGGCTCTGCTTCTAAGCACTGAGGGGCTCTGGTATCTTTCACATGGCAGGGAAACCTCTTATGTGTATTACATTTACACGCAGAATCTTGCATGCTTTTGTCAGAGTAAAGGATGCATCATAGACAAATGAATACAAAGGGCTTACCCTTCCTGGAAACTAGTGAATGGGGCTTTCTAGGATCAATTTAGCATGCAATCTTCTTCCCTGGTCTAGTAAAAGTCCTTCAAATCTCAGCTTTCTCCTACCTGTCTGAGTCAGGGTTGTTATTTTTGTTACATGACTTTGCATAAATACCTATTCTTCCTTCTTCTCCAGAACTAATGTAGAAAGGGAAACCCACTTCTGGTTCTAGGTGTGGCCACTCAGGGCGTTTCACCCCCAGGCTGGGCGATGACATTCTTGACTTGCAGTCATAAAGCCTCAGGCTCTGGTGGAGTCCAGGAACCAAGCAAAAGTAGAGACCTCAGTGAGCTGGGGCTTGAAATGAAAGTTGGAGCACACCACACACACACACACACACACACACATATATATATATATACACACACATATAGACACACACATACACACACACATATATATATACATACACATACACACACACATATATATGTATATATATAGAGAGAGACACACACACATATATATACACAGACACACACAGACACACAACACACACACACACACACACATATATATATATATATATATATATATATATATATATACACACACACACACACACACACACACACACACACACACACCCTTTAGCTCTGGATGTTGTCCCTGCATCCCCTCCCTGTTTAAGGACCCGATCACCTAGAAACTCTGGAATCATCTCGCTGGCTCTAAATCCTTACCATAACCACCCCCTGCACAGTGGTATTGTCTAGAAGTCCCAGCTTCTAGGGATAATGTAGTTCCTTTGTGTTCATTAGTCTGCTGACCTGTTGACAGCATGCAGAGGGTCAGGGCACCATCTGACAGGAACTCCTCTGAGGAAAATGTAGTCAGCCAGCTACCTGATGTCCAGGGATGATGAGTCAGCAGGAATGGACTCTGTTACAATCAACTGTAGACACCCTGCTGAGATTATTTTTTTTAAGAGGAAGAGAGATTATTTCTAAGAATTAATGCCAGAAATCTGTGAAAGACTGGATGGTGAGATGAGGCATCGTTTTCCTAGTATCTGAGAAATGTGGGGTGCAGGCTGGTCTGCCTTTAGAGCCACAGTGGGAATAAAGTCCATAGTTAGGGGTCTTAGAGAGCAGAGTCCAATGGTTCTGTGGAAAAAGGCATTTTTCTTGCTTAGAACTTGCTTTATTAAATTAAGATTAGGGGTTTTTAAACCTTTTTAAAAAAGATTTATTTATTTAATGTATATGACTACACTATAGCTATACAGATGGTTGTGAGCCACCATGTGGTTGCTGAACTCAGGACCTTCGGAAGAGCAGTCAGTGCTCTTGACTGCTGAACCATCTCTCCAGCCCCCTTTTTTAAACCTTTAATGATAATTGCTTCAAAGCGGTTTGCTTTTGAGGATGTGTTTTTCCCACCATATATATATGGAACTCACTCTGTAGACCAGGCTGGCCTTGAACTCAGAAATCCACCTGTGTCTGCCTCCCAAGTGCTGGGATTAAAGGCGTGTGCCACTAGTCCCCACACCATTCCTAGTTAGCTACCTTTGATTCCTACTTGTAGATCAAAATGTAAGCTCTTGGCTACTTCCCCAGTGCCAAGTGCCATGCTAGCCTGCCTGCTGCCATGCTCCCTGGACCAATGATCATGGACTCCTACCTTCTGAAATTGTAAGCTCCAAATTTAGTGCATTCTTTTTTATAAGTTGCCTTGGTCATGGTGTTTTATCAAGGGTCCTTATTATTATAATTTTTCTGAGGTTCAAAAGGAGGAGTTTGATTGCTGAGGGACATAGTATGGGTGGTTTTTATCTTAATCAACAAATTAAGATACATAAGCTCTTTTCTACTGTGAATGTTCCCCCTGACAATACACCCAGGTGTTTTTTTTTCCTGCATTTTATAAAACTTGATAAAAATTAATGTTTCAAACTGTACAGTCACCAGAAGTACACAGTTATCAAAAATGCACATATGTCACTTGGCATCTCTAGCACCTTCAGCTTTCTGTGCCTGGTCTGTTTTGGCATCTCCATTTTCTGCAAGAACATTCGCATCCTTACTGGCATCGGCTTTCCCCGTCTCTCCCTTCTTTGCAGGGACCTTTTTAGGTTTGAGCTCTGGCTTTGGAAGAGCAGGTTTAGCAGACGACCTTGCAGATCTTCTCTGTGGCTCATCCTTCACCTTGGCTTCGTCCCCGTTAGCCCCTTCAGCCTTTCTTTTGGGCTAGAGTCTGGAGGCTGAGGGAGGAGACCCCAGGAGAGACATGTGCCTTCACTCTGAGGTGAGAAGCAAAGGGAACAGACGGCCCATGCCTTTGCCCTCTTACTTCCTGTCCCTTGAGTCCTGAGCCTGGCAGGACAGAGAAGTAGACAGCTTTAATAAACTGGAACATCTGTACTAGTAGAGTGTGAGCAGGCCTCCTGAGTCTAAGTCATCACCAGAGGGCCTGCTTACTAGAGAAGGATGCAGTAATTCCAGAGGCTGGGAGACAAAGCCACTTTGCCTTTGATCCCACTCCATTAAGATTGTTCAACAGGTTCATGATTAGTTTACAACCATGGCAGAATTAGCTCCGTCTTTGTTCCTGGGTGGTATTGGTCAGTCTGCCTAACTGCTGGAGGGATTTCCCCCCAACCTATGGAGAACAAAGGCACACAAAAAAGAGACAAAAAGCCCCATTACTTTGTTAGCAAATGAAGAGAAAAAGCCTTGATGAGGGTTCTTAGGTGGCCACCCTGGAAGGAAGAGCAATCGGAAATAGGTGGGGCCGCCTCACGCCTCTCTCTGTGTGAATAAAGGGATCTTTGGGACTGTAAACTCCAAAACTATGTTCTACTGTGAATGGTTGGGAGCCAAGTGGACCTTAGCCTATCAGGGGATCTGCCCAGCCTGCCTGGAGAAGAGGGCGGACCCTCTCTGCCTGGGGCTTTCTAAGCTAATTTAAAGGGGCCTAGAGTTCCCAGGGTGACCAGTAGAGGGAGCCCTAGAGAAAGGGGGCTCTACTGCTAAAGGTCTGGCTTTAGTTATGCTCCCAGGCAGATTTTGGCTGCGGCAAGATGCTGCATTTTATAGGATCATTTTCAGGAACTCGGAGGCAAAATTTGAGACCCCTGTCCCCCTTCTCCAACATTTAAAATCTCTTCTAATGTATAAACATCTTTGAACGATCTAAAAATGGCTGCGTCCTTTACCAGCTCGTTTTCGTTTTCATTCAGTAGGAACAATGGAACTAGCTTGCCACTCAGGCCAACCGGCCCAGCCACTTAAGCGCTGTGCTGTGCCTACAGGGAAATCACGCTTAATCGACAGTAGACATTTTCTTCTCCCACAGTTCCTCCTTCCAAGGTAAATTGAGAACGGAGAGAGCTGAAAGAGAGACAGAGAAGGGGGCATAGAATGAAGAAGAAAGGGGATCCCTGTCTAAGTTTCTTACTCGCCTGGTCTTACAGAAAATCGGCTGAAAGGAGGGGATGGAAAGGAGGTGCCCTGTGAGCTTCAATTGCAGCCCAGAGCCAATGAAACTGGTTTCAGGCTCTGAGGCAAAATTTCAGCCTCCTGCTTTACTGTAGGCACGGCAATCCCCTGGGAGGAACGATAGAAAGGTGCCTTGTTTCAGTGCTACTTTTAGGATTGGTGTGGGGGAGGTGGTGATGTTAGAGGGTGGAATAAACAGGGAAAGCAAAGTAAAAGAACCCTTCCTTTGTGTCTTAATAGAAAAGCTCCCCTCCCCTCACCCCTACTTCCATTCTCTTCCTTGAGTTCCAATGACGCCACCTAGTGGGCAAACAAGCCACCCACGGGCAGTCTGAACGGGCCTTCTTGTGATTGACAGGGCACATTTCATCTTCCACATGCAGGAGTAGAAACATGATTTAGTGCATCAAAGGCCACCTATCACATCCCAGAAGATGTGTCAACTGGTCAGGATTGAAGGAAGAAGCCCAGAAGTTCCAGGGAGCCTGAAAGGTGAGAGATAGCAAAGACTCAAGCCTGGGGCTAGAAACAGAAGGCAGGAGACCGTCCCAGGTTACAGCTGGAAGGTAGCATCTTAGTGGTGCTCAGCAGAGAAGCCTGACTTTTAGATGGCCATAGTTATTCAAGGTAGGCATATCAGCGTTGAAACTGACTCTAAGCTCTGTCTGCCCTGGGCCCAGACAGTACTGGATGCACGGTGTGTGTGTGTTCTGGACCCGCGGAAGACCTCAGAGGTCCATTAGAGTCTGAGTATACGTCCTGAAGTCTGAGGAAAGTTTATGATACAATTTTTAAAACGTACAAAAATACAGTTGCTATTTCCTTTGCAAAGAAAGCAATGGGCAGCGGTCAGATACTAGGTGATGCTGGAGCTACAAACAGGACCACACCACCAACCTCCCCCCAGACCTTTCTGAAAACTTCATTGTTCCTAGAACACATCGATAAAGGTGTCACTGGGAGTGGGGGTGGGGGGGACAGACACAATTGCAATCCTTTCAGTACCACAGGCAGCCAATCTACAGGCAGGCAGGGAGATACACATTTGCAGTGTGTTAGGAAATACCGCCGGCTGCATTCAGGATCCTAGTCTCCTCCCTTGCAATTCCCCCCTCACCTCCTATGACCTAGCAGGGCTAACAGGGAAAGGGGCTTCTTAAAGTCTTTAACTTGTAAACACACACATTTGCCTCTTTGCCAGGTAGACTAGGAAATACAATTCCATGCTGGGCAACTACCTTCTATGCCTGATGGAGTTACAAAGAAATATCTTTCTCTTGAGAATTTCAGCCAAGAAACACTCAAGGAATTTGTGATCAAGCCGTGACTCAAGGGACAGAGCCATTAGCATTGCGTTGAGGTGCAAGAATCTCCAGTTGGGGTACAGGAGTCAGCCATGCAAAAAGAAGTGGGCAAACATCTAAAACTGAGCAGCCCAGTGTTGCTTGGCTTGGAGTATCCCCAGAGATCCAGGCTGCCTCTGTTTTGTTACAACAGGCATAACCTCCATTCAGGGACAATCAGTTTACCTTAAAATAAAGAGTTGGGGCTGAAGATGGTTCCGTGGGTAAAATGTCTACTGTCGTGCCTAAGACCCCAAGCATCCACAGAAGCAGCTAGATGTGGCTAAGCATATCAGGAACCTTGCCATTGATGACAGTAAGAAAGATAGATTTCCTGGAGCTTGCTAGCCAGTCAGTCTGGCAAGGCATGACCTTGGGGGTTCAATGAGAGAACCTGTCTCGGAAAATAACATAGAAATCAGTAGAAGACACCCTGGTGTTGACCTCTGGCCTCCATGCACACACACACACACACACACACACACACACACACACACACACGGAGAAATCAGGACATAGTGACTGTCTTGTGTATGGAGGGGACTGGACTAGAAGGGTGCTCATTGACTATAGCCAAAGACATCCCCAGACAAACAGCAGCAAGGAAACAAAGCCTTAGACTTAAGGCTTCAAGGAACTGGATTCTGTCAACAGCTGGAACAAATAGGAAGGGAAGAGCCAAAGCCAAGAGCATCCAAATGGGAAGCCAGCCCAGATGTCATCTCAGGTGTGAGGATGAAACTGGGTAGTCAGGTCAAGCCCACCTGGACTTCAGAGGATGAAGGGGTGGGCTGTAAGTTGCTATGGTTACCAGAGTCTACTATGTAGCAATAGAAAGCTAAAACCAGCACTGAGCTGAACGTCAAAGAGGGTGTCCTGAAAGTCTCAGGGGGTAATCATTTTTATGAGGAAGTTTCAAGTCAATTCCTACAACTCTGGAATGATTTGTTCCCTTTTCCTCCAGCTGTTAAGATTTATCTCGCTGCCCATAGGGTAGCAGATGTCCTAAAGATATTGTGGGCAGTTTCTTCAACCTCCTGGTCACTTCTCTCCTGATATGGAAGGCTAGACCATGATCTACCCTCGGCTACCATCCTCCCCCTTTCCCTGTACTGACATAGGAACTGTAGTGGCTTTCCCTCAACTGGCTGTAGACCCTGACTTTGGTAGAACACATGGGTCCAAAGAGAGGACCAGCCCCTGCCTTGCATGGCTGCCCACGTTGATTCAGTTTCCCCAGCTCCTACCAGCCCTTTTGTTTAGCCCTATTTTACCCTCATCAGAGTGGATATGACCTGTTAGATGCTGACCAGTGGCAGTGACTCCTCTACAGTCATCCTCTTCTTTTGACCCTACTGACACTCTGCAGTTGTCATCTCCCCTGCTTAGGACAGTACAGGACTAAGCCACCTGTCTAGGCCTAAGCACACTTTTAGCTTAGCTAATGGTTAAGCCTCCCCACTGTCTATGAGTGGATCTTTTGGAATTCTTCTCAATCATTAGCTTAGAAAGAGAAGGGGATTTTTTTTTAATTTACCTGATCTTGATTTAACTTTGGTAAGTGGTATCTGTTGGGAAAATTATCCATTTCTTTTAGATTTTTCCAACTTTGTGGAGTACATGCTTTTGAAGTGTGACCTAACGGTTCTTGGTGTTTCCTGGGTGTCTGTGGTTGGGCTCCCTTTATCTTCCTGACTTTGTTTATTTGGATAAAGCTCTTTCTGCTCTTTTGGCTAGTTTGGATAAGGATTTGTCTATCTTGATGTTCTCAAAGAACCGACCCTTTGTTTCATTGATTGATTTTATTTTATTGATTTTAGTCCTCAGTTTGATTACTCCAGGATATCTCTGGGAAGGAGAAATAGAATAGATTTTTGGATGGACTAGGGGCAGATGGGGATGGGAAGAGGAGGGATTGATTAGGTGGGGGATAGGAGAGACAAAAGAGAGTATACTGGGAGAGATGACAAGAATTTCATCTTGTCATCTCTTGGGGGATGATGTGGAAACTTAGTGAAGTGGACTTTCCCTAGAATCTACGAGAGTGACCCTAGCAAAGTCTCCTAGTAATGGAGAACATGGACTGACCATCTTCTAAAACCAGGCAAGGCTCCTAGCAGAGTAACTGGATCATCAATGCAGCTATTAAACCTTCCACTTACAATTTGTCTTGCCTGCAAGTGGTATAGAAATTATGGGACTGGCTGCCAGGAGAGGGAGCCATGCCTGATACTACCTGGATAGCCAGGAACCAGAGGCAGGATGACCCAGAGACCCAAGATAGAACCAGACATGACTGGTTCTTTAAAAAAAAAAAAAGCAATGAAATGATTCTTAATGATATTCTGCTATGCTTGTAGCTCAGTGTCTACCCCAGTTAGCATCATCCAGTAACCAATGGGAAGAGAGACAGAGACCTGTGGCCAAACACTAAGTGAAGGCAGAGGAACCCCACAGAATAGGGGGAAGAAGGATGTAGGGAGCCAGAGGGGTCTGGGACACCCTGAGAACACAGGCCACTGACCTGAGTAAACACAGCTCATAGGGGTTCAGAGATTGAAGCAACAAATAAGGATTCTATATAGGTCTGAGCTAAGTCCTCTGCATATTCCTTATGGTTGTGTAGGTTGATGTACAATGGGAGTATGGGGGGAGGGGTGCCTCTGAATCTTTTCCCTACACTCGGGACCCCCTTCCTCCTCCTGGGTTGCCTCATCTGGACATGATATGAGGGCTTGTGCCCAGTCTTATTGTATCTTGTTAGGCCATGTCTAGTAAATATCCCTAGGAGATTTAATGTTTGTTTGTTTGTTTGTTTGTTTGTTTGTTTGTTTCAGAAGGGAAACAGAGAGAGAATTGATCTGGGGGGGGAGAGAGGTAGAGGGAGGGGAAACTGATGTTGGGATGTAATATATGAGAGAAGAATAAAAGTTAAAAAGAGGAGGAAGAGGAGGAGGAGGAGGCGGAGGAGGAAGAGGAGGAGGATTCTCTTTGCTCCCTGTAGATAGTGCAGTAATGGTTAAGCATCCCCAGTATCTATGAGTGGATCTTTCAATAATCACTTGTTGAAATGGATGAGGATGGTGGCTTGAATGATGGGCAAACCACAGGAGCCAGGCACCCACAGCTTAACTTCCTAAGGAAAGCTCTAGTCCAATGGCTGGTGGCTTCTCCTTGCGATACAAAGCAACCAATGCGTCTTTGTGCCCAATCACCAACTCCTGGGTACCACAAGTCCTCTCAGCCAACATCCCGACTTCAATGGTGTTTTAAAAAGGAGAGAAATCTGGGTGTGGTGGCACACACCTTTAACTGCAGCACTTGGGAGGCAGAAGCAGACAGATCTCTGTGAGTTTGAGGCTAGCCTGCTATGCATGTGAGTTCCAAGCTAGCCAAGACTACAAAGTGAGACCCTGTCTTAAAAGAACACAGCAAGACTGTCAATACAAATACATTCACCATTCACTCATCCATCCATCCACTCATCCATCCATCCACTCATCCATCCATCCACCCATCCATCCATCCATCCATCCATCCATCCATCCATCCATCTGTTCCCTAATGAGATGTGATGCTAATGGAACTGAAACCAACAAGACACACTGAAGTATATTAGATCTACTAACATAGAAGGAGAAAGCTTAAGGAAGCTCAAGCAGAAAGAAAACTAAGATAGCGAGGGCACAGTGACTAAACTTGACCATTGTGTCTTGGCTGACAACAGCACTCAGAGAACCGTCTGGCCAATTCCTCAGAGTGCACTGTCCAGCACAGAATGACACTACCTTCATTGTCCTTCACCCTGTGGGAACCATGTGTGGGCCTGGGAGCCACCTGGAGAGGAAGGAATGGCCAGGCATTTGAACCGGTTTGACAGCCAGCCCCGTTGGAGGGTGCTTGCATAAGCCACCACGTGGGAGTGTTCAAAGAGACTACGGATGTTTTATTTGGAAGTGTCTTGAGGAAGGGACAAAGACAATGGCTGCCTTTTAACGGTGTTGGTGGTTTCAGGGAGCAGAAGGGAAGCCATGAAAACAAGTTACAGGAAGGAAGTTAGAAACTACATACAAGAAAAAACTTGATAGTTATCGCTAACTACTCACTGAGAGTCCCGTGTTTGACACATGAGCACATCCATCATTGTATAACTGAGGAGCCTCCAAGTGTATTTTGCCCACTTTAGCCAAGCCCAGAAAGGGAATTCCCTGGAGGATATTCCTTGCTGCTGGATGAAGCACTGGTGGGTGAACGTTTTTTTGTTGGTTGTTTGGTTGGTTGGGTTTTTTTTTTTGGTGGCAGGGGTTGGGGGGGTCCTCACTTCTGCTGGGACTAACTCTAAGAGTTCCTCACGGGGGGGGGGGGGGGCTCCAGTTACCCGTTAATAGCCATGTGTGTTATCCGCATCCTCATCTTCTGACCTCACTTCCTCATCCCACATTTCTCCTGATGCTGAAATCACCTCTCCTATAAGCTACTGTGGACAAACCTAGTCTGGACTTTGCTACTGGGCAATCTTAAATTTGGACAATGACCAAACATCTGCACATTAAAACTGAAACCTAAGAGTTTTCTTATGTTAATGGGAGTGGGGAGCATGTAGATTCTTATATAGTTAGTCTGTCACCCTCAGTACCCCTCTGACCTAGAAAACCCACACTTCAGTAAGCTCTCTCATTCTTTTGGATGCCAGCATTGCATTGCTTTTCTTGTCTCTGATGAAAACACCCAAGGGAACTCCAAAGGAAGAGTTCTTATTCTGCTCACTATTTCAAAGGGTCCAGCCCATCATGATGAGGAAGACAAAGCAGTTCTTGTCACAGGAAGCAGAGACTAGGGGACATAAGAAGAAATTGAGATAAGGTATAGCATCCCCTCAGGACACCCTCTCACCAATGACTTGCTTCCTCAGCTGAGACACATAATCCTAATTTCCATTTCCTCCTGAAAACACCATATTATGAACTTATCACGAGGTTAATCAATTCACTATGTCAGAGCCCTCAGGATGTAACATAACCACTTACCAGAAGCTGCCATCCAAGCCCTCATGGAACCATAGGGAACATTTCATAACAAACCACAAGAAGTTATTTAAAACAAAAAAAAATCGCATTTTTGAATTTCAGTTTCACTATATACCCCTTCACCCCATAGCATCTCAAAACAGATGGAATCCATTCCAATGAGAAAAGAGTCTAAAAGTAATGTTTATTTAAATCATTAGCATCCAATGTAGGGTTTGCTTCTCTGGGCATATCATTGTGGTGGTTTGAATAACAAGGGCCCCCATAGGCTCAGATATTTGAATGCTTAGTCATCAGGGGATGGCACTACTTGAGAAGGATCAAGAGGTGTGGCCTTGTTGGAGTAAGAGTGTCACTGGGTGTGGGCTTTGAGGTTTCAACAGCCCAAGCCAGACCCAGTGTCTCTTTCTTCCTGCTGTTCCCCTTGGTCTAGATGTAGAACTCTCAGCTACTTCTCCAGCACCATGCCTGCCTGGATGCTACCATAGTCCCTACCTCGATGATAATGAGCTAAACCTTTGAAACTGAAAGCAAGCCACCTCTGCATCAGCTCCTGGCTCTGTTTGAGTTCCTGTCCTTGTGTCCTTCAATGATGGACTACAATGTGGAGGTGTAAGCCAAATAAACCCTTTCCTCCCCAACTTGCTTTTTGGTCCTGGTGTTTCATCACAGCAATAGAAACCCTAACTAAGACAACCATACACAACTGTGCACGTTTCTTGTAAATAGATTGTGTGTGTGCGTGCCACAATTCATAGTTATTCATGCTCTACCAATTACATTGAAATTATGACTGGAGTACAGAGAATCATTACTCTGTAATTTGCAGTTCTCTGGATTGGGAGACTTCCCGTGCTTTGAGAACTATCCAGTTGTTTGCAGAGAGTACAGTAATGGCTGCGATTACCAAGCGCCTTTTTATGCCCTGAAGATTACTTGATAATTACACTTGATGGTATCATTAAAAGAAAAAGTAACCAACAGACAAATAGACAGAAAACCAAGTATATAACAGTCAGATAATGTGGGCCGGTATTGTTAGCTGTGAAAATTAACACAATCTTCCATTGATTTTTATTTCTCTAATGGGAACGCCTGCCTATACAAGTACACTTAATTAGATGGGTTGCCTCGGCTCACGATGCTATTAGAACAACTAGTGAAATTAAAGGGACGATTTCTGAGATTCCGTTTATTCTGTAAAAAAAACACAGTGGTCTACGTGGATGACCCTAAGTCCGTGCCCAGCAGCTACCTCGGAACAAACCCAGCCCCGTCTTCTCATCAAAGCCACCTGGATCTACTCCCATTCCCCCTCAGCAACCTGACCCTGGGTCAGAATTTATTGCTATAGCCTGCTTACAAGGAAATCTTTATATTCTGTAGATGAAGCCCACTAAACGGTTTCTTACATTTAGCAACAGGAAGTGGGGAGTAGGGTGTGGAACACTGACTTCCGGGCATGTCTTGGCTGCTGCACTCTGAACGCAGACCAGGCATGGTTACCTGACCGGGCCCATTAACACCATATCTTGGAAGAGCAGGAGCTCATCGGTCCCCACCTTTCCTGAGGATTCATATGCAGTTAACAGTTGACTCGGGCCAGGCAGTGGTGGCGCACGCCTTTAGTCCCAGCACTTGGGAGGCAGAGGCAGGTGGATTTCTGAGTTCGAGGGCAGCCTGGTCTATAAAGTGAGTTTCAGAGAAGGAAGGAGGAGGAGGAGGATCAGGAAGAGAAAATGGGATTAGTGAATGAGTAAGAGGGAAGGGAATGAGAGAGAAAAGGGTAATATGACATACTATACTATATACATGTACAAAATAGTCACAATTCTATTATATAGAATTAGCATATACTCATGCAAATTTATTATAAATTAAGGGCCAGGTAGATGGCTTAGCATTTGTCATCAAGACTAACAACCTTAGTTTGCTGCCTGGGACCCACATATCAGAAGGAAAGAACAAACTCCAGGAAGTTGATCTCTGACCTCCGTACATGCGCCATGGCATGTGCACGCGCGCATACATAACCTAATAGGCACAAATAGCTCTAGTAACTTCACATTTTCGTAACATTTAAAACCTCGAAGGTAATATTGTCCCTCTGTTGCTTTTCCTTTTCAAGCTCAACTTTCTCCAGACATTTTTGTGTAGAGAAGATGCGTATTTCCTTGTTCAAAAACAGCCACTTGGAGACCACTCTCGTGCTGGGGACCACTCCTTCTCCCTGCTTCTTCCCCACCCCCACCCCCCACCCAACCACCCCCGCCCCGCCTTTAGACTGAGCACAGAAGAGAAAAGCCTGCCTTTACTGTTGGATCTCCAGCCATCACATGATATCTGTCTCTCAAAATCACCCCACAGGGGCTTCGAGAAAACAACCCAGGAGGGCCAAGTGGCTTCGGAATCTGAAGCCCCAGTCATTCCCTTCCCACGTTACTGCCCTGCATCTCTGTGTGTGTGAAATCAAATTAGCCACTCGCTGTCCTGACTCCTCTGCCAGAAAACCACGAGCCCCCTCTAAATGCACAAGTCACAGGTCAGGATATGGTTCTCCATGCTCTCTTTTTCCCATAGCAGCTACTCCAAAATAAAAGCTCCTACCTTTCTCTGGCAGGTTGCCCTGAGTAACCAGTGTACTGTGCTCGTTGAGATCTCTGTCTCCGGCTGGCTGCTCATTTCTAATTTGTGAGGCTCCTATTTCTAATTTGAATAGAACGAAGACTCGCTGCCTCACCTAAACAGCCCTCATATTTTTATTCCACTGATTAACTCCAACTGTTTTATGACTAAGCCATTTTATTTAACAGTCTCCAAAAATCACCCCAATAAAATGCATCATGAGTCCTTTCTTGGGGCTATTTTAACAAGCAAGACCTACTTCCCTTTCAAAATCCCCATGAGCAAAATCTCATTTCACTTCAACTGATGGAAAGACCACCTGTAGAAACTCCCTACCTGTGAGGGGTGGAAAACAAAATCTTAACACCAATAGGAGGAAGGTTAAAATAGGCTCTTATTCTGCTGAGCGCCCCACCCACCCACCTTCTCCACTCACTCCCACGGGGCAGGCTGTGGGTGGCCATGTTTACATCCTGCAACCCCACTGCCTTGGCCTCTGCAGATTGGACCAGAGGGGGACACCTAGCTAATGTCTCCCCAGTCCAGTTCTCGGTCTCAGGAATTTGGAAGTGAGACTAAGAACTTGGTCTTGTGTGTGGCAAGCTCAGAGGCAGAGAAGTCAGGGTGTCACATGCTACCACATGAACAAGGGAATCAGGAAAGCATCTGAAGTCAACTGAGACAGAGAGCCACAGCTAGAGGGCAAGTGTCTGTCCCTGTCCCCTCTTAACCTAGCTAGAGCTCAGCTTTATCAAGTCCCGTGATTTCCCAGAAGCGTGACAGCTGTGCCCTCAGTTCTATCCAAAAGGTTTCTTCTCAAGGCCTACCTTGTACTCCTCAAATATGTTTACCCACTCATTGACCCTCTTCCCTTCAAATGGTGAAAGGTGACAATCTTCTAAACCCCCTTGAATGTGACTCAAGTCACAACTAAAACAGGCTGGAATTGAGTGTGACTCCTAGTGCCATTTCATGAAAATGGGGCACATAGTCCTCTATCACTCCACCTTGCTCTCCTGCCCTTCCCTGATCTAGAGCAATCCAGACTTAGTAGCCTCATGGCACTTACACAGTCTGTGGAGATGCTCAGCTTGAAAGGCACTGAGGCCTCCCTGACAGCCAGCTCCTCTGGTCAAGCATCCAAGGAGCCCTCTTGGAAGGTGGCCTTCCTGCCAGCCACACCTTTAGATGACAGCAGGTCTGGTGTTGAGTTCAGGCACTATTCTAAGTTACTCCATATTGTAAAAATTTCCAGCTTGTGCATTGCCCTATAAGATGCCAGGTCTCAAAGCTGGGGCAAATAGCCTAGGTGCCTGTACTGGCTGGTTTTGTGTGTCAACTTGACACAAGCTGGAGTTATCACAGAGAAAGAAGCCTTAGTTGGGGGAATGCCTCCATGAGATCCAGCTGTAAGGCATTCTCTCAATTAGTGATCAAGGGTGGGAGGGCCCATTGTGGGTGGTGCCGTCCCTGGGCTGGTTGTCTTGGGTTCTCTAAGAAAGCAAGCTGAGCAAGCTAGGGGAAGCAAGCCAGTAAGGAACATCCCTCCATGGCCTCTGCATCAGCTCCTGCTTCCTGACCTGCTTGAGTTCCAGTCCTTGACTTCCTTTGGTGATGAACAGCAATGTGGAAATGTAAGCTGAATAAACCCTTTCCTCCCCAACTTGCTTCTTGGTCATGATGTTTGTCCAGGAATAGAAACCCTAAGTCAGTGCCTATTTAACATATCAAAGCAGACCACCAGGTTCTCCCTGCATCCTTCAGTCCCTACCTGTTACAAGGTCCTCCTATCTGGCATACAGCACTGTCTCCAGCCCAGAGGCTGGGTTGCCCTTCCCCCAGCTGCCCTTCCCTGTATATTCCAGTCATTTTGGCTACCTGACCCTTTTGTTCTATCCTTTATCTTCCTGGCCTCTTGATCTGGTTCTCCCCTCCTTGCTCTCTTCACATGGTCCATCCCAGGGTCATGTTCATTCTGGATGTTCCCACATGCCCCTGCCTCTAGCTATGTTCCCTTTTATCTACAATAAACCTCCTCCACCCTCTACCGTGCCTGTGGAATAGTCATATCCTCCCTTTTTTATTTTTATTTTTTATTCAGAAATACCATGACCAAAAGCATGGAGGGGAAGAGAGAGTTTGCTTGGCTTATGCTTCTACATCATGGTTCATCACTGAAGGCAATCAGGACAGAAACTCAAACAGGGCAGGAATCTAGAGGGAGGAACTGATGCAAAGGCCACAGAGGATGCTGCTTCCTGGCTTGCTCAGCCTGCCTTCTTATAGAACTCAGGACCACCAGCGAGGGATGGCACCACCCACGATGGGCTGGACACTCCTCCATCAATCACTAATTAAGAAAATGCCTTGGGGGCTGGGGAGATAGCTCAGCGGTTAAGAGCACTGACTGTTCTTCTGAAGGTCCTGAGTTCAAATCCCAGCAACCACATGGTGGCTCACAACCATCTGTAAGGAGATCTGGCGCCCTCTTCTGGAGTGTCTGAAGACAGCTACAGTGTACTTACATATAATAAATAAATTAATTAAAAAAAAAAAGAAACCTTAACTAAGAAAAAAAAGAAAGAAAGAAAGAAAGAAAGAAAGAAAGAAAGAAAATGCCTTACAGATGGATCTCATGGAAACATTTCCTCAAACCAGGTTTCCTTCTCTTAGATGACTCTAGCTTGTGTCAGTTGACGTAAAACTAGCCAGCACTGGTATACAAAAATTCCATCAGGAGAAACAGACTCGAGAACTGTCTGGCATGCCAGATCAAGGAAAGGGTGTAACTCCCTCACCTCAGAAAGCGATAGATACCTAACTCTGTGATGGCATGGCCCCCACACCAACCTATCATCTGATACATAGTGTGTGCAGCCAAGGACTGACAAACGGAGGACTCCTCAGCTGTCCCTGGGGCTTTGGCTTGGTTCTGTCCCCTGCTGCTAACATGGTGTGCTTGAACACCTGTCCATCTCTGTGTTCACTGCTATGGACCTGGACTTGAACCTGCAGTTTCCTGCTCTGACAACAGTTTGATCTTTTACCTCATAATGGGACTCTGTACCCCACCCCATCCCACACACCTCTCTCTCCCTTTCTCTTGTTTTTTTGAGTCAGGGTTTCTCTGTAGCCCTGACTGACCTGGAACTTACTCTATAGACTAGGATAGCCCCAAACTCACAGATCCACCTAACTCTTCCTCTATAGTACTGGGGTTAAAGGTGTGCGCCACCACATCTGGCTTCTACGGCTTCTCTTTTCAACACTGATTCTAGGAACTCCAACAGCAGCTTCCTCTTGACACAGGTCTAGTTAATTATCAATACAGGCTCTAAGACCAGTGCTTTAACTTGTCTTCATTCAGCAAACCATACACACACACACACACGAATGTGCCCTTGTGTGCACAAGTGCGTGTGTGTGTGTGTGTGTGTGTGTGTGTGTGCCTGTGTGTGTGTGTGTGTATGCTGTGTAATATGAGAGTTAAAAGTAATTAAAATTGGGGAAATGTTTGCATTCATGTTAGCTAGATACCAAGGTAGGAAGAATCATATGACCAATCACTGTCACTGACATTGCTAAACCTTGAGAATTAACTACTATTCAATCAATTCTGAGATGGTGGGAAGACACAAATGTGTTTGGCACAGCGCCAACATTCTGATTAAAACCTAATGAGGCTCCAAGCCTAAACCACTCAGCAAAGCTACTCCCAAACTCCTGACCCATGGAAACTTCCGGAATAATAAATGTTTATTGTTTTAAGCTTTGGGGTAACTTGTTACAAGGCCCCCTTTCAGCCACCACTGTTAGCCTCCATTCTCTGAGCTCACTGTGTTTATCTCCCCACAGCCTCACCCCAGGCTTCCCCCATTTGCTGCTGTTCCTTCAGCCCAGTAGCACCTCCTCATCTTTCAGGTCTCAGCTTTCATGCCAGTGCTTCAAGGAGAACAGGTACCCCTACACCAGCTCTCGGCCATGTCCTTCCGGCCACCCACCCACCATTTCCTCACGCTGTCCTGCTCTTGTTTGCCATTGATTTTACCACAGATTGTGATTAGTTATTTACGTGGTTGAGGGCTCTTATTAATATCTCTCCATTGTGCCACCAGGAACCTGCATCCTCGGTAATACTTGTAGAATCGTGTGCTTAAGTGGTTCCCATTATTTACAACTAATGGCTCGGCACAGAGGCCCAGAGTTGGCAAATCCAGATTTACTTTCCTCATTTGCAGTAAGCGCGATGCCTGTTCCAGGGTGTTTCTAGCTCTTTTAAGGATTCAGATAGATGTTCATTGAATAAAGAGAGCTTCTAAGCCCAGGTGGTCCAGATATCACAAGCTACTTAATTAAAGGACCATGAACAGGTCACATAGCTAGTGACTAAGAAGGCCAGCTCGCCCAGCCTACCAAGCCATCTCTTTCTGTCATCCATGGATTGACCTATTCCCAGCCTATTTATAGTGGTAAGATTTGCTCTAATCCCAGAATGTTAGAAAGCTCATTTGTCTGATATAGAGTTCTGGAGTCTCTTCTGCTGTGAGTGACAGAAGCAGCTGTTGCCTGGTCTCCTTGTCTATGAGTCCTTCCAACCCTGCCTAATCCAGCACACTCAGCAAGCCTTTTCCCCAAGACTACACACTCAGCCTTTATCTGGCATTGCCTCTGGCTCCCCCACTCCAGTCTATAGAGTACCTCAGGATAGCTACAGGCTTGGGGAAAACCCCCACACCATGCATAATGATCACCACAGACAAGATGACATTCCTCATTCCTTACAAGCACTAATTCTAGACAGGTAACAAGTAAGCTGAAAGTAGCCTTCCATGAGCACTGCCCAGGGTGATATGGCTATATAGATGGATGGCCACAGAGCCTTTCCCATCACACCTCAGGAACTGGGCGTCTGCTCCATTGTCTTATCCTCAGCCAGCTTCCTTGCTCACCTATACAAAGGCTTATCCTGTGTTCCATTTCTATAGACTCATACGGCAAAATAGTCACAGGCCCCAAGACTAACCTCTGTGCTCCCTCTCATTCCATAAGCAACTTCTAAGAGATTCAGATCATCTGTTTTGGTCAAGCTATGCCAATCACAAGCCTGTGGCCAGTTGTCTGAGGATAGGGACTTTGGGAAAATAATAGTTGGGAAATCCGTCAGAGGGTAGAGGGCTGGAAGGCAGCCTGAAGCACGGGCTTTACTATGGAAACCTCTGAGAGGTTGAATGTGCTTCCTTGGCAACCTCTGTACCTATTCCATCAAGTCCTAGCATTCAGTGAACTGCTCCAGAGAAAATCCTGCTAGTGGAGTGTACTCGCTTGCTGTCTGTGGCTGTGGTCAACAGCACGGCCAGAACAACTTGGGAAAGGCAGGGTTTATTTGGCTTAAACTTTCCCATCACCGTCTATCGTGGAGGGAAGTCAGTGGAGGAACCTCAAGGCAGGAACCTGAAGGCAGGAACTGAAGCAGAGACCGTGAAGGAATACTGCTTAAGGCTTGCTCCCTTCCTCGGCTTGCTTTCTCATACCAAGCAGAACCACCTGCCCAGGAGTCAGGAGTGGGCCTTCCCACATCGATAACTAATGAAGAAAATACCCTCTGATTTGTCTCTAGGCCAATGTGATAGAGGCATTCTCTCAACTAAAGTTCCCTTTTCCCAGATGACCCCAGCTTGTGTCAAGTTGATTAAAAACAAACAAACAAAAAACAGTACAGGGACAATATTACTCCAAAGCACAGCCATGTTAACAACCATAACCCCAGAAAAATGGCAAAGCCTTCCTGTGGTCTGTGTGTGGATTTTATAGTGAGTGCAGAAAACATCCACCATAGCTTTCTCCCCCATGGATATTTACAACCCCAAGACTGGTCAGCTGTAGAGTGTTCCTACCTAGATTAGCTAAGCCTGCTTCCTTGGTCTGACAATCTGTACGTAGTCACCCTGCCTCCTTGTGTATCTGAATATAACCACCTGGCTTCCCTGTTCAACTCTCTGTAATGAACACACGGAGCGTCTGAATGCTGAGGCTTCTCCATAAGAGAGCTCAGACCACCTGATCCCAGCTTCCTTCTGTCCCTGTGTCTGTGTGTCTGTCTTGTCTTCATTCCCTTGTCGCCCCAGTTGGCTCAGCCTCTGAGGTCCTGCGAGGAAAGATTCTTCGCACCCTCTCATTTTTACTTCTAAAAGAATAAGTATAAGGGCCTGGTGGCCATCTATACAGACTTGTCACCCTGGGCTGTGCTCATAGAACTAAGTGGGCAAAAGCGTGCTGCCAGGTCTAAGAGCCTGACTTCAACTCCAAGGACCCATGTTATAGAAGGAAAGAACTGAGTCCTTTCTGACATCTTCAAGTTGTCTTATGACCTATGTGCTGTGTCATATGTACCCAGCTCCACACATATAAGTAAGTAAATAAATAAAAAATAAATGTAATAAAAACTGGAGAATAATATAAGACCTCTAAGCAGTCTTCAGTTTTAAGAATGATAAAACAATAAGGCTTTGAGTTGTATGTCAGGGAATTAAATTACATGGAGTTCTTTATAAGAGTTAAACAGACAGAAAGGCAAATTTCCTCTCCATCTTTCAGCTTTTATTGGTAAAGTTGGAATTTATAAGAATAATAGGGACTGGACATGGTGGCACATGGCCTTAATCCTAGCACTCAGGAGGCAGAAATGGAGCTCTGTGAGTTCGAGGCCAACCTAGTCTACATAGGGAGCTCTAAGTTAACCAAAGCTGCATAGTGGGCTTTGTCTTAAAGAAGGAGAAGAAAAGGAAGGAAGAGGGAGGGGGTGCTCTCCTCTGGTCTCCATGGGCATGTGCACACATGCACACATGTACACACACACACACAAATAAATAATAAAAGTGCAGTAGTGAGAGGAGAAAGAGCAGCATTTGTCTTCTCAGGGGTAAATGATTCTGCTCTGATGGAATTCTGAGATAACCTTGATTGGAGTGACTTCAAGGCACAAGAATAGGAAGTGGGAAGGAACTGGTGTAAAAGTAACTTTTACTCAGCAGAAGTGATTATCATCTTGGAGACTTACTGTAAAAGTATCTTTTATACTCCTAGTGATAAGTATCATCTCAGAGGCTTACTGCTGAATAAGCTCACCCTTTCTAGCTCTTTTTGAGCTCTGGCTGGCTGGTCCAATCCAGCTGTTCTGGCACAAACTCCTCTCTAAGCTGACTGATTCAAACTGGCTTCTCTCAGCTACTGACTGAATTGCTGTGTTTGGAAAAACTGCCTCTGAATTCCATGAACTGAACTGCGCTGACTGCACTGACTGCAGTGACCACACTGACTGCACTGACTGCAGTGACCACACTGACTGCACTGACTGCAGTGACCACACTGACTGCACTGACTGCAGTGACCACACTGACTGCACTGACTGCAGTGACCACACTGACTGCACTGACTACAGTGACCACACTGACTGCACTGACTTGCAGTGACCACACTGACTGCACTGACTGCAGTGACCACACTGACTGCACTGACTTGCAGTGACCACACTGACTGCACTGACTGCAGTGACCACACTGACTGCACTGACTGCAGTGACCACACTGACTGCACTGACTGCACTGACTTGCAGTGACCACATTGACTGCACTGACTGCACTGACTTGCAGTGACCACACTGACTGCACTGTCTGCAGTGACCACACTGACTGCACTGACTGCAGTGACCACACTGACTGCACTGACTGCAGTGACCACACTGACTGCACTGACTGCACTGACCACACTGACTGCACTGACTGCACTGACCACACTGACTGCACTGACTGCACTGACCACACTGACTGCACTGACTGCACTGACTTGCAGTGACCACACTGACTGCAGTGACCACATTGATTGCAGTGACCACACTGACTGCACTGACTACAGTAACCATACTGACTGCACTGACTGCACTGACTTGCAGTGACCACATTGACTGCACTGACTGCACTGACTTGCAGTACCACACTGACTGCACTGACTTGCAGTGACCACACTGACTGCACTGACTGCAGTGACCACACTGACTGCACTGACTTGCAGTGACCACACTGACTGCACTGACTGCAGTGACCACACTGACTGCACTGACTACAGTAACCATACTGACTGCACTGACTTGCAGTGACCACATTGACTGCACTGACTGCACTGACTTGCAGTGACCACATTGACTGCACTGACTGCACTGACTTGCAGTGACCACACTGACTGCACTGACTGCAGTGACCATACTGACTGCACTGTCTGCAGTGACCACACTGACTGCACTGACTGCACTGACCACACTGACTGCACTGACTGCACTGACCACACTGACTGCACTGACTGCACTGACCACACTGACTGCACTGACTGCACTGACCACACTGACTGCACTGACTGCACTGACCACACTGACTGCACTGACTGCACTGACTTGCAGTGACCACACTGACTGCAGTGACCACATTGATTGCAGTGACCACACTGACTGCACTGACTACAGTAACCATACTGACTGCACTGACTGCACTGACTTGCAGTGACCACATTGACTGCACTGACTGCACTGACTGCAGTGACCACACTGACTGCACTGACTGCAGTGACCACACTGACTGCACTGACTGCAGTGACCACACTGACTGCACTGACTGCAGTGACCACACTGACTGCACTGATTGCACATACTCAGCAAAAGTGAATGGAACTGAACTGAACTGCACAAGATCAACTGAACTCCACTGCATTGTACTGAACTGCACCTGACAGCACTGAACTAAACTCAACTGAACTTCACTGCATTGCTTGAAGTCAATTGAACCCTACTCACTAAACTGCCCCTTGCTCTTGACTCTGCACTGCTCTCAAGTAGCCTCTCTTTCCTGTGGTGTTCTTGTGAGAGTTGGGCATACCTGTCTCTGACTCACTCTGTCAAACCTTTCTCTGACTCATCACTTTGTCTGCCCCTCAATTAAACTTCACTTTCAAACATGACTGCTTCCTTCTACAAACTAACTTTACCTTTATTGCTTGGGATTAAAGCTCTGTAGTGTATTCCAGCCAGGGGACTTAAATGTCAGTCAGTCAAGCCAGATCACATAGATCTAGGTCTTTGGATGTGACCCCTTGCCAGAGTGGACATGTTGCTGCATTAAAACTCCTCTACAGAGTGGGGAGATGACTTAGCTGGTAGAGCCTCACAGGTGTGAAGACTTAAATTCAATACCCAGAGCCGCATAAAAAGTCATGCTTGGTAGTGTATGTTTGTAATCCCAGAGGTAGGGGGCAGAGACAAGCAGGTCCCTGGAAGCTCACTGGACAGTTAGTCTGGCTTACTTGGTGAAGTTCCAGGACAATGAAAAACTTGTCTCAAACAAAAGGTAAACAGAATCTGAGAAATGACACCCAAGGCTGTCCCCTAACCTCCATATTCACTCAGACACTTGTCCAGTCACATATGTACACATATATACTCATACATCAGAAAGAAAGAGTGAGAGGGTGAGAGAGAGATAGAGACAAAGACACAGAGAGAGATGAAAGGGAGATGGGAAAATGTCTTCCTTTTACAAGTGAAAATGCAATCGAAATGCATTCTGGACTAAAGCAGGAAGGTATAATGTCACCTGAAGAAGGCAGCTGCCTCTTAGGTAGCGGGTCTGCATTTTAGCCTGTTCAGTGTTGTTTCCTGGAGTCCTTCCTGCTGCTCAGCAGAAGCTGAGACAGTAGGAGCTCCCTGGCCTCCCTTGGATGGTGAAAAGACCAGGACTGTGCAGAAGATAGCAGATAAAAATTAGAGCAAGCTAAGGTTCTGACCCCTCAGGAAAGACGTACAGGACAAGGGGGTCAGAGCAATGGATCCGTGATTAAGAGTATATGGACTTTAGTTCCCATCATTCTAGTTGGCAGCTGTCTGTAACTCCAGTTCCAAGGTACCTGATACCCTCCTCTGGCCTCAGAGTGAACCTGCATACCACACCCCCACACACTACCTACGTACCTATATACATACATACATACACATAATTTAAAAATAAAATCTTTTTTAAAAACCAAATCAAGAAAAGCAACTTAGGGAAGGAAGGCTTTGCTTTGGTTCACATTTCCAGGGTGCCGTTTATCATGGTGGAGAAGAAGAGAGACATGAATTCTGGGCCTCAGCTTGCTTTCTCCTTTTGTTCTGTTTGGCAGTTAGGATGGGTAAACCACTTTGATTAACCTAATCAACAGAGTCTCTCACAATGTTGCCTGGGGACTTGTCTCTAAGGTGATTCTAGACCCTATCCAGTTGCCATCACAGACTTGAGACCTCGACGGACCATTCCCAGACAAGGAACTAGTTTCAACTTCAGCCAGCTAGTGTGTTCTTTTATATACAGCCCGTCCTCATCTGAGCTGACACAGCTGGGGTGCATCATCTGGGGACATTCCCAGACCTACAATGACTGAGCCCAGGGCTAGCAAGGAAAACAAAAAGCAAGGAGAAAAGTTTGTGTGACAAAACCCCACTGTAAGAAGCATACGCCACATCAGCCTGGTAATGGAGGGTGCCACTATTAAACTGAAAATATCCCTTTACACAGTCCAAAGATGGCAAGGTGGTCCTTTGTCAGACTAGAAAAAAAAATGATTTTAAATCTTTTTACATTGGAGTCTTAGTCCCTGGAAGAAGTAAGGAGTGAGAATAAGCATGGGAGAGGGAGGGAAGCCAAATGGAAGGCTGTCTAAAGGGTTTCAACACACATACCACCCAATTGTCTCCTATAAAGACGTCAGGATGTGGAAATCAATTACAAATGTCACCCACATCCCGAAGCAGGGCCTCTCCACCAAGGGCAGCACATAATAGCAAAACTCTCTAGTATTTTCCCCTGTATCGATTCTAGCTGATTTAGCCCAACATGCACTGAATGGGAGCTGAGTCTCCTCAGAGCTGTGGGGCCTGTTTAGTTACATGTGGTGCCCAGTTGATCACCTTCCTCATGAAAGATGTCATGGACACCCTGCCGTAGGGAGTTCTTTATAACAGCATTCTCTAGAGCAGACTCTACCTAGCAAATACAGAAGCACCACTCACCAGGCAGCTTGGTGGGGAATTTCTCATGCTCCCAGAGATTTCTTCCTGCTGTTGAGCAGGCAGTGATGTGAGTGTTCCTGAGATCTTCTGACAATAAATGGTTGTACCCACGGACCAGGTTGTTCCCCCCCCCTGCCAGCCCCCCTGCCACCCACCCCCCCCCCACCCCCGCCCCGTGCTCTAGGAAACATCTCTGTGTTTGGCCCCTCACTGGGAATTTATAAAGAGATTTAACTTCTGGAGTAAGACCAGAATCTGACTGTTTCCTTCATACTGCTTCAGGGCACTGGCACTCATTTGTAAAATAAGGTGCTTGGGTGTCCTTTTAAAAATATACTCATCCTTTTAAAATATAAAATATATATACTTATCATTTATTTTATGTGTATAGGTATTCTGCCGGCATGTATGTCTGCCCCTAGGACCCACAGAGGCCATCAGATCTTCTGCAGCTGGACTTACAGATGGCTGTGAGCTGCCATGTGGGTGTTGGGATTCGAACCTGGGTCCTCTGAAAAAAATCAGTTAGTGCTTTTAAACACTGAGCCATCTCTCCAGTCCCAGGTATTCTTTAAGAAAGCTTTCAGTCTGAGAATATTATAATTTGTGGACCTTCTCGTTTGAAATAAAAATTCTGTGCTTTTCCTGTACTGTACAATTATTTTTCCATCTTTTTTGAAGCACAATTGGCAAATAATATTGTGTATATAGAAGGTACCCAGATGGTGCTGTGATAAGTGTATTTCTCGTGAAATGATTGCTACAATGAAGTTGGTTGATAAATTGCTCATCTTATATAGTTACATGAGTGTGTATTACAGAACAGTTAATATGCACTTTCTTACCAAATGTATTTATCCATTAGAGTATTATTAATTATAGAAATTATTTTATTAATTCAACAATTCATGTATTTTGCTCAAAATATGTTTTTTATAATCTTGCCACTGTTAATAGTTTTTTTTTTATTACGTATTTTCCTCAATTACATTTCCAATGCTATCCCAAAAGTCCCCCATTACCACCCCCCACTTCCCTACCCACCCATTCCCATTCTTTTGGCCCTGGCATTCCCCTGTATTGGGGCATATAAAGTTTGCAAGTCCAATGGGCCTCTCTTTCCAGTGATGGCCGACTAGGCCATCTTTCAATACATATGCAGCTAGAGACAAGAGCTCCGGGGTACTGGTTAGTTCATCATGTTGTTCCAACTATAGGGTTGCAGATCCCTTTAGCTCCTTGGGTACTTTCTCTAGCTTCTCCATTGGGAGCCCTGTGATCCATCCAATAGCTGACAGTGAGCATCCACTTCTGTGTTTGTTTGGCCCCGGCATAGTTTCACAAGAGAGAGCTATATCTGGGTCCTTTCAGCAAAATCTTGCTAGTGTATGCAATGGTGTCAGCGTTTGGAAGCTGATTATGGGATGGATCCCTGGATATGGCAGTCTCTAGATGGTCCATCCTTTCATCACAGCTCCAAACTTTGTCTCTGTAACTCCTTCCATGGGTTTTTTGTTCCCACTTCTAAGAAGAGGCACAGTGTCCACACTTTGGTCTTCATTCTTCTTGAGTTTCATGCGTTTAGCAAATTGTATCTTAGATTTGTTTTATTTTATGTGTACAGGTGTTTTGCTTGCTTATATGTCTGTGTGCCACATGCTTGCAGTATCCAAGGAGGCCAGAAGAGGGTATCAAATTCCCTGGAAGTGGAGTTACAGATGGCTCTTAGCTGTAATGTGGAACTGACACCCAGTGAATCTAACCCAGGTTTCCTGGAAGAGCAGCCAGTTCTCTCTCTGTCTCTCTCTCTGTCTCTCTCTGTCTCTCTCTCTCTGTCTCTCTCTCTCTGTCTCTCTCTCTCTCTGTCTCTCTCTGTCTCTCTCTCTCCCATAGAGTCTTTTATGTAGCCTTAGCTGTCCTGGAACTCCCTATGTAGACCAAGCTGGCCTCCAGCTCACAGAGATCTGCCCCTGCTTCTGCCTCATACTTGGAATAAAGCTTTCACTACACCCAGCTTTCAGCCATCTTTCCAACCCCATTGTTAATATTTTGTGTACACTTTCCAGACATTATTGTCATCTTTTATTATTATTATTGTATGTGTGTGTGCACAAGTGTGTGTCTATACATGCTTGTGTATGTGCAAGTGTGTGAGTGTGTGTGTGTGTGTGTGTGTGTGTGTGTGCCCACGTTGTCTTGCAGTCAGAGGACAACTAGAAGAATCACCTCTCTCTTTCCACTTTCTATGGGTACTGGGGATTGAGCTCAGGTGTTCACTGCAAGCACCTTTAACTTCTGAGTCACCTCACCACCCCAGTGTTTCATCTAAGCATAATTATGTTAGAAATCATCTTATGTTATAAAACCAACTTGCATCATATTAACTATGCCACAGTACTTTCTCACTAAGCACAATACTCAAACCAAAAAAGGATATTGAAAATTCCCCAATATTCAGAACCCTTTTTCTTTATTAAAGATATCTGCACATAGCCACTTCAAATATAGCATTCTAAGAATATACCAAGATTTATTATACCAAAGTCTTGGCTATTGTAAATATTTCTCTCTATTGAACACTCCTATAAACCTTGTTTCCTCCAGGAAGATTACTAAAATGTAAAAACTGTCAATGTGAGGCCTGCCTGGGCTATGCAGTGACGCCCTGACTCATAAAGGTGGACAGGGAAAGACAGTGAGTTATGGGAATCTGGGTTTTCCTGCAAAATATGCAACCTCCATCCTGATACTCATCCACTCTTTATGGTTTTAGGTTGTTTTGGTTGGGTGGGTGGGTGGGTGGTTGGTTAGTTGGTTGGTTTGGTTGGTTAGTTTGATTATTTTGATTGGTTGATTGGTTGTTTTGATTAGTTGATTGGTTGGATGGATGGCTGTTTTTATCAACTATTTTTTTAAGTACACTGAATCAGTAATTATGCTTTTCAAAACATGTTTATCCCTCTAGTAAACTATATTCATATAGCATTTAGGTTTGTTCCTTTAAGGCTCAAGAAGCATCAGGAAGACCGGGCATTCCATCTAGAATAGTTAGGTTGGAAACACACAGTACTCAGCAGAATGGGGGTTGATGGAGGGACTTCCTTAGATCATAGATCATTTAGAGCCACAAGATGACACACAGGATCGTATCCACAGCTGCAACATGCCCTAGCTTCTCTGGAGCTGGGGGAACTGAGAGAAGCCAGTTTCCAGACTACTCACTCTATGGATTTTCCCCCCAGGCTAAGGCACCGAGGCTCTGTGCCACATGGCGTCGGTGGCAATGGGACATGAGGCCATTTTCACAGTGATCTATTATATTACAAAAGCTTAATGCAAAAACTGTAGACTATTGACTGAGAGAAATGGAAACTTTGGAGTGTGAGCACATAGCAGCTGTTTGGTCACTCACTGCTGCTAACTCGGAGAAGGTCTCAGAATCCCTGGAGACCCTCCCTTGTCCCTGAAACACGTCGTTTGAAGAGCACAAAGCCAGATCACGACTTCAGTCACGTGCCTCGGCCTCAAGATGGGAGGTAGGACAGTAAACAAGGCCTGCTTTTTTAGGACTTGCTCACATTGAGGCCTGGATTTGTAGGCATTTTTCACATTTTCTAATTCCTCACCCTCACCCCTCTCTTCTTCCTGTGAGTTTTGTTGTTTTGGACCTGAGGCTAACGCTACGGCTCGCAGCTTCCAGGGCCAGGATAGACAGTAGGAGATATTTCGAAATGTCTCCGGCAAATAAATAATAGCCATCTGGGACACAGACCTTTGTTTCAGCAGTTCGGGAGAATTCATTCTCGGTAGAGAAAACTCATTTGCTCATGGCAGCAATTCAAGCTGCTAGCTTCCCAGAGAATATTGCCGGAGCCAAAGCCTTTCTCAGCTACGGAGGTCAGAGGTGAAGCAACTGTGCTTACAGGGCAGAGCATTTTTATGGATCCCCTTGGCTTTCTGCTCTCTTCTTTACAGCTGATTAACACTCAATGGCCATTTCTTTTAAAAAAGAAAAATTCAATTCCTAGGTTTAATTAACTTCCCTATCGCCTCTTGCTGGAAACCTTACACAATGGCGAGAGGGAGACTTTAGAATCCTTGATTTCCATCAAGGTAATTCTCTGCTGCAGCTCGATAACTTCCAAATATGATCTCAAGGCTGGATGCCGCAATAAGGCCTGGACGTAGCATTTGGTTAGCTTAAACGAAGACTCCCAGAAGCTGAGTTAGTGTACCCATCTCAGGCGATTGGAGCCAGCAACTTTTCTGCTTAAGACGGACACTTTACCGCCCCCCCAACCCCTCCCCACACTGTGGCGCCGGGCGAACAAAGAGGGGGAACTGGAGAGAGAGCCCCTGCTCCCAGAGATCCCAATTCTCCGTGCCCCCGGGACAAGACACGGAGACGAAGGGGGAAGGACCCGAACCGCAAGGGCTGGAGAGCCCGCAACTCGCACTCTCTGCCCCCAAGACCCCCCACTTCATAGCTAAGCTAAAATCTGTCTTCTCTTCCTCTCCCATCCCCAGGTTCACTGACTGCACGGGTTCTGTTGTCGTTAGTTTGAACAAACAGTGGGTCATTTCTGTCTATACCTCATTCTTTGAACACTTAGGAAACAAATGTTTATGGGGTACTAAAAGAACATAGCTTACCCTATATACAAAGGGTATACAAAAAGCAGCTGTAAATTTAAACAATCGTACACATTTTATCCTTATTCCAGCTCTTCGGTACTGTAACATTGAAGTAATGCAGTATTTAAAGAGCTGAGAGCATGAACACTGTGCCAAATTGCCTGCTTTCACATAAGCTATGACCTAAGCTCAAGCTGAATATGTTCATATAATGTAAGGGTATAAGAACAGTCTCTACCTTGGGGTTATGCCATCAATCAGTTAATAACAGAAAACAATCATGACAATTCCACGGTGGGCTTCATGATGCACTTGTGAGCTCTAAATAATAAACATGGCTGCTGGTTCGTCTCCAATCCAGCTGATGCCAGCTTTATACCTTACTGTGTCTGTCTTTTTCAGTCTCCTGTTACTTCCTGTCAGATCTCCCATGCCTTGCAGGCCACAGGAGAGAGAGAGAGAGAGAGAGACAGAGACAGAGACAGAGACAGAGACAGAGACAGACAGAGACAGAGACAGACAGAGAGAGAAACAGAGAGACACAGAGGGAGAGAGACAGACAGAGGGAGGAGAGACCCTGTTTCAAGAACCAAAGGGAAATTAATTAAAGATAATTAATTAAATAAGCAAAACAAAAATAAACCTTACTTTGATGGAATTCGTTATATTTCAAAGTACTATCAACAGCTGAGGTCCAAAATAACAGCCTTAAAATTGTCTTCAGTACTTCAAAGTTTCAACTAACGCAAAGCCAAGTTCTATCTGCACTAAGGTTTAGTTAATTTTAACACTGGTCTAATTTTAAGCCTAAATACATTTAGTTTGAAAGAAGGATATTTTAGTTATAAGTGTTGAGCTGAAGGCTTTGATGTATAATGGGATTATCTGAGTATGAATTAAAATGAACAGATTTCCATTACGACGCATGGAGGAAAGCCTGACTACTCCCTACATCTACCATCTCAAAACAGAAAACAGATGAGGATCCAGTCAGACTCATGGCTTCCCTGCACCCATCAAGGCAGACCCTGTACCCATGCTGCTAGACTCTGCAATGGCTTTCAAGAAATTCCACCAAAACCATCCAGACAAACTGAACGTCCAGACATCCTCTTTCCATTTATGATCCAGCGTCCCCATAACCTTAGCTCCAAGTTTTATTATGTAGAGGGGATAGAGTTGGGCAGCCTTCTTCGGGGCTCATAGCATTTCAGGGGAGACTGTCAAGAATTCTTACCAACATTCTGACTCAATGGTTTTGGGAGCTAGGGAGACAGATCTCATATTTCAGCCCTGGGGAAACATTTTCCAGATTAGCACTTGGCCTTCATTCACTCTCAGCTTGTAAACTCTTCTGACTCAATGGAGCATGCTGTTCGCATATGGGCAGGATTCTCTATCAGCACTGGGGGAAGAAGTCCTGTTTATCCGCAAGAGACACTTCCTCACTTCGCACTTCTCACTAATTGTGGCTGTTAAGTTTTCCGAATCCTATCAGAAGAGCAGCTCATTAACTTTAATTATTTTTCAAATTCATTGGCTCCATTGTAGACTGACGCTGGCAGGTGCCAGTGAGTTTTTATGGCAGAAATTAATTAACAAGTGAGTGGAAGGCCTTGGTAGCTGATATGTGTATCTTCTCCCCATTTGACCAGTTGAGAGTGGACCTCAGACCCTACAAACCAGAGGGAGGAAAGATACAAAGTGAGTATCCAGGACACAAGAAAGCCACCTCCAAGGTCCAACCAGCACTGTGGCACGTGGTTTGTACTCCATTGTCGGTCCAATCAAGTTGTTATGAGTCCTACATTCAGAAAGCCCACAGGTCTAGTTACCATATCATCTCCAGCGGGTGTCTACGTCTAGTTGAATCTAGATAGAATCCGACAACTAAATTAGACTCTCTCTGCGTGCAGCCTGTTAAAATTTGCTTCCAATGGCCCAGGCAAGTCCTGCTCCATGGCATATCCCTCATGTTCTTTTCTCATCAATGTGGTTAATCCTCTGTTGCAAACCCATGTCTGTTCCAGCTACTCTTCTTTAAAAGTAATTTTTGGGGAAAACAAAGAACCAGCACTCCTCACCATACTATCCATTCATAGGATCTCTCTCTCTCTCTCTCTCTCTCTCTCTCTCTCTCTCTCTCTCTCTCTCAGCATTTTATGTCATAAGACATGCATAATATTTAACTAAAATTTCTACAGGTATCCTCTCCAACGATTTCAAAGATATATCAATGAGGATGCCAGGTCTAGCATTGATTGTAGCAAGTAAACATTAGAGATGCAACAACAACAAATTCCCACAGTCAGTATAACAAATAAGTAAATAAGTCAACCCACTAGAATGTTAACAGACCCAGAAATGACGTTACTGGACACCCAACAGAAAAATGTTTACCATACACTATGTGCTACAAAGGACAGACGGCGTTAGTCTAGTCTTCAATATTGATATGAATTTATACCATTTGTCAGGTTCACAGCAACACTTTAATTTTCATTCCTGTATATTCTCACATTTTAAAAAACCTTCTGCATTGAACACCTGTCACTCTTGTATTCAGAGTAAGAACTTACATTTTTTTTTTCAAATAAAAGGCAAAGCAGCATAGCACAGCATCACTGCAGCAGTTTGTATGACCAAGCCCTGTTCTTCCTAATAGTCACAAGGAAGGCATCTGTGACTCATGGAGGGGCCTGAGTAGTACGCTGGGATATTTTGCATAGGTGGTTCCCATTAATCATGACCATAGTCCTATAAGGTGGACATTGTTGTCCTTATCATTATGAAGGAGGATATAATAAAATAAATTCAGTATCTTAATTTATCTCAACTACACACTGACTACAGAGCCAGAATCCACATCATCCAGTGTAGTGATGGTTAATCTAATCTCAGATGTCATGGTGATGAGAGCCAGGATTACCTGGGAGAGCTGCCTCTGGACTTGCCTGTCAGGGGTCGGGATTTACCTTAATTAAATTAACTGACATGGGAAGACCTGCCCACTGTGGGCAGCACCATTCCCTGAGGTCCTGGACTATAAAGAAGTGAGCTAAAAGGCTGCATTCATTCCACCACCCTTCCTGACTATGAACACAATGTGACCCGCTCAAGCTCTCACCACTGTCATTTCCCCACTATCATGGACTGTAGTTGAACTGTGAGCCACAGCAAACCCTTATTCCCTTTAGTTGCCTTTCTCAGGGTATTTCGCCACACTAACAGAAAATTAACTAAGTCTCGTTTCATTAGTTTATATTATACAACCTCATGATTTGGATAATGATTAAATAGTTCTATCAAATGAAAACATAAACTAAAAATACACCGACACGTGGAAAAAATAATATATTTACCTGATAGCTTTAAAAATTAAATATTTTGGATACATATGATGTATGTATGCCCTGTCCCCAATTCCGTTCTGTTCTCTTCCACCCAGAGGTAAATATTATCTCAAATGTGAGACTTATTGTTCCTATGTAAATCATTATTTCCTGGCTACAGATATTCTACCCATAAACTAGAGTGAATTCACCAGTTCCCAGTAAGGAAATTAGCAACAACTCAATGTGTTTCATGCAAAGGGATTTAGTGCTGAGATTCGCTCCAAAAGTTCAGAAAGGCTGGAGAAGTACAAAGCATCATGAGGTTGGTATAATTCCCTCCGTTTGGCCTCCAGGGTAATTCCTTTAGTGCTCAGAAACTGAGCAGTAGAAACTACCTCACCAGACTGCCCTGACCTCTGGCTTTGGCTTGTTTGGGACAATGTGAGGCACTGGCACAAGGCAAAGGGCAGAGGAGGCTGAGGTCAGAGCTTGATTGGGCTCTTTCCTGTCGGGTGGCTAAGGTCAGCAGGGCACTGCTCAGATAGCCACAGAGCCTCTTCTGCTGCTTCGTCCTGCAGCTGGTGGTGTCATGCTGGAAGTACTGCCAGGGACAGAAGAACAAAACCTAAAAACCAAAAGGATGAAATCTCATTCTGCTGATTTCCAGTTTCCCAACAGTGCCTCGAATTGGCAAAACCAAACCAAAAGCCATGATAAGGCAACCTGCCACATGGCGTTATTCACATAGTTTTTAGCCCCTTGGTAGAGGACGGTGTGCAGAGAGGCCACACAGAATCAGTAGAGTTAGAGACAACAGCACAAAACTAACTTTGTTTGATTTTGTTGTTTTGTTTTAAGCCTGGCCTCAAAGTGGGGGATAATGTTGAACTTCAGATCCTCCAGCCTCCACCTTTCAAGTGCTGGGATTACAGACATGTACGGTCACACCCTGCTTTATTATCTGTGTTTTTAAAGCTCCTTGTTAGTCAACATTCTGTTATAGCAAAATGCCTAGGAACCGAAGCACAAAGAGAAAAGGTGTCTTTTGGCTCACAGGTTCAATCCATAATCGGTCCCATTGATTTTGGACCTGTGGTTTGGCAGCACATCATGGCAAAAACATACAGTAGAACACAACATGGCCCAGATATGAAAGAGAGAAGAGACCAGCATCTCCCAATACTGTTCAAGGGCGCATTTCTAAGGACCACAAATCTCCATCAGACCCTACATCTTAAGACCTCATCATTTTCTAATAGCACTGAGCATTTAAGACACAGCCTGGGAGTACACCTACCCAGATTATGCCAATACTCTCCCATCTGATTTAACATCTCTAAGATATACCCATATTGGTGCAGGCATCTCTAATTGATTCATTTTGGCTATAGTACTGAAATCAATAATGGGATTTCTTCATGGAAACTAGTAAAATGAGCAATACAAAGTTACCGAGACAGATGCATGAGTTATGAAGATAATATATGGCAGATGTCAAACAGTGGGTAAAATAGGATCGTAGAAAGTGTGTCCAAATGCTGTTCTTCTCATCCTTCAACACAGATCCATCAGGCGCCTACCATGTCCTTAAGCATTGTGCTTGACACAAAAGACAGAAAATCAAACATGACCTGGGTCCTGCTCTCTAGATGCTGACACAGAAGCAATTAGATATATGGTTTGCATCAGGGGAGACAATGCAACAGGCCATCATTAAATTCAATAAATTAAAAAAGGAGCTACATAGGGATTTCAGCTATAGATTCACAGTTTTCTAGATAGATGAAATACTGTACAACAAGTTGAATATTGAAGTGTATAATAATATTAATAATAACATCCAAGTGCTTATTTTCAGAATGTGAAATAGATTAACTTCTTTTTGAAAAAATAAAATATTATCACAAGTTAGATTTAAAAAAACAACTGAGAATGTGTCAAAACCTCACTTGAAATACTTGGGAAGCGTTCTTAATAAAAACCTTAAGCAAAATAAAATAAAATAAAAACCTTAAGCAAGATTAATGGGAAATTATCTTGGGCAGTGGTGGCTCATGCTTTTAATCCCAGCACTCAGGAGGCAGAGGCAGGCGGATTTCTGAGTTTGAGGCCAGCCTGGTCTACAGAGTGAGTTCCAGGACAGCCAGGGCTATACAGAGAAACCCTGTCTCGAAACCCCCTCCCCCCCCAAAAAATCTTAGCGTGACAGACGAGTGACCAAGCACCTCAAGCAAGCATCTCATTACGTAATGCCGACACTCTCTTGAAGTCCGACCAGGAGGAAGGCTGCAGTAAGCACCACCTTTTGGACTCTACAATAGTAAGTTGGGAAGACGTGAAAGAAGCTGAGGAGGTGATTCATCAGGAGCGAACTTACCTGAGGACATGAGGCCCCAGCTGGATCCCCAGTAGTAAAGGGGGAAATGAATATTATATATTTTAAACAAATAACAGAATACATATTATTTAAGTATTATTCAGACATTGCTTCCTGTGGGAATTAGCTTCATCAATGTGACACAACTTAGAATCACCGAGGAAGAAAATCTCAATGAAGCCGTGATTGTCTTAGTTAAGTTCATTGATGTGGGAAGATCATAGGATGCCCACTGTGGTCACAACCATTCCCTAGGAAGGGAATCCCAAACTATATAAGACCAGAGAAATGTAGCTGAGGGCAAGCAAGCCAGCATGCATGCATCCATTTCTTTCTGCCCTTTGTCTTTAGAAAATGAAACTTTGTAAAGATGGTGCTATAGACATTAAGGCCTGTGTCTACTTATTTTTACTATTATGTTTGGAACAAGAGTTTTAAAACCTGTGGGGCAGTGATGGCACAGACCTTTAATCCCAGCACTTGGGAGGTAGAGGCAGGCGGATTTCTGAGTTCTAGGCCAGCCTGGTCTATAGAGTGAGTTCCAGAACAGCCAGGGCTACACAGAGAAACCCTGTCTTAAAAAAAAAAAAAAAAAAAGCTTTAACCTATGACTCGTGCATTACAATTGCATCCACCACAGATCCCTGCTGTTGTTGCCACCAACAATTTATCCTGTCAATTTTTCTGCCAGTTTGGGTAGACTGAACTCTGGAAAATGCTCAGCAGTCTGAGTAGGTGAGTTAAAGCAAAGTGGAGACATCTTGGCTATTGGCCTCAGATGCTATATGACGACATTCTTAGCCATTTGTTGGTGGAAACCTACAGAATAGATACAGCTAACTTCTTTAGGTTTAGTCAGATTCCTCCTGTCCCCAGACAATCGCTTAGAAATACTAACATAGCAATATTGTCAACAATACTTCAGGTGAAAACCTACAAACTTCCCTAAAATATATTTGTAATTACAGACATTCTCCCAGCCAGCTCAGAGATTTTAAAGACAACAACAGTTAAGCCCTGGCTCCTCTTCTCTACTTGGCTCCATGCAGGATTGTGAAATAAGACAAAATAAGACAAAACTTCAGGGTAGCCTCAGTGTTCTTCTTCAAAGCCCTGGTCTCATTTCTCCTTCTGCCAGCCTAGCAGGACAGGTGAGAGTATAAACACACACCCAGCCCTTAGCTCTGTCTCCACTCCAAAAAGGAATGGAATGGAATCTCAGGGTGGCTAAAAAACATCGGCTTTGGAATCAACGGGTGTGGATCTCAACTCAGATTTGGCCATTCGCTGGCTCTGGAATCTTGAGTAAGTCGCTTAATCTCTCCGGGGCCTTGATTTTGTAAAGTGAGTGTAATAATACCCACCTGGAATTAACAATGTCCAGATGGCGAGGGCTGATGGAAACAAACTGTCAAAGGAGATAGAAGGGCACAGCAGTCACACAGCACACAGACGCCACAGTTACCTCTGAGGTTGTCAGTGCAGAGGGGATTTCTAGACTTGAGGTCAAAATTGCTGCTTCTGGTTCTGCTACATATCAGCTTCTGTGACTGAGTCAAGTCACAATCTCTCTCTTCCTTCCCCTAAAAGAATAGAATAAAAGCCCTTGCCAGAGGACCAAACAAAAAGTGTCACTGCTCCACAACACAAATGGCAATGTCCGTTGCCAGGGTGCCTAACGCCTTGAAGATGCTGATGCGAAGGGTGCTGAGGATTATTAGCACGGCGCCTGTATTAGTTGCTTTTCTGTTTCTGCGATAAAAATATCCTGACCTGACAAAAAGGTAAGTTTTGGAGGAGTTTATTTTGGCTTACAGCTCCAGATGGGACACGGTCCCTCATGACAGGGAAGAAAAGCCAGCAGGAGTATGTGGCCAGGTCAAAGGAGACAGCAGCCTTCTGGCAGTCAGGAAGCAGACTGATCACATTTCATCCACACACAGGGGGCAGGAAGACACTAGGAAGTAGAGCCGAGGTATAAAACCTCAAAGCTTTCTTCACAGTAACACACTTCCTGCGGCAAGGCTCAACTGCCTGAAGTTTCTGTAACAACACACACACACACACACACACACAAGGACACTAGCTGGGGACTGAGGGCTCAAACACAGGAAAGAATGGGGGACATTTCATATTTCAAGCCACAACAGTAATACAGAAGATTATCTAAATCACAGATGAGGCCCTTAATACAGCTGTCCAGCCTTCCCTCCAAGTACATCTCCAAGATATATTTGTTTGACATCGGTTCTTTTGGTGCACAGAGTATTTAAAACAAGAGTAATTCATTGATAAAAGTGGTGGATCTCATATGAGGAGGGTTTGTTTGTTTGTTTGTTTGTTTGTTTGTTTGTTTTTTCGAGACAGGGTTTCTCTGTATAGCCCTGGCTGTCCTGGAACTCATTTTGTAGACCAGGCTGGCCTCAGACTCAGAAATTCGCCTGCCTCTGCCTCCCGAGTGCTGGGATTAAAGGCGTGTGCCACCACACCTGGCTGAGGAGTTTTTAACTCTTCTTGAAAAACCATATTTGACAATACTGGTAGCCAGGTCACTTAGAAAGGAATTGAAATGTCCAGTTTCCCATGTCCCACACTATGGCCCTTTCTCTGCCCAATTCATTCTGGCTACGGAGGAATGAATTCGTGACACTTGTTTACATGACTAATTATTAATTACAGCATTACTAACAAACAGTGCATCAACATTTACAAATGGCATTCCATCCACACCAGAGCAGATTCATTGTTTTCTTATTAATAACACCACTCTCACCCAGTTATATATCAGTACACTTTCTTTTCTATTTTTATTACATATTTATTTATATATGTGGGGGGAAGGTCAGGGGCTCATGGGTATATGGGAGACTATCAGAAGAGGACCTGGGGGAGTCAGCTCTCTCCTTCCATCATGTGGGTCCCAGGGGTCAAACTTAGGTGTCTGGCTTGATGTGCTGAGCCATCTTGTTGGCTCACAGTACACTTCTTAGGAAACAGCTTGATTCATAGTTATCAAGCTGAGAGTTTTGCCTAATCCTAGACATGGCCCCATGGTATTCTCCAAGGGAAAATCATTTGTTAACAGCATCATGGAAGGAAAGAGTTTATCTTAACAGTAAACAAAGAATCCCCTTAGGATTTTCAGGCACCTTCAGGGATACTGTCTTTTCAAGCCCTTTGTACCCTGCAAGTCCCTTGACACCTTGTGTGGCCTTTAGATAAGAGACCTTCAATGTTTGCCTTCTCACACTGCTGTACACACTGTACTTTAACAACGTGATTGACATTGTCCTACGATACAGAACAAGGGTCAAGGAAAAGTAAATGGCCCCAGATGGTAAAATAAGCTTTTCTCCACCACTCAAAACCGCAGAGCAACTGTCAGCCTCTTCCACGATATGACAGAATCTGGTGCGGCTATGTTTCACATCTTCACAATATAAAGGGAGAAAATTCAAAACAGCCCATCCAGCAAGCAAGGTAAGAATCAGGAGAAGGTCATCGGAGTTCCTGCTGCACTAATTGCTGGGCTCTGTCTGTATCTTTCATCTTCAAAGGACCCACAGGTAATAATCAATGTAAGCCACAGCCCTCGAGTCAGGCAAAGTTGCTGGAGGATTCAGCAGAGGAGACAACTGAAAGAGGCAGAGCTGGGAAGGCTGCCTGAAGCAGGGTCTTTCATCTGCAAAAAGCCAGACAGGCTACTTTCAACAATAAAGATTTTAGGTAAAAACTGACCTGGTAATAAGAATGATAGGCTGTCAAGTCAGGCAATGGACAACTAGGGCCTTTAATCCCAGCACTCAAGAGGCAGAAACAGGTAGATTCCCATGAGTTCAAAGATCAGCCAGGGTTACACAGTGCGACCCTATCTCAAAAAGAATTTGTTTTTGAAAAAAAAGAAACCTAAGGAGAAAAACCTTCACAATCTGAGTTTGCTGTTCAATTTTTATATTAATAGCAAAATATGATAAATTGGACTTTATTCAAATTTTAAAGTTTTGTAATGATACTGTTAGGAGCATGAAAACTGGAGAAATATTTATAAGTCACATTCCTGGTAAAAATTCATATCCAGAGCATACAAATAACATATAAAACTTAACAATACAAACCTAAACAACCTAATTTAAATATAAGAGAGGACCTGAACAGACACTTCAATGGGGAAGGTACAAGGATGGCAGATAACTCATGAAAGGCTGCCTAATCAATGGATTATCAGGGAGATGGAAATTACATACTGCTATACACCTAATAGAACAGTGAGCCCCCCAAAAGCAGGCGGCACAGCAGCTGCCTATGCTAAAAGCACATAGTCTGTTCACTGACATCAGCAGCAACAACACCAACATACATACACATACAACGTGATAAGCAGCAAACGGGGCTGCGGATGCAGAGTAATGGATGCTAATGTATTGCAAGAAGATATGTAAATCAGTGCAGGCACTTCACCCGTCATCTTCCTTCTTTCTTTCCTTTCTCTTTTCCTTCTTTTCTTTTTATAAATACAGTCTCACTAGTACCCCTAGATGGCCTGTATCAGCTATAGAAGCCAGGCTGACATCAAATTCACAGAGATCTGCCTGCATCTGTCTCTACCTCTGTAGTGCTGGGATTAAAGGCATATGCCACCTCATCTGGATCAAGTAAAGCTACTTAATTTGTTTGTTTGTTTAATGTATGTGAATGTTTTGCCTTGATGTGTGTATATACACTGCCATACCCTAACCGGTGCCTTAGGTCAAAAGGTGTTGGATTCCCCTGGGATTAAAAGTTATTTATATGAGCTATCATATGGGTGCTAGAAGTTGAACTTGGGTCCTCTGCAAGAACAAGTGCTCTTAACTGCTGAGCCATCTGTCCAACCCCAATAATAGCCACTTTTAAAGACACTTGTGCCTGGAGAGATGGCTCCGAGGTTAAGAGCACTGACTGCTCTTCTAGAGGACCCAGGGTTTGATCCCCAAGATCCACGTGGCAGCTCACGATCATCTGTAATTCCAGATCTAGGGATTATGACAACCCGCCTCTGGCCTCCATGGCACCAGGCAAATAAGATAGATAAGTATGAAAAACACCCATATACATAAAATAAAAAGATAGCTTGCAGTTGTTTATAAAGATAAATATAAACTTAGCCATATATATCCCCCAAATCTCTCTTTTATTTCTACTCAAGTAAATGAAATGTATGTCCACACCAAAACATATACACTATTGCTATAGTAGCTTCATTGATAATTAAACAAACTGGAAACTATGTATCTTTGAACAGGCAAATGGCAAAAAAGTAGAATGCCCTTAGATCATGCAATAAAATTCACAGCACATCAATATTTTGTTTGACTGTATTGTTTCCTTTTCAGACAAAGTCTCATATAGCTCTGGGTGTATCTAAATAGTGTTTTACTGCTGTGAACAGACACCATAACCAAGGCAACTCTTTTTTTAAAATATTTATTTATTTTAATTTATATGAGTACTCTGTGGCTTCTTCAGACACACACCAGAAGAGGGCATCGGATCCCATTACAGATGGTGGTGAGCCACAATGTTGTTGCTGGGAATTGAACTCAGGACCTCTGGAAAAGCAGTCAGTGCTCTTAACCGCTGAGCCATCTCTCCAGCCCACCAAGGCAACTCTTATAAGGACAACATTTAATTGGGGCTGTCCATTATCATCAAGGCAGGAGCCATGATAGCATCCAAGCAGTCATGGTTCAGGAGGAGCTGACAGTTCTACATCTTCATCTGAAGGCTGCCAGGAGATGACTCGCTCCCATGTGGTTAGGAGGAGGGTCTCCTTGCCCAAAACCCCACAGTGACACACTTCCTCCAACAAGGCCACACCTACTCCAACAAGGCCACACCTCCTAATAGTGCCACTTCCTGGGCCAAGCATATTGAAACCAGCATGGGGTGACTTCTAACTTGCAGAGTAGCTGAGGATGAGGTCCTCTTGACTCTACCTCCTAAGCACTGAGATTATAGCTGCTTGCCACCATACCTGGCCTCTCTCTCTCTTAGAAAAAATATTTATATATTAATTAATTTTAAGAAGACTTCTCCCATAGCCCAGGCTGGCCTTGAACTCTTACTCCTTTTGCCTCTTCCACCTCAAAAATGTTATGTCAAAGGCATGAATATATATATATATATCTACCATATATGTATATCATATATATTAAATGAATTTTTATAAATGAAAGAAACTAGATTTAAAAGGCTATATATTGTATGATTCTAAGCTGGAAAGCTCAAAATCATGAAATCATAAGAGTAGGAAAAAAGATGAGTGGTTTCCGGAGTCAAAGGGAGGAGTGATTAGCCAGGGAACACATGTACAACTTGAGCAACATAACCTGCCATTTTTCATTTCACCAGCAAAGAACAACAGTGCTAAGCATAGAATGAACACACACGGGGCCATGCTGGTATAAATAAATGACGTAACAAATAAATGACAGACAAGGAAGAATTAAATAATTTAAGCATGTAATTTTTCTTCCCCCAAAATGTCTGCTCCTCACTCCTTAAGGATGCCTAGACACAGTGACTTGCTTCATTGGGAAAAAAACAAATAGTAGCTTACTATTAATCAGACGGGCAAGCATAGGGAGTAGTTTAGAAACCTGGGACTCCTCTTGGCTTGGGGGATGAACACAGCCCTCATCTACAATGCACTTGGCAGCTTAGGACCTCTGCCTGCATGTACTATGCACACACACCCCTCTCCCAGCAAAGTCCCCCAAACACAGGACACCCACCTGCTTCAAAGTACATGCACACCCACTCCAAACAATGACATAACTCTTCCTCCCCTTAACCACTGTCAGTCATGGTTTCTAGTCAGTCCTACTTTAGTACTATTCAGGTAGGAGCATATGGAAACCAGTCCATCCTAAATTGGTTTGGGGCATAACTGCAGTAAAACAAACTGGCCTCTACATCAATTTTTAGAAAGACTCTCCTATTTATCATCTTCGCCCATCCAATTGGCATGTATATAGTTGAAATCAGATGCATCGTGGGAAGGGACATGTCTATCAAAACAGAGAACCACCTGGCACTAAAGCCCTTAGCAACCAGACAGGTCCTTTTCTTGAACATCATAAAAGGAAGCCTCCAGTCAGAGCCTTTGAGCCTGTCACTCACGTGGCTGCCATCACTCTAGCCAGCGTTTCTGGTTTGTGCCATGGCTTTGCTTTTGAATAGTTTCATGGCTACTCTGTAGATCTGAGTGTACCTGTATTTCAATCCTTGCATAAGAAACCAAGACCCTGCAAGCACCTGGCCCAGAGTCTGTCTATGGGTATGGTTAAAGATAGACAGCATTGTAAGTAGGCAGGTTGACATGGCTAACAGTAAGCCATGCTCACAGCACATAATCCTGATACGACAGTGAGAATGGACTCCCCTTCTCTAGGGCTACTCTACAGAACCCATAACCCTGGAAATAACCATGATCCATAAACCATAACCATGAGGGAAACAGTGGACATGCCCAGAGAGAGTATATTCTTTAAAGGATCTAAACAAGGCTTTGGTGACTGTCATGGTCATGAAACACGGGGAAGCTCAAGACATAGTCATAAGCCAGAGAAGATGTGAGGAATAGCTGTGATGTAGGATTGTGGGATTGAATCAGTGAGACGTGGTCGGTGTAGGGGTGGGGAGAGTATGTGGAAAAAATGGTTAAATCAGAGAGGAGTATAGACTTCAGTTCCTGACACAAATGTGTGCTTCCTGGTTTTGACTAATGCTCCATGTTCCTGTAAGATATGAACAATGGGAAAAACAGAGTGAAGAGCACACAAGAACTGTGCACTGTCTGCAGCTTTTCTGCGGCCTTAAGAACAGTCCCAAGATAATAAAAGCTTGTTTCAAAAATAAATGGGCCAAGCATGATAGTACACTCCTGTAACCTGGGGCCGCTGAGGCAGAATTGTGAATTCAAGGCCAGCCTGGGCTACATAGTGACTTCCAAATCAGCTTGAGCTACCCACTGAGACTTTGCCTCATTAAATAAATAATTTTTGACAATAGGAAACATTAAAGGCACACAAGAATGTCAGGACCATTTGAGTCTGGTGAGCATTCACTTTCCCACAGGATCTGTCCCAGCGCTAAATAAGCCCAGGTTTATCAGACCTTGCTTTCATGAGGAAGTTCTCAAACTTGCTGTGTATCAGGATCACCTGAGTACCACCTCTGAAGAGGACAGAGCAGCGCTTGGACTTTTACCTTTTTATAGAGTTCCTGGTTCCCACCCAGGGTGGAAAGCCAACACTCTACCACTCCCTGTTAACATCACACAAATCTGCATCCCTTCAACGCTACCTACACAGAAGCTGTTCTGTGTCAATCCTCTGTCACTACCTAAGCACAGCTAAGCACAGGGCAAAACACCCTCCACAGCTGCCATTCTGATATGCAAATATGAGAAATGGTGTTTCTCTTCGAGTTTGCCAGTTCCCAGACAGCAATCTGTTCATTGCTCAGCCCAGCTCTCACTCCGTGTGTTTTATGAGCAGAATCCTGCTACATTGCTCCTTCCTGGGTACCAATCCTATGGAGTCATACACTGCCCACAGGTCATCAGTCCCTATAGTCCTGGCAGTGGCCGCTGGGCTTCTGTGGCGTTAACATGACTATTTTGCTAAGTAGCAAAGCAGACTACATGAGGAAGGGGTTGCCATGTGGACTGACCCCTTATCTGATCTCTTCAGGAAGGAGCCAGACCTTCCAGGTTACGGGCAGGGAGGGATAAGGCTGCACTCGTCCGTATGAACAAAGGTGTCCCCGCCATCGTGAGCTGCTTACTGATGATGATAGTTCAGAACCAACAAAACCCAGATGAAATGCATAAAGGCTGGTTCTAGGAAGTAAGCCGCTTCTGGTTTGATTGATTGGTTTTAGCCGTAGGTATCTGGTTTGGTTTTTGGTTTTTGCAGAAGCTCACTTTCCTGCTGCCTGTGATGTTTTCAAAATGCCAACTTGCCTGCAGCAGATTCTGACTCAGACTGTGACTGACATGGCCAATAATTTCCCATGTGTTTTCCTCCACTGTGTTGAATTTATTTACATTCGCTGTGGCGGCATCCTCGGGATCTTATTCATTACCTTCCATTTGAGCATATGCCCCAACAAAAATGAAGAAGGCAGACTGATACCAGGAACAGGAGTAACGGGTATATTTTTTTAAAGTTCTCAAATCTGTACCTCACCTGTTAGTAACTGCCACACAACAGACATATTGATGAGGCAGAATTAGAAGCCACATTAACTGTTCGTGAAGTTATTTAATTCAAATCAGTAATGTTTTAACGTTTCCTCCTCCTCTTCCAGGAAAATGTGGGAAAATAAGAGGTTGAGGCAGGGCATTTGCACATGCCAAGCAAACACTTCCTGACAAATACTAACACCATGTTCCCCACCATAAACTCAAGATCTAATAGTGAAAGGATGCTACCATACCAGACCTGCTCCAGGCTCTACCACTGAGCTACATCCCTCAGCCCTCAAAAGCTGGATTCTTAGCCCAACTAAAAGGCAAGCCTATGGTGATGGCTGAGATGATACCAGAAACTAAGGAGCTAACTGTTCCAAGAGCACACAATGAGCAGAGAGCTAGTCTGAATTTCTGGGGTAAATAGGTTCATTCAAGATGGGCCATAAAAGACAGTGAGGATTTTTCCTGGTATGAGAAGTGCAGGAATGGTATGAATTAAGTCATGCATGAATTAAGTCAAGCTAAAACGTGTTTGTCAGAGAGGAGATCATCTCTGTTTCTGCTCACTTGGATGTCCCTCTTACCATGGAGTTGACTTGTGCTGCTGCTGCTGATGATGATAATGATGATGATGAAGATGATTCCCTCACTCATAGCTAGAGTTTCCAAGCTGTCATCATGGACAAGGGACCAGCAGCTCTCCAGGAATCTTCTGAGCTTCTGGCAGCAGATTGGAACGACTGAGGCACCCTGACTTGTGGATTGAGTAACCACTGGTTGTCAACTCGAAGAGAGAAGCAGCCACTGTGGGGCTACTTGACGCATTCAGCCCCAAGGACCAAGTGACTACCGGGTTCTCAGCTCTCAGGTGTGATTCTTCTCTTGTTACTATTTTAAGCTGACAGATTAAATTTACATATACTATTTAGATTTATATATGCTATTTTAAGTTGACACATTTATATATGTGTATATATCCAAATTTATACACAAACACACCCATATATACATACATATACATATGTGTTTCTCTGTCTGTCTGTCTCTCTCTCTCTCTCTCGTGCGTGTGTGTGTGTGTGTGTGTGTGTGTGTGTCACTGTGTACTCTGGTCTCACTTTCTAACTTATTTCCTTAAGACAGGGTCTCTAGGAACCTGGCACTAGGCTGGTGACCAGCAAGTCCCCAAGCTCTTTCTGTGTCTACCTCCCCAGTTCTGGGGCTACAGACTCCTGCAGCAATGGACTGGCTTTTTATGTGCGTTCTGGAGATCTGAACTCGAGTCTTTGTGCTTGCCCAGTGAATGACTTCACCCTGAGCCATCTCCCAACCCCTAAGCTAAAACTTTGGCATCTGAACATATCAGTACCATGAAGGAGATTATTAACTGCCCAGCAGGATAAGATGATTATCAACAAATCTAGTTCTTATATTTATTGTCTTGTATTAAATATTGATTCTCTGCATTAGCTGCCAGGCACTCCATTACATACCAGCAACATGCAACGAACTCTGCTGCACTCCCTGCTCTTGAGAAGTCATGTGACCGCACCTTTCATTTATTCAACTATGAACTTGTGGGGTCTTCGAAAGATGCTATAATTGGCTTATTAGCAGCAAAGAGAGACATGGTAATTTATTTTCAATTTTTAAACAAAAATTGTTATAAAAAGGCAGGTCCTTGAGCAGTATAGAATATATAAGAAGCCAAGATAAATACATGGTTACCACTCAGAAGTCCATAGTATAGCCCCTTCTCATATCATCCCAGACAGTCCTATGTGGAGGAATGCACTAATGTACACTTTATTTTTAAAAAATCATTTTTTATGCCCACAGGCTCAGCTTGTCTTCTAACTAGCTCCCTACCTCAGTAATTATCTTCCTTTTCATTAAAAGAAATAGTCTTCTCCTAATTCTAATATTCTAGCAACCATATTCAAATTTCTCCAATTGCCAAAAATGCCATTTACAAGCCAGACACAGTGGCATATCTCAGCTACTCAGAAGGCTGAGGCAGGAGAGTCACTGGGAATCAGGGATTTAAGACTAGTCAGGAGAACACAGCAAGATCCCAGCTCTCTCTCTCTCTCTCTCTCTCTCTCTCTCTCTCTCTCTCTCTCTGTGTGTGTGTGTGTGTGTGTGTGTGTGTGTGTGTGTGTGTGTGTTTACACTGAGGCTGGAAGAGGGTGCTAGATCCCTTCGAGCTGAAGCTATAAACATTATAGACAGTCTATTGTCGGTGCTGGGATCTGAATTCCCATTGACATGACTGAGCAGCCAACACTTTTAACCCCTAAGCCTCCTTCCTCTTCAGCCCTAGGAATTTTTTCAGATTGGTTTTCTGTTAGCTTTTTGTCAGTGACCAAAAACGACTTAAAGGAAGAAAGATTTGTTTGGCTTGTAGTTTCAGTCCATAGCTGTTGGCTCCATTATTTTGGCAAAACTGTTCATCTCGGGGCAGCTGTGAGGCAAAGAGAGAAAGGAAGCGGCAGGGTTCTACTCCCTACTTTAAGGACAGGCTCCAACTTCCTTCTACAAGGCCCATCTCTTCACGGTTCCTCCACCTCCACAGGCTAGGGACTATGAAACCTCTGGGCTTCACTCCAGATCCCAATGCAAGCTCTTCCTGGTATTTCTTAGTTATGTCTATGGGTATCTCTTTCAGTCCAGTCTTCTTCTTTTCATATGATTCTGATTCCATATGGCGAACTGGTCAGCTGTCGGGAAGAAAGGTCCCCGTACTGTATTCCCCTGGTTCTTTAGAGCACCACTCATTTGCTCCTCTACCTATCCTTTAAACTAGACTATCTAACTGATGGCGTGTTGGGGTAACTATGAAAAACCATTTGGGACTAGAATACTTCACCCTTAATAATAGCTCACACTGCAAAACACCAAAGACAGTCAACACCTGGATGGCACACCATTACTGAGAGTCAAACTACAGCCTGGGGAGGAGACGGGGCAGGGAACACTGAGAGGGGTGCAGTGGGGCAACAGGCAAAATTCCAAGGAAATCCAACCCCTGCCCCTCGCTCCTGCGTAGCTCCGTAGCTCCGTAGTGTTCTATCAGGACGAGAAGAAAGACAACAAAACAGTAACCGCTGTTATTTCAGGGAACACTACTCTTTATAAACGTGAGCTGAGAACACCTGATATTCCAACCCCAGAAAGGCACTGTGAACTACAATCTTATTAAACAAGACCTAAAACAAAGCAAGCCCCAGACGTGTTCGGCATCTGTTCCCTTCCTCTCTGGCCTCTGGTCACCAGGAGGCGCTGCGACCAAATACCCTTCTACAAAGGTAGAAACGCGCCGAGATAAGTCTTGTCCGCTCCGGGGCCCCGTAGCGAGCCGTCGCGTTCCGGGCTGTCTTTCCGCTTTCTCGCGCGCCCTGCCTCCGCCCGCTGCGCGCTCTCCGGATCGTTCCCTCCGGCTCCCGGCAGGGGGCGCTGTCTGCGGCGTGGCAGCGGCCGTGGCTGCCGGGCGACGATCTCCCGGCGGGCTGTGCGGCCCGGCTCGGGCGGCTGCAAGTGCCACGTCCCAAGAGCTACGCGGAGTCGCCGAGCGGGCGGTGCGCGAGGCGGAGCAGCGCTGAGCCGGCCGGGTCGTACGGATCGCCCGCCGCCATGGGCTCCTCGCAGAGCGTCGAGATCCCGGGCGGCGGCACCGAGGGCTACCACGTTTTGCGGGTAAGGCCCGGGGGGGGACGCCGGGGCGGCCAGGCCCGAGTCCGCGGAGCGTCCTGGGCGCGGCTGCGGGCGACGTGGCCCGGGACCCGCCACCCTGGCTCCTGGCCCTCTGCACGGCCTCGCCGCGCACTGGCCTGAGCTTCAGAGTTAGGAAGAGCAGGGGGCGCCGCCTCCAGAAGGAGCCGGAACTCTTACCTGTGTTCCCGGGGAGGGTGACGGAGCCACAGGCTAGGCGGAGATGTCACCACCGGTGTCGGTTCATCTCGGCTACCCCTGGATGCTTGCAAAGGCCACCTGGGCAGGGAAAGGAGCACGAACGGCCTCGGGCTAGATTTGACAGACTTAAATTTAGTTGATTTTTGATAGGACTTTTCCGTTCCGGGTCGCTCCTGACCCTTCCAGATCTCTCCAACATTTCCTGGAGGAGAGGAACTTCCGTTCTTCTTTCTAAGATGAAATAGTCGGGGAGATTGAGGTTTAGGTCCGCGGAGGAGCGTTTCCAAAATAGCCAGGCTTGATGAGGGAACGCAGCGCCAGACACCAGGGGTCAAAGGCACATCCATCTGTGAAAAGTCCTTTCCTCGTGGAACCAGGAATGTGGTGACACCTGTGTGAGTGCTAACATGGGCAGTGGCCTCAGTCTGCATCGCCATTTAGGGACAATCTTCCCTGAGAGTGTGCTTGCTTACACCTTCACTTTCTGCCCTGGGTCGCATGTTCTGAATGAGATAACGTTTTAAAATAACCCAGATACCTGAATGAGATAACGTTTTAAAATAACCCAGATACCTGAACGATAGGACTGTGATTGGTCACCTTGATTGTCGGGATTGTGGTTGTCTCTCCATTCCACCCCAAAGAGACTTTTGAAGCCCTTGTTTTTCCAGGGTGTTTCTTCATATGCCATATTACTTTCCTATTTCCTTCAGCTAACCAAACTCCTAAATCCCGCACTAATAGGAAACACAGGAGAAAGAACTGCCTCATTCCGGGTTCGAAGGAAAATTAATGGCGATGCCTTTTTATCTGGTCTGATTCCTAGTTGACTCGTGTGAGGGGTATTATCCTGTTACTTGCAGATTCTGAGTGGTTGACTGTGGCCATGAACCCTTAGGGAGCTGTAGTATTTTTATTATAATAAACACCCAGGGAAACCTAGTAAGACACATTAGTGTTAATGAGTAGGGAAAAAAAGTAGTCTTTAGGGTCTTAGACGGATCTTCATGTCAACAGGACTCCAGTTTAATGAGCTTATTCCTATGGAAGACAGTTGAAGTATGTCGTCTTCATAGGTGTGCTTCGGAGGATTTCTGAGTGCACACATAGTTAGTACAGGTGTGTTATTACACTCTTCCTTGAGCTTTAGAAGTAGTAGGGGCAGCCTCAGTTACCAGTCTGCATCTGGAGCACAAACGTTACCAAATATGAAATCGTTGTATAGAGGGTATAAACCAAGGGAGCTTTAGTGATTATGTCATGAAAGCAAATGTTTTTACGTTTTTAACCCTCTCTCTCTCTCCCTGATTCTGCCACTCATTGCCTTACCTCTGATTTCAGAGAGAAAAGAACAGTTCTCTCCCTCCTATCCGTTGCTTCCTAAGGCATGGTGGTACGTCCCACTACAGACCCCGATCTTGTGAGCCAATGTGTCTATAGCAGGAAACTTTTGAGATAAACTCACCCATGTTTGAACTGATGTAATTTCACTTTCTGTGGTAACTACCAGTTTGCTGGCCGTTCACTTGTTAGTGGTAAAAACACTATTCGCTGTTCTGATGCCCCTATCTGCTGCTATCTTACAGGAATCCACATAATCAAGTAAACTTGGAGAGATTATTTTCAGTACTTACTGCTCAGCTCTGCTTTACAATCTTTGGGCAATGGGAAACAGACCCAGCAATTACTTAAGCAGAGTACTTTATCTTCTTAGGTGCTATGAATTTCTGTCTTCCTGTCTATTCTCTTAGGTGGCGTATACGAGTTTTTTTCTGCCTTCCCGCATGGTTCAGTGCAATTGTGATCCCATTATATATTTACTGTTATCCCCATTGCAGAGATGACTGACCACGGCAGGGTTTCTCCTGCGGTCGTTCAGTGTGTTTTGTGCAGAGAAGCATCTCTTCCCACACCTCATCTGCTTTTCTCAGGTTTTTGCTTCTTTGTGTATCTGGTGGAAGCATACGATACCTACTGTGATGTTCCTAACAGGGCCGTGAGGTTCATTGCATTGAGCTTCATAGGAGAATGTGGTTAACTAGCACCTCCTGGTGTTGAGCACGGAGTTTTCTGGTCTTTAATTCTTCAAAGGATATGTTCAGACCCTTAAGTTCTTTTTGTTTCACTTGAATTATACATTCCAAAATTACAGACTTAACATTCTGTAAGTACTGATCTTCATTTTACTAAGTTGCTGTGTTTTCTGGTTATCCGTTCTTTATAGAACACTTAAACAAATTTCAAGATAAAGTTTCATGAAATTGCACTGTCTAAAGGTAAACACTGCTGGACTTTATTTATAACACTTTATTTCCCTGTGCTTTACTGTACCCCCTATATATGTGCCACAAAGGTTTTGAATGCTGTGGCATAATGAAGTTGAGTGTGGGCAAGATATATATTAGAGTGGGGTGTGGTCAACCACACCCATAATCCAGCACTTGTGAGGTAAGGCAGGATTGCCAAAAGTTGAAGACCAAGTTTGAGTACAAAATGAGCTTTACAGAATGGGACCCTGTTTAAAATCAAGAACAAATAAAGATAGATTAGTCATACAGCCTAAATAATTAGCAGTTTTATTTCTTGGTAAGTAAATTGGAGCTAATTAATTAATTAGAAAGCTGTACTTTCAAGGAAAAGTTTATCAAACACCCCGAATATTTTCAAAAGTTATTTTTAAAAAGTGGGTACTTAGGCTGAAGAGATGGCCCACTGGTTAAGGTCACATACTGCTCTTGGAGAAGACCTGTGTTCAGTTCCCAGCATCCAAATTGGATGGCTCACAGATGCCTATAACTTGAACTGTAAGAGTTATACCTCTGGCCTGTGCAAGCATATGCACATAACACTGCCAAAGTGAACTCTGTGGTACACACCTTTATTCCCAGCACTCTGGAAGCTGAGGCAGGCAGATCTCTGAGTTTAAGCTCAGCCTGGTCCATTTTTTGAGTTCCAGACCACTTGAGTCACAGAGTTTAAAGAAATGTTACTTTTAAAATCCAAACAATAGGTTAGAACTATGTATCACTTTTTACAGACAATGTGTCCTTAGGGCTTCTAGATTTTATAGAAGTACTATAGGCTGCCTCCTACAGTCCCTGTATGTTGAATGCCAGATTCTTGCTTCCATTTGACATTTGTTATTAAGTGAGTCCAACAAAGCCATTCTCAAAAGTTTCATCTTTAGAATGGTCTCTTAGATGGCCATTATAAATTTTAAAATTCTGGCCTTACATAACACTCTGAGAAAGGAGCTCTCCAAGGACATTGTGGACCCAGCGCTCACACTAGTTTGGGGACATGCTGTGTTACTCTGTTGACTGATGGGCCATTGATACATCTCCCCTGTAATCAGAGGCCTAACCCAAGCTTGCTGCAGACTCCACAGTAGTTAGGTGCTAACTTCAAAGTGCAAAGTGCTGTAAATTAGTCCTGTAGAAAGAACACCTGGACCATGTCTGCTCTTGGGTGGAGCTGCCCTATTTTAGGGGTGCCTCACTGACAAAGAAGCCCTGTTACAGGGGACTACTTTTTTGACAAACTCATAAACAACTGGGCTACTTAATGTTGTTTTCCAAATGTAATTAGAATCCTATATAAGCAGGTCCCACTTGCAGATTCTCCCTCCCGGTTGATTTCTTCAGTTTAACACCAGGAAGCTTTTTAATTCATAAGCATTCTTTGAAATTATGTTCAAATGCAGGACACAGATGATTGCAGCTTCCTACAGCCCCAGATACACAATACATGAACCCAAGGGCACCTTTAAACATTGTATCACTGAACGTAAACTTTATGTCCAAAGACTCAAGCAAGTTAATCTGGCGGGCTGGGCTCCTCACTGGCCAGATCTCCTGTTCTCCATTACCTGTGGCTTTGGTAAAGATTCTGCGAAGTGCTGGTTCCATTGCCTTCTGGACCAGCGCCATTGACACCACTGTACTTTTTTTTTTTTTTTTACTGTCTTTAATATTCTACTGAAAGGACTATATCCTCAGGATTCACCAACTTAAAAAAAGTGAACTGGTAAATACTTGGGAAGTTCATCATGTGCTTTGGAATCTGACTGCATATTGCTTGGGGAAATGTGATTATCTAGTAAAATGACTTGTTTCTTTAAAAGACATACTCAGAGTGGTTACTTTGAGAGACCGCATACTGCCCTGTTTGCATTGCAACTAAATTTTCTACACTAGGAAAAGGAATAATGCTGGCATTTTTCTTTCTCTTCTTCCCTTCCCCCATACACACCTTTTGAAAACATCAAAACATATTTTCAGAAATGGGGAACCATATCGACTAGTGGGCATAGATACCCTGAGAGACTGTTCTGGTAGACCACTAGTGTCTAGTAGACACTGGGGAACTGGATTCCAGCCCCTGATGTTGGCTCAGCTGACAGCCTGTTTGTCTGAAAGTTGACTAGAGCAGTCAGTACCTTTGTCACCTTCTCACTCAGTCCCACAGCACACATTAGACATAAGTATTTGAAAACAAGTACTGTTAAATCATAATACTTCCTACCCTTCGGTTATCCTGTGCATTAAGTGAGCTATTCCATGGCACACTCTAGACTGTGGTAAAGACTCAATGAAGGTTAGCTGGTGGCCTTCTTACCAGCATTACATTATTGCCTAGTTTGTGAGATCCACTCTTGCAGTGGTAATAAACAGTTTCAGCAGTGTTCCTTTCTAATCAACATGTAGCTACTTTCTGCATGTGTGCCTAGCCCTGTATATGCTGCTATTTGAAACAAGTTTGGAGGGAATTAACAAGGTGACTTGCTAGGTGCCTGTGCACAGGCCTGTCAACCTGAGCTTGGTCCTTATCTCCCACAAGACAGCAGGAGATAAATGACTCCCAGGAACTGTCCTCCGATCTCCACACCCATCTTTGTGTGTACATTACACTCTGTCTGTCTGGTCTGTCTGTCCCCCCCACCCCCACCCCGCCAACTTCCTCCTTCTCTCTCATACACATACAAAAGTAATTAAGTATAAAAGTTAAAGTATACATTTGCTTCAAATCTGATCCTTTAATTCCTGTCTCTAAAGTACATGCATATATAGTATTTGTTGCTTTTAAAGATTTTTCGTTTTGAAGACATTGTTTGTTTCTTGAAACTCAGGTGAGCACCATTATCTTTCTCATTACTCCGTCCTGCTATGAGTGGATGCAGTCATTTGTTCCTAAGAACCCAGGTGGTCACAGCCATCTGCATTTGGTGTTCTTCGTGCCTTCCAGCTTCACAGACCATCTGGTTGATAGCCTCACTTCACAGTTAGGGAAAGCACAGAGAGGTTAAGCTGATGTGCCCAATCACACCGTTAGCTCCCCTTCCTCTAGGAAAGCATCTAACTCAGTATTGGAGCTAGGGGATTGGGTAGTTCTTGCCCCTCTTCCCAGATCTTTTCTAGAACGCTAATTTTGCCATGTTTTTCTGCCATTCCCTCTGGTCATCAAGAGTTGGGGTGGTTTGTTTGCCGTGGGGTGTGTTTGTATTGGAGCGAAAGTCTCAGCCTTCTGAGTAGTTGGACGATAGGCTGAGTGCTTCAGCTTAATACGTAACTCATTTCAAGTTGCTTTCTGTGTTATGCATTACATCATGGGGCCAGTTGTTAGACCTGAAAGGGGAATTTGTTGGTAAATGAGGCTTACAGTCTAGCCTGTCACAGAATCGTTACTATACATTTTGTCTTTTATAACCACAGAGCATTTAGGTTTGGGTTTTTTTTTTAATGCCACATTTGCAAAATCTTGCATTGCTGTGATCATGTAAGCACACACATATAAGGATTTATGTGTGCAGTTGAAGTGAGTCCTCCAGGGCCCATATACATGGAATTATATTCTACTCTTTTTGAGTCAGGGCCTCACTTTGTAGTCCAGGTTGGATCTCACTAGATAGCCTAGGCCAGCCTCAAATTTGTCGTAATGCCCCTATATCAGCCTCCTAAGAACAGGACTTACAGGTGGGCCTCCCACACTCAAGTGTTTTCTAGCCTTGATTAGTATCTTTTCTGCTTTTAAGTCAGTACAAAATGAAAATGCGGGGCTTAAATTGAGAGTCAGGGAACATGGTGGTACAGTTATTCATAGAGATTTTACCTGTATTTTATAAAGAAGAATCTGGGGTACAGTCGGTCGGGCTGGGGAGGTAGTGGTTGCCAAGCACGAGGACCTGAGTCTCATTAATTAACTAATTAATTAATTTAATTTTCATTACCCAAATAGAAAAAAGCTAGGTGTGGTGGCCTGCTTGTAATCCAAGCATTAGAGATGCTGAGATAGGCAGATCCCTGAGACTTGATAGTTGTGGTCAGTGAGAGTCCCCTGTCTCAAAAAGAAAGGCAGAAAGTGCCTGAGGGAAGATACCTGAGTTGCCCTCTGACTCCTCAGCCATGAGCACATCCACACACACAAGAATCTATAGCAGTATCCCTGGCCATCAGAGAAATGCAATTCAGAGCTACTTTCAGATACCTCACTCCAGTCAGAATGGCCATCATCAAATCTGACAACAAATGTTGGACAGGATGTGGAGAGAAAGGAAGCCTTATTCACTGCTGGTGGGGGAGCAGTCACTGTGAGAACCTGCTTGGAGCTTTCTCAAGAAGTTAAAAACAAAGAGCTCTATCACCCAGCTACACTCCTGGACAAATACCCAAAAACACCAAACTACCATAGAAGTGTTTGCATTCCCATATTTATTGCTGCTTTATTCACTATAGCAAAAGATTGCAATCAACCTATTTGTTTATCAGCAGATGAGTGGATAACGAAAATTTGGTATATGCATGTAAAGTGGAATACTACTCCATTCTTTAAAATAAGTCAGGAAATTTGCACAAAAGAGGATAGACTTAGAATCTGTAGTTTTAAGTGAGGCCACACAATCTCAGACAGGAAAAACCCGGTTCTCCTCATGCAGAACCTAACCAATAATATATGCGCATGTGGCTACAGTAACAAGTATACATGTGGATACAGTGTATCATGCAGGAGAGAGGACAGGAAAAGTAAACATTAGGAAGCAGGACGGAGGACGGACTGATGCAGGTAATGAGCATGTGTGTGAAAGGAGAGCGAGCCCAGTGTGTGTCTAGGTCTAACTGTCGTGGATTTGAAGTTTGGTGGAGGACCAGCACATGAAGATAGACTCAATAGGCTAAGAGATGGCTCAGAGATTAAGGGCACTGACTGCTCATCCAAAGGACCCAGGTTTGATTCCCAGCACCCGCATGGCATCTCACAGGCTCAGGAAAGTCAGTAGCCCAGTGTCCTCTTCAGGCTTCTGCAGACACCAAGCAGAACAGCCATGCACATAAAGCCAACTAATAAGAAAGTTAAGGGGCTGGTGAGATGGCTCAGTGGGTAAGAGCACCTGACTGCTCTTCCGAAGGTCCAGAGTTCAAATCCCAGCAACCACATGGTGGCTCACAACCATCCGTAACGAGATCTGACGCCCTCTTCTGGAGTGTCTGAAGACAGCTACAGTGTACTTACATATAATAAATAAATAAATCTTTAAAAAAAAAAAAAAAGAAAGTTAAAAGTACCTATTTATATTGGCAATAAAATCCAGTGTAGAGCTTCTGTTCTGAATGGACACCCCAACTGTATAGAAGTTCATTTAGTTTCATAGTGTTTTGGTATAGTTAGTTTCTGTTCCTTGTTTTTGGTTTTGATTTTTGTTTTTGTTTTTTTTTTTAATTTACCACCTTTTTAAAAATAAGTTTGAAATTTAAACAAGGACAGTGACACAATAATAAGTGTCCCACTTAGCCTGCTGTATCCAGGAAGTCCCCCATGGATCCCTGTCCAGGTGCTTTGTGGTAGCCATTGTGTTTATGCCAGCTGCAAAGCATAGAAGTTATGCGTGAAGAGTGCCCAACTTCACTCACACTTCTGCTACTGTGAGACTCTGCCCCTCCTCATCTTCTCCCAGTTGGAGAGAAAAGGTTGGTGCTGACTAACACATGAAGTTGAAATATTTTTTGTTACTATTATCTTTAATATGCATTGGTGTTTTGCTTTGCATATATGTCTGTGTGAGGGTGTCTGATCCCCTGGAATTGGAGTTACAGACAGGTGTGAGCTGCTATGTGGTTGCTGGGAATTGAACCAGGGTCCTCTGGAAGAGCAGCCATCTTATCTCTCCAGTCCCACGAAATGGAATTCTTAATTCCAGAGAAAAGGAGGTGGGTGTTGTGTTACTCAATCCTAATTGTCACCTAGGAGATTAGAGTACACCTCTAGGTGGCTATTCGGGGCTTCCAATGTGAGTGGGTCCTATGGACAGGGACTTAATAAGTGCATTACTCCCTGATTAAGTCCTTGTGATGGGATTATCAGAGGTGCTGAAATGTCAGTCTAGCTGGAGGAAGCAGCCATTGAGGTCATGAACTTGTGTCCTAGGCTAATCCATTCTGATATCCCCTTTCTCTGCTTCCTGGCTGCCATGATGTGGCTTGTTCTGCCTGCCCAGTTGACCTCTAGCTCATGAAACTGAGCTGAGCTGAGCCTCTCTCTCTTAGGCTGTTCTGTCAGGTGTTTTGTCTCCGAGAGGAGAAAATCCTGACTACAGAGGCTTTCCTGGGAAGGAATCAGTAAGACAACAGAGGAAGTCAGTGTGCAGGGAGGGAGTGCTTGATTGGTTCAGGGTAAGTTTGGTAAAACTTTAATATGAAGTCAGAAGATAGAAGTGGGAAGTTATAGACCTGAAAGATGCTTCACAAAGCCTAGCCACTCGTGTCCAGTCAAAGAAACCCTCGTGGACTGGTCTCACAAGGGGTCCTCTCACTCTCACACACACACCATGACATGCACACACCCACAGTCACATCAGACAAACCCATGTGAAAAGGGAAAATTGAAAGTTAATTGTATTTATGACCAGAAACGTCATTGGGCAAACTTAATTTTTTGCAGCTCAAAGCAGCACATTAATGCAAAATAGAATATGCCCTGAAAAATGCCCTTATTATGTCGGGAATTTTTTATATGTTTGCTCATCTGGTTGTCTGTTCAATATTTCTTTCTATCCTAAAATCCTCCCTAACTGGATTTTATGACCTATGGAAACTTCCCACTGTATCTGAATAGTACATTAGGAATCTCTTGTTTTGAAATAAATGATTCAAATTCCAACTTCTAGAAATGTTCTGTGGCTGTTGTTGGTATTTTATTTTGGTTTTGGTTTGGTTTGGAAGACAGTTTTGTGTGTCCCAGCCTGGCCTACACTGACAGTGTAGCTGGGAATGGCTTTGACTTCCTAGACAGGTTCCACTTTTCAAACTCATTTTAATGTGGTAGAAATGGCTCATTTACAATCTCATAAACTTTGCTGGGTTTTTTGTGGAGGGATAACAAGATCTAGACCATTCCACCTGGCAACCACTGGTGAATGTCTCCATGTCTGTATCAAGCTCTTCCCAGCAGCTTGTTGAAAATCCTGTGTTTACTATTGCATGTGCCAGCAAGATTTTGCTGACAGGACCCTGATATAGCTGTCTTTTGTGAGGCTATGCCAGTGCCAGGCAAATACAGAAGTGAATGCTCACAGTCATCTATAGGATGGAACACAGGGTCCCTAAAGAAGGAGCTAGAGAAAGTACCCAAGGAGCTAAAAGGGGTCTGCAACCCTATAGGAGGATCAACAAGTACTAACCAGTACCCCCAGAGCTCGTGTCTCTAGTTGCATATGTAGCAGAAGATGGCCTAGTCGGCCATCATTGGGAAGAGAGGCCCCTTGGTCTTGCGAAGATTATATGCCCCAGCACAGGGGAATGCCAGGGCCAGGAAACGGGAGTGGGTGGGTTGGGGAGCAGGGGGGGGGTATAGGGGACTTTCGGGTTAGCATTTGAAATGTAAATGAAGAAAATATCTAATAAAAAATGAAATAAAAAAAATCCCGTGTTTAAAATGTATTACATCCTCCCCGCCCCAGCATCACAGGCAGCACTGCCTTCTGTCTTATTGTGGTAGATGCGTGGTAACCTTTCTCCCAGTGAAGAAACCTCCATGACCATCTACTAAATATGCTCTGCTGAAATGGCCTCTTGTAGTTGCCATGTAGATGTGTGCTATCCAGCCCCACGTGGCTATTTTTAATAAGTTAAATGGAATTTAAGTTGCAGCCCTTAGTTTCATTAGTCAGGAGCTTTGTGGATGTTACTGGTGGCCACTGTATTGGAAGGCCATTCAGAGAGCTGTCAGCAGCATTTAGACTAGAGCAGCAGCTAGCCAGAACCTTGTCCTTCCTACCTGACACTGTTGCTGTGTGATGCAGAGCTGCCTCTTCTACGATGGAGCTCCCAGTAAGTTAGGTGATGCGGTAGGTGATGCAGTAGGTGATGCGGTAGGTGATGCGGTAGGTGATGCGGTAGGTGATGCGGTAGGTGATGCGGTAGGTGATGCGGTAGGTGATGCGGTAGGTGATGCGGTAGGTGATGCGGTAGGTGATGCGGTAGGTGATGCGGTAGGTGATGCAGTAGGTGATGCGGTAGGTGATGCGGCCTCTTATCACTTTGGCTTATCACTCTGGATGCTGGAGGTCACCCATGTGAGTTGTGTGAAGTACGTGTTCCTGTGAAGAATGAACAAGAACACAGTTTTGTAGTTTGTTTTGTAGCTTTTACACTGACTGCTCAGAGGTTTGTTTTTTTTTAAACAAGTTTCAGGTTTTCACACTTTCCATGAAGTGGACATGCTCTTAGATTACAATTTCATTTCTCTTTTTCAGGTAGAGGAAAATTGCCTTAGGCCATTACATTAAGAGTCCCTGTAATGCATGGCTTGGTGAATTTTTACAAACAGTCCTTGAACAACAGTCTCCTTCCAGTCGCACCCCACCCACTCCTATTCCTCCCAAGTGTGAATTCTGTCTGCTACACTGGTTTGTAGCAATGGCAATTAGTTGGCCTATTCTTGGAATTTATGGTAATATATACTCATTTCTATATGTCTTCTTCGCTTCAAATGTTGCTTTATCTAGATTGTGTTTTATTAATATATTTAGTACTGTTGAAAATATGCCAGATTTTCTTAGTCTGCTGTTGATAGACATTTGTACAAGCTTCCGTTTGGGTCTAAAACAAATGTGCAATGCCAGGAACACCGTCCTGCTCCTTTTGGAGAACATTTTTCGTACCTGTTTCTGTGGTAACACACTTTTAAGAGTGGAATATTGGGTCAAAAGGTATACACATTTTCAATATTAATATACTGCCAAATTGCTATTTGGAGCCCCACTACAGTGCTTGGGCTTTCTGAATGTGCACCCTCATTCACCATCCGTGGTTTCTATCTTTCTCGTTTATGGCTTAAAGTTATGTCAGCTCTGGCTGGGGGTAGTGGCACGTGTCTCTAATCCCAGCCTTGGGCTATTCCAGGCCAGTCAGTCAAGCCTACACAATGAGATTCTGTCTCAAAACAAAACAACTGTCTCAGTCAAATCTAAAGCTCTTATCTTTTATTACACATTTTAAACAATCTTAAAATTTCAAATTTAACCTATTTATCTTAAATTACCATAGTATAATATTTGACCCTATAATAAGTGTCAAATGGTCTTTGGAATCGGGGACATACAGTTTTCATTGTGTTTTGATTAAGGTAGGCTTGAAAGAAGCAAAAGATAAGTCGAGGTCTTAGAAAGAACAGCAAGTACTGAAATAGTCATCGGGGATAAGATTGCACGAGGAGCCTACCCATGTAGAATGTCCATGCTACTTTCTAAACCTTGTAGGCCTTCTTTTCTGTACTGCGACAAATGGAATACTAACTAGAGATCGATTTTCAGAGCTCCCTCTGCTGGTGTCCTAGCCATAATTAAGATATCTTCTTGCTTTAATTTGTGCTGGGCTCTAATGGTGTATAATAAATTTGAGAAAGAAATTAATTTCAAGGTCCATTAAAAGCAGATGAAATAGATGTTTGTAGCAAATGAAATGGAAAAATAGAAAGGGTTGTTTATTTCTTTTAGAATTTAGACTAAGCTTTGAGTCTCTTTTGAGTTACAGGGAGGATACTTGTGATGGTATTGGAAGCTTTCCATTTCAAACAGTACTTTATACTTTATTACACTGAGGGCGGGTAGGGCAGCATGCTAGGAATCAATGCAGGGTCACCTTTGCAAGTTGATGATAGTCCAAAAGCACTCTCCCTGGCTCTTTTTAACTAAAAGAGCAACTTTTCAGGGAAGAAGCCCCAAATTCATCAGTAAACTGGTTGGGTTCTAGATAATGCTACCAGTGGCCATTTAGAACCTACATTTAGTTCATTTATATTTAGATAATCAGATTAGGTATGGACCCAGTTAAGAGAGAAATTATTCTGAAGGGTACCTAAGGGTTGGCTTAACCTTTTATTACCTGGGGCATCTCACATCTAACTGATAGCTACTTGTGGCGGGGTCCGTGACTAGTAGATGTGGCTTCACGAACCTCTTTCTAACTATAACTGGATCTGTTTGGTTTGATTTGGACAGGATCTCTCTGCTGTGTAGCTTGTCCTGGCATGTGCCACATGCTCCAGGAAGTCCCCTCTGCCTGTTAGAGTTCCTATTTGAGGAGAAATTTAGTGGATACTTTGACTTTTAGCTGTTTTGATAATACGTACAATGGAAAGACTTCCATTTAAGAAAACTAACCATAAGAAAATTGAAGAATGTATTCTGATTGCTTTTGTAATAGAACACCCTTGGGGCTGGAGAGATGCCTCAATGGTTAAGACCATATTCTGTTCTCACAGAGGACTGAGTTCAATTTTCAGCACCCACACTGGGCAGCTCACAACAACCCTGTAACTCTAGCTTCAAGGATCTAATACTCTCTTCTGGCTTCTGCAGACACCTACATTTATGTATGCATGCCATACACAGACATACACATGTAAATGTAAGTAAAAATTAAATTGTATTTTATTTTTTGAGACACTCTCACTAGTAGGTCCAGCTGGCCTAGAACTTGATATGTAGACCAGGCTAGGCTCAAACTCCTACAGATCTGCCTACCTCTGCCTCCTCAGAGCTAGGACCAAAGGTGTGCACCACTATACCACCCACATCCCTCAAAAAAAATCCTATAAAGAAATAACTAATTAATGAGACCCTTTGATACTTTTTTATTATAACTATTATCTTTAGATAATTGTTTCCTTTGATATTTAAATTATTTATAAAAAAGAGTTTATAGTGGGGAATCACTGAAATGGACAAAGAATTGGATATCTAGGAAAGATGGAAGACCCATCCATGGCGAAAGTGAAAATAACATTTTGCAAACAACTCTCTTCAGGGGCCTAGACTGCAAGGCCACTATCGACTCTGGTCAGGCGGTGTACGGTGCCTCCAGGTCCTCCCTTCCCTTGTTAGCCCTGCTTAGATACTTGCCCTCCTGCCTTCCCGCCTTCTCCTCTCAGTGGCTTTAGTGAACAAGAAGCTGACATCTTAGGAAGCCCACTCTCCATTTCCCTCTTTATGTCCCTCTAGAGCTTCCTCAGATTTAATCCAAAATTTACAAGGAAACATAATAAAGCAGAAAAAAAAATTTAAATGCAGTAAACACTGAAACTTTTCATCTTTGTAATGAAGCATTACTTACTGAGCAAAATAAAAATACCTAGTTTTGTTGTTTATGGCTAATGATACTAAAGTAAATTTAAACAAACGAACAAAGGCTGGGTGCTGGAGACACAGGCCTTTAATCCCAGCACTTAGGAAGCAGAGGCAATTTGATCTCTGAGTTCTAGGCCAGCCTGATATACAGAGCAAGTTTCAGGACATCCAGGGCTATAGCAAAAAAAAGAGCTGTCTCAAAACACAAAAAAGGAAAGAGACATTGACCCAAAAAGTACAGTACAATTTTGAATGTTCTTCAAGGAATATCTAGTTTCATATGCATATAAATATGTATGAGCTGCACTCTGCATAGCCTCAGAATTGCCCTTAGAGCCGTGTGGTCTAAAGCGGGATGTGGTGGCTCATCCCTGTAACTCCAGAACTCAGAGAGACTTAGATGGCTGACAGTTCCAGCCTGGACTACTAAAAATTAGTGCAAGCCTCATTTTTAGGGTAGTTTTGATAGTGTAAATAACCTCAAGCAAAATACAAATTCCTTATCGGGCCAGGTATGATGGCAGACTCCTTTGTCCCAGCACAGGTAGGTCCCTGAGAATGAGGCCAGCCTGGTCTACAGAGGAAGGTCCTGTCCAAAACAATAATGACAAAGGTTACAAGCAAAAGTCTTTTGGAAAAGCCAATGGAAAATTAATTGTATCCACTTGGGGTTTGTAGGTTACATTTCTCTCACTGGCGTTAGTGTTCCTATGAATGGAGAAAGTTTGGTAGACAATGTTAATCCTCTTTACCTCTTCCCCTTCAGAGCTTCCTCTCTCTGCTAGCCCCAGATCGCTTAGGCTTGTGATTAGAGGTCTGTGCACCCGCTCTGTGCTCCTTGCTTCTCCTCTGCCAGGTTAGCAGGCTGCCCTGGCATTGCTCCTTTGTTGGTGTTGAGCTGAGTGGTACCTGAGAAATAAACGCTGGCATGTGTCTCAGCACCGGATGTCTGCTGATTTGGGGGAGGGGACCTCCCATTCTGCACCCTCTGCCCCCACCTCTGATTTCATTTTCAATTTCAAATATTTCTTTTACAGGTACAGGAAAACTCCCCAGGACACAGAGCTGGACTGGAGCCTTTCTTTGATTTTATTGTTTCTATTAACGGTTCAAGATTAGTAAGTTCAACCTTTTATAATGTTGTACATAGAACTTTTTAGAACTTCTTCAAAGTGGAATTTTTAAAATTTTCTAGGTAAGGTGTATATCGACTACCATTTAGAAATAATTATGTTGGGAGCTACTAAGATTTCTCATTTGGTAAAGGCCCTTGCCACAGAAGTCTCAGGACCTGAATTCAATCTCTGAAACACATGGAAAGAGAGTGAGAAAATTGACTCAAGAATTTCTTCCTACCTCCAGATATGTACTACAGAACATGAGTGCCAGCTCTTGTGTGCCCCCGTACCTCCCTCACCCCCCCCTCACATACACACACACACACACACACACACACAATCAGGTATACACATAATATATTTAAATTTTGTTTTGTTTCTTCAGGCAGGGTCTCACTATATAGCCCAGAACTTGCTCTGTAGACCAGGCTGGCCTGAAACTCAGATTGACTTGCCTCTGTGTCCTGAATCCTGGAATCAAAAGTGTGCACCCTGTGTCCAGCATATTTAAATTCTTAAGAGGATAATGCTAATAAACATTAAAGTCTCACATCATCTTAGAGAAGTAGAATCTCTTCAGATTTGAACTTCATATATTAAAGTTTGATTTTTTTTTTTTTAGACTGTTGACAAATGAACTAGGAAAATGGGGCTTCCCTGTCAGTTTTCATGGATCCGAGTCCCATGATACATAAATTTATTGGAACAACAAAAAAAGTTGTTCTCAAAGAAAGAAAGAATTATTCTTTAAAAGCTGCTTTTTCTAAACTGTCTTCAGTTTCCTACTGATGTAATCTGTTAAAAAAGAAATTATGTAATTTCCACAAAGGGAATTCTTAAAACAGTATCTGTTTGGCTGGCTTTGTTTTATAATGGTCTTATTAAGTTTGTGCTCATACTTTGTCTTGTCTCTGACATAACGGCCTTTGGTTACACAGTACATTAACATTATTTCCCCCTTTCCCTTTTAGCCCTAATAAACAACAGAACATATATTAGAAAGGTCCAAAATTAGACTTTAAGGTCAACACATAATTTAGATTTTAAAAGCAAAGTCATTGTAACTTTGTTAGATTTAGATGCAACTTCTTACAGGATATTTTGTTGCTTGATCACCCCAGTGTTGGCTTGGTATTCTATGGTTAGATATTAAAAAAGCAGTCTGATCAGATAATATTGAGAGTTCTTAATTTCCAAACATCCTTTTACTTGGAGAAATATTTGAATGTCAATACAACTTTAGCCTGATGAGTGTGTATTTGTACTGATTATTAAATTATTTTATGAGATACTTAAACTAATAATTAGCATTATTTTTAATTATTAAAGACTATGATTTCTCTGTTTTTAGAATAAAGACAATGACACTCTGAAGGATCTGCTGAAAGCCAACGTTGAGAAGCCTGTAAAAATGCTCATCTACAGCAGCAAAACCCTGGAGCTGCGGGAGGCCTCGGTCACACCGAGCAACTTGTGGGGCGGCCAGGGCTTGTTGGGGGTTAGCATTCGTTTCTGCAGCTTTGACGGGGCCAACGAAAACGTTTGGCATGTGCTGGTAGGTACTGACCATGAACTGCTCCTGGGGGTGTAAGCGTAGTGTAGAAAGCAGGAGGGCACTGTCATCTCCAGATTGGGAAGGCTAGAGAGATTAAGGATTGTATTCTATTATGGAGATACTATGTTTTTTTCATTTCTGAAAGATCAGCATCCATTGCTGTTTAGGTACGGATTAGTTTTTAATTCAGGGAAGAAAAGCCAAAGAGCTGATAGTGCAGATAACCATAGAAATATTTTAAGTATCAGATATTATATAGTTTTTGTGGTTGGAAATTTAAAATACATATATTCTCGAGATAGTTCCTTAAATCTGACATTTCTAGTATGGGATATTGGGGGGTTCTTCAGACACTATAGTTCCGAGCTGTCACTCTTAACACGCGGAGAGTTGCTTTCTGTGGTTGAGTTGGGGTGTGTCTGTCGTCCTAGGAAGTGGAATCCAATTCCCCAGCAGCACTGGCAGGACTGAGACCTCACAGTGATTACATCATTGGAGCTGATACCGTCATGAATGAGGTAATTAAAGCACTGCCTGGTAAGGAACTGTGTAGGTAGTTACTGGGTTTGGTAGGAATCAGAGTCACATCGCCTCTCCGCTGTTTAAGTTCAGGATATTTGCAGGATCCCTTCTGTCCAAGGATGTTAACGGGAACGGCTGAAGTTGTCTGCCTACGGATGGCTGTGAGGAAACCGTGTGATCCTTGCTCAGCTGCTTTGTGTGATGCAGAGACAGCTCTAGAGTACCTAGTCTAGCAAGGCTCATTTCTCATTGGTTGCACTTGTCCGTCATCCATCGCTGCAGTCTCCCTTAGCTCAGCTGTGGTGCTCAGGTCCTTTCCTCAGCTGTTAGCTGTGTTACAAAATCAAAATAGAGGAAAACAAGGCGCCTGAGTAGCCAGGCTCTGGAGCAGAGCTCACAGTGAACACACGAAGCTCTGGAGCTGGCCAGAGGCTGGCGTCTAGTGAACGAGCTTGAATTAATATGGACATTGGATTAGACTCTCTGCTTGGTCAGTTGGTACTAAGTAGTAACTTTCATGCTAAGGTAGGGCCTTGAGGCTGAATTCTATTTTTTTTTTCCCTTGGTTTTTCTCTGTGTAGCCCTGGCTGTCCTGGAACTCACTCTGTAGGCCAGGCTGCCCTCGAACTCAGAAATCCTCCTGCCTCTGCCTCCCAAGTGCTGGGATTAAAGGCCTGCGCCACCACGCCCGCCGAGGCTGAGTTCTTTTCAGAAGCTTCTCGGTTGATTCTGAAGGGAGCCAGCTTGGAGCCCCAGTGTTCTCACGTACAGGACCTTAAGGGTTTTCTTTATGATGTGCAGTCTGAAGACCTGTTCAGCCTTATTGAGACCCACGAAGCAAAGCCCCTGAAGCTCTACGTGTACAACACAGACACGGACAACTGCAGAGAAGTGATCATCACACCAAACTCTGCGTGGGGCGGAGAAGGCAGGTATGATCCTTCACAGCGAAACTATGACTGCTCAGTCTTAGCAGTCAGAGATGTGTTACAACTCTTATCTTACTACGTTATAAAAGAATGCTTTTGTTTTTAAATGACATCTTGATTTAAGAAAAAAACTGATGTAGAATATTGAAATTAACAATACATTTTTTAAAGGTGCATGCCTAGGGAAAATAGCACCTATTTTATAGCCCATTTGTTTTGCTTTGCTCTGCTCTTCTTGGCCTAAGAGCTAACTGCCTTACTGATTTGAGAAATTGTCGATTGTAAATCATAATTAAGAAAAGCCTATGCAGAATTAAACTTCACACCTATTCTCACCCCTGCTCCAATGTATGGTTTCCTTGCTTCATAGAGCAAGGAAGGACTCCATATGGACTCATAGCCTCACAGTATTTGTATTTACTACCTAAGGTTCTGGAGTGAAATGTGTTTAACCACCAGAATTCTGAGTCGTTGCAAGTCAAGGAAAGTAAGATAGAGTGTCTTTCGAGCCTCTGGGCTGCCTGTGGCAGCCCTTGATCATGTTACCATTGTCTCCTGTCCAGCTTGTTGCACTCAGAAGTAAGGACTTCTTAAGGCATTCCTAATTGATCCACCTCAGGGGTAGATTGTGTGCCTGGTGAGCACAGAGCCCCTGGCTTTGATTCCCAGCACTGCATAAAACCAGACATTATACACATACAGACCTCTAATCACAGCATTCAGGAAGTAGAAGCAGAAGGGTAGCAAGTGCAAGAGCATCTTGAACTACGTAAGACACTCAAAAATAATCCCCTTTAGAAGGACTGCCTCATAAACTTAATTTGCAAAGAAGCGTCTGTGTACTACATTTGGGGGCACATTTTTGATTCACAACACAGAAAGGCCCTCTCCCAGTGTGTTTTTGTTTTCGTTTTCTTTCTCTGGCTGTGATACAATACCCTGGCAGAGAGCGGCTTGTGGGGAGACAGCTGTTACTTTAGCTCACAAGTTCAGGTTGCAGTCCATCACTGTGAGGAAGTCACAGTGGCAGGAGCTTGAGACATCATCGAGTCATAACAAGAAAGTGAATATGTGTGCTCAGTGTTCCGCTAGTTTCCTCTGCTCTGACACAGGACAGAGACCCAGACCAAGGGATGGACTGGGTCTTCTGCATCAATCCCCACAGCCACAGCACAGGCCACCCTGATCTGGACAGAACCTCACTGAGACTGTGCACACTGTGGGAGAATAGACAAGTCAGGTTAGTGCCACAGACTGCAGTGAGATGGAGCATGGGTCACAGAAACGAAATCGCTTTATACAGTGAGTCCCTGCAGCAGAGACATCACTTGTTCTTTCAGGGTTTCTTTTTTCTTTTCTTTTCTTTTTTTTTTTTAAAAAGAGTTATTTATTTATTTTATATGAGTACACTGTAGCTGTCTTCAGCCACACAAGAGGGGGGCATCAGATCCCATTGCAAATGGTTGTGAGGGGGGCATCAGATCCCATTGCAGATGGTTGTGAGCCACCGTGTGGTTGCTGGGAATTGAACTCAGGACCTCTGGAAGAGCAGTCAGTGCTCTGACTGAGCCACCTCTCCAGCCCCTTGTTCTTTCATGTTTAATGACATTGACTGTATACTGTACATCAGAGCCCTTCTGCTGTAAACATCTACCTATCATTCCTTTCCTTTGAAGACTTTCTGCTTTTATATGGTTTAATACCATTTATGGGCATCTCTTTAGACAGTTCTTTTTTGGCCGTTTTCTAAGTGTGCCCTGCCTGTGCACTCAGGATCTCAGCCTCTTGTCCTTCATTCCTCAGGAGCTGACCAGGTGTTACTCAGCCGCTCGTCATTTCAAGCCTCTCTTGAATTTGCAGCAGATTTTGCTATTGCTTCAAGCTCTTTCTCTGTCATTACCTAGTTATTTTGAATAGCAGGCACCTCGTAAGCCAGTAGGGTGGTGCCTACCCCAGTGCTGAGAAAGTTGATATAGCAGGATGGATTCCAAGTTTAAGATCAACCTGGGCTACATAGCAAAACCCTGTTGTTCCCATCAAACACTATCCCCCAGCAAAAAAAAAAAAATAAAACAAAACAAACAACCATAACAAAACTCCTTGCTTTAAAATGTGATTATGCCAAAAGGCGATCATTCATCAATATAGATGACTTTATCTTTCTTCCATTAATTTTGAGAGAAAGTGTAGCTTTGATAAGAGAAAATGGAAGTGTAATTTTGAAATACAAAGTATCACTGTGAAAATCAGATTTGGATAAGGAAGAACTGAAGTTGGATACTGCCCACTCCACCAGCTTTTGGTAGTAGTGGGGCCAACAGAGATACTATGTGTGCCTTGGCAAAGGAGAGAGATGGAGGAATCCGTGCATAGTGGCTCTGAAAGTGCCAGGTGCCGGGGAAAGATGAGATTGTGGTGGAGGCAGATTGGAACCTTACCTTGTCAACGACCGTAAATGCAGTGGTCCAGATTTGGCTTACTTTCAGCTATAAGACTCAACTTATATAAGCTGTAAGATAAGTAAGCATTCATTGACCCCAAAGTGCAGAAAAGTGCTGTCACCACATTCATATTGGATTCGTTCTTGTCCCTAGAGACAGCTAAAGACCCAGGTGCAGAAAAAAGCATTCCACTGATAAAAGAAAGAGCCTATTTTTTAGTTTTCATGTTACTTCCAAGATTTTCAGCTCTGGGCAGAAGCTGATCAGCTGACTTTAGCCATGAGTTGCTTTGTTGGATTGGCAGAGTAAAGCACTGCACTCAGAGGGCAGCAAGAATTCCCCAGAGGAAGAGAAAGAAGTGAGACAACAGCCTGGAAAGAAGCAGTGTGCTCACATCTGTTAGAAAGGTGCCTCTCCTGATAGTGCAGGGAAAAAAAGAAGAAATTGTCATCAAATATATAAATCTGGTTTATGCTGTACTCATCAAATGATATCATCATATAGATGTGTGTAGAGATCTTCAGTGGGCAGGCAGGGTGTGATTGATGCAGCCTTAATGTTTTATTAGGGAACAGATAGTAAAAGTAAACATGCCATGTGCTGAATGGTGATAAATGTTTGAAGAAAACACAAGAACTAAGAGAAGTGCCCAGAGTGGACTTACAGCGTTATATGTAGGGTGGAGCCCAGAGACCTCTGGGAAGATGGCATTATTTAAAAGAATGAAATGCAGATGAAGACATGAGGATCAGGAATCCAGACTACATGAGACCATGTCTCAAGAAAACCCAAAGGAGTGGGAGGAAATACATGGGCTTATATGTTTTAAAACCTCAAAGAAAGGAAGTCGTGTTTTATAACAATAAGAAAAATTGTGTTTTTTAGCCTTGGATGTGGCATTGGCTATGGTTATTTGCACCGAATACCTACACGCCCCTTTGAAGAAGGAAAGAAGATTTCCCTTCCAGGACAAATGACCGGCACCCCCATTACTCCTCTTAAGGATGGGTTTACGGAGGTAAGATGTGTGGAAACCTATGTAGGTGGCTCTAGTTGAAACATTCAGTGCTGAGTTGTGCAATAAGCATCATATTGAATTTGAGGTTCCTGTACATCTGGAGGGAGGTGTGTGCCGGCTGGCCTTTAGCAAACAGAGGACTAGGTGTTCAGATTTGAGATCATAGTACAGAGGGCAGTTTAGACCAGTAGAAGGTGCTGAAAATGGTCACAGGGTTGTGTGGCTTGCAGGGTTTTTAACAGTTCTTAGGAAGGCATCCCAGGTGCTTACTTCTCGTGTCTACTTAGCCACATAAAAACCACACACCAGAAAAGATGTAAAGGTGGGGCTAGGTTTTGGTGGTGGAGTGTGTGTGTGTGCGCATATGGATGAGTGTCCCCAAGGAGGCCAGAAAAGGGAATTGGAGCCCTTGAAGTTAGTTATGGGCAGTTGTGAACTGCCCAGTCTGGGTGCAGGGAAGCAAACTCAGGTCTTCTGTAGTGCTGGCTGCTGTTTTCTCTCCAGACCCCAGCCATATTGTCTTAATCCAGCCTTCCCCACTTCCAGAGGAAGTGCAGCTTCTGAGAAATTGCTCCTTTCCTTACTCTCAGTGCCTGCAAGGCCTGGGGCCAGAGCCCAGGTAGTTCCACCCTCTTCCACCCAGTAAGTGGTGGCAACTACCTAGAGAGGTCAGTATGTGAAGACCGTAGTGTCACATGGCAGCCAGGGAAAGGACAGAATATGATAAGAGAACGCAGAGAGTCATAGGGAATTAGAAGTGACACTGAATATAGGGACTCTAGAGTCTAGAGAGCAGATTCCTGAAAGGTGGAGGCATTGTCAGTGAGAGAGAAGTGATACATTGAGGAGGTCAGAGCCTTGAGATTGGAGAAATGAATCATTTCATGGTTTCTCAACTAATTCATAAGTAATTTTCCACCCACCCCCTTTTTTTGCTAGGTTCAGCTGTCTTCAGTCAGTCCCCCATCTTTGTCACCACCAGGAACTACAGGAGTTGAGCAGAGTCTGTCTGGACTCTCCATTAGCTCGGCGCCACCGGCTGTCAGCAATGTTCTCAGTACAGGTATGTAGAGCCGTGCTCACCTAGAGGGCTTTACCCACACTCTACCCCGTGCAGGTCTTTTGTTTTGGTTTAATGTTGTCTTTAACAGCTATATGGAGAGAGAGAGAATTCCCATGCCATCCGACTCACCCACTTCAAATGGTTTTTAGTTATTCACAGAGTTCTACAACTAACTTCATTGCCCCCAAACCCCAGAGAACCCCCTACTCATTCTAGCCACCCCCTGGTCTCCATAGTCTGCCAGGCTGAAGCAGCTACTAACCTTACCACCCACTGTGGACATTTCATAGACTGTGTCGTCTTGTGACTGTTTTGTGTTCTTAGCTCAATGTTTTCAAGGATCTTTGATATTGTTGTATACATTAGCAGTTCATTCCTTTTAATAATAATGTTTTATGGTATGACTGCGTAACATTTTTTTACCCATTTATCAACTGAGAGATATTTAGGCAGTTTCTGTTTGGCTTTCTAAGTAAGGCAGCCCGTACCCTTGTGAGCAAGTCTCTGAGTCTGTATGAGGCCACATTTCTGTGGCGTGTTTACCCACATGCATATGGAGTCACTCAGTCCCAACACGGTTCTTTTTTCCCGGTTTCTCCTCTTTATAATGTCTGGAGTTGATTATATAGTGTCCATATTGCAGTCAGAAGCACTAGCCGAATTCTAACATTGTTTACTTAGGAAATATGGGAGGGGGTGTTTGTTTTTTGGTTGGTTGGTTGGTTGGTTAGTCGGCTGGTTTTTTGTTTTTGACTCATTTAGCTGTTCGTATTCAGAATTTGCTTATCCCCAACTCTGTTCGGGGTCAGATGCATCAGTGCATCAAGAAGCACTGATGGGCACGATGTCTGGAGTTGGTCATCTGGTTTAAACCCTGCCACTTCTCAGAGAGGTCGGGCTGCTTCACAAGGCAGCAGGCCAATCTGCCAAGCCATTCTGATGTACTGAGAATGACTCTTGGAGAAAATTGACCGCTCATTCTGACTCCTCTCTTGTCACATTACAGTTAAACCTGTACTGTGTTAGATGCACAGGCACCGAGGTCCCTGGAGCTGACGAAATGGCTTCTGGATACTGAAGAGACAAACAGGAATGAAACAATGCTTACTCAGAAAAGACTGACAAGGACTGAATGTTTTCACTGTTGAGTCCATTTAAAAAGGCAGTACTAACATTTTCAGTGTAGAACATGAATTTCAGACATGAAAGTGTCAATACCATGACATGTCAGAAGCAGCTTCCTGTTAGAAATGTTTTCCATCCCGACTTCTCGTTCTCAGAGAACTCCACATAGTAATTGTGGACAAAGGAAAGTGTGTTGGTTTTGTAGATGTTTTAGAATATTGAGTGATGTTAATCAGTGTGAATTTCGTACACAGCACACACTCTCTGCCCTCTCCCACTGCCTCGTGTGATTTCTCTGCAGAAGTGTGTCACCACTTAGAAGCCAAGGTTGTTACTGTTCGCTGTGTTTCACTTCTTCCCTCTCTCTCCTCTGAAAGGTTGAATTTCTTTCTTCCCACTGACAAGGGCCTCGGTGCCTAGAACACTATGAAGCAGACAGTGGGTACCCTCTAGCTGGAATGCCTGAACCCACCAACCATCCCACTCCCTTAATAATCTGACAGCAGGGGTCCTGGGGGGATGTGGCTCAGCAGTTAGGGCACTGGCTGCTTTTGCAGAGGTCCTGGGTTTGATCCCCAGCACCCACATGGCAGCTCACAACTGTCTGTAACTCCTGTCCCAAGGGGTGCAACATTATTTTCTGGTATCTGAGGATACTATGCACCTATAGTACACAGATTATATATCCAGGCAAAACACTCACACACATAAAGTAAATATAATAATTTTTTAAAAATCTGATAAAAACTTCTTCTCCAAAAACTGCTAGGAACTTCAGGCTGAGTAAAGGCCATTCGTGGCTCTAGGCTACAATCCCTGGCTTAGATTCGGTCGGTTAGTGTTGCGGGAGATATTTAAAAAGGAGCCTGCCAGCTCTCTGCGGGGCTGGACGCTCCTGGAGGCAGCCCTCTTGCTGCGTTCCCAGCTCTCATTCGCTTGTCTCAGGCTCTGCTACTTCTTCCTCAGCCATAAACCCATGTAGTGGGCGATCCCACATTCCAGTAACTAAATGGAACTGCCAACCTCGCGGTTGCATATCACAATACCCAGTAAGACTCTTACAGCTTAATTAACCAATCAGATTTATGTATCAATAACATCACAACTTACAAGATGCCAGTACAATAATTCAGAGCCAATTGATAATGATAAAAGCTTTATCCCAATTAATATAACCTTACGATACCACAACTACTTGTGGCTGGTAAACACCACACGGGGTTCATGCCCGTGGCCATCTTCCGTCTCCCCCTACCCTGGGATGCTCCCTGTCTCTTCAGCTCTTAGCTCCGCCTCCCTTTTCCCTGTCCAATCACAGACCTCCTCTGTACTAATGTAATTGGGCAGGGAAAATCTTGTGACAAGTTAGTTTTTGGTACAAAAAATGAGATTTACCCTTTAAAAGGGAAGAAATACCATGTGAAGGGTTTTATTAGGATTTAAGCAAATCCAGGCTATTTTTATTTTCTTTTTGTAAATTGTTTTTAGATTGTTTTTTAATGTGTATGAGTGTTTTGCCTTCATGTGTGTTCGTGCGCCACACATGCTCCTGCTGCCCTTGGAAGTCAGAGAGGGCGTCTGATGCCCTGGAACTTGAGTTACAGACTATTGTGAGCCCCATGTGGGCTCTGGGAACCAAGCCCTCTGGAGGAGCAGCCAGTGCTGAGCCGTCCCTCCAACCTGTCTTCATTTCTTAAAGGCAAGATTTAAGATAGAAATATAAAATAGTTATAACAATGCTATTGTCTGTTACTACTTAACAAACACACACTGGTAACTGTGTGGTCCAGAAAAGGGAGGAGTCTCCTGTACTGGAGTCTGGCAGCCTGAGGTCCTAGAACTCTGGGCATTGCCGTGGCGAGGCTTTCTCTTCTTTGTTCATCTCTTTCTTTTCTTTCCTTCCTTCTCTCCTCCCTCCCCCTCTGCCCTCTTTTGAATGTCCCCAGTTTCCTCAGGAAAGCACTTTGAACACTAGTAAATAAGGCAGCTGCCTAAGGTTGGCTCACCCTGTGAAGAGCGGTTCGCTCCTGTTGCTAAAACATATCCCTGTCTGGCCCAAGCCTGGCTCAGCACGGGGCTTGAGCACCTCTCCCTGGAACACAAATGTGAGCAGCAGATGTGAGGAGACACCCTGCAGCTGGAGCCCAAGTCCAAGCACCAGTTCATTTGTTTGAAACACATGCACGTAGCTTGACGATCAATGTGCACCGGGTTTTCAGTGTGCCTTTGTTTTGACTTCCACCCCTTATGTGAGGTATGGAATTTTCCACTTGCAGAATCACATTGGCTCTCTAAAAAGCTTTATATTTGCTATTAACTCAGATTTTGGATTTTCAGTTAAGGGTGTCCAACATGTATTCCTATTGTGACAGAAAAACCTCCCACTTGAATAGGTTAGTGCCAGTAGATGGGTCTTCATCAGATGGCATCCTGAGGGTCCTTGTTTGTGGAGAGTATTTCCACAGCCTCTCTTGGTACAGGTGGGGCTGCACTGGGTATGTAGAAGCTAAGGCTAAAGGAAGCCTAGTCCTTCTCTGCACCTCTGGGAATCCAGGTGTTGTTTGTCTGCTGAGACAGCCCTGTCACCACCCTTTTTCTCAGGCTGCCTTTCACTGTTCCAGGGCAGAGGGGGCTCCAGCAGCCCATGCTTGCGTGTTTGCACGAGCCTGCTCTTGATCTGACCCATCTTAGGGCAGTGACAGATTTCTTGCCCAGGGAGTCTATCCAGGGAAGGCTACACAGTTTTCTTCCCTCACCAGGCTGAGGCTAAGGTGTCTGTCAGGGCCATACATGCATTGGTGAGTTAGCTCTGAAAGGTTATACATAGTAATGATACAGCCAAGAGTTAGGCCTGGCCATAGTGAAGCCCGAACAGCATCCTCCTGTATGTGATCTCTTCATATCTGGCGGTAGAATTGGTTTAAAATGATTTAATGTGCTTTATTTTAGGCGTACCAACTGTACCATTGTTGCCGCCACAAGTAAACCAGTCCCTTGCTTCTGTGCCACCAATGAACCCAGCTACCACATTACCAAGTAAGCAGCAGGCTAAAGACTTGTTTGATAATGGTGTTTGCTCCTGAAACTCTTTGTCTTTTAACTGTCCGTTATCACTGCAGAGCTTTTTGACAGAACAGGGGTACTCTCCTTAGCAGGCCAGGAAACAGGTGCCACTTAGCCTGAGGCTCCCCAACATCTCACCTCCCCACGCATGTGTGTGTAGGACTTGCTGGTGGCTGTTCTGTGGCTGCCCGGCTAAGATGGCGCCTTAGTTATTTGTGTATTGAGAAGCTCCCGTGTTAAATTGTGTGGATTCTCAGTATCTCCAGTGCAGACTGAGTCCTGTTGTCTAGCTGATATCCATGAGATGTTACTTGAGTTGTCGCGTCCTCTCCCGACCAGCAAGAACGACACGACCACCAGTCCTTCTAACAGCAGTTTATTCAGTCTTCATCTTTCTTCTTGTTTATATCTTCCCCGAACCCTGGGCCTCTCACTCCTATATACTCTCAGTTCCCATCCACTCACAACAGGCCACGTCACCTCACCAGGCACGCAGCTTCAGCTAATCAGGGCAGCAGGGGCATATCTCCACCAAAATGGATTTGCCAGTATCCTGGTACACCTGCGCAGCTCTCACGATGGTTGTGGCTTATATTCAGGTGTATGAGGAAGTCAGGTGCAAGTTATAAGACTTAGCTGCAGTCCCTGGCGCCTTCTTGGGACTGCTGCCACTCCCGCTCCTCACATTGAGTAATGAGTATGTGCGTGGTCAGTGCCTCCCATTACAGGCTACAGTTGTCAGTGTGCAGATGAACTGCGCATGTGCTCACACAGAACGATGGGGCAGCATGGTGAGCTGTTAGTGTGTAGGTGGGCGCCGTCTCTCTGGTCCAGGCCATGGGAGCGTGTGTTGCTTGTGTAGCATTTGCTGCTTTCACAGCCTGATCCCTCAGACGAGACAGAGCACGTTCTGTGAGACTCAGTTGTCGCTCATCAGTGAACCCTGGTGTCGGAATTCTGAAGAGATCTTTTTGTCAGCATGTGATGATCTGTCTCCTTCCCAGGGAAACGACTTACCTTGTGTTCTTTCTCACCCTCTGCTCAGGTCTGATGCCTTTGTCAGCAGGGCTGCCTAACCTCCCCAGCCTCCCCAGCCTCTCCAACTTCAACCTCCCTGCTCCGCACATCATGCCGGGGGTCGGTTTGCCAGAGCTCGGGAGCCCGGGTATGTTGCATGCCTTACCCTCCTAAGACATTGCTAATAAAAACATGGATTCAGGAAAGAGAGGCCTCCAGTTCAGTCTTTTCCAGAAAGAGCATCTCAGCTAAACACATTTCAGCTACTTCTAATCTACTTCTGTATCCATCTTTTATATGGAGAAGAAGAAAGAAGTCCATGACCCAGTCTTCTGCCTCCCTCCCTTTCTCTGCACCCTGGTAGGTTTGGCCCCAGGCAGGCTATCGTAGGATCAGTGGAGTGGCACTGTGCACTGAATTTGACAGTGTGGTTGTCATTGTCACATGTCTGACAGGTTTGCATTTTTTACATCTTCAGTGCCAGGGCTGAAGAACAAGGGACCCCAGCTGCACCGACCACACTCCCTGCTTCTTTTCCCTGGTGCCCATATTCTTGGTCCCTCTGTCTTTAAATGCAGCAAGCCTCTAAGGACAGGACAGCTTCTCCAGCCAGTGGTGTCCTGGACATACCCCATACAATCCGCCTTCCCTTTGTTTGCTCTTTCCACTCTAAAGATCTCCAGAATAACGCACCAAGAGCAGCACAGGCAGTGCAGGGTGGCTTCCTTGAGGCAGCCCTGCTGCTGCTCCACATCTCCTCCGTCTTAGCTGACAAGAGGCGCCTTGCCTGCGCAGGATCCTCCTAGCTCACATCCAGCCAGCACCCTTGAATGCCAGGGAGCACTGCTTTCCATGGTTCTGGAAGGATCTGTTGTCCCATCAGCAGATACCTGAGTGCAGGGCTGAGTACACGGAGCTTGGGAATGGAAAGCTTTTGGCCCCAGCCTCCAGTTAGAGGTCAGCAAAGGTGGCTGTGCTACCCTCCTTTGGCTGCAGGCTATCAGGGGCAGGTAGAGGAGCTTGATGGCCGTGCTCTGGTTGCTGGGAGAATATGTGACCTCTGCTGTTTCTATCCTAGGTTTGCCACCTCTTCCCTCCTTGCCTCCCCGAAACTTACCCGGCATTGCACCTCTCCCCATGCCGTCCGACTTCCTCCCGTCATTCCCTTTGGTTCCAGAGGGCTCTTCTGCAGCCAGCGCAGGGGAGCCGCTGTCTTCCCTTCCTGCCATGGGCCCACCTTCTGACCCTGTCATGACTACTGCAAAGGCAGACGCCTCTTCCCTCACTGTGGATGTGACGTCTCCTGCTTCCAAGGTCCCCACCACTGTTGAGGACAGAGTCAGCGACTGCACCCCGGCCATCGAGAAGCCTGTGTCTGCCGTTACGGATGCAGATGCTTCAGAGCCTTCTTAACTGGGAACCAATGTTCAGAACCGACGTGGTCTGTTTAGTTAACCACGGGGTCAGGTCTGGAATCGCAAACTACCATTGATTTCATACTAGTGTGTACCGTATCTGTAGGTGTCCTGTACATAATTCTAAGGGGAAACTACGCAAGAGGCTGAGGGCTTGCCTCCCACCACGTCGGGGGGTTACAGCCGAGGAGGGGAATCTGAGAATGTGCTTGTATTTTAAACAACCAAAAAAAGTTGTCATGGGTGGCTTGCTGCCAGGCATCTACTGCCGTTCTGGGAGGTGCATCTTTGGAAGAGAGATGGCGGGGTGCCCACTGGGTTCCCTGTACCACTACTATGCCTTGTGTAAGGAAATGAAATATTTTATGCCTAGTGCCCACATGCAACATTTCTTGTACTTTGTAAGTCGTTTGCAAGAACACAGACCACCTCACTAAACTGTAAAAGGAAACAAGAATTTACTGTTGGTCTCTGTGAGTCACATCTCTATTACGGTTTACACAAAACTCCCAGTTGCAGATGTTTTGTTCTGGTCCATGGCACACTATTAATTGAACATCTTTTTATTCTGCTTGTACACAAATCTTGTTTTGAACTCAGAATTATTCAGACACCATTTTGTAGCTGCTGCTGTTGCTTTAGATGCCTGTGGTAAGATGGCATTTAAAGAGAAAGAGAGGAGCTGCGCTCTGTAGCTACTTAACGGTATCGCGGCAATAAACTCCAGTCGCTTTACGGTCTCCTTGTGTTCTAACTAAGTGGCGAGCGTGTACTTCATGTGTGCCTCACATCTCTCAGGTCAGCCTGTAGTGGGTGTGCTTTTCTAAGTTTCCAAGCGATGCTACATGGAGTGGGACTGTGTCCTGGGTGACGGAAAAGCATCTGACAGCCCCCTTTGGAAGTAAGGTGGAAGCAGTTTGTTGGCTGTTGACCTGGTACTAGCATAAAGATACCCACACCGAAGTGGTGGCCATTGCTGACTCTGCCAGAAACCCAGCCCCTCTCCCAGGATGCATTTATAGAGACACAGGCCTAAAGTCAGTGATGTAGAAATCTCCAGCAGTCCCAGCACTGGGCATCCCTGAAGCAGTCTGGCAGCTCATGAGCCAAATTGGCAAGTTCCACACTCAGTGAGAGACCATGCCGCAAAAACAGGTGGTTGAGAAAGGCGTCTGATATAGACCTCTGGTCTCTCTCCCCTCTCTCCCCCTCTCTTTCTTCTCTCTCTCCAGAAAAATACAGCAGCCTTTAAGGCACTCAAAGCAACCTTTCAAGCTGTATAAAAACAGTGCTGAAACAGCAGTTTCTCCAGTGAGGTGTCTTTGACCTTAGTGGCCTATCATTTGAGAAGGATATCCCTAGACCATCTTTCCAGGAAGATGTCTGTGAGAGTCTATGAAGCCCCAGGCTCTGGGGGAGAGAGCCTCCAAACACCCACGGGGAGGGTGATGCTCAGTGAACTCTACTTGGTGCAGCTATGTAACAGCCCCTGGTGGCAGGTGGGGGACACAGTCTTGCTGCTCAGGAAAGCCAGGGGAGTAATGATGTTGGATTGGGCTGGATTAATCTCAGAGATCCTTGAAGTTCATTTCTCCCATCTAGACAAGTTCCCAGCCAGCCAGTGCTGCTGGTACACTTTAATCCTTTAGCTCCAGCACTTGGGAGGCAGAGGCAGGCTGAGTACTGTTTGTGGCCAGCCTGGTCTACAGAACGAGTTCTAGGATAACCAGAGCTACATAGAGCGATCCTGTCTGCTCCATCTGCATGTGTGTCCACCCACAAGGTCATGGCATGGTCTCAGATGGCAGGTGGAAACCCAGCCACTATCACTTAGCCAGAAGACAGGCGTTCTTACCCTTCTGAGATCACCGTAGAGAAGTTTGCAACACCATCATAACAAAATCTGCTGACGAGCCATGCAGCCACAGAGAACTGAGGGGGGCTGGGAAATGGAGCCTTTGGTTCTTGTCCACCCTCGCCCATTAGCAGAGAGTCACTGGGGAAGTCAGCGGGCGTGTACAGTGGAATCACTTGCCAGTATTTGAGGAAAGCAAGACACTGGAGGGGAAAGCACTGGGAAGGGACAGTGAAGTGACATTTGCAGGGAAGTGTGGCAGTGACTGTGGGGGGCGGGGGAGTGGTGGTCAGAGGGTAGCTTATGGGAGTTGGTTCTTTCCGACCAAGCGTGTTCTGAGGATTAAACTCAGTTATGAGACTTAATGGCAAAGTCCTTTATCCGCTGAGCCACCTCACCAGCCAAATTTACCCTCCCTGTTGATTTTTGTCCCTTTAGGGTTTTGCCCATGCTAAAAGGACAACTTCAATTCTTGGCCCAGCTTAGTGAGTAGATGAATGCATTGAGTGAGGGTGACCAGAGCACTCGTGGGTGGCCACTCACAGGATGCATCTGTGACACTCACCCAACCTACAGGACATGTGGTGACTCCGTCTCCTCACCCCAGCAACTGTTCACTGTTGTTATAATCTTGCGGTGGGGCCTGTGGGTTCTTTAGATTTCAGGAACTTCCTCCCTCTTAACCGCTTTTGCTTACTTCCAGATTCTTAGGAGCAAGTGTTTCACTAGGCATGGCAATCACCATGTAACACGGAACCCTCCACCCCTTCCGCAGCCCTAGGTTCTCTCTGTCCCATTTCCACTGTGTTTCCGGAGTCCTGAGGAAGGCAGTATATATGTTTGGTTATTTTCCTTCACCTGTGACTGAGTATTAGGCCACTGTGATACAGCAAGTCTCTGGTTAGAGGAGTTTAACCAGTTGAGTCTAGAGTACACCACCCCTTGTACTAAGTCTCCTTCAGTGAGCAGCTGACTGATTGTAGTTATCTATGGATGGAAAAACCAATAGAGGCAATTTGATGTGCACATCACATCTGTTTAACAAAACAGTAGCAGTTGCTTCCACTGCACTCAACCACAGGCTTGTGTGCCCTGGCTGACAGTGTCTGATGTGACTTCCTCCTCTGAGGAAGACCTTAAGTCCAATGAGAAGGGAGTTAGTCTCACCATCCTAGCAGTCGTGCAGCTGCTACACCAGTAGGCACACTTGCCCGCATGGTAGTCCAGTTCAGCATATATAACAAAGCAGGACTCTTAGGGACAACTCTCTCCCAGCAGCCCTTCCACAGAGAGGGGGCTCCCAGCTCAGTTACAGCCTTATTTCTCTCTGTCCTTCGGCAGCGTTTCCAATAAGGATTTAGCTGCCTAGTGTGGTGTGCAACCAACAGTGGTGGTAACAGCCTTATGGTTTGTGGTAAGGGCTTAGGGCCCTCCCTTGCACTGGCACTTTCCTCTAAGCACTTTATGGCTCCTGGAAGTTATTTTCACACTCATACAGAGTGCCTGCCTTTATTTAAACCCCTTCAGTCTGTCTTCACTGGATTTCCACAAGCTTTTACAAACCAGTAAGATACCCGTGGTTTGAATAGGTATGATCCCCCCATTCCAGAATCATGTGTTTAAATACTTGGCCCATAGGGAGTGCCACTATTAGGAGGTGTGGCCTTTTGGAGGAAGTGTGTAACTGTGAGTGAGGGCTTTGAGGTCTCCTATGCTCAAGCTACTCCCAGAGTGGTACACAGTGTCCTGCTGCCTTAGATCAAGATGTAGAACTCTCGCCTCCTCTGGGTACCATGCCTGCCTGCATGCTGCCATGCTTCCTGCCATTGTTATACCGACTACGCCTCTGAAACTGTAAGCCAGCCCCAGTGAAGTGTCTTCCTTTATGAGAGTTGTCATGATCACGATGTCTCTTCTCAGCAATGAAATCCTAAGACAGCACTAAAGGGTTACCATGATATAAAGAAGTGCTCTCCCAGTGAGCCAGCGACCTCTTTGAAGGCCAACACTGTTCTAGGTTGTTCTTGGATGGCTAAGGGGATACTAGAATAGAAATGCAGGCAAGGTCATCTATTGTTTGATCAAAAGAGAAGTGCTGGGTAAGAAAGCCTGGATGCCAGGCCCTATCCCATTAGCCCCTCCCCAGCCTCATTATCCACAGTCATCTTCCATAAGGTGCCGATCCACCTGGCCTCCTGATCCTAGGGTGCTGCCGCCACCCTGGGATTGCTGTACATCTCTGATGCAGGGATCACACTGTGAACCCTGAGATTGTGTTCTTTATTGGAAAAACCTGTTGCTAGTTATGGTGTGGCTTAGCTTTAGGACACACACCTTTAAGCCCTCTAGCTGGAATAGGGACATACCCTTAGTATACACCTGTAATCCCAATGGAGATAAAAATTTGTAGAAGGAAACAGCCACGTTTGAAAGTGATGCTGTGCCCTTCTCGTGAACCTCAAAAAGATCAGATCATCAAGTAGCTGACTCGGTGCTCAAGCGTGAGTGCCGCCGCGGTCTCTGGAGCAGCAGAATGGGAGGGTGTAGCCCAGCTTTAAGCACTTATTTGTAGAGGTAAGCAAACAAGGGGGTTTCTAGCCTGGCACACATTTGATTGGGGGGGGGGGTCCTTATGGAATTTTGTTGACCTTAACATAATTAATTGGCTGGTGCTGGAAGCCAAACCACGAACTTGTTCTTTCATCCTCATTGGTGGTCGTTAGGAAGTGAAGCGCCGGGGTAGGCTTGTTAGAGAGAGTAACCTGGAAACTGGTGCTAGGTGCTGGCTTGTTAGTTAACTGGAGTTTAACCGTTAAGTCAGGTTCTCTAAGATGGAGTCTGAACCCAAGATCTGGTCTCTCAATGTCTAATCGAGAGGCAGACAAAGTGACAAGTCAGAGAAACATTTGACAGAATAGGATGTGACCAGCTCTCAGTGGAACAGAGAGCAAAGTGAGGCTACTGAAGAGAGGGCAGCAGGAGAGGCAGAGGCGGTTTTACTGCGACAGGTTGCAAAAAGAGACCAAGCTAGACACAGGTGAAGACAGAAGGAGCCAGAGAATGAGAAGGAGCCAGGAGATTAGAACAGATTGCCAGAGTTGGAACGAGGTCAAACAGAGCAATTCAGTGAGAAGCTGAGAGAAGCCAGATGGAATTATTCATCTTGGAGAAGAGTTTTGAGCCAGAACAGCTGAGTTTATTCAGCAATAAGTCTCAGAGGCTGAAAACATTCTAGGCCTACATAAGATTGCCCAGAGGCTGGAAGCTTCCAGGACTAGGCCTGGGTTATCAGTCAGAGGCAGTAAACCTCCAAGATGACAGTCACAACACCTAATAAAGGATGCGTTTACATCTTCCAACCAACGTGGTTAGAAGGAGAACCTAACCTACCTGGAGAAGGACAAAGCCCACCAACGTTGCAGAAAGCAGTGGACATTGGACAGAAATGTCACAGAGGACATCTGACAGAAAGTTGCAGAGGAGAAATTGGCCCAGGATAGTCTCCAGAGGAAGCATCCATTGTTTGAGTTTATCCGGATGCCCAGGGAGACCTGGAAAACTCTGAACTGGTAGGAGCCCCAAGCCCAGAGCAAGGGAAGACACAGGACTGAGACAGAGAATCACAGTAAGCCACCCCCAAAGACAATTTTAATTTTATAGACAGACTCTTCCTGCATTAAAAAAAAGTGGGAAACTCCATGTCAGATCCCTTGAGAGCAAGGGTAGGACTTTTGAAAGTGACATCTAATTGAGAGGCAGACAAAGTGATGAATCAGAGAAAGATTTGACAGAATAGGCTAATGCCCAACTCTGACAAGAACAGGGAGAAATAAAGAGGAGGACAGGTTTACCAGGACAGTTGTTCAGAGACAGATTGCAGAGAGAAAGAGCAAGGTAGACACAGGTGAAGACAGAATGAGCCAGAGAATGAGAAGGAACCAAAAGATTAGAACAGATCGCCAGAGTTAGTTGGAGTCCAAGTAAAACAAAAACTCAGAGGCAGAGAGAGAAACCAGATTGAATCAGTCAGCTGGGAAAGGAATTGGAGCCAGAACAGCTGGGTTGAACCAGCCAGCCAGAGCTCAGAAAGAGCTAGGAAGGGCTGAGTTTATTCTGCAGCGACTCTCAGAGGCTGAAAACGTTCTAGGTCTAGGTAAGATTGCACAGAGGCTGAGGCTGGAAGCCTTTGTCTAGGCTGGCAGACAGAGGCAGTAAGCCTCCAAGACAATTACTTAGGCAAATACAATTTACTGTTACACATCTGTCCATTCCTGATGGCAGTTGGGCCAGCCAGTGCTGCTCAACCCGGCTCAGGGCCATACTCTTGTTTGCCATGTTTGTCTCTAGTGCCAGTGCCTTAGGTTTTGACAGGCTCCCAGCTAGCATCATAGCCCTTGCTGTACTGCACTCAGCCACACCTGGCTGCTTAAAGGAACAATCTCTCCCCGACTATACTTCATGCAGAGGATAAATGCATACTGCATACTCATGAGATAACTATCACTAAGTCAAGCTTAATGTTGTTTACCTGTGCTATTTTGTCATTTACTTCTCTTGTTCAGTCCAGAAGGTCACTAGCACAGCGTTTGAGTCCCTGTAAGCCATACCAGCAAAGCTGCTTTGTCCTTTCAACTCCCTTTGATTTAATATTTTACAGATCTCATTTACATGGCTGCCCAAATCACATAGGCCTTTCAGAACGTCTCCTTTCTTCTACAGTTCACATCCCCCCACCATGGGGTTCAGTAAGACTTCTGAAGCTCCGAATCCAAGGTCCCTGATGCATCAGTCAGGTCTGGTGAACTGGAAATCAAATGCTGTCCCCATGCTTAATTTCCTCAGCCCATCTGTTCCCCGATGTCCTCCAATCCCTGCTATTATTCCTGGGAACCTTAGTCAGTGCTAAGTGTACCCAATGGCTCAGTGATCCACCAAGGACAGAGTCCCCTCGCACTGTGCAGCCTTTTGTCTCATGGAGAGGTGAGGAGTTGTATTGCTTAGCTTCTCTGATTTCCCTGCACTCAGACTGGTACCTGAGCCCAGCTGGAAGAAGCTCTTTCACTCCTCATTTAAAAGTCTTCCTCAGGACTAGGTGAGATGCTCAGTGGTTAAGGGACCGTGTAACTTTTGCAGAGGGCAGGGATTTGATTCTCAACACCAACATGGTGGCTCACAACCATGTATACCTCCAGTCCAGGCTTTCTAGTGGCTCTTTTGAGCTCTGTGGGGACACTAGGGGCACACCTACATGCCATGTAGGCAAGCACTCATACACATAAAGAATAGGTCTTTAGAAATGGAGGGGGCAGGGTGTTCCTCAATCCAGCAGGTCAGGGTCACATGCTGTGCTGTTCTCTTCCTTCTCTGTACCCCGTGTTTCCCAAGATTTCCACATTTCCAGATCTCATCAAGGAGCCCGAGGGACAGCCTTGGCTTGCACACTTTCCTTAGCATCCTGCAAGACATGGCAACACCCCCATCTCATCCTTCCCCTTTCCACTTCTGCTGAATCAAAGGCTATTTGCAGTAGGGTGAGGTGCCGAACACCTTTGATCCCAGCACTTGGCAGACAGAGGCAGGTGGATCGCTGTGAGTTTGAGGCCAGCCTGGTCTACATAGAGAAACCCTGTCTCAAACAAAGGCTCTTGCATGTGCCTATCTTTTTACTGTTGTAATCCCTCCCTTACACCGCAAGTTCTCTCTGGCAGAAAGCTCAGAGGAAGGCCAAGAAACTGTTTTCTCAGCCTGCTTATAATTCTATATCCCATATGTGTGGGGATTAGAATATATTAGAATATATTCCCTAGTCTCTCATCAGTCCTGTACTAAGGCAATGGCCCCCATTCTTCAAGGAGACATGTGACCACATATTATATAGAACAGTGTTTCTCAGCCCGTGGGCTTCCACCCCTTTGGAGGTCAAACCACCTTTTCACAGGGGTCACTTAAGGCTGTCAGAAAATAGATATCTGCATTACGAATCATAACAATAGCAAAATACAGAGAGAATAACTTGTGTATTGTATAGATGCATCAGCTGTTAATTTAAAATCCTATGGCTGGGCTGGTGAGATGGCTTAGTGGATAGGAGCACTAACTGCTCTTCTGAAGGTCCTGAGTTCAAATCCCAGCAACCACATGGTGGCTTACAACCACCCATAATGAGATCTGACGCCCTCTTCTGGTGTGTCTGAAGACTGCTACAGTGTACTTATGTATAATAATAAATAAATCTTTTTTTTTAAAAAAAGCCTATGGCCTATAGCCTATGGCTTAGGCAGTAAATAGGAGGTGGAGCATGAGGAGGCAGAAAGAATCCTGCAATAGAGCAAGGCGCAGGACGATATAAAGGGATGGACACATGGGACCTGAGCATGGGTGACCAGCCATGTGGCAGAATGTAGGTTAAAGTAAACGGGTTATCCTTAGTTATGATTCTAGTCAGAAGAGAGCCTAGCTATATGGTCAAATTGTTTGTAAATATATTTTGAGTCTGAGTCTTATTTCTGGGAGCATGGGGCTGCGGGGGAAGAACTTTTACATATAGTGCCCCACGTTGGATGCCATTTGTAAGTGAAATTTCTTGAATATAAATGTAGCAGTAAGTTAAACTGGTAGCTGTATTTCTTTACCTTGTGTTATTCCTCAATAACATTACAAAGAAACCAAGATTGATTTAAAACTGCACCTCAATAACTGAGCAGTTAAATGATGTACTGCTGTGCCTTGTTCACGAGCCCCAAAGGACCAAGCAGGAGCTGACTCTGATGTCATCACACTAGGCTCTCTGTATTCTAAGCTTGAGCTTGGGCTTACTCACCACTGACCCTGACACGGCAGGACAGGTTGGTGAAGCAACCCCGAGCCCTCAAGAGGACAAGTTTTTATAGGAAATGGCGAGCAAGCAAAGGGGGTTCTGGCCTGGCAAGCATCTAATTACGTGACTATTGTAAGCCAAACAGGTGGGTGTTTGAAGCAAACCTAAGCTTCTGTGCTAATCTGACTCCCTCCCAGCCCCACCCCATGACACTTGCATATTATTGTTGATCTCACTCTTCGGAATTCCAGTGTGTTTCCCCAATCTCTCTGCAGACCTCTTCTTCATGGCTCCAGTCCTCTCTCCATCCATTCTGCTGGTCTGAATCTCCATCTCTCCTCCTCTAGTTGACAAATGTCCTGCTCCATTCGCTATTCTGCCCAGCCATTGGGTAATCAGCATTTATTGACAAGGCAGTGAATAAATGGTAGAACTGTTTACACACACTTGAGACAGGAGATTCTTCGTATAAGCATTACCGTGCCTAGTCTGGATTGAAACACGATATGAGGGCAGAGAAACTGTCATTTGAATAACACAAGGGTAAACTTTATAGTATATAAAAACATGCCTATAGCAAAATTAGTTATGAAGTAGCAACAAAAGTAATTTTGCAGCTGGGGATCACCACAACCTGAGTTGCTTGCTGTATGAAAGGGTCAGAGCCTTAGGAGCTGTGTAGGAAGATGTTCACACTGGCATCCTCCCGAGGAAGAGCCACGCTCAGATAGCTTAGCCTTGGTTTCCTGTCTCAGCACCGGTGCATTGCAGGGAACACGCAGCCACCACCATACCCACAAAGCACACCAATTCCGTATGACAGATGGAAAAGAAGCCACGTTAGGACTGCCTCCACAGACGCTCTACACTCACTTGGGTTGGGCGAACACTTCAGCACCCACTGCAGAGGCCTGCAACTTGTCCTCCCAAATTCATTTTGGCTCCCTCAACCCGTAATGGGGGCACTGTGTGACTTTTCCAAGGAAAATGTGAACAAACATCTCTTTGCTCCAGATAGAATAACAATGACAGACCAAAGGGAGTTTCACTTGAATCTATCTTAGGGAAACGTGTGAGTTTACCGGGGTCACAGGTTACTTACAGGAACGGGGTGGGGTGGGGTGACTCACAGGTACCTAGCTACATCAATGAGAAGTCTAGCTCACAATGGGGCCTGGCTCATGAAAGCTGAAAGCCTGGAGTTTCAGCTCAGCTCAACCTCCAGGCACTAAGAACCCAGGCTGGTCTGCCTGGTTGTCGGAACCAGGCACCCAGGAGACGCCATCCTACCTCAGAAACCACTCCACAGAAATGTGTGTGAACTGAGAGGATAGAGAGCTAGGCGCAGGGAGGAAAGGCCCACCACTTTGAGGGAACAGACTCTGGTCACTGAAGAGATCTTAGCTGTGCCTGTGTATCCTCACAGGGGAGCTGCCCAGAATCCAGAAAGCCCCACTGCACTGCAGCCAAACACCACATACACATGTGTCAACCATCAGGCATTTTCTCCCAGAGTATGGCCCTCCTACTCTTTTATGTTACCTTTTAAGAAAGGGAGCGTCTCCCTCCTCCCTGAAACAAGTTGTTCTATCTCTGGAGTGATAGGCCAGAGAAAAGGCAAAGAGGAAGTTCTCCCAGGTGCTGGGGGAAGCAGCTGGTGAGAAAACCTCTCTCTCTCTCTCTCTCTCTCTCTCTCTCTCTCTCTCTCTCTCTCTCTCTCTCGGGCTGATGGTTTGGTCAGCACAGTGCCTGCCTTGCAGGGATGATGAACTAAGTTTGATACCCCCGGGACCTGTGTACAAAAAAGCAAAGCATAGCTTTATGTGCATGGTAGTGCACACTTTCAATCCCAGAATTCTGGAGGCACATGAAGGTGGATCTCTGTGAGTATGAGGCCAGTTTGGTTTACATAGCAAATTCCAGGACAGCTAAGGCTGGGTAGTCAAGACCCTGTCTCAAACCATACCCAATCCCCCAAAAGGCACAGTAGCAGGCGCTTGTAATCTCAGCACCAGAAAGGCAAAGGACAGGTGACAGGTGGGTCCTTGGTTGTCACTAGAGCAAGGAGAGGAGCCAAGGCTGTCCCGTGGGCTCCATGCACATGCTTACATGAGAACACATGCACACAATAAATACAAAGACATCTGCCTGGGGCTCAGGGGAAGCATCTTTAAAAAGCCCTTGACTTAGGATAAGTGGGGGGAACTTATGGGAACATTTCATTTCTACATCCTGTGTAATCATAATAATTGTTATTGTTGAGACAAAGTCTCAGGAAGCCAGCTGCCCTTGAATTCGAGGTGCAGCCAAGGGTGATGGTGAATTCTTGATCCTCCTGCCTCCAGATGTGTGGTGTTGACATTGTGGAGGTGCAGCAGTAGTGTGACTGTGTGTGTGTTTTTGTTTGGAGGGCAGATCTTGCACATATTTGACAAGTGACCTATCTACTACTGAGTTATACCCTATCCTGCCAGAGTTTTTCAGCACATACTTGGATTGTTTTCTAGGGTACACAAACAAGATGGTTCTAAGCAGGAGAAATGGGTTCCTTGAAGTCTGGGAGAGCTGTTCCATCTTGGCTTCCTGAAGCTTGGATTCTCTGGAAAGACTGGGTGATCATTCGTTCTCTGCCATCTCAAGTCTTACTCTGAGGCTGGCCAGTCATGGAGGCAGCGGCCTCTGGAACAGGGGCACCCTGCTGGGATCTGCATCACTGTAAGGTTTGGGAATCAGTTTAAGTAGGAATGGCCCTGCCTGGTGCCAACAGATGTGATAGAGAAAGGCCCAGAGAGGAGTACCCATGGTGCATGGTCCTGTTTGAGGCCTTGTTCTCAGAAGAATTACGACTATCTGTCAGGTACAGGAAGCACACACATGTAACATGGCTTAAATTTGATAGCCAGTTCCATGTACTTCTGTGGCAGGAGGGAGTGAATAGGTTACAGTGACACCGTCTGCTTGGTTAGAGGGCTAAAATAAAGCAAGAGTCCAGCTCCTCTGACCCAAGCTTGGCGCTTAAAACATGAGCTAAGAAGGTTCACGTTTTCAAATGCATGTCTTTACTAGTTAAGAAAAGTGGAAGGGAGGTCAGGAAAGGTGAGGTGAGGTGGGGGGAAGGGAAAGAAGAAAGAAGAGAGGGAGGGAGAGACAGAGACATACACGGAGACAGAGCCATGCAGAGACTGGCAGACACTGGGGGGGGGGGGGGAGAGAGATTGCACTGACCAGGTTTAGGTTTTGAACAGCCTTATGGATGCATTACCAATTGTGGTGCATGGAAGAAAACTATTTTTCTAATTTAATATATAATTATTTTGACTATTTAGAGAGATGTGATGGTCTGAGGGCAGGCCACCAAATGCTTTCCTAGGAAATAACAAGCCTTCCTTCTCAGGTTGCTCAAGCCGAGACTAGGAAGGCTCTAGTTCACACAGTAGGAAAGCTTTGGGTGGGAAGTTTGAATCCAGATAGATCTGTCTTGCCTCAAGCCTCTGCTCTCCCTTACAAAGCGGCCCAGAAAGTCTCCACGGCGCCCCGCAGTGAACCGCCACCAGGTGGCGCTGCGAACTTGGAAAAGCCGCGACCCATCCGAGGCCGCGGGGTCTACGGGCTGACCCTGCAGGGCCCGGGGCGTGGCCAGCAGAGATGGAAAGCGTGCTCTGGCTCCTGGGGTCTTTCCAGCACTGTGACTTGGCTGGCTGGATGACGCCCTGGAGCTCCGGGATATCAGCCCAAAAGGGTCCAGGCTTTGAAGATCGTGACTGGGACGCGGTCTGGTATAGCATCCCGCCTCACTGCCAGCGCCTGCCTCAGGTGTCCTACCTGGTTGCTACCTGGGATGCTAGGGTATGGCAGGCATCCCACGCCCAGCCAGTTAGAAGTTTGTGCTCAGGTAAGGGACAGATGGTGCAAGCAGTCACTCCATCTGAGGCATTCTCTAAGGTGACGAAAGAGGGAAGATCATCCTAGACCGGCAGGGAAGAGGCACATGCGGTTTGGGTGACATATGCAGTTTGGGGTGACACACCCTTCGCAGACTGAAGAAGGAGCACGGCTGGGTAAGCACTGGGGGTGGAAAGGGACGGAGTACCCCGTCCTGCTTAGATCATCCCAGTCCTGAGCTCCTTGCCTTCTGCAGAGATCAAGCAAGGTTTGAAAACCCTCATTGGCAAATAGAAGTCTTTCCTTCCATGGGCAATGGAATCTGTGGGAATCCAGATGAGCCAGGTGGATGGTGCTCTTTTGCCAGAGGCTTCCCATCTCTAGCCAGGCCGGTGACAATGAGGCCCCTCCTGCAGGTGTCCTTCAGTTCTCTACACAGCAGCAGTGGACACTGAGTGGCTGCTGTGTGACCTCTGGCAGGGGTCACATCTGGCTTTGTTGCTATCTGTTAGTTAACTGTGGCGAGTGCAGAGAGGGCCGGGACTACTCAGGTGTCCTGTGGCACCTTGGCAAATTCAGGTGGATCCGCTCTAGACCAAGCAGGGGCATAAAAGGGCAAGGATGAGAAGACGCTTCAGCCAGGCTGTCCTCCCCGCGGGAGTGGCGTCCAGGTAACTGAGAGGATGATAGACCATGGGTTTTCTCTGCCTCCGCCATGGCATCTAAGCTTGAGTTCTTTCATTCTTTTCCCAGTGGGGGGTAAGGGGAGTGACAACCCAAACATGGTTAAGACGGAAATGGATCCTTTAAAATTTCCAATAGAATCGCTTTTCAGATGTGATTTTTCTCTCCATGTTGAATCGTGAATGAAGTCTTGGCCAGAAGTACTTGCATCACTTCAAAGGTTTCTAAACAGTATGGCGGCCATCTTAAGGTTGCTGGAACACAAGTCAAAGAAGTTAAAGCTCACATCTGACAAATTCTGAGAACGTAGTTTCTTTTACACACACACATACACACACATATATACACACACACACATATTCACACACATACGTATATATATATATGTATATATATATATACATATACACACACATATTCACACACACACACACTCATATATATATATATATATATATATATATATATATATATATATGTGATGCCCACAATGACTGGAGCTGGTTATCATTTAATCCAATTAAGCCTTGGGGTCCCCAGGCCCAGCTCAGCCCAACTTCTGCTACCACACTATGAGCAGACTAGACCTACATCCCTCCCCACCTAAACCTACAAGATGGGTAGAACTCTAGTTACTGTGGGTCAATCCAGAGCCACAGATACAGTTAAGAGTTCAGCATTTTTTCCCCCAGGGATCCTTTTCTTAAGGACATAGCATGGACCTGAGGGGCAGTTTCAGCTTGTTCCCCTACTCTTAGGCTTGGGTCTCCAGGAGTTTCCATCTGGAATGGGGGGGATCTGTTGGGACCTTGATAGGCAGAACATTATGAAAACATGCCAGACACAATCATGTTCTTTTGTGTAGAAGCTAAAAGAAAAAGTTCACCTGAATTTGCAATCACTAAAGGCTAAATGGTGTGTTAGCTTGGAGATGATAGACAGTAGCTGGACATCAGAACACAGAAGAGCAGTTTCATGTTCACAGCTGGGAGGGGTCCAAGCTCCTAACAGCCACCCCCCCCCATGCCCTCCTAGAATGTACAATTACTATTAATGATACCAGGGTCCTCAAGTCAGATGTTTATAGCTGAGCTCTTAGGCTCCTGCCGTGATTCTATGTGCATGAGAACATGCGTGCACGTAAGGCCGCCTTTTCACAAAGTACAGATTACACACAGGAACAGGCCATTTGTCAAGTTACTGATGTGTCTTGAAGCTGTCTGAGGCCTCGTGACTCAACTGAAGTCAAGAAGGATTGATACTCTGGGTCTGAGGCATGAGAATCCAGGCGCTCTCCCTTGCTTCTCCTGTGCAGTGGCTGTAAGTGCACGAACAGAACCACCAAATGACCAAATGTGCTCAAGTGTGAAAAACACAAGTACCCTTCCATCAGTCAAGACCCCCAGGACAGACAGCTGGCTTGGAGAGATGCCAAGGAGACTTACCAAGCTTGAGTAGACTTTTGCATGGGATGAGAACCAAGCTTTTCTTTCTGGCATGGTGGGGGACCTGTAACTCTAGCTTGCCCTATCCAATTACGCCATGTTGAGTCAATGGAAAGAACAACCACATCATCAAAACTTAAAACTTGGCGGGGGCGGGGAGGGGGACCCCAACACTTGGTGCTACAGGAGAAGGTGACAGGCTGATGGCCTCAGTTGTTACTGTTGTTATTGATGTGTACCCTGTGCGTTACCAGGAAGGGGTAAATGCGCACAAAGAACAGTGTTTCTTATTGAGACCAAACCCTGCTTGGCTTTAACTCTTAGTCCTGTGGTAACAGCAAACCAGCGCAACAGTGGTTCCATCAGTTCCACCCAAACTCCATACCAGAAGGAAAAATTGTAGCGCCAACGTGGCTGGCCTGAGAAACAGGCAAGAAAGCCCTTCGAGGTTTCATATTACTTGTTCAAAACAAGACGCCCCATTGCCACTTACAGCTTCTGGGCCAGGCCACTAACCAGATGCAGGCACGCTCTAACCAATGCAGGACCAAGAACTTCATATTTTCCAGATTCCATCTCAAAGTATGGCTTCTAGAAATGTGGGCGTTAAATGTAGACACTGAGCTCCATGAGACAAGAAAGCCATTTTGTGGTCGTTTAACATTAGCGCCACTAGAAAGTCAATTATCGTCTCTGAACCATCCTTACAAATCAGCCCATTTAATACCAAAGGCCAAGACCTTCTTTCAGAATTAAAAAGGAAAGAAAGCCAACAAAATAAAAATTACACTCTGAAGACAAAACCCCACCAAAAACCAAAACGCATGTGCATTGCTGGCGGGAAGCAAAGATAAGTATATTTGAAGGTAAACACGCTATTGATGTAATGCACACCCAAGACAATCCTGCCCATGCTATTTAGACTCCTTAACTAATATGGCCACTCCTGGGGAGCTCCGAATCTTGATGAGCTGTTCTGATAATGCTGAGGGGGCGGGGTCTCTCCAAAGAGGGTTCTTTTAGACTTGAAACTATGTTTCAGAGCTGAAACTATGTGTCGGCTAGATAACCTATTCTTCTGAAAAAGCTTTACTAACTGAAGGAAAACCCATTCCTACTGGAGAGTTAAAATTGTCACCGGGGAAAAAAAAATGTTAACAAGACAGTCACCGGTGTTAGTGTCCACAGTGGCTGCAGATCCACAGAGCACAAAGTGGGGGGCAGCATTTACCTGGGAGACAGAATCCAACCTACCCAGCTGTGTCCCCCACCCCCGTGTGCTAAGGCAGGTGAGGGACTCTTGAGAGCCACAGGCAGGCCTCATACTGACTGTCATGCCCAGCTATGGGTTCAGAAACACATCAAAACCAGGGGCTGGCTGCTGCCCAGTCGTCCATCTCTTCCTAGGGCCTGCCAATGGCTGGCTGGGGGAGTGTGTGGGGGTCTCTGACCTCACTTCTGCACTCAGGTGTGGGTTCCTGCTAGGCAGGGCAGTTAGTAAGCAGTTTACAGACGTGGAAGCCTCCCGTAGAAGTTAGTGACTATGTTCACACTAATAAACTAATATGGAAGACAAAGCCGGAGCTCACTTCCAAACCAGAGACGCCAGCCTCCTCCACCCCATCCCCACATTATCCTTTTCCTGAATCTTTAAAAAGAACGTATGAATTTGGTCATTAGTAGACAAGATAATTAAAAAATGGAAATACCTAAAACCACAGCCAAACACCACATTCATTTTTCAGCAACTTTAGTGTCTGTTTGATGACTGACTACCCTGTCTTACAGAAGGAAGGCCTTGGTATCGCCTGCTAAGTGGATGAATTAACACATATACAGCAGGCAATTAACTCAGGTGAGATGGTGGGGTCATGGTTTGGCCTAAGGCTTTCCCAACAGCCAAGGAGCCTTGAAGCTTACATGAAAATCTGAAATGGATTCTGTGTGGAAGGGAGGCTGTGCTGAGTGCCCCACGGTGGCCTGCGTGAGGGGGCAGGAAGTGCACATGCTTTCCAGTCCTTCAAGAACAGTTTTTGAGTGAGTTACTGAGTCAGTTCCAAGGCTCTCATTAGGAAGAGAACAGTGGGCAGAGAGAAGCCCAGAGCTACTTTCTGGCTCCTCCATGGGGAGGCATCAACACCCTGGAAGCCTCTCTGGGGAGGGCGCACAGGTCCTACTGGTGGGTGGCCTGCCTGCAGAAGGCATGGGAACACAGCAAGGACAGCACTGGTTTGCACTCACTTTCATCTTACCTGTAATGAGCTTAGTCACAAGGGTGTGCTCCAGTGACTCAGCACCACCAACAGTACATGTTGACAGCGTTCCAACACTTTTCTTTAGGTTTGCTCTTTTATGATGATATAAAAAGTCACACTTGCTCTTTGATTTTTGTCACCACTGAAAAGTGACATTTCAGGCTTCCAAAGATAGATAGATTGGTCTGTCTGTCTGTCTACCTTTTTATAGGCCCAGCCAGGCTATAATGCTCCCTCCTCCACACATCCCTGATTCGAGGTTGTAGGTATGTGTTATGATGCCCGGCTCCTTCTCTCCTCTTTTTTTTTTTTTTTTTTTTGGGTTTTCAAGACAGGGTTTCTCTGTGTAGCCCTGGCTGTCCTGGAACTCACTTTGTAGACCAGGCTGGCCTTGAACTCAGAAATCCGCCTGCCTCTGCCTCCCAAGTGCTGGGATTAAAGGTGTGCGCCACCACTGCCTGGCCCTTCTCTCCTCTTCTGATGCATCACTGAACATGTGGCTCTGTTCCATCAGCTTCCTCTATTGAAGAGCAGACCGTCCATCCACCCATCTTACTTCAAATGACTGAGACACAGAAAGATGACGGAAAAGCACAGCAGAGCTCTGAGCACAGCCATCACTGGCCAAAGCAGGGTCCTTCTAGCCCAGCTCTGGGTAACCCTTCCAGAATCCTTTCCTAGTCACTCCACCTGCTCACCTCCCCTTTTCTGAGACTCCAGTCATTTCTTCCTTGAAACTTGATTCAAAAATTGAGAAACTACTTTTCCCTTGAAGGAATTTAAATTATCACAAGAACCAAAGGGGACTGGTTTTGGTGCCTAAGGCAAAACTGATGATCTTGGAGTTTTAAAAAGCAGCCGATGCTGGTACTTCCTAAGTGCTGGGCATAGTTCAGAACGCAGTGACATTAGAAACGTGGATCCCTCATTTTCAGACAGAGAACCTAGACAACAGCTGTTACCATCCTGCTTCCAAAACTGTGATGATGTTTCTGTGCCTTGAGGCGTGGGCCTGCGCAGGTGATTCACATCCAAGCTGAAGGCCCAAGAGGACTCAGGCCAGGGCCACACACCCTGCTAGTCACTGGAAACTTTCTACCATTTTGGTTTGGTTTTATGAAAATCAATCTTGAATTCGGTTTATACACTCAAATCTTACTTATTGAAAAAATTTTACAGGGTGTCTTAGTGTGGGAAAGCTCTAAATGAGGCCGAAGTCTTCTGTGACCAGATTGCCTCTGGGCTGGGCACAAATGTGAGACTCTGCTCCTAGGCAGAGGTTTTCTCTCTCTGGCCTTGTCTGGGGTATTCTAAGCCCCACACTTGCCTCTACCCAGGAATGTCATTTAGCCTTAGTCTGCAGGGTCAATTTCCTTTCTCCTGACAAACCTAGTCATTCAACCTGCATCCAAGACTGCCAAGAGGATTCCCCATGCTAATGAGGCATTCTAGGTCCCTTAAAGTCCTCAGCCAATAATGCCCTTTGCTCATCTTGGATGTCCCTACCCTCAGTCCCCCAAACTTTATAAGCCTTCAGTCACCCTGAGTAAAGTTGGTCTGCCTACTGACAAGCAGTCCCTGTGGGCATGCACTGTACACTCGGGGGCTTCCGAACCCCAACCCCCTTGACGGCTCTGCTATCTTTGCTCTTGTGTTCTTAGGGTTGTACTGCTGTGAGGAGAACCATGACCAAGGTGACTCTTATAAAGAAAAACATTTAGCTGAGGCTGGCTTACAGTTTCGGAAGGTTAGTCCGTTATTACCATGGCAGCACGCAGGTAGACATGGTACTGGAGAAACAGATGAGAGAGCTCCACATCTCGATCCGAAGGCACCCAAATGGAGACCGTTCCACACTGCGAGGAGATCAGGCATATATGTGACCTCTAAGCCCACCTCCAGAGGGACACACTTTCTTCAACAAGGCCACATCTACTCTAACAAGGTCATACCTCTTAATAGTGCCATTTCCTATGGGCCAACCATTAAACACACTGATCTATGGGGACCAAACCTATTCAAACCACTACACTGAGTGAAGAAGCCCACACGTAATTCCAGCATTCTGGAGGCTGAGGCAGGAGGATTGCTATCAACTTTGAGGCCAGCTTGGACTACATAACCAGACTCTAGATAAAATAATTAATGGGGGTGGGGAGAGGAGGTAAGATAAATGGAGATGCATTTTGGGTGGGAAAGCCAATTCAGATACAAATGGACAAGCTACACACTCAAAAACCACTACAGAAGGAGCCAAAATCCAAAAATTCAATTTAGAAACTAGCTGTCAAAGCAGTTTGGGAATTAGGCTAAATATTTTAAAACACTGAAATTTAGTATATTCAGAAGAAAAATTATTTAAAAAACATGGAAATTTACAGTGATACTAGAAAAGGACCTGATGTGTTTGTTCACATTTAAACTCAAGTTCTTTTGTAGGAAAAGATGGTGGCCATCTGGAAAACCAACCACATCTCCCACCCTCAATGTGATGTCGTCATGGCAGGCTCTGTGCTCCTTTCAACATCCATGTGTTTATTAAAGTGCACGCACTCACTGTTTTTTTGGTGGGCAGTATGCGGAGGACTGAACGTGCATGAGCTAAGTACAACACTCTCCCAGTAAACTAGACCCAATAAACTCCAACCCCGGGATGAGACCTGTGCACTTTATCTGCAGTGGTGACTCCAGAAGACAAGAAGACAGCAATGGGTAGAAACTGCCAGAGTAACATGGAAATTACTTAGCAGCAAGCACCAGTTCCTCACAAAGGCGATACTGGTTCACTGAGCCCAAGTACTAGCAGGCTATTTAAATCTACATTTGGAAAAACTTTAGAAGACATGGACACGTTATCTCCGATACTCTTATTAATATTTTTTCTAAACTTTGTTTTTAACTTTAACAACCTGAAACACTTCCTGCTTGTCCTGAGTATGCATAAGGAATTTACCTGCCTTTTAAGTAAAGCAGCTATGTTATTACCCTCAATCTTAAGGGTTCTTTGAGTGTAATTTTCACAGTCTTTACATTTTTACTGTCGTTGTTTATTACTGTTTGGCTACATTCTCTATAATTCCAGCAGCATCTTAAACAGACAGTGTGTCTATGTACAATGAAAACAAACAAACGAAATGGCTTGCAACACCAGGTAAGAGCCACAGTGTAACTGTACATGTTAGGGGCGGCTGGCAGGGATAGCCTGTTGTCTGCACCATGGACAACTTACATGTAAGTCTCGGCATTATGAATGTGACAATAAAGGAAAAAAAAATCCTTTCAAGAATGAAATACAGCATCCCCCAAAAAATATTGGTTTCTACCACACAAGGTAGTTAGCAAATGTTCACATTTTAACAAATCTGTACAAACCACAAGGAACATTCTATGGGGCTATCATCCCACCTTGATGCTAGGAACTTTCTAGAAATGTAGAATAACCACGGGCAATGTATAAATCTAGTTTCTATGTGTTCCACAGCTCCAGAACCTAAAAAACGGATTTGAAGAACTCAATATGCCCAGCATGGATCACTGCACATGCCTTGATTGTTAACGAGTGCCTGCTTTTAATATCTCTCTATGATGTACAGTCAACTTGTGCCTTCAAGGTCATTCAATTTTTTTATAGCAAAAAAGCAATATCATTTAGCAGCAATTAAAGCGCCTTCAAGAAGACTTAAAAAAAATACAATATCCAATTAGAAAAGCCGTATTTTTAAACATTTGTACAAGAATAAGCTGCTGAAACTCAGTAATTGTAATCCGACATCTGTACAGTAGTTTACAATAGAGCCAGAAGGGAATTCATCATTATCCTGCATACAACTGGCCTGCTTTTGGTTACACACTGTCTTCTGTTTTAATGAACCAGGCCTGGAAACAAAAGAAAAACGCCTGTTAATCTAACCCACTGAAAGCCCTGGAAACACTATCATTTAGTAACTTCAACTGATTTGAAATAGGCAGCTCTTTGTGTTAAAGGTGTAAAGTGTCCGGAAACGACAGCTTGCCTTTAACAACCGGTTAAGGGGTCGGGGGTAGGGCGGCGGACCACTGACATGTGATCTCGAGGTACAACTTGGTAAAAGCCAGAATAGGCAAATGACAAAGTCTCCAACTGTCCAAAGACCCTAACTCTCACATTCTGTTATAAACACTGCGGCCGCTGTCACTCAGTTCTTGCTTTGGTTTCTGTAGATCAGCTGCCGAGTGCTGATGCTGTACCAGGCACTGTAGCTCCCGGGTTACAAATGTCTCCTCATTTTTCCATGTGTTCTTAAATAATGAAAAGTACCCTTCAGATTACAACTCTCCAGTAACAATCAAGTATATTTAAGTATTATAAACGTTATTTACAGAGCCCCTTGTTCTACCGTAACATGGTATTCCTGTTTCGTGCTGCTCCGGGGCAGTGAGGAGTGAGTGTGTACTTAGTCACTGTCCATGATCCACTCTCACACAAAGGACTCCTGGGAGAGCTTTAGTTCACAAACACTTCTTAACCATGTCCCATGTAAAAACCCACAAACACTCAAATGCACTCAAATTCAAGTATGCATCTGGAAGCCAATCAAAGAGAAGAGAGCATGCCAATCTTGGAGGAGTCAGTAAGTAATTATGCTTGAAGAAGGAGGTGTGGGAGCTGCTGTCAGCCCAGACATATGTAAGTTTCCTGAAGAATTTGATCTTCTCATGTGTGGCAGAAGGTATGGGTCATTTGCCAGCTGGTGCACATCAAATCGATCTTCTTTTCGGTAAGCCAAACAGCGTCTTATGAAGGCCTGTGAAAGAGAGAGATAGCAACACAATCATCTCCTACCTTCTAAATACCATCAACCCACCAACGCCTACAGAAGCAAGGACAGTTAGAGACCATACACAGATCAACTTTTACAGAAGTTCAAACCTTAACAACTTTTGGGGGTAACAATGACATTTTTCCTCTAATTTCAACCCTCCAGTGGCACCCCCCGGGCACATCATAGCCTCAATCAGTATTGCTTTCCTTGGATGTATTGCTGCAAAGTTTTATTTCTACATACAAAATTCTTTATTTTCAATTTATGTTGACTTCATGTGCATTGGTATTTTGCCTGCAAGTCTGTGTGAGAGTGTCAGTTGTCAGCTGTCATGTGAGTGCTGGGGACTGGACCCAGGCTCTCTGAACAACAGCCAGGGTGCTTAACCACTGAGCCATCTTTCCAGCCCCAACAACATTCTTAAGATAGCTTTTGTTTGTACTTTTTTCTGACTCTAATCACATTTTGTTTTGTCAAACTGTAGGAAGCCATCCTTAGCCTCAATCTCTCCCTCTAGTCAGCGCGACCGTCTTTAATGAAGAGCGCGTTGACACGGAAGTCCCATTAGGGTTTCTGTTTCCTAGAACAACTCTGCATCTCTAGATTTTATTTTTATTTTTGGTTTTCTTTTAAAACCAGTCTACATAGTGAGTTCTAGGCCACCCAGGGCTATATAATAAGATCTTGTTTCAAAAACCAACAAACAACAAAACCCCAAGAACCCCAACCCTAAATCAAATACCATTATGTTAAAGAAATATATAAATACATAATATACATATTGTCAATTTATTGCTAAATTATTATAACCTCCAAGAACTGTGCCTCACACCTAAAATACTAGCCCTTTGGAGCCTGGAGCGGAGGGTTATTGTAAGACAGCCTATATTAAATATTTAAGGCTAGCTTGGACTAGAGTGAGACCTGATCTCAAAAAAACAAAACTGAAGCAGTCACGGTGACACACACCGGCACTCCCAGCACTCGGGAGGTGTTGGTAGTCAGTTTGAAGCCAGTCTGTTCTACACAAAGAAACCCTGCCTTGAAAAAAAACAAAATAAAAGAAACAAAACAAAAAAACAAACTAAAAAACACAATACAAAACCAATCCAATGAAGATTCATGGATAATTTCCAAAAAATGAGTTCACAAAGCCAGCATTAACTCTGAAGGGAGCTCTGATTGCAATCACCTGCTGCTGCTGCTGTTGTTATTGTTATTATTATTATTATTATTATTTGAGACAGAATCTCAATATGTAGGATGGACTGTAACTTGCAATGTAGATCACGCTGGTCTCAAATTCACAGAGATCTATCTGCTGCTGCCTCTTAAAATATTGGGATTAAAGGTCAATTTTTCTGATGGCCTAGGTACTTACATAAGAAAACAGCAATTCTGTGGTTTTGTCTTAGGTATCTGATGTTACTTTCAGTAGGATCCTAACAGGGAATTGCACACGGGAAGGCATGGGCACCAGAAGCACAGCACAGCTAAGGTCAGGAAAGGCTTGCTCTGCGGGGGCTCTAGGTCTCTTTACCAAGAACATTACACATGCAGATTAGAAACAGGTTTCCAGAAAGGACTCTTATGGACTAACCTCTGACCCAGTGCACCCCAGCACAGAGAACAAGGTGTGTTCTCAGCAGGAGACTGCTGTGTTTGGCACAAGACTCTAAGCAAGGTGTTTTTTGTGTGCTGTGGTTGTTTTCTCACTTTACAAAAGTAAGAATAACACACAGTGTATATATAAAAAGCACTATAGAAATGAGAGCTATTATTACACCTTCTCTTCCTTATTTTTTATTTATTTATTTTTTATTCCGAGACAGGGTTTCTCTGTGTAGCCCTGGCTGTCCTGGAACTCACTCTGTAGACCAGGCTGGTCTCGAACTCAGAATCCACCTGCCTCTGCCTCCCAAGTGCTGGGATTAAAGGAATGCGCCACCACTGCCCGGCTTTTTTTTCTTTTTTTAAATTACTGTTAATTTTATCTGTATGAGTGTTTTGCCTGCATGGATGTCAGTGAAATGTGCGTGTCCTCATAGAGACGAGGGTGTCAGATCCCCTGGCAATGGAGTTACAGGATGTGGTAAAGTGTGTGGATGCTGGGAATTGATTCTCTGATAGAGCAGCCAGTGCCCCAACCACTGCACCATCTCTCCAGCCCCCCTTTTTTGACTTAAATATCTCCGCATTACAACAGGAAGACTGAGTAAGATCTAAAAGTAATAAAGGCCCAGATGTTGTGGTTTCTTCCTAATTTTCAAAATCAAGTGGCTGCGAGCAGAGGCTAAGGAAGCACTGAGTGCTTAACTGAGTGCTTAATGATGGAGACCAGCCGAGCAGCCCGCCCCAGAGCACGGCGGAACAGCAGCCCTGCTGGACACACCACAGAACATTAGGAGATGAGTACCTTGGCTTCACTGCTTACAACAGGTTTTACAGGGAACTGGACTTCTGTGGCTTTCAGTATTGTGTTTTCCTGTAGAATGTCTTGTTGAGATTGATTGTGACCAAATGGCTTTTAAAAAAGAATAATAAAATATTAAAATAAAATATTTAAAACAAAGAATCACCACTAAGCCCACCACAAAAATGATTTGTATTTTAACATCCTGTCCTCAGCTACTTGAAAGCTGGATGTGGTCTCATAGAAACAAAGATGATAGTCAAGAGTAGGCTGGAAAACCTATTCAGTCAGTCTTCGGAAGATAAACCTTGTCTGACCGAGCACCATTGAGGCTGTCATTCAAGTTATCAGGAGGAAATGGATCTAGATTTGGAGCCAGGAGACCTGGGTTTAAAATCAGTTTCTCAGAACTCAACACAGGTAGAGGGAACTGAGAACTCGAGCTGAGGCCTGGCCTGTGTGTAGATCTATGGGAGCATTTCTGACTACTGGCATGAGAGGGCTACTCCTGGCTAGGTGGTCGGCTAGGTGGTCCTTGGGCAAACAAAACAGCAAGCTGGGCAGGCTAAACAAATCAGTAAGAAGGTTTCCTCTGTGGTCTCTTGCTTTGGTTCCTGCCTTGGCTTCTTTCGATGGTGGACTGGAAATTCTTCCTTGCCCAAGCTGCCTTTGGTCATGATGTTATTCTCAGCAACTCAGAGCTGTTGCACATCTAGACAGGTTTTTCTACCTCTCTTCTCACAGTGACGGAGATTGAGCAGGAGGCAAACTAGCCATTCATTATCCATGACAACTTGCATTTCTGATTGTAATAGTAACAGGTTTGGGGAGAAGTAAGTTTGATGGTATTCTCTAAGGAGTTTCAGGAGCAAATGGTGCCCAGGCCAGATGTCTGCAGGGGAGAGGAGGAGCTGGGAGAAGTAAGGAGAGACGGACACTGCAAAGTGCTTAACGCCAGAGTTGCCAACAGAAAGTGTTTGGGAAAGAAAGGTTAAGAAGTAGAGAGAACCACATCAACTGTTGAGTAACTGATCCCAGGAAATTACCAAGAAATGTGCCTTTTCTTGGAAGGACCTAAACTGATTCTAAGTTAATGAAAATTGGTACCTTTTTAAAAATAACAATCACCTTAACTTATCTCTACCCAACTGAAGCTGGAATGGAACTTACTTTTCTACCATAGAGGCACTGGAAGAAGATGACCCCAACTGACCACACGTCAACCTTGTTGGAGATCTTCGGTGGCTCTTTTCCAACTACAAAGCACTCAGGAGGTAAATACCTGTAAGTAATGGGAGGGAAAAGACAGGACACAATGCTTAGTTTAAAACCTTCTAAATCATATTTTCTTACACATAGACTGCTTTCATCAATAAAAACCATGAGTCAATGTTTTAATTCATTTGAACCAAAATACAACTTTGTAAGAAAACATATTTATAATAAAGAAAACATGATCTCATTGGAGATCGTGACAGCGTACTCTAAGCTTCTAATAATAGAAGAAGCACTCTCCTACTCACCTCAACCACTGTTTAAATTGTAGGCAGTTCTACTAAACTGCACACCAGATCACAGAGTCTCTCTGTTAAGCCCCGAAAGAAAGCCTTTGTTATTCTACTGAGATAGGACCTCGTATCTCTCACTATAATATAACCTATTCTAATCCACAATATAAATGCCAAAATCTGCAATCACCTTTATCCTCTCTTGCCCCAAACTGGTTAGTCAAGTCACTCACTTACCTCTGGGCATGAGCTTTCTCTGTCGCCTGCCATGCAAAACATGGCTTCCTTCCCCATGTCAGGGAAGGGGATAAAGTGCATCTACAAAAGCACCCAAGCTCCTAGCACCAGACTGTGACGCTTTGGTTTACTGTGCAGTTTCAAGCACTAGGGGTCAGTGTGTGAAATATACCAAGCATTCAAACACTAACTTTTGAAATCTAAAACTGCTATTCATAAATTCATATTTTGATATGTCAAAGGTAAAAATAAGTTTGTTAAGTTGTAAGTAAAAACAATCCATCAGAGATGCAAACATCTCACAACTCAAAATTTTGACAAATTAACCATAGTAATCACAGGTAATGTTATTAACTGTGGGTTCTACACTATCCTGAAAGATGTCTCCTTGTGACTGAAAGGAGCATGGCTCTTGAGCGTCTTTCCACACAAAGGGGTACATAAGCAAGCAAGCAAGTGCAGGGGCAAGTCTATAGGTGACAAATCTGACTGCACTAGACATCAGTAAGAGAGGAAGAAATGAAACTGACTTTTCCTAAATGATATTGAGTCAATTTGAAGTTTCTGTAGATGACAAGTTTATAGATAGGTATTCTGAAAGAATCATCCTAGTCCCCAGACACACAGCTAGTACCTCCTGACACTGTGGAGTGATAAACTGTTAAACTGCACTGAGTTCCTGGCGGCCGCACTCGTTGTTCTGTACCCTGGTAGGCGATAAGTCCCTGCCATGAGAGGGGCATAGGACAGACTACACTGTGAAGGAGCTGGAGGGTGAGACGGCTGGAATATAGGTGCAAAGGGAAAGCAGCCACGGGAGGCTGCCCAAAAGGAAGCAGGGCAGCAAAGATAAAACACAGATTTAGAAAGTGTTAACTCAAGAATACTAGAGGGGAGTGTGTGCTAGCCACAGAGAGGACTGGGAATGCCCAGCCACCAAGCAAGTTAAGGCTTATTAAATATAAAGGTTGCGCGTGTATGGTGTTTTCATTCACAAGTCCAGAGAGCTCTTGGGTGGGTGCAGAACTGCACATGCACCCACGGGTAGCTCAGTGCAGTTTAACAATTTATCGCCAAAACACTGAATGATTTTTTTTTTGGACCAGTTTCTATAGGAAATATATTCTGTTGTTTTTGAGACAGGTTTCACAATGTAGCCTGGGCTGGCCAAGAACTCACTCTGTAGAGCAGGCTGACCATCAACTACAGAGATCTTCTGCTTCTACCTCCGACAGCTGGGATTAACAATGTGTACACCCACCACATCTGGCCTGGAAATCAGTCCTGTGTCTCTACATAAGAACATCACGCCTGCTGTCCTGCATAGCCCTAAAAAACAAGACTTCCTGATTCAGGTCCTGCTGTAAGACGGACACTTCCTCCTGCTCTTCAACACCAGTGAAGATGTGATGACAGGAACCAACAATGAGTGTTCTACAGAGGAGGAGAGCTTTTCTCATTTTCTACAGACCTTGAGGATTTTTGTTGTCAAGAACAGCCTTGTTATGAAAAGTCCATAAGACTTCTGACTGTAGAGACAATTCTCTTCACTGTGAAAGCAGTAGCTATTTAGGTGGCACCACAGGCAGATGATACAACTTTAATGTGGCTTACAAATAATCCACATATCTGACTAATGCCTCTTCAGGCAAAGTCAACACAACTCAGGGGAATGGTCAGCGTGGGCCCAAGCACACTCTATGGGGGCTGCCCTGGGGCCCTCAACAGTCACGGTTAGATTTGCAATCCTGTTCAATGAAATTGTATGGAGCTCTCTTTCCTGCAAAATCTCCCTTCTTGCTAATGTCACTTATTTTGAGAACTGGAAATGTTTGTCTATGTTCTCCGCTCTGGCAAACTTGAGTAAGTTGGGAAATTTGTACTGTGATGGTTTGTCAATGAGCCCCTGCTGAGTTTCATCATCATTTGATGAAAATTCCAGTCACGAAGAGTTTGGGATCCTACCCTGACTTCTTTCCGTGTTCAACAGTGCTGTGGAAGTTTAGGTCAAAGAAACCCTTTGCTCCTGTTTTTTTTTTTTTTTTTGAGACAGGGTATCTCTGTGTAGCCCTGGCTGTCCTGGAACTCACTTTGTAGACCAGGCTGGCCTCGAACTCAGAAATCCTCCTGCCTCTGCCTCCCAAGTGCTGGGATTAAAGGCGTACACCACCACGCCCAGCTTTTTTCTTTTTTTTTTTTTTAAAGATTTATTTATTTATTACATGTAAGTACACTGTAGCTGTCTTCAGACACTCCAGAAGAGGGCGCCAGATCTCGTTACGGATGGTTGTGAGCCACCATGTGGTTGCTGGGATTAGAACTCTGGACCTTCGGAAGAGCAGTCGGGTGCTCTTACCCACTGAGCCATCTCACCAGCCCCTCTTTTTTCTTTTTTGGTTTTTCGAGACAGGGTTCCTCTGTGTAGCCCTGGCTGTCCTCGAACTCAGAAATCCGCCTGCCTCTGCTTCCCGAGTGCTGGGATTAAAGGCGTGCGCCACCACGCCCGGCCTGCTCCTGTTTTTGACTGTAATGTTTTATCACAGTAATAGCAACCCTAAGACACCGATGTGCACTCAGAATAACTTACATTTAAGAGTTAGTTACATAGAGATTTATAAAGAAATTTTTGAGTCAGATCTAAAGACTACAAATATGCTGACTTCATCTACAATGAACAAACTCTGTATCATATATATGTATGTGTGTGTGTGTGTGTGTGTGTGTGTGTGTATATCACATCACAAAACCTCTATAGAGAAGGCCTGAGGTTCACAGGTGTTCTTACTTGAAACAGTCCTGGTATTACATCAGCAAAAGTACTTATTCAGATCACAAACCCCACTCAACACCCAAGGAGAAAACTTATGAATTCTGATTCACACTAGGAGTTCCTGCATATTAAAGTCATTCTTAACTAAGAATGTAGGCAATTACTAGCCACAGACTCCTCGCTTCAATTTCAAGGCATGGGATCAGTGCCTTCAACACAACAATCTCAAAGAATATAAAACTAAACATTCATAAAACATGGGGGACAATCTAAGTCATTTACTAATACATTTACCAGTAAGTGCCTGCCCCCTGGGAAGTCAGATCCATCCCATCAACACCGTAACTATCGTCATCCATAATCTTGGACAGACCAAAATCAGTGATTTTGATTTCTCCACACGCTGTTCCATCTACCAGAAGGATATTTCCTAAAAAACAAAGTACAATATTTTTAGTACTATGCCCGCATGCACACACACACACACACACACACACACACACACACACACACACCATATATATGAATGAAAGAATAATTTTTATAACAAAAAGTAATGTTTGGGGACTGATTATGGTGATATATGCCCTTAACTTCAACTCAGAAAGCAGAGGAAGGTGGCTCTCTCTGAGTTGTTCATCTGCCTAGGCCACATAGTAAATCCTTGTTATAAAATACAAGCAAAAATGCAATAACCCCCATGTCCCACACACTACCCACCCCCCCACCCCCCAAAAAAACCCCAACCCTGTAAGATACATTCCCTGAAATACCTGGCTTAAGGTCATAATGTATAATAGGAGGTTTGATTTCATTGAGATAGCGTAAGGCATTCACAATCTGCATCACAATAGACCGAGCTTCTTTCTCAGACATCAACTTGTGCTGCTTCAGGTAGAAGTCCAAGTCATTGCCTTCACAGTACTCTAGCACTGTACAAAACCTGCAACAGGAAGGGAACAATCAGCAGAAACCCTGCAATAAGACAAGTGCACTGAGAGGTGAGGATCACTGCCCAGTGCTAACATCTGCACCAGCATCGCAGGGTCAGAAACAGACCCAGTACTCTAAGGATCACATTTGTTTACTTACGTATCTGTATCCAAGGAGAAGTAATCGTAGAGCTTAACTATTCTGGGGTGGTCCAGCTCCTTGTGTATTCGATACTCCCGGCAAGCGTGTTTATGGTAGTTCTCTTTCTTCTCGTCTCTCCAGCTCTTATTAAGCTGGTGGATCTTCACAGCAGCGTATCTTTGCTCATACAAGTCGAATGCCTACAATTCAAGGCGGACAACAATCACACCGAGACACACCAGTCAAACACCTACAGACTTTAATTTAATTTTGGTGATAATTTTTTAAACAGCCAGTGATCACCTCTATACAGAAATGTCATGGCAATGAGAACTATAGACTATGAACATAAACTTTCACGGTCAATTTCATTAGATGCTAATATTTTGAATCACAATAAAACGATGAAGCTAGCATTCTTTTAAATATGGACCCACTCCTTTACATGTGCAATCCTGTAGGCTAAACCAGCAACACAAACAGCCAGGATACTTTTCTGTATGACAGAGAAAACAAAGTATTTTTATCTACCTTTTCTTAGCAACTCCATACTTTTTACTTTTTTGAAAATTAATATGTTCTTTGAACTTTAAAGTTATTTTTATTTTATGTGTATGGGTGTTTTGCCTCTGTTATCTGTGCACTTGTGCATGTAGTGCCTGCAGAGGCCAGAAGAGGGCACTGGGCCCTCTGAAACTGAAGTTAGAGATGGTTGTGAGCTGCCCATGAAGGGTGTTGGGAAGTCAACATCTTTCTCTGAAAGAACACCACCACTCAACTACTGAGCTCTCTCCAGCCTCGAATAATAAGTTCTTAATAATTTTTCAATTATGGAAAAAACTTCCTTTATTATGAAATTATTATACTCTATACTTGAGAAATAGCATAATGAATGTTTATGCACCAACCATCCAGTTAAAAAATTTAATCTATTCCTTCGACCATGCCACATCCCTTTAAGGTAAAACAGTGTGCGCATCTAAACCCAGGGTGCTGTGCAGGTTAAGGGAATGCTTTACCATTAAACTCTACGTGCAGCTACCTAACTTCCCCACTATAATGTTTAAAAGTAAGCTGGTAATTCTTCACAATTTATCTCTAAGAGATAAGGCACTAAATAAATCATACCACTACACCTAAGTATATCAATATTTCCTAATCTAATCTGGTATATGATCTATATTCAATTTTATCAATTGTCTTCCCCTTCAAAAAAACTGTTCCAATTACCAGCCCACTTCATAAAAAACAAGAATACAACCAGTACTTTAAGTATCACATAATTTATAAATGTTTTAAACTATGTATTTTATTTTAGGTGACCTCCCTGTGACCTAAACTATGAATATATAAATATTAAAATTTCATTTATATGTACACAAGTGCAGATGCCTGTGAGGCCAGATACATCAGATCACCCTGAGCTAGAGTTAGTTACAGGCAGATGTAAGCCTTCCAACAAAGTTGTTTGAAACTGAACGCAGGTCCTGAGGTCCACATGCCTTTACTGTGACTTTCCCCCCTGCCCCCCATAAATGTTTTAAATATCAAATGCTTTTAAAGAAAATAGTTTTAAGTTTCATGGTGACTTATATGCAAAGATGCCCCTTTAAAAAGCACTTAATAACTTATATATTTGTTAAAAGGTCTCCAGAGCTTTATTAGCTTAAGCAGAAAACCAAACCAAACCAAACCAAACCACTTCATTTAGCTGTCAATTCAACATAGCCCCAAGTTACCTGAGGGACTCTACATTGGGAGACTGACTGGCCAGTGATCAGTGGCACCCCTGAGCATGCGGTGCTGGACTGTGTAAAAAACACACACAAACCAGAGGAACCGAGCCAGCAGGCAGGGTTCCCTCACAGCTCTTGCTTCCAGCATCTGCCCTGAGCTCCTGCCCCGGTTTCCCTCAGTGCAGGACAGTAAACTCTTAGGATGAATAACTGTTCCCTCTCCAACTTGTTTTGGTCAAGGTGTCTATCACAGCAAGTGAGAGGCAAACTAGAGCAAAGAGAAAAGCAACTTAATGACCAACACAGCAGTGGGACTGAGCAGCTGAGAGCAGTGAGACTGAGTCATGTGTCAGCACAACTTATGGACAGTTGAATGGCTGAGAGAACTGCACAGGTTAGTAACAGAGCTTAGCCCCTAAGAGATACGAAAACGAAACCCACAATAATCTCTTCTTTGTAATGAGACTGAGGACAAAAGTCCATCTAAAAGCAGAAAACAAAAACCAAGTATTTCTTCTTAGCCACCTCCCCCACATCAGCATAAAGAACAGAAAACATTACCTTATAGACTTCACTAAAGCCACCTCTTCCAAGCAGATGAAGTAATAAATATCTTTCATTTAACGTTGGATGATCTTTGAACCTTAAAAGAGCAGAGAAAAAACTACTGCGGCACATTAAAAGAATCCAGTTCTGAGTACAGTAACGCCCACTCATGATTATCCTAGCTATGTCTGCTTCAGTTTCTCTGCTGTTAATGACAAATACCAGCCAGTAGCTACTTCTATTCTCTCAGTCTTTCTCTCTTTTTTTTTTTTTTTTTTTTTTGGTTTTTCGAGACTGGGTTTCTCTGTATAGCCCTGGCTGTCCTGAAACTCACTTTGTAGACCAGGCTGGCCTCGAACTCAGAAATCCGCCTGCCTCTGCCTCCCGAGTGCTGGGATTAAAGGTGTGCGCCACCACGCCCGGCTCTCTCAGTCTTTCTGCATAGTATAGCACCTGTGTTATGCTTTAGCACTTACAAACTGCAACTATAACAGTATATAACTCTAACAGTTTTACAATAACCACCAATGCTTGATAGGAGACCGCTATTTCTCATAAACCACTTCTATCACAAAAATATTTTTATAGTGAGTTACAAGTGATCAAGATTTTATAGTACTGATTTTTTTTTTTTTTAAATTATCAACTGGTCTTTGTTCATGGTTACATCTTAGTGTCTTTGGACTTTTATTCATAATTTTGAAAGTAAAAATTTTTAAAAAGCTTATAAAAATCACTCTCAAGTAATACTGCCATTATTAATGTTGCTTGTACCTGTGATACACTAAGTAATACATGCTCTCGTGACTGAGTGACATGCATCGTACTGGTTATACAGTAAGTATTTATGTAAGTTCATTATTTTAGTTTTCACCCAATCCTATGAAACAAAACCTGCTACTGTGTCTCTGTTACAGAAAGAGCTCGTCAGAATGAGCAGCCCACCTGTACAAGTGAATACATGGAAGGGCTTTGTAGAAAAATTCCCAAATGAACACTTTGCCAGCAATGGCTTTAAAATACCACATTAGTACAATTTTACTGGTATGTCTGATACAAGATCAAAATAATGATTTTGCTCAAAAAGCTTACAGGTTAGGGGGAAGAGACAAAATAGATAACTAAAAAGTAAAGTGTAACCCCAGTAGTACTAATTACCATGGAAAATTAATAAAAAGGATAATGAAAGGGGAAATGAGGTGAAGCAGAGATGGCTCTCAGACAGGTCATCTGCACGGGGAGCACTTGATGTGAAATGAAGAGAAAGCCGCTTTAGATATCCAGAGGGAGTCTATCAGGTGGGGGAATGAGAGACGGGACAGGGAGGTCCAGGGCTTAGCAGAGCACACAGACATCCAAGTTGGTACACTGTGTAAGCTTTCTGTGTGACAGAGGTGGCTGAGGAGGAAGTCTCTCTGATCTCCCCGGGCCTTCTGTCATGTGTGACTTTAGGACTTACTGTGAATTATCCTCATTGTTTATTCTCTTCAGCTCTCGGATGTGAAGGTTCCGGACCCTCTCCAAACGCTCCAGTTCCGCCTGGATTTCAGCCTCTTCCTGAAGATGAAGAGACGAAACTATAACAAGTTCTGTTTATTTGTGATGTAACAGGATATTTTATCCATGCATCCATTTCACAGTGACAAGAGCAGTAGTGTATTACAGAGTACCACTAAAGGACAAGAGCAGACCAAAGGCCTGCTGTGGCACCCATCGCTGTCTAAGCGCTGTACAGGAAGGCCCACACTGTTCTGTACTCTGAGGAATGCATTTTGAAAATGTCCACACTGAGTGATTGACTTCAAGGCAATAGAAAGCTGACTGATCTCAACAAAATGGGTTCCCAATTTTTAATTTAAGAGGAACAAATTTACTAGCACAAAACGAATGGAGGTATGTTTGTATGTAATTAGGGGAGAGAGGGGGAATAGCTACAACCTAATGAAGTCTAGAACACAAATACACTTTGGATAAACCCTATCACCTTAAAGAAACATTTGAGCAAACCTATAAACAGCAATGGCAGATCCCCAGTTAGCAGAGCAAATGAAGCCAAGTCCTAAAGATGTACTTCAAAACTATTCAGTACATGTTTTATACATGCATTTGCATGTCTTGAAACACATTAAAAAAAAAATCAAAGATACCAAAGCATAATCAAGCAAGCATACTCTTTCCCTCTTCACATACATATGCCTTGTCAGTCATTTAACAACTATTTACAGGTGGATACAAACATGCCAAATTTGGTGGAGTTTTCTAGAAATGTCCAATTTTTAAAATATTTTGAATAAAAGTATTTATTTGTTAAGTAAATAAACACAGATTATGGTGGCTTATTATGTATGTACTATAATTATTCGTCTACTGCAGAAAATACAGACTAGATGCTATTTCTCAATATTATAGTTGAACATCCTCTATTCCATTAGCTCCTTTACTTAGCACTGATAGTATCGTTGAATAGGAAGTCATGGTGCACACCTATAATTCTAGCACATGGGAGACCATGGCAATGAAGATTACAAATCTGAGCGTAGTCAGAGATTCTTATAGAGAAGGAGGAGACAGACAGACAGATAGTGAGATAGAGGGCATCCTTAATATAAATATAAATTCTTGTGAACAAAACTAAATTTTCAAAGATCAAAAAACTAAATCCAGGGCCTTCATCCTCGTGTTGTTTTCTGACTTATACCAGCCCACCCATCCCCTGCCACCATCAAATGCCAAACACTTTAAAAAAAAAAAAAAAAAAGAATCTAAGTATGTTTAAACTCTACGAGATTCTGAAAGTTACACCTTTATCAGTGTGTGTGTGTGAATTAACACTCACTAGGCTCCACAGTCTGAATTAGCATGCTTTCCTATGCCTCTAAGATGCTGGATTTAACAGGATAGAAACCTGACTACACCTGGAACAGTTGTTATTCTTCAATGTAATTCAACCACTACTTTTGACAGAGATAGATGATGAAGATTATTAGATGATGAATTTAAAATATCAAGATAAATTTAAATAAAGAGCTATCTAGAGTTCTTCAAAGATTTTTCTATCATTTCTTGTTAGTCCTGGAGGGAAGAGAGGGCCTCTTGCACGATAGCAAGCATTAACACTGAGCTACACTTCTGGCCGTTAGGTTTTCTTACATGATATCTCATGATTTGCTATAGCTTCAGTCAGTTATTTTGGCAGGTATGTAACAGGCTCTTATTACGTATTTCAGATTGACCTCAGACCTACAAACACCAAGTGCTAAGAGCACTATCATTCAACATCAAAGACTCACTGTACGAACAGGAAATGAATTTTAAAGCATTGGAAAATACATTTTGAGTACAGCTAGCTTGGTTGTCTTAAGACAACCAAAGTAGAAAAAACTAGCCCTTCAGATAGGTAAAAAGTATGATAAAGCTTACATTTTAGCTCCACAATCCAGAAGAGGTTGACTGTTCTCTTCACATGACTGGCATTTGGTAAGCTAGTGAAAGTTCCAAGGGTCTGATAAAATGCACTAAGTCTATCAGAATACCAACTGGAATACCTGTTGCCATTTTACTTGGAATTACCACATGGGGATGCAATTTCAACAGCATTTATCCAGAACTATCGTCTTTTTACTTATTTATTTTTAAATTCCATAAGCCCGGGCTTGGTGGTGCACGCCTTTAATCCCAGCACTCCAGAGGCCGAGGCAGGCAGATTTCTGAGTTCGAGGCCAGCCTGGTCTACAAAGTCAGCTCCAGGACAGCCAAGGCTACACAGAGAAACCCTGTCTCGAAAAACAACAACAACAACAAATCCCATTTTATGTGTACAGATGCTTTGTCTCCATGATTATCTGTGCACCATATGCATGCCTGGTGCCCGAGGAGGCTAGAAAAAGGCCTCCGACCCTTGGTACTGGAGTAGCAGATGGTTGTGAGCACCATGTGGTTGCTGGGAACTGAACCCAGATCTTCTGGAAGAGCTGTCAGTGTTCTTAACCACTGAGCCATCTCTCCAGCCCCAGAAATTTAGTCTCAACTAGAGAATTAAGAGGTTCAACTAAACTGCTGAACAGAACACTTTTTATATATTCAGGTGTTTATACAATCGATGTAGTAAACGTCTACAGGAAGTGTGAACTGTATTTACACCTCCCATCTGGTAACCTAGTAATTCTCAAACCTGAAAACACTGGGATATATTCTGGGGGAAAAAATGTTGCAACTTTAATTAATTTTTCCCAAATTTCAGAGAAAAAGGTATATTGTTAAAGAGTAAATATTTATGTTTCCCCTTAAGTTCATACACAGAGGCCTTAATTCTGGGACATAGTCAGGGTTTGTTGAAAGTAATGATGGAGAGGCTTCATGACAAGATAAGTGTGCTAATTAGATGAGATTCCTGCCTGACTACACACACATCCCCAGACCATGTATAAGCCACGATGAGAGGCATCACCACAACCAATCTCTGCTAAAACCTGATCTAGACTCTGAAAATAAATAATTTTTTATGTAAATGAAGAAAATATCTAAAATACATACATACATACATACATACATACATACATACATACATACATTTTTTATTGCTCAAGTGACCAGTCCAGTACTTTACTATTGCAGCCCAAGCAAGTATACACATTCTTTTAAGCCAGTGGTTCTCAACTTTCCTAATGCTGTGACCCTAAAACACGGTTCTTCATGTTGTGGTGATCCCCAACCATAAAGCTATTTCATTGTTACTTCAAAACTATAATTCTGCTACTATTCGAAGTTGAAACGTTAATATCTGATACACAGGGTATCTGACTGGAGTTGTAACCCACAGGTTGAGAAGCACTGTCTAAGCAAATGCTAGAGGCAATGCTGTCTGATAACGTCTCCTCATTGGAATAGAGCTGCATGAGTCTAAACAACTAAGTTACCTTGCATCAGATAATTTCCAAAGGTCTGCCCTACAGGCACTATTCTTATTCTTGAGAACGCCATTAATCCTTTTCGGTGAGTTCAGAAATGAGAATGGTCTGAGTTCACAACTAATCACAATAGAACCATATCTTCAAACTCACAGAAAAACCAGGTTAACTTAGTAGAATTTAACCACATACTAAGTTTTACTGGTCATGGTGGTACACAACCTTTAGTCCCAGCACTCCAGAGGCAGAAACAGGAAGATTTCTGAATTCTAGGCTGGCCTGGACTACAGAGAAAGCTCCAGGCCAGCAAAAGCTGCATAATATGATCCTATCTAAAAAATAAATAGAGTTCTAATTCTGATTTCAACCACTAGCTACTTACTTATAGAAATCATAAATCATAAAGAATCTTAAAGGAACAAGGATATCTCTGGAAATGGATTGGTCTCTATAATACAGGCAGTTACAGAGTAGAATGATCATTAGTAAGAACAGATTTTATTAGTGGTAGGCCAGGTGATCAAACACAAAATAAATGGACATATCCCTTCTCTATTCAAGCCCAACAATTCAGCAACAGGGAATTTAACAATATGTACCACAACTAAAACATACTTTTATATTCTGATATACATCATAAAAATCAAGTCATATAAACTGCAGATTGATACTGCCTGATTATATGACCCGCAAAATACTAATTTCCAATATTTTAAAATTCATGAATAAGTCCCATAGCCATACCACCTGACTGAACAATTTGTCTCAACATATTTTCAGCACAAAAATGTGCCTTACTCACAGTTAATCTCTTCTGACAACATAATATCCCAATTCATGAGTCATATCATGTCTACTCCACTTTCTTGACCTCTAACTTGTGTGTCCATCCATCTTCTCTTTCCCTCTTCCTCTCCCTCATCCCTCTCTCTCACAACACACACATACAGTGAGAGAGTGAGAGTAAGAGAGAGAGAGAGATACAGACAGAGAGAAATCTACCAATTTTCTTTAACTTTATCCGTATTATGTAGATACGAGCCAACAGACAGTTATTACCAATACATAGCAGGTCTGAATTTATCACGACTGTTATACTTGAGTGTGACTGTGTAGATGGGAAAGGAGAAAGGAGACACAGAGCTCTGGAAACCATGTCTACTTTCTTTTCTACCTATACACATCATCTTTCTATTTTCATTTCCAATCCATACATCCACCATGACTGAGGGGAACACTTTCTTTCCTATGAGAGTTTAAGCAGCTTAGACCCCTCCCCTCCAACCTCGTTGCTAGGTTACTGATGCCCTCCTCATCCCTCACTGTAAGTTCTTCATTTCCTTCTAAGAGAGAAATTTGTGTGAGGGGATGTGGCACATGTGGCATGTGTGTTTTATTCTCTCTTCAAATGCACAGATATATACACTGAAACTTTTAACTGGGTATGAATGCAAAACAAGGCAGGTTTGTTCCTCTACAAGTTTCTCCACTTTGTGTAAACAAAGCAAAACCCTGTCTAAACAGTTGCAAATACATGTAAGAATTCCAATGACTAGCAAATTTCAAGTATAACATTTAGTATTTATTCTGCTGACCTGCTGTATTATAGGGGCAGAATCCCTTAACTGTTACCTAGGGACAACTGACTGTCTAGCAGCCCTTTACAGTAGTACATGTCCAGGAGAGTCCTTTCTTCCAGGCTTCTACTTTCTTTGAACTCTTTTCAGGATATTGATGGATCACATAAGTATAAAAAGATTAAACTTTCTACCTCACAATGGGAATCGATCAGCTTTAACATACTCATTACGTGTGTGCACTTAAATGGCATAGATTTATAGTTTTGAATAAAAATGGCCAGTGGCCAAAAAATTGGTCTCCTTTTAAAACAGTAATTTCTAGACTAAACAACTCAGCATGTTCCAAGTGAACAAAATCTGACTTGCAATATTAAAACAGTCACAAAAATAAAAAAACCAAAACTTTTTTTTTTTTGAGCCTAACCTTGGCTATGTGACTGTGAAGCTGAGGGTTACCTTGAACTTCTGATCTTCCTTGGATGATATATACGCACCACACCCCTGGATACACTGGGGTTAGAACCCTAGATTCATACACGCCAGGCAAACACATCCCCAGCCCTACAAAAAGGTTTAAATCCTACTGCTTAAACAAGCAAATTAATATTAAGCACCAAGGAAGAAAACTTTACCTCTAAATTCTCATTTTGGTAAGTGGCTATCATTAACTGCTAAGTTAGGGCTCTGATTATAAGAGCCAGACTGTCCTAAGTGTCTGGGGGAGGAAGTACCTATAACAGCACATCTGGGGCGTCCATGCCCTCTCAGCAGCCATCCTTCTCAACCTACTCATGAGTGACGAGGAAGCAACAGGACGACGACAATAAGCCAACTGAAGAACTCCTGCACACTTCTCAGCGCCTTTCCTGCCCATACACAGCCAGAAGCCAAACACCTCCTGACACTCTTCCTGGGCTTCAGTGTGACTTTTTCAAGCACAGTGCACTTCCTCCAGCATTCCCCTGAGAACTACTCCTACTCCTGCCTTCACCGTGTATAGAAAACATAATGGCCTTATGTGAGAGAACTTAAGACTTCTTTAGGTTATGGCCACAAACACAGAAGTGAATAAATAGATCTAAAGAGTAAGCCATCTAATGTTATAGTGCTCATTATTTGCATTCAAAAGTAAATGACAAGAAATGTCACATACAGAACTTAATTTTGTGTTCATATTAAGGATTTGATGAGTTGGATGATATTAAGTATTCTAAAAAGGCTGACAGAGACACCAAAGTTGGCCAGGAATATGTGAAGTCGATTCACCTAAACCCAATGCCCTGCATTCTCCACTGTTCAAAGGCGTGTAGGCAATCCAGTCGTGTCCGTTTCAACTGGCTGCATGTTCCACTGTGAGGAGTGAGAAAAGAGCTGTGAGCTTGTTCTCAGCCTGTAAAGAGGTCACCATGGAGGTTAGTACTGATGCTGCTGCTGCCTGTCACTGCTTGTTTCTCTTTGCAGGTGCCAATATCGGTCAGAGAACAGGATGTCAGTGGCAGAGCTGGTGCTACACTGTTATCTCTTCAGAACGAGGCACAAGGAGAGATGAATGCCACATCGCAAGGAGCAGAGGAGAAAGAGAGAAAGAAATGGTGTCAGGTGGCATGCTGGATGTGATTCTGTTTCAGTAGAGACTGAGATGACTGTCAATTGCTTAGCTGATTGCTTCAGGCTGATACCTTTGTGTCTGCTGGTTCTTGTCTATCCCTGATTCGATTACAAACTCGTTATGTTTCCCCGATAAAACTTTTGGTACTTAAACAGGATCTTAGAAATCTGTCTCCGTCTCTCACACACACACACACACACACACACACACACACACACACACACACTCACTCACACTCCCCATGCCTATTTTACTATTTAGTATCTGAGACATCAAACTTTCTAGCATTCTCCTAAAATAATCGCATATTTAAAATGTAAATGTGCAAACAAGAGAACAGTGGGTAAGGTACTGTACATCTGTAGTCCCAAAACTTGGGAGGCAGAGACAGGAAAATCTCCATGAGTGCCAAGCCAGTCAGGACCAATCTCAATACACCCAACAACAAAAACTAGAGAACAAAGAACAACTACGTTCACACACATTAAACTTAATGTGTCAAGACACAATAACCATCCCTGAAAACTTACATTTCTGTTTCCTTAACAGTCTAGGATAGCAGAATTACTAAAACATACATGCTTTCTATACTGTGACTAGAGACATTTTAGGGAATTGTTTCATTGTCTGTTGATTTCACTGAAAACACGGCTGTTTTCAATTCCAGAATAACTATCTCATTCTACAAACAGCCTACAAAGCGTTGGTAAATCAGAGGAAAGAAAAGTTTGTCCATTATTAGAAGTTACCAAAGGCTGGTATAAAAAAAGGGGCTAACAAGTCTATGGTTTGATGATACTCCCAGTCCTACATTTCAGACAGGGCAGGAATGTCTCAAATGGTGAGTTGTTACTTTGCCATGTGTGCAGGTTGCAGGTGAATGTCTGTGTATGCTTACGTTAAGACAGAGTGACACTTGTATCCTCCGCAATCGCTACCTTTGTTTCCTAATTTTTAAATGTGTGTGTGTGTGTGTGTGTGTGTGTGTGTGTGAGAGAGAGAGAGAGAGAGAGAGAGAGAGAGAGAGAGAGAGAGAGAGTCAGATTTCTTCTTCTACCTTTATGTGGCTTGGGGAATTGAACTCAGGCCATCAGGCTTACATAGTGAAAAATTTTACCTTCTACACCATCTCTCCAGACCCCTACGTAAGCTTTTGAGACAGGGTCTCTCACTGACCCTAGAGTTCACCAGTTTATCTATGCTGGCAGCTGGGAGCTCCAGGACCCACCTGTCTCCGCCTCCTGGCACTGGGGTTACAGATGTACTCAATCCACATTTCACTTGGATGCATGGGACCCAAACTCAGCATTTTACCAACTGAACTATCTCCCCAGCCTCTATTTTGCTTTTTTAAAAACATAAAACTATTCTTTGCAACAAGGTTTTAGTAAGCATTAGTCAGAGGGAGTGTGCATAATTACTGGTAGCAAAAGTGAGTACATTTACCCTTGAAATCTTGTCTGGAGTAATGGAGTCTTATATACAGTCCTAGTCCTTAAGATACTGTTTTTGAAAGTTACTTGGAGGCTGGAAAGACAGCTCATCAGGTAAAGCACCAGTCTGCCTCAATTTGCTCTCAGGACCCAACTAGCAGATGGAGAAAACCAACTCATGTGTGCCATGGCACAGGCATAATCACCTATGTGCGCACGCATGTGCGTGCATACACACACACACACACACACACACACACACACACACACACACACACGGGAGTGTTAAAAAATAAAGTCAAGTTGGACTGTGGATGTGGCTCAGTGGTTAGAAACACTGGTATCTCTTCCTATATCCAGTCCCTGGAGTCACAATGACCTCGTCTCAGCCTCCTAGGGCTGTACACACATGGTGTATGGAAAAAAAAATACAGGCAAAACACTCAAATACATAAAAACAAACAAATTAAAAGCAATCTTATTTGAGAGTGTTTGTACTTTAAGGGGGGAGGGTCTCTAATGCCACTTAAAAGTAAATTGAGTGGAAAAAAATGCATATATCAAATAATAAGAAAGAAACATTATTCTCACGTGAACATAATTTCAAAGGAAGGAAATATGTGAAAGAGAAGGAACGTGTGTGAAAAGCAACTCCCTGTGATGGAGTGACACAACACATTCCCCAGAATGGAGAGAGGCAAACTCTCAGCCTCCTCATCTCTGTGAGAAGAGAAGGCTCATCTGCCACTTTAAATTGATGATTTGTGATGTGATGTAATTCATATCCTATCCATATTCAATGATAACTAAAGAGGCAAACAACACAGAGACTCTTATTTACTATGAAATGAATCATAATGTTCAGTTTATATCTGTGCTACTTGTAGTCTTAGAAACCAAAGCTTTAAAGTGTGATAAAGTCAAGTGGGAGCCTGCGTCAGACAGGATAAAGAAATAAGCCACTTATGAATGTGTGAGCAGTGACTGACTGCATGAATTCCTGACAACTCCTCAATTCTTTTCTTTATAAATACTAGAGAACCGTTTGTTCTGGCTGGAACCCAGGCCTCATATACACAGGATAGTATTCTGTACTTTGAAATTTTGGGGGGGAGGAGAGGGGAGGGGGTTGTTTTCAGTCTTTTTGAGACACATGTCTCACTATGTAGAGCGTGTTTGGTGGTGCCCTGAATTCGATTGCCTAATTCTGGGATACAAAGAGGGTGCCACCAAGCCTGGCTGAAAGAGTTCTTGACCTACCGAGAGACACCATAGAGTGACCTTCCTAATCCTAGAAGATGAACATGATACTAAACCGTTAAGTAAAGTTTACAATAAAGTTTTTGGAAGTAAATTTAATTACTTTAAGCCCCATCCCTTTGAAGATTCTTTCTTCATTTCATCACACTTTAAACCTTTGTTTTCTAAAACTACAGAGTAGCATAGATATAAACTAAACATTGTGATTCATTTAATGGTATCTAAACTTCTCTATATTGTTCACCTCTTCAATTATTGAATATGAAATACATATGGATAAAACATGAACTACATCACATCACAAACCATCATCAATTTAAGTGGAAGATGAATCTTCTATTCTAAAGTCTCATGGTGCTGGGCTCCTTAAACAGGAATATGCGTGGAATTTAAGGCTAATGAACCTAATATCATAATCCTACTTTATGTTAAGAGTTTATTTCGAGCCGGGCGTGGTGGCGCACGCCTTTAATCCCAGCACTCGGGAGGCAGAGGCAGGTGGATTTCTGAGTTCGAGGCCAGCCTGGTCTACAAAGTGAGTTCCAGGACAGCCAAGGCTACACAGAGAAACCCTGTCTCGAATAAACCCAAAAAAAAAAAAAAAAAAAAAGAGTTTATTTCGAGCCAGGCGCACACCTTTAATCCCAGCACTTGGGAGGCAGAGGCAGGCAGATTTCTGAGTTGAAGGCCAGCTTGGCCTACAAAGTGAGTTCCAGGACAGCCAGGGATATAAAGAAAAACCCTGTCTCGAAAAACCAAAAAAAAAAAAGAGTTTCTTTTGGGGGAAGAGAGGAAGGAAGAAAAGGGAAGAGGGAGGGAGGAGCAGAGAGTGATCTTTGCTACTCTAACATAACGTGTGCATCTCCAATCTCCACCCTTATCTGACCTGCTACCTCCTTATTAGCAGGTTCCACAAGCATCAAGTACTCACAGGTCAGAACTGACCCAGCCTATGGCAGAAACTATACTCACAGCTAAGGTACGCTCTGCCAGCTACCACACCCTGGAGCTTAGGAACTGATAGACAACATTTTCTCTTCAATCAAGACTGTCCTTTCTATGTTCTCTCTCTCTCTCTTTCCCTCCCTCCCTCTCTCCCTCTCTCAACAAAGAGAATGACCTACTTTCTAGCTGAGCTTTAGGACTTTAGGAACCTATTTTTAATACAAATTAAGTTACCGCTTATTGGTTTCTAATTGAACAACTAAAACATAAAGCCCAGTTGTAAGCAGGCAGCTCCTCTTTAGCTGCTCTCTACGGTGACATTACTTGCTCGGTTTTATTATCTCTATGCACTTCCAGCAACTTCCTTTATAAACACATTCACTCTTCTCACCCCAATCCCTCCCTGAGAAGAGAGCTGTGCGTCTTCAGACTTTAGCAATGTGACTGACACTTCCTCCACACTTTATGGCAGACAACAAAAATAAAAAGGAGAGTTATGCTGGGAATTGGTCGAGTAGACGTTAGAAACCTAAGATTCATAGAAAATGTGATATATAAACTGGGAAAAATGAAGAGAAAATGATTATGGTAGTAATGAGACATGGAGATTTTACTTGAGAAAATAAAGCATTGTTCATAGAAACCAAATATTTTCAAAGTACCAAGAAAACATTAAACTCTACCATCAACTATCAAAGAGCAAACCCTGAATGTTTTCAAAGTGTATTGTTTTTAAAAATTCATAGTAATGTTGACTTTAACCACTATAAAATTTTAGTTTTATCTAACAAAATAAGGGAGATATTAGAATGTCACTGGAGTAATTTAAATGTGCTATCACAATACAAATGGTATCCTCCAGACAAAGCTCTTAGTACACCCTTAGTAGCCAGCAATCAAGAATTCACTTGACAATAGTGTAATTAATACACAGCCTCAATAGTACTATGCCTAAGGATTTCCTTACCCACAGTATAAGCAAGCACACACACAGTATCCTTTCTGTGTTCAAACTAAAGCATTAAAATGCCTGAGGAGCCAGGCAGTGTTGATGCACGACTTTAATCCCAGCACTCGGGAGGCAGAGGCAGGCGGATTTCTGAGTTCGAGGCCAGCCTGATCTACAGAGTGAGTTCCAGGACAGCCAGGGCTACACAGAGAAACCCTGTCTCGAAAACCAAAAACAAACCAACCAACAAACAAAGCCTGAGGAATTTAAAGGAGAAATGCCCAGAACAGTGCAGTTCCTTTTGTCCCTTCCACTGTGCAGACCGCAGTTACCTGCTGAGCGGCTTTACTTTCCCTTAGTGACCATTTCTACAGGGCATCAAACATATCCCCTTTTTGTCAAAACAGTTTAGGTGGGCCACGCAGATACTGTGACTCATCTGTACTAAAAGTCCCCTCTTACCTCACAGTTCATTAATAGCTGTATTATTTCTACAATTCTATCTACAGTTCTATCTGCTATGGAGAATGCACTGCAATTGACTATGTATCTCAAAGAGCCTGGGAAAACTGAACAATCACACCAAATCAGAAGAGGTTGTTGGGAAAACAAAGGAGAGCCAAAATAAATCATTTTGTGATTTATTGTTCAGGCTTTCTGAGCAGTCGTGTGATGGTTTGAGCATGCTTAGCCTAGGGAGTGGCACTACTGGTGTGGCCTTGTTGGAGGATGTGTTCACTGTGTGGGTGGGCAATGAGACCCTCCTCCTAACTATGTGGGAGTGACTCTTCTCTTAGTGGCCTTCAGATGAAGATATAGAAATCTCAGCTCCTCCTGCACCATGCATGCCTGCCTGGAAACTGCCGTGCTCCTTCCTTGATGATAATGGACAGAACTCCTGGACCTTTAAGCCAGCCCCAATTAAATGTTGTCCTTATAAGAGTTGCCTTGGTCATGGTGTTTCTTCACAGCAGTAAAACCCTAATTAAGACAAGTGGCATAGGCAAATGTGGCATGGTGACAGTGACTAGATAGCATTTTCTGCATGCTCTAACCAAGTGGTCTATGGGCAACATCTCAAACAGGGCTTACTATGTAGTTCAGTAGCAACTGCATCTGGCATGGCACTCTTGGTCCCAGCCCACCCTGCTCCTCAGAGCTGCTTCCACAGACACCGTCTTTACTGGTTCAGTTGTATCTATACATCATCCCAGTATCAAATCAAATAACTGATAAGCAGGAAGTAGAATAAAAGGCGGAATAGAAGAAAGTTTTGGTCTGTTCAAAACTTCATTTGAAAGGGGGAAAAAATCTCTACTAGTATTTGGAAATGAGTTGCATCAAAATTAGACCCATAAAAACAAAGGACTGATTTCAGTTGCAAAGTTTATAAACAAGTATAGTGATACAGAAACAAAGACTTAACTAGCAGCAACTATTTTCTTAATTGCATCACTTCCAACTGGACCAACTATCTAGAGCTTATAAAATTTTCCTGGGTATGAATTTTAATAAAAACATTTAAACAATTAGTACTGAATAAATTAAGAATTAAGCCAAAGAAATGAACGCAGTTCTTCCCATTCTTGATAACAAGCTAGAAACCCAGCATGGGCTGCACATACCTTTTTGAGATGTCCTAGTCTAAGTTTAAAAATTTCCTCTTGTTCATGATACTCTGCCAGAGTCAGCCTGTCAAAAGTGAAATTTTAAGTCTACATTGAGATTAATGCTTAGTACTTTTTAAAATTAAAGACTAACAAAACATGATAAAAAAACAAAAACAAAAAAACTCAAACAACTAAATATACAAGTTAAAATACTGGTAACTTGAAGCCTAAAATACAGAGGTCGAAAAGCCCCTTTATGATCCTCTTCAGCACAATTTACCATTTCTGCTTGGAGTAACTAACTACTATGCAATGGGTGCTATGTACCAAGTGATGCTACAGAAGTCAGAAATTAAGACCTTACCTATGGAGAGAAGAACAGTTTCTTAACACTCTATTTTGAAATTACAATCAATAGTAAGGATGCAGAGGTAGAAAAATGAGGGGGAAAACCTTAACCAGCATGTGCTATGAAGGAAAAACCAAAAGGTGGCATGATGATTACTTAATTCACTCTGGTTACTAGCCATGGGGAGAAGAGCGGGGAGGGCATCCTTGACATTGGTTATAGCAAGCGAGAGCCTTAGAACATTGTTGGTATGTGAAAGCAGAAAAAGAAAAAGATCCTGTATTCGATAAAGAAAAAGTGGAACAAGATTTTTATGCTGTGGCTCAACTCTGAAAGGCTAGCATCCATCACACCCAAGTCCTTGTTTGAAGCTATGTATGTGGTTCTGAGAGGACGTGGTAATAAAGCAATGCTTCTATCCCAGTGCCATTCAGTTCCTTCAGCAATACTCAGTATAAAGTCTATTTTCCTTTAAGTTCATTACTTCCAAAACAACAGCAGTCAAAAGAAACAAACCAAGGAATCTAGGTAGTATTCCACTAACATCCTCTTAAGAGCAAAGCAGTAAAACCTTCAGATTGTCTCCCTATTCTCAGAGTAACACAATACAGGGCTATACTGAAAATAGCAACTGTAGCCAGCTACTGAAGCTGGGCACAGTACATGTGGGGTTGATGTTTGTAGTAGGTGTGAGAACACACTCCCTATAACTGCAAAACCTTCACAGTCCCATTTACTCATGAGGGTCTCAGCCACAGCCCAGTGTGGGCTAAAAGCTTAGGACCCTGTCACTACCTGCAGCTCCAGCACCAATATTCTGATGTTTGTCAGTACCTGCATACATGTGACATATATTCACATAAATAAAAATTTATCTTAAAAAGAGAAGGAAATGTATGTATTTAGATCAAGGAGACTGGTTAATCTAAAGAAACAGGATCTCTTCACTCAGAATAACAGAGCTAAGCAATGTTAACAAAACAGCTTTAAGTAGCAGTTGTTTTTATTATGTGCTTTAAGATGATTAAAATATATATCCTCTTAAGCAAATCAATTTGTCATGTTGCTTAAGATAAAAATCTTTCATGCACACAAATATAGGAACGCATAGCTCATTTCTCTCCATATAAATCATAACTGTTATTAAAGTATTAATAACAGATAATAGACAGCTCCTATTACAGACATGTGTTTATCTATTTAGGAGTTTAAATAGGCTCCTAAATACAACTATCAGTAGGTTTATGTAAATTTGAAAGTAAACGATGACAGCCTTCCAAGTGAGAGAGAATCCTTAGTTTGTTTAGCCGGGGTATCACTGTACAGTCCTAATAAGCCAGGATGGTCTAAGAGACCCCTAGCCTCTGCCTCCTAGGTGCTGGGATTAAAAACACTTAATAATAATTGAAGAGTATTAGGATTACAAAGCAGAAACAACAGAAATTAGGTTTTAAGCCAGTTTAAAAGACACCTGACAAGCAAGAAAATACACCTAAAACTTCAAAGTGACAGAGCACAAGTTACAGTATCAGACTGCGGAGGGCTGCAAAGCATAGCTCATTGGATTATTACAGCTCAGGAAACTTCTACTGAATATTTAATCAGAAGCTCCAAACAAGTATTATAAGGAAAACATTTTTAACGTGAAAGAAAAATTCTCCCTATGATCAGGATAGGGCAGGGTGCTGTTTTCACTACTTCTCCTCACAACTACATTGAAAGTAAGAGCAGAAAAACGTATCCTAAGTGTACAGAAAGAATAAAAGTATCTTCACAGATAATACAACTCTACATGTTAAAAAAAATCCTAAAGAAAAGCACAAGGATAAAAATCTGTTAAATAAATTCTGGAATGCTCTAAGGCATGAGACAACATACAGAAATCATTACTTCTACAAGACTACAAACAGCCACAGAGGATTAACAAACAATTCCCATTTCCACAGCATTCAACAGAAGCCAAATGAGAAAAATCAAGGAATAAATTTAAATCAAGAGGTTAAAGACTTTTATGTTATAAAATACTGCTAAAGAATTAAAGGTCCGGGTATCTACAGGGGCAGAGTTAAAAGACTAGGCGTCTATAGAGGCAGAGGTAAATAAAGAACTAGGTTATTTATAGAGTAGAACTAAAGGACCAGGTATCAATAGGGGCGGAGTTAAAGGACCAGGTATCAATAGGGGAGGAGTTAAAGGTCTAGGTGTCTACAGGGGCAGAGTTAAAGGACCAGGTATCAATAGGGGAGGAGTTAAAGGTGTAGGTGTCTACAGGGGCAGAGTTAAAGGACCAGGTATCAATAGGGGCAGAGTTAAAGGACCAGGTATCAATAGGGGCGGGGTTAAAGGACCAGGTGTCTCAAGAGAAGAACTAAAAGACCAGGTGTTAAAGGACTAGTGTCATTAGGTATAGAGTTAAAAGCCCAACACCTTTAAGATAGCCACTGTGTTGCTAAATATAGAACCTTAGTGCTTTTTAAACCAACAGTTTGGTATTCTAATTGGAATTAGAACAAAATTAGAAATGACTTGAAGAAGTGATTTTGAGATAGAATTTGAAGAAGTGGCCATGTTGGTCTGTTCATGTAGTGTCAGATTTTTGGAAGCCTGAGACAGGAGGACTGCTTGAATCCAGAAATTAAAGATCACCCCGGCAAAGGATTTGACAAAAATGGAACCGAGGGGAGACAAAGGAAAAAGGAAGAATAATGAATGAATGCCAGAAACTGGGGTATAATAGTGCAGAAAACACAAGACCTAGGCAGTATGTGTGTAGAGGGACAAATGGAGCTGTGTTTGTAATGTATGAGAGCTCTGCTTCCTGCTCACTGCTTTAAAAGTTCCTGTCGTGGCAGGAATGAGGGTCAAAGAACCTTTTCTCAATAAGGAGACACAAATGTGTCTATATAGAACATCCAAGGGTATCTACATCTTTATTCACATAAATCTTGTACAACTTCCCAAATCTTCTATAAACATGTAACTATTATCTAAGCATCTTTGTTCTTTGAATTACAAAGAGCAATTAACATAGAAAATTTAGAAAACAAAACAGAAAAAAGAAACAACTGTCTGAAACTACCTGTGAACTACATTTACACATTCAGAAAATAAACCACCAACAATATTAATTTGAGCACTGCAGTGGCATAGGCAACTGATCCAGATACAAAAGGGGGTAAATCCCACTCTCCACTTAAAACATGCAGGCTTGGAGATTTATGTCAGAGATAACTTTTCAGTTAACATCTTTCCTGGCTATAACTACTTTTGTTTTTGCTATATTAATTACGAATAACATTATTATTAGCATTCTTGCTCACTGCTAACAATGTAAGTGAAAATTTTAAAAGCTTACAGTTGTGGTAAATTTGGCCTAACAAAGGGATCATTTTCTGCTCCATTGACTGCCTTGTTTTTTCTTTGTTTTGGTTCAGAATTGGTAGCAGGTGCCTGAGAATTATTAGCTGTGGGAGGTTTGCGTTTGGCGAGAAGTTTTCTTTGCCGTTCAATATCTTCCCTTTGTTGATTCACCCATTCTTGTTGCCTGTGTAAAAAGGAACAAATGAAAACACATTAATCTCCTATTATTTTCCACAACTAAAAATATATCAAAAGGATTACATAATGTAAAACTTTATTCTGTTGGCCCCACTCTTTTGAACAATTTTAAACATATACTTAATTGTTTTGTGTATGAAAGTTGTTTGTTCATTTGCTTTTTAGACAGGAGCTCAGTGCGTAGCCTTAACTGGCCTGGAACTCAAAGTGATCTGTCTGCCTCTACTTCTGAATGCTGGGATTAAAGGTGTGCACCAACACAACCAACTGAGTGTGTTGCCTGTATGTACCTATGTATTCATGTGCATCACAAGTGTGTTTGGTGCCTCTAAAGGCCAGATGAGGCTATCAGTTCACCTAGAACTGGAGTCACAGAAAGTTGTGAGCCATCACCTGCATGCTGGGAACCAAACCTTGGGCTTTAGGTCCTTGGGAAGAGCAGCCAAGTGTTCTCAACAGCAGAGTCATCTCTCTAGCCCCATGAGTCCCACTCTGGTGAAACAAAACATCCTACAGGTCTCACTTCATACAGTCTTTAAATGAAGTGTTCCCTAAATCTCCAGATAAGAGGAAGTATGTGGTTACACAGTATTTCATAGTATCTTGTCCTTACTGAAAAATACCTTCCCTATAAAACTTCATCAGAATGAGTTTGGTTAGGCTAATCTTTTCATAAAAATAGACAGTGTACATATTACACACATACACACACACACACACACACACACACACATTCTATTTTATTCTTACTATCTAGCATGGTGATCAAAATATACTAGTATACACACTAAGATTCTTTTAAATAAATGAACTAAAAACAAAACAAAGCAAAACCCAAGCCCCATCTAATCAAAGTTTTAGATATATTTTAAACATATGTTTTATCATCCAACAATATTTTAGATAAGCTTTTAAAAGGCAAGGGAAATTTTAATATGAAGTGATACTTTCTTAAAACAGTTGGTATTTTGAAATAAAATGACGAGTAAAAAAAAAAAACAAAAAAAACAAAAAGAAACTTGAAATTTCTACCTGTTACATTAATAAATACAAATTTAATAGCACTTCTCATTGACATATCTAAAACAATTTTCCAAAGAGTTGAGAGTCTGCAAACTAGTGGATTATTATGTCTATTACAGAATTATAGGCTGGTTGTAGACCTGTAATCTCAGAGTATGTGTGTATGGGGGTAGGGGATTGCAAGTTCAAAAGAAACTTAGGTTACAGAGCAAGCCTAGCATTAAAAGTTGGGGGGCATGTACAAAGTGCATGTGTGGCGGTTGGTCAGAAGACTAGGCCCCAGGGATACAGCTCAGTCTGTCAGGATTGGTGCAAGTGTGTTAACCTGATGAGTAACCTCAACAGCCAAGAAAGGAACTTATGTTCAGCCTTTCTCAGCCTAAAATACACTAAGTTTACTCTGATTGTAATCGTGTCCCTTTTAGGTCCACTATCACGTCAAGAAAGACAATTTTATAGCTCCACGTGGTGATACTATTAAGATTTAAAGCACACAATGTTTATCCCACTCTACTCTTCAACAGGGACCCCAAAACTCTGACTTTGTGGCCGAGTTCTTTTTCTGTGGCCTTGGTGAGGGAGCAAAACTAAGAAAAGAGTGAAAGAAACAAGAACCACGATAGAAAAATCTCAAAAACTGCAAAGTACAAATGGGATGCTAACTCTTTCTGTACGGATGCAGGAGTAGCACAATGTGCTCTTACTTAATGAAAAGCAAACACAGGGCCAGGGGTGTGCAGCACAGGAGTGGAGCACTTGTATAGGACTTGTGAGCCTTTTAGTCAGATTCCCCAGAACCTCACAAAAACAAAACAAAACAAAAATTGTCAATGTATTTAAAGGGGCTAGAGAGATGGTTCAATGACTAATGTTATTCCAGAGGTCCTGAGTTCAATCCCCACCAACCATATGATGGCTTATAACCATCATGAGATCTGATGCCCTCTTCTGGAGTGCAGGTATACATTCGGACAGAGCACATACATACATTCATACATACAATTTTTAAAAATGTATTTTTAAAAAGAAGCCATAAGTACAAATAAACAGTCTAGAGGTAAATAAAAAATTAATGGGACGGAGATAGAACATATATCCTGTTATTCAAGGATCACAATCTGGTTCAGAGATTATTCATTTACATTACTAATTTTTCATTTATTTATTTCTCTTCTCAATTTCTAACCAATCTAGGTTATAACAATGAACATAAACATCATATGACAACACACAGTAAGTCCTCAATTAGTTCTTATCAGTGATAGGATATGAAAGTAATTTTGCTCTTTTAAGAGAAATATAACTACTGACATAGCTAATAATATTTTATTTCTTAAATTATTTTTCCTTTATTTTTATTTTATGTGTTCTGCCTGCAGATGTGTCTGTGTACCAAGTGCATTCCTGATGCCTGATGAGGTAAAAAAGAGAACCCTGGATGCCCTGGGACTGAGATGAAAGATGACTGTGAACTGCCTTGTAAGTGCTAGGAACTGTACCTGGGTCCTCTGGAAGTGTATTCAGTGCTCTTAACCACTGAGCCACCTCTCCAGTCCCTAATACTTTAGACTATGTACATAACTGTAGGACAGTCATGGCTGAGTTTAATAGCAGAGATTTTTGCTCACAAAATATTAAAAACTATGGGTTTTATCTCAAACCTATTTCCTGCTTTCTACTTTAGCATTCAGAATTTTATTCCAAGTATCCATCTTGATAAATGTGTGAGTTATTGTGTATGAGGCAAGGGAAAGATTCTTTTCCTTAGGCACAGAAGTCAGGTTCTGCTGACTTTAACAGATAAGAAATGGGAAAAAAAGACAAAAGTAAAAAGGTACACACAGAGGTGTGCACCTCCAGTCCCAGGAAGCAGGAGGCGGCAGAAATATCAGTTGAGTCCAGGGACCAACTTTAGCAGCACAGCAAGGCTCCATTAAACATAAATTCTAGGAGACAGAGGCACACACTTTCTAGTCAATACATGCACATCACCACCAGGAGTCTGTTTTTTATTCTTCTAGAATATTCTTTCTAAGTCAAGTAGAAAAAAATAAGGGTTGAGCAAGATTACTGAGTGGTGAAGAAACACTTGGCGGGAAACACCGAGTCCCAGTCAGAATCCCTAACTCAAAATACAAGGTGAAGAGCAACTGAGGAAAACATCTGACATTGACCTCTCACCCCCACACACACAATGTTTAAAAAGGTTTTTGTTTTTGTTTTTTTTTAAAAGGAAAGTACATTGTACTCTTTGGATGAATGCTAATTATGTAAGAATTCTGTTAAATATTGTAGCTGTGTTATCCCTTTGCTATTCTTTTCATATGTGCAAGTTTTAGGAATTCAAATAGTAAATAGATATTGAACCTAATTTAAAATTTATAATCCTTTAATGAAAATCCAAACTACTAATTTTAAAAAGTGCAACAGTGAGGCTGGAGAGGTGGCTCAGGGTTTACAGGCACACGTCACTCTTCCAAGGACCAGCACCGCAGCTCAAAGTTGCCTGTTGCTTCAGTCTGATGCCTATGCCTGTGTGTACACACACACACAAACACAATCAAAACAATAACTTTTAAAAATTGTAAACATTACTAACTTCACAAGATTCTGAAATGCAAAACCATCTGTCCACTGTTCTGTAAAAGAAGCGCCGTGTCTAACTGTGGTAAAGTGCCCAAGGCGCAACCGATCTTGCATACTCTTCTCTCTGCTAGACAATTTTTCTTGTGTACTCTGAAAATGAGAAAAAAAATCATTATAGTCATTCAAAATTTTCCATCCATCCATCTATCCACTCATTCATTCATGATACAGGGTTTCTCTGTGTAGCCCTGGCTGGCCTGGAATTTACTCTGTAGACCAGGTTGGCATTGAGCTCAGAGATTCATCTGCCTCTGCCTCCCCAGGGCTGGGATTAAAGACATGAGCCACCACCGCCAGGCTCTTCATTCACATTTTAAAAGCATGAAAGGAAGAACAAACTACTACTAAGGGAAAAGAAAATTTAGTAATAACTCACCTTTTCAATAAGTAGTTTCTTGCTCATAGATATGCACTTATTTAATCTTTCTTTGTATTTTTCAAGTAATTTCTGTTGATCATCTATTTGCCGCCTGAGATCACAGTTGGCCTACAACATGAGTAGAAAATGAAAGGTCTAGAATCAGTGTGTATGAAAATCTTAGTGATTGTTTTGAATAAATTAAATAGATGAGATAAACAACAATGGTCTATTTATTATCAAACATTAACTGCATAGCAGAAAGTACCAAAAATGTACATACGCATTCTGGACATTTATGTGTATATTCTAAGGTATACATTTTTGGCTATATCATCTGAATCTAAGTTTAGTTCCTTATTTGTAAATAAGAAGTATAACCTAGTTTAAATGTGTATCGTAAGTGTAACACATGTAAGAGGAAATGTGAATTTCTTCTTTCACACTACCAGATCCTCGCAAGCACCCTCTGTACTGGGTGTAAGGACGACACTGTCATTTGCTGACCCAATGAACTAATTCACCATCCTTCCTTGAACAGGATGCAGATTCTGTTCACTCTGCAGGTAGCTATTACTCAAAGAGGAGACTTCTCTCTAACTCCAGGGAAGTCTGACTAGCCTATCACTATAGGAAGAGAATCACTTCTGTGGCCTGCTGAGATACCCCACGCCTCAAATATTCTCAATCAGGTCTGAAGGAAAGCCTAGCAACTTCACTTTTTCAATCAATGCCGCTGCTACTACCACTAAGTACTAAGACCCCCAAGTGTCACTGAATCATGCAGAAATCAAAGTGGGTAATACTTTTAAAATGTTGGGAGAAAGTAAATGCCAACCTAAAACTAAAAGCAACAAAAAGAGACTTAGCACAAACAGATCCTCACTTTTTAACACAAACAAAGCCTCAACCTGGTTTGAGAACCAGTATGGATGTTTAACTTGAACAATTGACCTCAAAATTTTATTAAGATTCCAGATAGCCAAAACAAAGAGCACTTGTTCAACTGCACATCAAGGGTGTTCTCATGGTGTCTCCCCCCTACCCGTGTGTGTGAATCCTGCTGTTCTCCTCCTGCCCCCAGTGTACTGGGTTTATGGGCATGTACCATGTATACCGTATGTCAAGATTTAATATAAAGCCATGGTAATTACAATCACTCTAATTTTCTTCTTGCATAATAAAGGAAAAGATGTTTAATTCTAAACTGATATGAACCTAGTCAAAAGACTACAGATCCCAGCTTCTCTTACAAAGAAATTTAAGTAAATTCGGTAGAATATTCAAAAAGGACACATAGAGAATTGTACCTTTTGTGATTCTTTTCCCTGGTATCTGCTTAGAACACAGACACCGTGACTGTGACTATTTTTATTTTGGACCCACAGGTAACCTTCAAGATGGAAGCCATGCACTGAAGACAGGAAGCAAGCTGCAGAAGGAGCCAAGGTCTCATCAAATTGTGGGGCAATTAAATCTAGGTGGCTGCCACTTCTATTCTTTCTTAAAATACACTTCTATCTCATGTGAAGTACTGTTGTTTATACTGTGTTACTAACAAAGACAACTGCAAAATGCTAAAATAGTGTTTCAGGACTGATCCAGTAATACACAAAACAGAACATGGACATAAGAGAGAAGTAGGTATACTGCATATGGAAATAAGATTTAATGGTAGAGCCTTAAGTATAGAAATGAACTTTTTAATTCAACTGGATAATTGGTTATATAGGAAGAAATTAAAATGAGCCTCGTTTTTCAGTAAAGACCTCTTTAGGCTTTTACAATCAGTTCCTTTGGAATCTTTGATAAAGTATACACAAAGTATAAACTATAAACTTATAACATGTAAAAACAATCATCAAAAAGAAAGTATGATGTAATGAAAATACATTCCACAAAGTGGAAGAAGCCAACATTAAATAAAACAAACAAACAAACAAAAAACCCTAAAAACTGAAAGCTAGGGAACATCCAGTCTAATAAAAAGTGAAAAGGTGGCTATGGATACAGTCCAGAGGCGCGGCACTTGCCTAGCATATGGGAGGTCCTGGGTTTGTTTGATCACCAGCACCAACACCAACATACACACATGCATGCACATACACAACTATAAGGAAACAAAAGTAATGATGAAGACATATATCATTGATGCCAGAAGAGTGGGTTAGCAGTAAGTGCTGTGACAGAGCAGTGTTCCAAGGTTACAATGGAGTCACAGATGTTGGTGCTATTAAGCTATGGCACTACTGGTTCACAGTGTTGGCTTGAATTACAATAGTTGGTAGAAGCTCTTAAATTTATCAACATCCAAGCTACATCAATTTAATCAGAACTCCACGGGAGAGAATTCAAAATTAGTACTTCCATCAGGTAGGTGATCCTAAGGTATTGCAAGGGAAAAGAAATCCTGCTTTATGCCTCACTCACATTCTAAGTATACTTTTAGAAATGTTTTTAAATGTTTTGTGTATGTGCATGATGTATGGATGCACAGCCATGGCACGTGTGTGTAAGCTGCATCTTTGTGGTCAGTTCTCTCCTACGTTTATGTAGGTTCTGGAGATCAAATTTAGATCTCCAGCCTTGCATAGCAAACACTTTTATCTGCAAAGCCTCTTGCCAAATACCTTAGATTTATTTATTTACATACTTTCAGATTTACTTTATGTGTATATGAGTGGTTTTGCTGGCATATATATCTGTGAAGCACATATATGGAGTGCCCAAATGGGCCAGAAGAGCACTTCAAATTCCCTTGCCAATCCTGAATTTATTTTTAAAAATAAAGCTTCCATTAAAAATCTCACAGGATTATGGCAGTAATTACATCCTTAATGGTATCTGATGTCAGGCAGAGAGCAATAAACTATTTAACAGAAATGGGTTATCTGACTAGAGGTAGACGACCAAATAAAAAATTATAAACCTACCTCTACTTCTTCAACAATTTCTCAATTTCACACTCACAGAGCTAATCACCTATTCTGACTTTAAAGTGGGTATTTTCAACATTTGTCTTTTATTTGAACTAGGAGTGTGTATATCTGTATATAGATGTGTAAGTGCTTGCAGAGGCTAACCACTGAGCCATCTCGAGCCCCTAAAGTGGATTATCACATACACGAAAAAGTTTATTGTTTTTAAATACAGAACACTGTCATATTTAGTATTTTCTCAATAGTTTAACTGCTGCCAAATTAAATCACATGATTTCTTCCCATGACATATTACTCACCCTGAGCAAATCATCAATCCGGCCTTCCTTCTTCTCCAGGTCTTGATTTTTAGTACTTTCTAATGCTGCCAATTTCAGCATTGTAAGATCAGTCTAAGTGAAATAAAGATATTTTTTTATTATCTCTACTATATACATTATATATAAATGTCAGGGTAGATTTTACCAACTTCAAACAGTCAAGAAAAATAGTTTGTGTAAAAAGACATCCCCAGACACCTTAGTGTAGTTTTAAGTGTAAATGCTGAAAACCTTGTATACAATTTATTAAAGCTCATACACAAATGTTCACACTATATATATATTGAAGAGTGTTAACCTTAGCTTTGTAAAACCAGCTTTTAAGCTGTTTATAACTGACAGGTAAAGACTGCTTCTATTTATCTGATGGGTATGTTTTGATCATGCTGACCTTGAACTCTTAGAGACCCGCCTGCCTCTGCCTCCAGAGTGCTGGGATTAAAGGCATGTACCACCACACCCAGCTCACACACAACAGTTTGGACACGATCCAGGAAGAGTAAAGAAAATATACTGTTATGGTGTCAAGGTGTTCCATCAAAAGATCAACTCTCCAATTTTAAGTCTGAAAAAGTATTAACTAAATGAACAAACCAATGAATGAATAGCGGTGTAAACTAGGAATACAGTTTAGTGGCAGAGCATCTGCCTGTTACTTGCACTGGTGCCCAAATTCAATCCTTGGCACCAGAAAGCAAAGCAGAAATAAAAAACTTTCAAAAACGTACGATCTGTGTTCAAAATTCATAAAACTGAATATTAATAGTAATAATGACATTAATATATCTAAGTAATTTGATATATAAACATATAGACACTGAAATGACTTTAGTATTCACTTATAACCAACACAGCAGCATTATGAAGATACTGACTATATATATGCATATACATATGTATATATATGCATATATATGTATGTGTATATATATGTATGTACACACACACACACACACACACACACACACACACACACACACACACTGTTTTATTGCCTGAGACATCTGCTCAAATATGTCACAGAGGGCAAGCCGGTGCTAAGTTGGATGCTTCAGTTCCTCTACCCTGCAAATGTTGTAGTCTAGTAAGTCAGCTCTTGCGTTTAATTTTGCTTTACAATTATATACAGAACAAACCATAAACATTTTAATTGTTAATACAACTGGTTAGATTTTTTTCCTAAAAGTCATAGGAAATTTTAAAACTATTACTTACTTGAGTGATCTTAAAGGATAACTGCTTTGGTTGTACAACAGGGTGGTCCCCGAAAGCTAATGCAGTAGGAGAAGGGCTATTCGGTCGAACCTGAAAATTAGGGTAAAACTTCTACCATAAAAGTTTCTACTCAGCAACAATTACTTAACATTTCTGAAAATGTTTATCTAGTAATACCTTTAAAACACTTTTAATCATCATTAAGTCATCCAACAAGCATTCCTGAGTACCTCCTGTATGAGAACCAGTGTGAACAACCATACATTTCGTGACCTAAAGAAGCTTGTATTCAGGTCCACAAAAGCTTAATGCTTTATAAACAAAGTATAGCCAGGACAAAAATATTAAAAAGATCCTCATGACTAAAAGAAGAAATCACTGAGCAAGGTGCCTCATGTTTTTAATCATGTTTTAAAGGCAGAAGCAGGTAGATCTCTGTGAGTCCTGGGCTAGATATACAAAGACCCTGGGGGTGGGGGTGAGAAAGAAAGAAACAAACAAAAATCATAAAAATCTAGATTTTTTAGTACTAAAATAAAAATACATAGTCATAAGTACTCTAAAAATCACACATTTATTAATGAGTTCTATGGTTTAAGTCTGTAAACAGGGATGGCAACACGGAACTAATGTTATATTAGCTTTCAAATTTGAATCCTAAGCCATCCTTTGCAAATGTCCGTGTATGGCATCCCATGGAACAAAATGGAAAGACTTGACTAAGTATGTCTACAGACAATGAGTAAAAGAGGATATAATGAAAGGGTGCTTGAATAAGTAAGACAAAGTCCAGTTTTTTACCAATTTATAATTCATCTTCAAATTATAGAAAGCTAACATTATTTTTCTGGTTAAATATGTCCAAGTAAATGAAAAATAAAATTTAAGATGCAAAACAACGTACATAAAAACTGTGTCTTAAAATGTTAGAAACAAAAATGTTACAGGCTAATTCTAATAACTTTTTTCTAATGCTGAACTGAACAGCCCATCTTTTCCTTAAAATTTCCCCTAAATAATTGATGATTATTTCCATGTTAAGAAATTTAACCAAAAACAAGGCTAAAAGTCAGAAATTAATAAGTGAATAAAAAGAGATACTGTAATATTTATGGTAGCCCACAGGCTCTACTAATTTTTTTTTTGGTAGCAAAATAACATTACCTGGATACAAACAATCAATGCAGGAAACCTTCAGCTTAAAAACTCACTTAAAAAAAAAGTTAAGGGGTTCAGGATGGCCCTCAACTCTCTCTATAGTTGTTGACTCTAAATGCCTTGGGATTTAACTTTTATTTATTTACTTATTTATTTTATGTGTATGGGTGTTTTGCCTACATGTATGTCTGTGTACCACATGCGTGCCTGGTTCCTGTGGAGGCCAGAAAGTATTTCAAATGCCCTGGAACTGGACTTAGAGATTTTGGTGAGCCAGCATTTTGAGTGTGAGAAATTGAACCTGGGTCTTTTGGAAGAGCAGCCAGAGTCCTCGTAAACACTGAGGCATCTCTCCAGCCTCGATCTTGACTTCCCAATTCTCTTTCTCTTTTAAGTGGTGGGATTACAGGCATACAGCACAACACCTGGCTAAAAAACTCCGGTTCAAAAATAAAAGTTCCAGAAGAATCAGGTCATTAAAGAAGATTCAACTATGCCACTGAAGTGATTTCCCTTTTAATACATAAATATGACTATATAAAAGTATATACAAAACAAAAGTAGCACATTTTAAGTTATTCAATATGTATAACCTCTAAGGCAAAGACAACGCATTAAAACCTTGAAAAGTAAAGCTTACAGATGAGGAAGGAGTGGAATGTGAGTGTGAGTTTTGCGGAGAACGGATTGCTGGAGGGATGCCTCTTACTGGACTCGAGCCATTTCCACCTTGGTACTGCGAAAAGAAATAGGAAAGCACAGTTGCTATTTCAGACTTGGTACTAAGGAATTAATTCAAGTATATCTCTTTTTTATTTCTAGTGCCGGGGAGTGAATCCATGGCCTCACACAGATGGTCTACGTCCCAGACCTAATTATACTCTGCTTCAGATAAAAATCAACCAGTAATTTAAATGGGTGCAGAAAAAGCAAGAACAAGTTCAGCTATATAAAGCCCAAGACTATATCATATAACAAACGATGCCTAATCTTCTGAGTGTAATTTGTTATACTGTGGTTTACTCAATGACAAATAAATCACCCCCAAAATGAACGTATTTATATTTTTCCTCCAAAGTTTAGCAGTTTCCCTATAAATTTTTCTTTAAAGGAAACCAGTCTCTAATACCAAAATTTTTAAAATATTTACATATAATTTTAGTAAACACAACTACCTTAGAATCATTCACAAGATCTGTTATGATATCCAAATATTCGGTGCATTATATAAAATAATTATACAGAACAAATCTTTTCCCTGTAACAACAAAAAACTCTTTACAAACCCCATTCTTTCTTATGAAATATATGCAACTGCATATAGAAGCCAACAACCTGCCCCACAGTAATTTCTTCCTAGCTCATGCTTCTATGCCAAGAGCAGAAGGAAAGAGCTCACTGCTGCTTGGTTGCTCTAGGAGTAGAGTTTATTGTCTACTTCACCACTTATTAATTTTAACATAAAGTTTGATATGAATGTCAGAGATGGAAAATGGCTAGGGTGTTCACTAAACAACTTTCTGCAACCCAATAATTTTTCTTTATTCACTTTATCTAGGGCTTAGTTGATCATCTAGCACATAGTAGGTATTCAAGAGACTATGATTACTTGAATTTATCCCTACCCTGAGCACAAGTTCTTAATGATATTAACCCTGACTGGCTTAACTAAATAAAGGGCAGTGAATAATTTGGGGTTAGAAACAGTTTTACAAAAAAAAAAAAAAAAAAAAAAAAAAAAACCACTCTCTCACCCACAAAAAGAAAAAGAAAAGCTTTGGAGATTTGTGTTGTCTGAACTTAGCTCTTGTCTTAATCAGCCAAATCTGCTCTTACAAAGTGAAGACAACCTTTTCTACTGAAGAAATAGCATTTGTTGTTTTAATAAGCAATCAATATTTTGAAACAGAAATTGGAAACCAAAAGAATGCAGAAACAAGAACATAGTCTAGATTAAGAAAGACTGAAAGCAGGCTGGCTAGAAGGCTCAGCGGGTAAGAGCACTGACTGCTCTTCAAAAGGTCCTGAGTTTAAATCCCAGCAACCACATGGTGGCTCATAACCACCTGTAATGAGACCTGATGCCCTCTTCTGGTGCATCTGAAGCTACAGTGTGCTTATTTATAATAATAAATTAATCTTTGGGCCAGAGCAAGCAGGGACTGAGAGAGCAGAGGTCCTAAATTCAATATCCAACAACCACATGAAGGCTCACAACCATCTGTACAGCTACAGTGTACTAATATACATAAAATAAATAAATAAATCTTAAAAAAAGAAAAGGAAGAAAATTAAAGAAAAGGCAAGGCAAGGCAAGGCAAGGCAAGGCAAGGCAAGAAAGACTGAAAGCATGGCTATTTTTTTTTTTCAGGGCTTGAGAGTCATATCTCTTATCCATTATTTAGTTTCCATCCACAGGGCTCAATGTTGGTAGGAAGGTTCTACTGTTACTCTAACTCAGTCTGTCATCCAGGTAGCTACTTTACTTCATCTGCAAAAAGAACACTACTAGCTAACTTTATCTACAATACGGGTTGCTTAACCAAGAATATAAGTACTCTAAAAGTTTTTCATGTTCCTAGCAAAGAAATACCGCACAATGTTAACAATATTCTCAAATGTTGACCTTGTACTTCAAAGAAATGATTTTCAACCTGCAGAAGAACTACACTGGATTAGGAACTAGAAATAATTCTTAATAAACTTACTTCAAAATAGTCGCTAATCTTGTGGCCACGTCCCCCAATACTTTTTCCTAAAATATAAAAAATAAAAATTATATAGATTTAAAGGCCAGTCATGATTATCTAACATTTATTACATCAAAAAGAGCAAAGTGCCAAATTAAAATATAACTTATTTAATAAGAAGCATATAAACCCATTTATTTAAGTGTGGCATTTTAATAAGGTAATGATGAGTATTAAAAATACTAATAATCTTTAAACATTTAGAAAATCTAATCAAATCACATTTTAATAGAAACATGCCAATTTATGGAAGTAGTAATTGCTGAAAACTCAGATAAATAACATTAGAAACCCCCTGTCTCTTTCTCTCTCAACCCTCTCTCTCCTTTGTTGGAGAGTGGTTAGGGGTTGAAGCTGAGGGCTTCAGCTATGCTACCATTGAGCTGCATGGTCAATCCCTCATCAAACGGAATTTGATCTTTAAAACATTACTAATGTTTCTTAATAATCTATTAATCCCAGAAAAGAAGAAAAAAAACAATAAACTAAAAAGACAAATGGCAACTTTGTATCTGACAAACTAAACCACACTTTGTTAAGAATAGAAGTGAAACCCAGCTTTGGATGATGCAAACCCTAATCTAACATGCTGGGCAGACAACCATATGCTTATTGTCAATGTTATTTTGTAAAATGTTTTGATTTTCTTTGTCTTTTTTCTCTTTTAGTTAGGGTCTCACTGTGTTTTCTAAATGCTGCAAATTTACAGGATGTATGTTTTAAAAGTCTACTTTTTACAAATTGTCCTTAAGACCATATTGCTAAGGAGTCTTGTGACAGGTCACACCATCCTTTTTATGTTCTGCCCTAAAATGCAGTTCTATGAGGTTTAAAGAACCTAATGCTATTAAAATTTTTTGAACAACAGTTTCATATCAATTTATTTAAGTCAGACTAGATTGCAGAGACTTATCCTAAAGGAATGTTCTTTTCTGTCTCTGATAACATCCCTGAAAATTCTGAAGAGATACCACTGGCTAGTAAAGAACACAGAGGGTTGCCTACCTAGAAGCTATTTCCCTAATTCTTTTCTTCTAATTGAACGTAAATTTTTATCTGTGATATCCTTTCCCATATATGTGACATCTAAATTTCAGGATATAGCCCTACTTCCATTTTGTCTTTCCCTCATTAGAAACTGAATTTTAACCAAGAACCACTCCACCAATGTACATTATTGTTAAGGAGGAAGATACTCCGCTGTTTGTTAGGTTTAGAGACAGGCCTGATTTCCTGAAGCAATGGCACTTCTATTATGTATTACTGGTGGTGGAATGGAAATATGACTTAAAACAGTCATGAGGTGGCAAGGGGAGTTTGCTTCTGGGTTTGAAGCTCGCTGTAAGGAAAGGCAGGGTGGGAGACACAGTAAGCTAAGTGTCATTCTAAAGCAACTGTTTAGTGAGGAAGAAATGAGGAGATCCAATTTAGGCAATCATTCTCACCCAGAAGGTCAGGCATTTCTGTGGGCTGCAGATCAGTCAGAAAAAAAAAAGGCCTGGGTTCATTTTTATTAACTGTATTTAGTGTCTGGGAGTACATGGGTAGCAGGCACAGGATATATGTGGAGGTCAGAGGTCAACTTGCAGATGTTGGATCTCTAACTCAAGTTGTCAGGCTTGGTGGCAAGTGCCTTTAGCTACTAAGCCATCTCAATAGCTCCCTAAAAAACACTAGTTCTTAAGGACAAGTTAGCTAAGCCAGTTCAGAAGCCCACATTATTTAGGGGTTTACTTTTAAGATTTTCTGAGTCTGTTGCTGAAATGAGTTGATGTACCTTCACATTGAACTTACATGTCCACTAACCACAAGTTGGAGGGCCTGCTCCAAGACAAAAGGAAGCAACTGTAACGTCAAATCAAACACACTATACACCTTTAAAAGGCCCTAGACAACTCTGTTCTGTTTCCCAGACAACTGCTATAGCTCACCCCTTGATGCCAGTGCTCTATGGAAGTGATACGGCAGTTCACAAGACTAAAGACTCGCTGCAAAACATGCAACTCCTATGTATATATGACTGAGGAACCCAAGTTACTGTACATCTTTCCAGGGCCCAAATTAAATAGTACCAGTTGGTTAAAAGAAATCATGTCTTCTGGTCGGAAGTGCTTGGTGTGTGATCACATAGATCAAAATCCAGATCCCAGAACTGACGGATCCCAGCATCCACATAACAAGCTCTGCATCCTAATACACCTGTAATCCCGGGTCCCAGCAGAAAGGGGACTGGAGGATTACTAGGGCTTCCTGGCTTCCAGCCCAAGCAAGAAAAATGAGCCGTAGGTTCAAGGATGTTCTCTTCCTCTCAAAGAGGCAGAAAGTGACAGAGGAATCCTGACACACAACACTCTTTCTGGCCTGTGCACAGATACACTCATCTGCAAGCACATAGGCACAAGCACCACACATAAAAGCACATGTGCGCGTGTGTATGCACACACGCATGCGCACACACGCATGCACACACACACACACACACACAGACTTTTTAAAAGAGTATGTGTAATATAATGAAAATAACTTTTTAGTTTGCATCACAAAATGTAGATATATAAGAAAGAATGAAAGTAGGCATTACCAAAAATAGGCGCTTTAATGAGAATCTAATTATTCCTGTAAATTTTTTTAAATAAAAAAGAGAATGGGTGAGATAGAATGGAAAACTGAAAGGAGATAAAGGAATGCCTACAAGATTCTAAGCCCCAATAAACAAACAATACGAAAATGTCAAAGTCCCCAAACAGTAACCATGAGCTAACTACCTAGAATACGAAAGCCTGCAGTTTCATGCTTTGGTTTCTATGCGAAGAACAGTCCTAAGCTATTATAAATACAAAGAATACATACTAGATGGAAAATTTCCAAACCACAAAGCCACTTATTCAATAGTTACTACCCTAATTAGTTAAAAATCAGAGTAACGGATTGTTCAATGTGCACAGTCTCTGAAGGAAGATGGCGTCTGCTTACCCTGACTACTTTCATTCTGACTTTCTGCTTTTCTCTTTCTTCCCCTGGATGACTCTGATTGTTTCTTCTCTGGTGTCTAAGGAAAATAAGTTAACAACATTTTAAATTACAGTCTTAATATGCAAAATCATTACTATCAATATAAAAATCATCTTACTTTTGAGGCCAAATAAAGCATTCAATGGTGCCCACGGGATACATGCAATCTATTTAGAAGATATAACTGAGATTCACATTTACAGAATTTGTCTTAAGGAAAAATGAGAAATCTGAGAATAATCAGACCTTAATATTCTTAAGTCAGAAGAGAGAAAAATTAACTTTTTCCTGTTTTTGTACTATTCATATATATTTAGTCTATAAAAATTAAATTTCAATGCGAAAATAGAGACAGACAAAAACTGACATATTTAACCCAAACTAAGATACCATTCACCTGAATGCCTGGCAATTACTATTCAAGAACAATTATAGCAAAGCAATAGATTATGTTTGGGGTGGGGGTGGGGGTGGGGGAATCTTATTACGTAACCCAGGTAGCTGTCTACCTGTTTCTCTCTCTTGAGTGCTGAGATTAAATACTTGCACCACTATACCCAGCTCTATCTTTGAATTCCTTACAGATAAACATTCCATCTTCTTCCCACCTCACCCCTTCGCTACAGGGCCTACCATGTTATTACTGGACAAATAGATGAATGACTAACAACTTATTCATGGTTTGCACTACTAGTGCTATACAGCAAGAGTCAAAGCAAATTTAGTTTTGTGCAGCCCCAAAGTCCAAATGCTCTTTAAATTCTCTCTATTTGACATGCTACATGACCTGGATCAAAATCTAAATGAATTAACTACAGGTATTTCAAAACATTACTGTGTATTTAACTATCATACATTGCCTGTTAAGTTTTTCACTTTATAAACCATATTTATTTTTTTAAGGAAATCCTGTTAATCTACTTTTAAACTAAAACAAACTAGAAATTCTGTTAACATCTTTATGAAGAATCCTAACCATATATTAAAATAAAAACAAGTCCCTCAGTAATAAATTATTATAATATTCCAACAATCTATGCCAACAAATACATATTGAGGGGTGCAATAGATAACCTTAGTTAGACTGGAACTTGCTATGTAGACCAGGCTGGCCTTGAACTTACAGTAACCCTCCTGTCTACAGAATGTTTTCTGTCTCAAGAGTGTTGGGATAAAAGGTATATGCCACCTCATCCAGCTTACAACAAATAAATCTACCACCCATTGTTCATAGTAAACTAACACCACACTAAGTTTAAAGCACACCAAGGTCCTATTTGAATTCTATATTTAGATTTTGACTAAACCACAGCAACAGAAATTATGAAAGTAATAGAATCAGCAATTTTTATTTAGAAGATACCATGTTCTAAATGGTTCACTCCAAGGAACACCCATTTAGGTAGTCTGAGAATGCTACATTTCATTGGGGAAAACAGATTTCCTTAGTGCAAACCATTAAAATGCTAACGTTCTGGCCATCATAAGAGGGCAGGAGTGAGATTATGGTACATTATGTACAAATTTGCAAACGTATTTGGGAAAACATTCATTGCGCAGTTCACTCAACAAGCATTTTAGAATAGTCCATGTCTTTTTTTAAAGACAAAGTCATACTGAGTGAAGTTTTTTCTTCCTCTCAACACAATTTCTCAGTAGGGAAATGAAATACACCTTTGGGGAAAGGGTCAGTTCTTCTAAAGGGGGTGGATTAGTGATGTCATGATTACAGTAAAGAAGGAAAGCCAAGAGGTTTATCGAAAATGAGATGTGAGTTTGAGAAATGACAAGGAGGGGAAAAAAAAAAACAAGTCTAAAATAATTTTAAACTATAAAGTACAGGAGATGGGAACCAAATGGTAATGTCCAGAAGGACTGTATAAAGTAAGGGAGTGAAAGACAGAGACTGTGAAGCCACAATATACTTATGTTAGCTTGTAAAGTGAACACTGCTACTGACTCAAGACCTCCTGCCCTACTAGGATGTCCTAACGTTCCTCCTTTGTGAGAACCTTTCACTTTGGACATACTTGGAGTTGTATGGAATGTAATATCTTAATGAGCCATGTACCATGAATTTCTGAACAGACTAATAAACCCTTGATCCAACATGTACCACAATTATAATCAGTGTCGTGTTACACCAGAAATCCATTTACTGTCAGCACTGTAGGAATGTGGGGACTGGCTAAGGAATACACTTGGAACACAACACCTGCAGTACACTCAGCACACAATATCAGTACACACCAATCAATTCTCTTATGTCAACAACTACCCTATTAATCGTCCCAAATGTCCATGTACTTTGTTTCAAAACTTTAATTATGTGTCATAATGTAAAAGGATTAGTAGCTTCTGCCCTCATAAACTTACAAGTAATTTATAGGATGTGCAAAACATTTTCTATTTATGAACACCCTTAACACTCTCTCTCTCTCTCCCACAGAACCTACAGTTTAGGCCAAAAACAACCCTAGTGTAAATGCACACAGAATAGTTGGGTTTAAATATAAATAATCTAAGCAGCAATAATATTAAACAAAATAAAAATCCTCACTGAAGGCCACCACTGCCAATTCTGAGTCATTCATTTGTACACGGGCCTATTGGAGGAGTTAGAATTTCAGAGGAAAATGTACAGAAACTCACAACATACTTTATCACTGTAATGACTCGTCACTAACAAAGCTCATAATACTACCCACAATTGTCAAACCGTTTCACAAATGTCTGAAGGGAGAATAGGACTCAGAAATTATTAAAGGAGAAGATGACTAACTTAAGGCTCTAACCTACAGAGATACATCTTATGCCACTGCTACCCACACCCACAAACACAGCCTCTTATTTGAATATATTAATTCCCTCAGTGCCCGTGCTCCCTTGAAGAAGCACATGTGACTCTAAGAACTACCCATCACACCCAACGCTTTCCTTGAAGCAATCCAAAGACACCAATGACACAGCTTGTATAGTTATATAACATGTACATTTTCATAGATCAAATGCTTTCTATAGAACTTTTCAAGTTACTATTGCCCTTGCTTAACATGCTATTTCTCTGTCCTTCTCTACCTTTCTCAACTAACCCACTGCAGCAGCTGATCTCAGTAAGGATTGACAGAGAAGGTAGAGTTGAATTTGTTTTAGAGCTAGGTGAAAATAATACATTATTATAAAAGGCCCAAGAAATCCAACAAACAGTGGAACAGTGGCTAGGAGAAAATGCAGAAAGAAAGACTTTAGTACACATGAAACAGCTTAGCTTTACAAATGCCAGGTTTGAGACACATTACTCTGACATCTGACTTGGGATAGTACAAACTTACATAGTATTTTCTAGCACTTGGAAATTTGTTTGAAAAACAAAGGCAAATTTTAAAGCACTCTAAAGGTGATACAATTAATGAATGCTATACTTTCATTAAGACTTAGGTTAGTGTTTAGCAAACAAAGGTCTATTTATAGCTAATCATGAGCTTCTTTGTTTATATTAAAGGTGAAATTGTCTTTATTCAATGCAAATAAGTTTAAGGTAAGAAAAAAGAATGTTAGTGCTGTGGCAAACTTAAGGGCATAAATCAATATGGATCTTATCCCTATGAGCCGCAGAAGAGAGAGACCCTTAAAATTACCAGCATAAATACACTAAACAAGGCATTACAGGATTTGAAGATAAAGCACATCAACGGAAAGGAGGTTGACAGTACAGTCTGCTCTATTACCTAGACTCCACAAAGCCTAACTACACAGGCAACACAGATTAGATAAAATCTTAACAAATCACTATAGCTAACAGGGCAACATTTAATTTCTCTCCAACTAAATTCTTTAAGACTTAAACACTTTAAAACACACAAAAAAAGTTATACTAATATTGAGTATCTTTGGTGAAATATTCATCAAACCAATGGTTGACTTGAAAAGTACAACTCACTGCCTATCTGAATGCTTTATATCCACAAACAAAATTCAGGGATGGTTATTATAATGTGAACAGATATCATGACAAACTTTTGCCTACAGCTGCTAGAATAGTGTTTAATATGTTTTTTAATTTTAGTTTTATGCATATGGGTATTTGGGTTGCATATACGTATGTGTAATATGTGTATACCTGTTACTTACAGAAATCACAAAATTGAATTAGATTCCCTAGAACTGGAATTATAGATCATTGCAAGCTATCACACATATACTGGGAACCAAACGTGGGTCCTCTAAATGAGAGCAAAAAGGACTCTTAACCACTAAGGCATCCAGCTTATCCCACTGTTCAATGGTTAACCACATTTTTGGACAGAACTTGTTAAACTAGATTGAGACAGGTAATAATTGAGAAATATCTTTATTACTTAATGGCACACACCAAAACATAGATCCTTTCCAAAAAACAGTCAATGCAAATTAATACCCCTCTTCCCAGAATGTCAAATGTGTAAGATAGTCAGTTTTCAGGGCTGGCAATAGCTCAGTTGTTAAGAGCTCTGGCTGCTTGTTCAGAGGACCAGAATTCAATTCCTAGCATCCCCAAAGAGGTTCACAACTATCTGTAACTCCAGTTCCAGGAGCTCTTATAGCCTTTTCAACCCTTTGCAAGGCATCAGGTTCATATGTTGTGTACAGACATACATGCAAACAAAATACATACATGTTAAGTAAAAAAAATTTTAAAAAGATATCCTGTTTTCTCTAAACTTTAAGAACTAGATTAGAATATAGTAAATTCTGTTGTAAATTTTTTCTTGCTTCCTTGTATTTTATTACATTTTTGTAAAAACTTATTACCAAATATGGACATTAAGATGGAACTGAATAGCCCACCCCTGAAAAAGAGATAGAACTTTAATAATTATTATCTAGAAGTCTTTGCATGAAACTTTGACCCCTGAAAGAAAACCTGTTACACTGCTAACTCTAAAATCTACTACAGAAGTTTACATATGCAATATCTTGAAACCTAATCACCAAATAAAAGTTTTTCTTGCTGTTCTAAATAATCACACTAGCGACTTTGAGTGTATTTTATTGTATGGTGTATTGCTTCTTTTACATGACAGTATCATACTAAAGTGGAGAGCAGCGGGAAAAGATGGGTAACACTCAACTCAAATATCGACTGTTGCACTGTTATAAAGCCTGCAAATCTCACTTCTGTCATGCATGCCCAGCACCTGCCTCCACTGACAGGAAGTCTAATACTGAGGTACTCTCTCTGAGTTCTAACAACCATGTTACTTACCATCCTCCCATTCCAACCTAAGCTTTTACTTGGGTTACGTAAAACTAAATCTCCATATGTTAAAAAGAACATACTAAGTTTTCAATATAAGTGAAGAGTAATTTGATAATTTAGTGTGCCATTTTCTTTTTGTTATGCATCATAACTGTTTACTGACATTCTCTTTTCTCTGGCTTTCCTGTTAAAACTGCAAAGCAGAATGAGCTATAAAATTAGAATCCAATGCCGGGCGTGGTGGGGCACGCCTTTAATCCCAGCACTCGGGAGGCAGAGGCAGGTGGATTTCTGAGTTCGAGGCCAGCCTGGGCTACAGAGTGAGTTCCAGGACAGTTACGACTACACAGAGAAACCCTGTCTCGAAAAGCCAAAAAAAAAAAAATAATAATAATTAGAATCCAGTTGAACTTTCTCCTTACTCAAATTATCTTGTCAGCAGCTTTTAAGTCCAAAATCAAAACCAAGCAGCCGTACAGGACAGTTGTGAGGGATGAGTTGGGTGGGGTTTGGGAAGCAATAACTTGTGTTAATTTATCCCGAAGTCCTGGCATTATTAAAGTCATGACAAAAGCAAAATTTAGAACAGTGGTTTCAAGTTATGTCCCATTGTGATTCACAGGAAATGAAAACTGTCCTGCATACACACACTGAAGTCACTACCTTAAACACAAGTTCCTAGTTACTGACACACACACACACACACACACCCCACATCACACATTATTTCTCTAAAAAGATTTCTTTTCACTTTATGTATTTACTTTCTAGATGGTTTCCTGCATGCATCATGCATATGCATGTAGAAGCCAGAGAGAAGGTAGGATCCTCAGGAACTGGAGTTCCTGATGCTGAGAGCCACCATGTGGGTGCTGGGAACTGAACCTGGGACCTCTGCAAAAGCATCAACTGTTCTTAATCAGTGAACCACCCAACTGTCTCTGATAATTTTAAGTGTAAATGTGGTGTCAGGAAATATGAATTGCTTCTCAGCCTTTGACAAAGACCAAATGTAGAATATTCACATTCCAAATTTAACTTCAAAGGCTATCAGTCTCTACTTAACAATATTAATATACGAGAATACTTACCACATTTCAAGATCTTTACATAATAATTAGCACTATTGTAGAATAAGTCTATAGCTCAGTAGTAAAGAATTTGCCTGGTACAAGCTCTAAGTTCACACACACACACACACACACACACACACACTCTCTCTCTCTCTACAACAGTACATTTTATTTATCTCGTGTGTGTTCTACTATATATCTACTGGCAGTGATTTTCAATAATTTCCAAAGTTTTCATTTCTAAACAGAATATGCATTCCAAATATAACTATTTCTAGGAAAATGCCTTTAAAACTCTAGAAGTGATTTTGATGTATCATTGGGACAAAGATAAGGCTATCTATCTATCATTATGATAAATTATGAATTTCCTGTGTAATATGCATTTCATAGTCTCTAAAATTAAGAATATTATTCCTAGGCTAAAGAGATGGTTTAAGAACTCTAAGAATGGGCTGCTCTTTCAGAGGACCCAGCAGCAAATGGTGGCGCACAACCATCAGTTGTGCTCCAGTTTCACGGTATCCAATACCCTCTCTGGCATCTACCAGCACCAGGCATGCCCTTAGTGCTCAGATATACATGCAGGCAAAACATCCATACACATAAAAAGATACCACTACTTCTTATAATCATCTGGTACAATTCAAAACCAAAATTGTGCCATACAGCAGAAAATTAATTAGGCTATACAGGTTCACTGGGCAGTAGGTAGTCATGGTTACTTGGTTATTTTAGAAAATGAGAAATAAAGGACCATTAGTAAAATATTTTCCATATTTTGTTGCCATAAAACGCATCTTTCTAGTATCTTTAAAACTCTACTAAAGAATAAAACACTGAAAACAAAATTCTTATCAAATATCAGCTTGAGCACAGAGCCCTTACAATCTAAGTATCATGTGTGAAATTAACACCCGCGAGTGCTCTTACTCCAGACCTTACTTGGGCTGACCTATCTGACAACTGCTAGAAATCATCTTAAACCTAAAGACTCTGCACTCCACATTAGTTTTCAGAAGTCTCAGTAGGGTGATTACCCGTAAGCTCCACACTACCTTAGCTAGCAAGACAGAGCTCTCCACACTTCTACAGCTGAGAGCATCATTTTACAATCAGACAGGTTTTTGAGTTAGGATTTCTACCATTACCTTACCACGTGTGTGACTATGGGCAAGTACACGCTGTGAGCTTGTTTGCACATCTTGGTGATTTAAATTTCAGATAGTTATAATTCACCTCCATGGTTAATATACTTTACATTTCCTCTGCACTGTCAGTGAGTAGACCTTTCCCTCCCACTATCAGACAGCATTTGGATTTCGCAATACTGGAAAGCATTCCAGCTGCCACAGTGCAAAAGAGCTGAGGAGACTTTATTAAATACCCTCACTGATTATATAGCACAGTCTCCGCTGCTTCCCTCAAACTATCCAGTGTAAAACATTAAGCCTCACAAACCTTGCTCGGTTAAGTGTGTAAGAACTGTTTGTAGCAGGCGTCCTGAACTTGCACTAATTTAAAGAGGAACACTTCAGAGGCTGTGTGCAGCCAGGATTTTCCCTGATGATTTATACCTTGTGTATTTAAACCTACATTTAATTTAAATGGTCCTACCTTTTATTTTAAATTCCTAAAGTGGTAAATACTGGTAAACTACATTTAAGAAGTTTACTGGGGTTCTTAACAATTTGGAAGAGCTATAGAACTCAATCTTGAGAGCTGGAAGCCTGCAAACTGATTGTGTAGATGACTTAACACACTGGCATCATTTTAAACAACAGTAACGTGAGCAGCTGAGATGAATGGCATGGATTTGCTGACAAAGAGGATGAAGATGCTTCATGAAGGAGATGGGTTGGCAGACATTTACTTATTCTTTAAAGAAACTTCTACTGATCATCGACTAGAATATATCATTCTCTATACTAGAATGAGTTTTCAGTTAAAACAATCTGACTTTTTTCTTCCATTAAGTTTTGTATTCAATCAGCTTGGAAGTTTTTTCTGCCTGAGAACAGTAAACCAATCCATCTGTCTCTCTTCTCTCTTCTCTCTTCTCTCTTCTCCTCTCTTCTCTCTCTCTCTCTCTCTCTCTCTCTCTCTCTCTCTCTCTCCCTCCCTCCCTCCCTCCCTCCCTCCCTCCCTCTGTCACACACACACACACACTTTTATAAAAGGCAGTATTTAACAACTTTTTATTTGGTTGCTAGATAAATGCCTAGACAACAATTATTTCCAAGTTTTTAGAACTTCTCCAAAAACTTCCAAAAATACTCCAAGGGAAATCTGAGTGCTGAAACAGCGAAGGGTGGGGGGAGAAGATTACCACCCAGGAGATTGATGAGCAAGCCCCTCCCACTTTTATGGAAATGAACACCAATAACCAATAAAGGTCCCACATTTGAATAATGTGTGCTGTTGACATAACCATAGCCATGTCAAGGACTCCAATGCACTGGGGTCCATGTGCAGATGCTGATGGTGAATGCACAAAATGTGATAGAGCCTGAGTCTATACTGCCCTGCAGAGACCCCTACCAAGATTAGCTAAACTTGCCTCTTCCACTTAGATGTATAAAATAAACACAGAGTTTACTGGCTGATGCTGGTACATCTTCAGTGAAGCACACAGCCCACCCAATCCCAATGTTATCATTGTCTTCATTCCCCAGCACCCCTGACAGGTCAAACCCTAAGATGTGCAAGGTGCAAAGCACTTTTTTCCTTAAGCTGTTCTTGTCAGACGTTCCACCACAGTAATATGAAAACAGCTAATAAAACCCAAACCCATTTGGGTGGGTTACAAATATCAGTATTTATTAAAGTAATAAATACTTAAAGTAAGATTTTTGTCACACTAGGACATACAAATACACACTCTATATAAATCACCAGTGTGATTGTACCATGTGTCACAAAGTCTGGAAATTCTCTAAAAACTCTTAAGAAAAAGAACGCATTAGCAAAGCTATAAAAAACTCTCTGCAGCATGTTTCAGGGGCTGTAGGAGCCCTTAGGCTGCACTTTAAGATGTGGTTATCTGAACCTACGCCTTTATCAGCATCCATGCCAAAGACTTCTGGGTCTTTATCTCTACTTCTGCTACCTGCAGCACCATCTCATTTGTCCGTCCCCGACAGACAAACTCAAGATTACCCAGACAGAATTCAACTCTTCCCACCCAGTAGTCACCTTCCCTCTGGCTTACCTGTCTAAAAGGTAAAATACTTTAAGTTATCCTAGACTCCTTCCCTTTCCTTCTTTTTCTTAATAACATCAAATTCTATTCATTCTTCTTTTTTGAGTCTAGTAGGATACAAGAGCTTAAAAAACAGAAACAAAATGCTACAGGACTACTGCCCTAAGCTAGGGATTCACTGCACATTAGAGTTTGAAAAGCATGTCCTGGGTAATGACAGTCATGGTAACTCCTCGGAAACTCTAAAAAAAAGAAGGGTGTACGGGAATGTAGACAGTTCAGAAGTCAATGTCAGCTGTCTTTCTCATTCTTGAGATATGGTCTCTCACTGAACCTTGGGGTCACTGATTGGCTAGACTGCTTGGTCAACAAATCTCAGTGATCTGTCTCTACTCCCCTGAAGATGAGGAACACGCCGCCACACTCAGTTTTTTATGTGGGAACTAAGAATTCAAATTCCTTGTTTTTGCACAGTACATTTTACTGATGTAACAACTTTCCAACCCCCACAAAAGGTTTTTATACTGTAATCCTACATCTAAAAATAAGTCATATGTGCATAGATGAACTAAAATAAAAATATAAATTAAAGTAGATTCAATTAACCTAATACTGATTATTATATAAGGTGCTTTTTAGTGTTAACAATAAGAAGACAGAAGAAAATATGGTTCTGGGTATGTGAACAGAAAACTACTGGGGAAAGGGTAGGTTAACCCCTAAGCACTAAAAGAGCAATGGCAGGCACACATTTTTACTCTAATCTGTAAGTAAATGCCAGGAGGAAAAGTTAAAATGACTGAGGTTAAGGTGTGGGTTAGGTGAGGGCAGCTAATTAAACAACATCAACAAAGCTTTCAGTACTATCTGCTTACAGAAACAAAACACTCTTATTTTAAAAATGTATTAGGGTGCTAGAATTGTAGAGTATCTGTCTGTCAAGCAGACTCCAGGCCCTGTTTCCATCCCAAAATAACAATCAGGAAACAGGTTACAAAGAATGAGTTTAAGTTCTGTCAGGAGACAACGGGATGCTGCTACCTAGATTCCACTACTCAGCACATTCATGCCAGGGAGTGCTTCTACCTCAGGACCACTCACGCCCAATGCCCTAATCATCATCTAAGAACAATTCGGTGTGGACAGAATTATTTTCTCAAAGAAAACTCATTAACTAAGGTTTCTACTACAGAGACAAAACCTGAGGTTCATTTTCTGGATAAACAACTTCTGACAAGAAAATATAGAATAATGAAAGTCACTTCTTTGAATATTAGGAAATATGTACAATTTGAAGAAATGTCAAAATACTGTTCCACTAGGCTTAACTAACAATTTTAAACATCCCACATACAGAATACAGGACAGCAAAAGCCAAGTGGTTTTTCAAGATTTCCTAATGCTGCCCCCAATGTCAAAATGTCTACACAAGTAAATCTATGTACAAGTAATGCAGCTAGCTAAAATCCATCTAAAAATATAGCCAGGGAATAGTTTTTTTGTCTCCCTGAGACAGGGTTTCTCTGTGTAGCTCTGGCTATCCTGGAACTCTCTCTCTATAGACCAGGCTGGCCTTGAACTCACTGAGATCCACCTGCCTCTCGCTCACCAGTGCTAAGATTAAAGGTGTGCATCACCACTGTCTGGCAGCCATGGAGTTCTTTAAAGGAAATTTTTATTATTAGGTTAATTCCTCTAAAAGAATCCAAATATTTGATCTATAACCTACGTTATGAATATTGGTAACTAAGGAAACATAAAAACATTTTATCCTCTATGAAGATCTTATGTAGGGAACCTAACTTTTACTATATTTTTTTCTGTTAAAAAAAAAAAAACAACAAATAACAGAAAGGGAAAACATCTAAAGTTACTTTACTGCTCTTCATAACATGATTATGAGAGAACATGTGAAATTATTGATTATAGTCATCTATGAAAAATATCAAGAATATTCCAAAGTCCAGAAGAAATAAGCTAAAAATATTCTTGATAGTTGTTTTGTGTTTAACTCCACTTGGTTTAGAACTAAACTGTTTTACAGGTCTCAGTACACATGTGCTCATCTGAACACTAAACTGTGAACTGATGCTACAGGGCAGCTACCGCTTACCTCAAGGGAACCTACTGCAGATAAAGTCCCGTCACTTGCACAGTCCTTTCAGCTGCCTGCCAGTTGTCTCTGTGGAAGGGAAAGCCTGATGAGTGAGAACCCTATGCCACACTCCTGTGGAGTGTAGGTGCCTGCACAGCTGCACACAACTGCCTGCCTACAGGGTTCTAGGTTCTCTCAGTAACACACAGCTAAAAAGAAGCCACCTTTGAGTTTCTCTCTCCATTGAATAAGGAAGCCAAATGCAGTAAGAGTTCCTAAGTGTTAACAACCTATTGGCAGAAAAAGACTAAAGGAACCAAGTACAAATGTGTTACATTGACAGGAAAAACACAAACATATACATGCACGCACACATACACACATAAATTGGTTAAAATTAATGGACAGAACTGTATAACCCGAGGAGAGAAAAGGCTAGACTCACAAAAAGTCACCTTATCAAAAACAAGAATGTTAAACCCAAATACATTTGTGCCCACCATTTTCAGAAGACGCCATCAAGTATATCATGCACAGAATGAACCACACTGTGGACCCAAATATCCACTTGTAAATACCACCTACTTTCTTGGTGAGGTCAGTAAATGGGTACTAGCAAGAGGAATTTATCACATTTTTTAAAAAAATATGCAAAATGAAAACCATCAGCTTGATTCCACAAGAAATTCTACAAAGAAGAAAGATGTATTTTTATAACTGGGAAAGTACACAAACCCTTATAAAGATCAAACTAAGATGGGAAATACTAATAATTTAAAAGCTGAAATGCAGCATACTTCAAAACTCACATTCATCTTATAAAACTATGAATGGCTGGTCTTGCATTGATAACACCTCTACGTTATTCATGTGTAAATTAAGTTATAAAATTTAAAAAATAAAAAACCAACCCTGTATTCTAATGCCAAATATATTCCTTTATCTCAATGTTGTGCTTCATTAAGGCCACCCCCACTCCCTACCACCACCACCCCAGAGGAAGATAAAAACCACTACATAAAAATTCTAAAAGAAAACTTTAAAATAGTAACCTTTGGTACCAAGATTGGGAAGGGGGGAGAGACGCTCATTTAGAAGACAATGCGAGTTCTTACTTTCCCAGCACCACATTTAAAATGAAATTACTTACCTCTGATTCTTTGTCACTTAGAGATCCTAAGCTTCCAAAACTGTGATTAGAACTTTCATTATTTGTTGAAGCCTGTGAAAGATTTTTAAAGGTGAAAATTAGGAATGATTTTAAAGAAAAATAATACAAAGTATAAAAACCAATCTTCCCTTATATGAAAATCAAGTGTGATTTCTGCAATCCAGGTAAGTAAGTAAGCAAGGTAACATGGTCTCAATGCTACAAATGTCTACAATGATTAGTCAGGCCACCAAAATCCTGCTGTTTCAGGATTTTACTTGTATTGGTGATTTTTTTAAATATAAATATATAATATCAATTCAAAAGCAAAAGAATTGGGCCATATCTGGGCAACAAGATCACTAAAGTTCCCAGCCAATGTAAGGAGAGCATCATGCATGTGCCTCGGTCATAATGATCACACTCTGGGTCTCACAAGCACCAGCAATGTAAGGCGTCATCTGCCTATCATCCTAAGCATCACAGTCCATGTCTCATTCTTTCTTTCCTCATAAAAACAAAATACCCCCCCCTTGTTTTTGCTCGGTTTTGACTTAATTAAGAAACTCTTAACTACTTTCACAATCTTAATTGCTATTCTCAAGTTTCTCCAATGTCTATTTTCGAGCAGTGATGAACAAACATGAGCTATGTCAGGAGGTTGGTGTCTGTCCTCCTTCCAATATGCTTCCGTAACACGGAGCACTTGTGATTCTTGCAGTAGTCTCAGCAGCTACCTTACAGGCAAACTTCTAGCTGTGCTAAGCCCTGGAGTGCTGAGACTTTCCACTTCTTCCTAAGTACTGCACACCAACTGATCTTTCCAGATTTCTCAATCATTTGTAGATACATGTGTGGAGACAACTGTGAACCACTGCATTTTATGAACACTGTAAAGCTATCAACATGGAGTGGCAGCTGACATGATTACAATTCAAGAAGTATTGGGTCAAAGTTAAAAATTAAGCAAATTTGTCAAACTAGAAATTCTGATTCTGGAGTAATGCAGGCAGTAGCAAAGTTTTTGACCATCTGTAAAACCCTATGAAGACATGAACAAAACTAAACAATTAATGAAAAATCTATAGAAAAACAAAATAAAGCCAGGTGACAGAAATTTCCACAAATCTTCCCCCAAAACAGCAGGAAGAGGTAATGTACAACAAACAAGCAACCACAGGCCTGTATAAAACACATAAAGAAAGAGAATGGCTGCTTACAGAATGAAAACAGGATACCACCAAATACCAAATCCCATTCAGTAAACCAGCAGACAATTTAAGGACACAGTAGTAGCCCAGAGACTTTGCCCCCTTGAAACACTTATTAAGTACAAATAGTGCATCCACAAGAAAGGCTAAAAGGTTGGGACAATCATCTTATATGAAGCCTGGGAAGACCTGTATACTACCGAGTGTGAAATTAAAATGAGCACAATAGTACGGTAGTAATAAAGGAAAAGAAATATCCAGATAAGAGGTCAGAAGAGGGCTGCAGACATGCCTCAGTTGGTAAACTGCTTGTTGTGCATGGGAACCCGAGTTCAAACCCCAACACCTACATAAAATACAGACACAGTAGCAGTATGTACCTACAATCTCAACACTCCTGAGGCAGAGACAAGAGCATCCCAGGGGCTTGCAAGGCCAACCAGTCTATCCAAACAAAGGAGCTACAGTGAGACCCAGTGGAAAATAGGTGAGATGACTCAGCCATTAAGAGCTGCTCACCCAGAGGACCCAGGCTTAATCCTAGCATCCATACAGGAAGTCCAAACAATCGATAACTTTAGCTCTAGCATCTGACTCATTCTTCTGGTCCCTGCAGGAACCAGGCAAGCAAATGGTGAACAGACATACATGCAGACAAAACACCCAGACATATACTAAAATGAAAATGTCTAAAGGTGATAGACATTGTCATGGCTCTCTGGCCTCCACAAACATGAACACACATGTGTAAACACTCACATGTTCTGAAGGCACAAGCTACAAATCTCAAAAAGAAACGAAAAACACCCCAGTTTTGATGTCCAAAGTCAGCAGCCAAGGGGAAAAACTGTGGGAAAAGCCATGCTGAGCCACCTTACTGATTCAGCCATCTGATTTCTCAAAAAGCAAACAAAATGGGTCAATCCTACGAAGGTACAACGAGAAAAACAAAGGTACAATAAGAGCCCATGTTAACAAAAGTGCCAGAAACACCATGAGCCAAGTGAAAACTGTAACCTACTATTTCAAACTGAGACACACTATTACAAAAATGGTTTATAATAAGAAAGAGCACTACAGTAAGATTTCTAAACATGAAAAAGTGGTAGAACTCAGGGAAGTTTCAGAAATAGTGCCAGTAAGGAGCAAGCAATAAACACAGTTTTAAGAGAGCCCTAAGGTTAAAGGACATTTTGAAATCACAAGGATTACAATAAAAATCTCATTTATTAGACTTATTTGTTTTGCTTGTGAGTTCCTGTATGAAGGATAAGGACAACCTGCAGGAGTCTGCTCTGTCCATCGTGTGGATTCAGGTGTAGGGCTTGGCAACAAGGACCTCCACCCACTGAGCTACCTCATGAGCTGAGTAAAAAGGATGAGAGAAAGCAAATAGGGAGGCACTAGAGATTTAACAGAGGGAAAAGAATTACTTAAAGACTACTGAAAGGAGAAAATAATAAAATTATAATTCAAGGAGTATTCCCTGAAAATATTTCAATTTATAAATGACTGGGAAAACATAACACGTACCTATGAATAGCAATTCAGAAGAACAACAAAGTTTTCTAAAGGCTTTATGTGCTTTATGCCAGGAGAAAACATTTAAGGAAAGCTATTATGAGCACGGCATTTTACATCCAGTGAAAGTGATTTTTAGGATAGTGACTGTTGTCTGAACACACTCAGGAACTACTTGCTCAGATAACCACAATGAAGACCTGAATGTCCAATCACTGAGGGAAAACAGGAGTATTATTTGTTTACTGATAAAGGCTAAATAAACAATATTTATTGGGATATTCTAATTTCACTATGTCCTCAAGAGCCATATTTCCCAGGACACAGATTCAAATAAAACTAATATGGTCCTGGATTTGAACTGGATAAGAAATGCCCCAGAGCAACTACAAGCTGGATCAAAATCTGCAGTTTTACGGCTTAGAAAGAAATGGTTTCTGGATGCCACAGCAGCTTTAAAGAAAGAAGTATGTCAAAAATAAAGAAGCACAAAGAAGAAATTCAGAATTTTGTATGTCAGTTGCGCCCACATGCCTCTAGCTAGTACCTGATCTGTACTAAGAGCCAACTCTTAGTTGTCTAAGGTAAGTCAAGAGCAGAAATGTGATGCCAGTGGCTAGGCACTGTCCTGATGTATACTACCGGGTGTGAAATTAAAAGGAACCCAATAGTACAATAGTGATAAAGAAAAAGAAATATCCAGATAAAAGGTCAGAAGAGGGCTGCAGACATGCCTCACTGCTGTGCATGGGAACCGTCTCTAGGAAAAGCCAACACTCTCCCGAGCATCCCATCACTCTGACAGAGACACTGCAATCAGTAAGAGGCCTCCACGTACCTACAGACCTGTTCAAAAACGACAAGTTGAAATATACTTGTAAGAAATAACCAAACTGGAATTTCAGCAGGGAAATAAAAACTAGACAAGAGACAAATTGAACTCCAGAACTTGAAAGTTCCACTCTACGGGTGTAACAATAGGGTGCAGAAAGGCAGAGAGATATCCAAACCAGTGAGCAATCCGACTTATGTGCAATTGGTCACAGGAGAGACAAAGGAGCAAGGGGTTCGAAAGAATGAATATTCTGGAACTTGTTGGCTAAGAGGTCACTCTTTCTCCCCAAGCAAGGAAAAAAAAAGAAAGAAAGAAAAAAAGAAAAAATACACCTAGGCACATCAAAGTAAAATCTCTGAGACCAAGAAGAAGAAAATCTTGAGAACTGGAGAGGTCACTCAGTGGGCAAAGATGCTGGCCACTAAGCCTAACAACCTGAGTTCAGTCTCCTGACCTCTACACAAGTGCTGCCCGTCTGTCTCCAGCTCCCAAAGATCCAACGCCCTCTTTTGGCCCCTATAAGTACCTATATTAATGTGCACATAACCACAATACACATAATTAAAAACAAACTAAGTATTTTTTAAGTAAAGAAAGAAACCTTTAAAATGGAAGGATACTTTTACTGAGCCAAGCAGGCTCAAGGCACGTGTAATGAAGATTAAATGCTAGAGAGAAAGACAAGGTCCTAAAATGCTTCCCAAGGATCAGGAATCAGAATGGTACCAGAGGGATAAGCAGTAACGGAAAACTAGAAAACAACCGAACAATGCTTCAAATGTGAGAAAAATGATTTCCAACTTAGAATTCTACTGACACATAAATGAACAACAACAAATTACAGGAAGAAAATATGCAAGGTCTCAAAACATTTACCATGCTCCTTTCCAAAGAAGTGACTGGAGAATATACCCCACCAAAACAAGGAAATAACCCAAGAGACACAAGATATGAGATACAGGAATAGGAGCTCAAACAAAAATCAATTGGAAATGAATACTCAGGGTTAGAGAAAGATTCTAGGAAAATGCACTCGCCAGGGGAACAGAGCAAATAGCCTCAGAACACATGAAGTACTTCAGGGGAGAGAGTAAAAGAACAAAGGAAAGGAGGGGAGAATAATTAGTGTTTTAAAATGCTGCCTGCACTCTCTGCTGAGGGGTACCTGGATGGCTATCCTAACCTAGTAAATAACTGTGTAAAAAACAAAAGGCTTTACAATGGATATGTAATAATGGAGCCATTAAGTTCAGCTATGAATAAATTTATAGTGAAATACTAACTTAACCATAAATTAAAGTCCTAAATACTATCAAAATAGATGAAGGCAGGCCGTGTACTTCTGTAAAAGCAGAAGACTGGATGATTTCAGAGTTAACACCTGACCTTCTACAATACGTCAGTGTGTAATGGATCTGCTGTTGGACTCTATTTGTTTTGTTAATTTCTTCCTCCTTTTGTGCTGGTATCACACTGTCTTAATTTACCATATTTCTTGGCATTTAATAGTACAACTCCCCAGCTTTGTACTGTCCTTATCACTATCTTGGTAAGTCACCTAGAATCACCTGGCCTTGGATTTATAAGCACATTACCATGCTTGTATCTTTATTTTGGTATGTCTACCTTTACATTTTGATATAAATTTTGGAAGTTTATTAATTTTTACCTTCCTCAAATACTGTAACTTTTAGCAGACACTGCGCTACCCTACAGGCAAACTTCTAGCTGTGCTAAGCCCTGGAGTGCTGAGACTTTCCACTTCTTCCTAAGTACTGCAGATCCCATTCATTCAGGCATCTTCTGGATTTTTATGCATTTTACAGCCCTTCGTGAAATTGTCAAGTCTTGTCAGGTTCATGCTGAAGTATCTTATAATTTTTGTGCTTTTTTACAGAATATCTTTTCAAAATTTTACTTTTCACTTGTTGATAAGTAAAAATATTATTAATTTTGGAATGAAGAGGTATGACCAAGTGTACCCTCATTTCTCAATTCTTTGTGATTTTTCTTGGGTAACAATCATGAGTATAATCTTTATTCCAATATGAGTGGCTGTGCTGAGTCATGTAACCAAGCAAGCTGTATAAGCAAACATAATGGGTCATTCTCTATGTACTGGGAGGGCAACTTTTGAGCTCTGCTATTCATTTCAATGGCTCGTCACCACTATACTGATTATAATGGAGAGTTGCCCTGCCTATCCTCTCAGGTGCTTGGATTACAGATATAAACCACAGCACCTGGCTTTAGGTTATTCCTATTTAAGGTCAATTATTTGAATGTCAAAAGTCTTAGTACAGATTCCTTGGATAGTAAAACTAGCAATTTCAAAAATAAATAAATAAACAAACAAAACTATCAATGTCTTCACAAATATTCTTAACTTTATCTTCTGTGTCAGAATTACTATATACATTTTTCCATATGTTAACAGTACCCTGTCCCATGAAATGGTTTACTTTTTAAAAATAAGATTGCAGCTAGGTCTTTAAAACATTTGATTAGGGCTGGCGAGATGGCTCAGTGGGTAAGAGCACCCGACTGCTCTTCCAAAGGTCCAGAGTTCAAATCCCAGCAACCACATGGTGGCTCACAACCATCCGTAACGAGATCTGGCGCCCTCTTCTGGAGTGTCTGAGGACAGCTACAGTGTACTTACATATAATAAAAAAAAAAAAAAAAAATTTGATTAAATAACCATACTGTAACTAAATAGAGGTGATCTGTAAGCTCTCTCTATACTGAATATTTTGAAATAGTATGATTGTTTAAGTACATTATTGTTCCACAATTGATCTTAATAAAAATACACTTGGCTATACTGTAAAAAAAAAATGCTTTTCCTAACCCCAAATGTAACGCCTTTCTATAAGGGACTTTTTAAAAATTACTTACTATACTGGCTGATTTTGTGTGTCAACTTGACACAGCTGGAGTTATCACAGAGAAAGGAGCTTCAGTTGAGGAAATGCCTCCATGAGATCCAACTGTAAGGCATTTTCTCAATTAGTGATCACAAGGAAAGGCCCCTTGTGGGTGGGACCATCCCTGGGCTGGTAGTCTTGGGTTCTATAAGAGAGCAGGCTGAGCAAGCCAGGGGAGGCAAGCCAGTAAAGAACATCCCTTCATGGCCTCTGCATCAGCTCCTGCTTCCTGACCTGCCTGAGTTCCAGTCCTGACTTCCTTTGGTGATCAACAGCAGCATGGAAGTGTAAGCCGAATAAACCCTTTCCTCCCCAACTTGCTTCTTGGTCATCATGTTTGTGCAGAAATAGAAACCCTGACTAAGACACTTACATATTTTGTTTTTACTTAAAGTAACGTATTTATGGGTACAACGCTGTAACTCAATACATGCCAGTTAAATCAGGGTAGTTATCACTTCCAGCTCTGATCACCTGTTCCAGCTCCTTTCTCATAGTTCCATACAAAGCACAGAACAGGTGACTGCAAGTCCTCCCCAGTCCGTCCGTCCTTCACTCGTCCCTCTCCCCTTCTCACTTTAGTATCTTACCTTGAGATATCGGAGTAGTTCTTTCCACATAACACAGAGCATGTGATACTTGTTCTTCTGCATCTGGCTTATTTCACCCAACAGTGTCCTCTAGTTCTGCCAGTTTTGACACAAATGGCAAATGTTTTTATCTTTTAAAATGGCTGCTTATTATGTGTGTGTGTGCACGTGCGCGCCTGCCAGCTTATTGTATGTGCACCAAAATGTTCAGAAGAAAACATCAGTTTCTCTGACACCAGAGTTACAGGCAGCTGTGAGCCACCATGTGGGTACTGGGACCCCAACCCAGGTCCTCTGGAAAAGCAGCTAGTTCTCTTAACCACTGAGCCATCAACAGTCCTCATTTTTTTTTCTTAAGATTTATTTTCATTTTAAGTGGATGAGTGGTGAGTGCATATCTTTGTTTTGTACCAACTGTGCAGTCCTCATGGGAGCCAGAAGATGGTGTCAGATCTTCTTGAACTAGAGTTATACAAGATTGTGAACTGCCATGCCCAGTGATAGGAACTGAGCCTGGGTCCTCTGGTGGAGTTGCTAGGGTTAACCACTGAGCAATCTCTCCAGCCCTGAGATTTCACATTTATCATTGAAAAGTACTTCTTTGTATTTTTTTTATCTCTGATACACTGACTTCATTTCCCTTGGGTATATTCTAGAAGCAAGGCAGCCATTTCATCCTGTAGACTTAGTTTTTCTGAAGAATCTCCTCTCATTTACATAATGGCCACCCTAATTTGCATTCCCACAGGCAGTGACTAAGACTTTCTTTTTGTTCTCATCATGGCCTGCATGCTATTTTTGCTATTTTGGCAATAGCCATCACAGTTCTGATTTGCATTTCCATGACAGCTACTGATGTGTAATTCTGTAAAGCTTTCATGGATAATCTTTGAGGAATCATAACTAGCAGGTACAGTTTTTTAAGCTGAAACTACTAAATTTTTAAGAATTAGCTTCCTCATTTAAACGCCTCCACATTTTATGTCTTCTTGGATAGAAAGAGAGATCAACTCCCAAAGTTATCCTCTGGCTTTCCCACAGGCATGCCACATAGCACAAGTATGCACACACTCACACTTAAGATTAAACAAATAGAAAATTACTTGTTAGGAGTCCTTATGTAGCTAATAAGCATAAATCAGGCCATAAAATATTAAAGGCCATTCTATCCCATAAAATCCTATTGGGAATATCTGCAAGAGACAAGGGAACATCAAACTCTAACCCATCACCTAGTTTAACAAAGTTTTACTGGAATGTAGCCAACTACACACTGAATGACTTTTGCTCTATGGCTATTTGAGTGCCATGTCAGAATGAAGTAAAGCACTGTGGCAGAATTCAAGCAACATTAACTACTTGGCCCTGTAAAAAGTTCTCCAAATGCAGCTACACAGACCCTATGAAAATTCAGGGGCAGAGGTGGAAGAACTGAATGCAGTACTGTACTTCACCAATAGATGCCCCCATCTAACCATGCTAATCTAATATAAATTAACTCCCTAAAAAGCACTGACTCAAATTTTTTAATTCAAAACTTAAGTCTTATGATATCAAACACAATTAACCCTTCCTATCTTAGGTACTCAACCTCCACTGGGATTCTGAGTAGGCAAGCATCAGGTTATTTGTTTTGTGCTGCCTTACATTTTTGGTGTAATACAGACACTGTAAAGATCCTTCTCATACACTCCTGACCCACGCCTATAATTAAAAACACAAAACACAACCAAAAGCAGCTCTTTCCCTAGAAACAGTCAGTCTCAACCTTTCCTAATGCTCAGACCCTTTACCACTGTTCCTCATGCTGTGGTCACCCCCAATCATAACATTATTTTTATTACTCCATAACTGTAATTTTGCTACTGTTATGGATCATAATGTGTGTGGGGTGGTGGGCTGTGCACAGACAACCTGGTCCCCAGTCTAGCAAAAGTCTGGAACCCCAGTGACCCAGTGAGGGGTGATTTCCACCTGCATGGGACAGTAGGTGTTCTGCCATGCCTCCAGGGTCCCTGGCTCCTATCAGTAGCTACAGCCTCCCCAGCCCCCCCACAGAGAGGTATGTGGCCATCAGTCACGTAGGAGCCGCACCAAGCCCTCCCACATGCAAATAAGGTTTCCCCAAAGTTCTCAGACAAAACCAATGAGAAGTACCTGCTGTCAGACAGACCCTTACCCACCCCAAAACTGTATATAACAATCCTATCTGGAAGGATTAAAGGCATGAGAACTACTTGGTCATCCAAGCCTTCTGTCCTAAGAGCTGTAACACTTAGGAAGAGGTCTGCTCTCCTGAAGCGCTGCCTGAATCTCCGCCACACTCCTCACTGGCTAGTCAGCCTCTTGTCAGCCCAACCCAAACCGACTCAGTGCAGAGCAGCTCTGGCCAGGCCAGAGATCTCCTTGGAAAGCCTTTGGTACACAGGCCCACAAATGTGAATATTTTTGGAGACAGAGGTTTACCCTGGGGTGATCCACAGATGGAGAGCTTAGGCTCTCAGAGAGGCATAAGCATGGGGTGGAGGAGAAAGGTGTTGCTTCATGGGCCGGCTTCCCTTAAGAACACCACAAGCAGAAGGGAAACAGTTCTGTTGGCCAAAGTTACCCTGCCTTGTCCAAGTCTCATTTTCTCAGCCTCAGAACCATTCAGTGAATTGTCCCACGAGCTACAAAATCTTTTCCCTTCCGTAAACAGCAAACACTGGCCTCTTTCTGCAAATAAAATCAAGTAACTGGTATAAAATATAAATCACTTCAAAATGGTTTGGCAAATAATCTGGAGTGGACAAAAGATAATGAAATCACGAATTTAGACAAGTTGACTTGTTCATCTTAGCATCTAACCGGTAGTTCGACTAGTACTAGTTCTAGACAAAATTGTAAAATGGACTGGGCTTTGGTTCCCATCCTCAATTTCAATGGGCATTGATATTCTGTTCTTAGCTCTGCTAGCTGCAAATTACTCATCTATTATTGTGTTCTTACTTTTCAATTAATTCCAAACAGTAAATTCAGCAGCTTAGGTTTCAGTCAGCACCTATAAAAACAAGAGCCCGCTGCCATATGCTCCCATTCCCTTACACGTCTTTAGTTCACTGCTGGCCATAGAGGTGCAGCCCTTTAATCCCAGCACTCAGGAGGCAGGGGCAGGTGCTAGGTTCAAGGCCAGCCTGATCTATAGAGCTAGTTCCAGGACAACCAAGGCTACACAGAGAAATCCTATCTCAGAAAAACAACGAAGGGAAAGGAAAAGAAAGGGGAAGGGGAAGGGGAAGAAGGGGAAGGGGAAGAAGGGGAAGGGGAAGGGGAAGAAGGGGAAGGGGAAGAAGGGGAAGAAGGGGAAGAGGGGGAAGGGGAAGGGGAAGAGGGGGAAGGGGAAGGGGAAGGGGAAGGGGAAGGGGAAGGGGAAGGGGAAGGGGAAGGGGAAGGGGAAGGGGAAGGGGAAGGGGAAGGGAAGGAAAGGAATCCATCAGGTTAATATTTTAACAGAATTTTTTGAAATGAAGGTTTAATTTACAAAATATTCTAACAACCCTATTAACTCCCATGAACTAGATGATAAATGGGCAAAACCCAGTATATCTACATACAAGTTCGCAGCTGTGCCTATTCTACTCTGGCTATTATTAGAACAACTATAAGATATCTAAGGCAGGTATAGAATTCTGTCTGCAAACCAGGAATATTAAATGAAAGCTTACACACAGAGTCCTTTAATATGTATGCTGAGGATGCTGGGCAGATATCTTGAATGTAGATAGCTCGACTACCACGTGAAAGACCCTGGATTCCCTATGCACACGCACATATGAAATATACAACTTTGGTTTTTATTCTCATCTGATATCATCAGCTTGGAGGTGAAGGTTATTATTAGTTCATCAAACCCTGGCACTATTTTCGTTTCCAGACACCTTGCTAGCTCTGGACACCAGGAACAGAATACATGAACAGGGTTAGAAGACTATGATTCTGTGCTAACTCCAGGTGCAATTCAAGTATTTTTCCTAATCCTTTCTAGGATAAATTCAAGTCTCAAAACAAAATTTTTTGGGCTGGGCATACATTACTCTGGGCAGAGTCCTTGTCTAGCATGTACAAGGCCCTAGCTTTAACATCCAGTACAAGGGAAGGAAAAGAAAACCACAAAAGAAAACTACCCTAAATAAAACTTCATTTCCACTTTTCCCCAAACCAAATCAGAATCGGGCACACTATTTTGATTTCTATTTTTTTTTTAAGTTTGAAAAGTTACTTTTATTTAACATGTAGGTGTGTTCTGCCTGCATATGTCTGTGCATCACTTGCATGCCTGCCCACAGAGGACAGAAAAGGGCATCCGAGCTCCTAGCACTGGAATCAAAGACTGTTATGAGCTTCCATGTGTATGCTAGGAATGAAACACAGGCCCTTTGGAGAGCGGTCAGTGCTTTTAACCACTGAGCCATCTCCAGCCCTGTTCTGAACTCTTAAGTTATTTCATCACTCAAAATATGCAAGTTTTTTTGGTTCTCAACATTTTAGTAGTCTAGTAGAAAATAAATAATTAACATGTGATGTAAGTATGCTCGGGTACCCCAAATTTGTATTTGGAAACACTCTCAAGATGCTGCCTCACCTCAAACAGCACTGCCTGAGTCTGATGACAGAAGGGATCCGGGATGAAACAAGGTCAACTGCACATTTAAAAGAAAAGACAGGAAACCTGCCTGTTTAAGAAACCAGCTTGTTTGACTAAAGAAAAGTGTAAATGTAATGGAAAATGGAGGGAGAAACATAAAAGTGGGCCACAAGAAAAGGCAGCAATCAAAGGTTGGGACCTATGTGAGACCATTGAGGAGTTTCTAAGAAGGACAGTATGCAATCAGATGTGTCTTCTAGAAAACCCACCAAACTAGGAAATGATATCCTAAGTGCACACATTCCAGACTCTCCATGCCCTTGGAGATAATTCTACAGTAAAATAAAGCAGCGGCTGTGATGGATGGTGTGACATAGCTCCCTCCCTGTCTGTTCCTTAAGAGGGGAGCTGTGGGCTAGAGGTAACAGTTGCAATGGTTAATCAAGAAAAGTAAGGGCAGAACGACACTGGGATATAAAAGTGACTCACCTCACAACCGACAAGGAAACTGAAGCTCAGCCTGTTCTTTTGGCCAAACCTATGGTAAAGAATGTCAGTGCCAGGAAGGAGGCTTGACAACTGACATGAGCTGCTCTTCTCCCTACAGCATCACGTACACAGGGACACTGAGTAACTTCAAACGCTTACCGCTTTTGATAAAACTAGCAGAGCTAATCAGTAAGGTCAACTAGGTTGTACTTCAAGTTCAACAAGAGCCATGCACAAAACTCAATTGTACTTTTTATTCAATAGCAATAAACACCTGAAATGAGTGAAGAGAACAATTTCATTAAAAGAGAAAAAAAAAATTCAGTACCTTTATACTACTGTGAGAAAGAAAACCTCGCAAGTTCAAACAAATGAAAGTTATATAACAAAAGTAATAAAACATCATTGAAAGAAAAAAGACCTAAACAGATGTAAAGGTATAGACTAGACAACTTCCTAAAGCTCCAATACTTACACTGACCTAAACATTTACCTAAGACTTCTACTAAACTCCAGTTCGTTTTTTGATGTTTGTTTCTATTAGGTGACCCACTGGTTCTGAAAGTCATACTGAAATAAAGAGACTCAGGATACCCAAAATCATCTTAAACAAGAACTGAGTTGGCAAAAGCACACGTCCAGTTTTAAAAGGCATCACTCGCTACACTGAAGTGTGTGGTACTGTGTACAGATCAACAGAGAACTAAGTAGAGAGAAACCAACTCGCACATTTGTGACTGGTTACAAACAACGAGATAAGCACAGGTAGGTACACACTGAATGTGTGTACACATGTGCGTGTGAGTGTGTGTGTGCACGCATATGCATATATGTGTTTAAAATAATCCAAGACCTGAATGTAGGGGCTAAAACTATAAACATCTTTCTGGGTTCATTTTATGACCAGGGAAAACACTTTAAAGAGAAGAATTATTTGGTTTGCCTGAAGGTTTCATCACATGGCTTCATGCATTTGGCAATAGCTCACAGAGGAAACATGAAGAAGAGACAAAGGAAAGCAGAGATGGAAAGGGGCAGAGGAAGTGGTAACTCTTTCAAAGGCTCACCCTTTAGTACCTCATTCCTCCAGCTAAGTAAACCTCATCTCCTCAAATCTCCCAAACAGCACCACCAGCTGGGACCAAGCATTCAGCACACGAACCTGTGAAGGGCATAGCACACTCACTCCTCCACAGTTCTCAGCAAAACGTATACATTATGTGACACAACTATGCAAGTTTCTCAGATAAAATACCCAAAGAATGGGAGAAACCTCTGTAAATTATTTATCATACAAAGGTCTATTACCCATCCATCACATACAAGAACCTTTTTAACTCAAGATTTAAAAGCAACCAGACTTAAAAACAAGGACAGGATCTGAGTAGATCCTCCATCAGAGAAGACATACCAATGGTAAGTGGGTGTATGGGAAAGGTACAGCATCCCTGGTCAACAGGGAAAGGTAAATCAGAACACTATTGGTGTTGCTTTATACACCAACCAAAATGCTGTATTAGAAGAGATAGTAACCAAATCCTGACAAGGATGGAGAAACCATATTCCTGTACACTGCTGAGAGGGTAAACAACAGTTAGAAAACAATTTGGCAGTTTCTCCAAGTAAGAAACACAAAATTACCCCGAGAAGGATAAAGGATGACTTAACAGTAATCATACTGATCAGAAGATGGAACGAGCATCTGAACAGACCGGGGACAGAACCACAGCTGTCTCAACAGCCGTAGAAAAGGTCTTTGGACAAAGTTCAACATCCTTTCATGACCAGTGCTGAACAACTTAGCAGCAAAGGGGATCAAACTGCAACATTATAAACTCTGATGACAAAACATTATACTGAAGCAGAAAAAAACTAAGTCTTTCCTCTAAAATCAGGAACAAGACAGGTTTCCACTCCTTCACTCTCATTCGGTATGGTACTTGAATTATTAGTCAGTTGTAAGACAAGAACAAGAAACAATGGGGCCAAGATAGGAAAGGAACTCACTCTATTCACAGTTGTTTACAGATAATATGTTTCTATTCTTAACGGGACTCTTAAAGCCTCCAGAAAGCTCTTAGATTTGACAGACTTTGAGCAAAGTATTAGGATACATGTTCTACATACAAAAACCAATAGCTTATATCAATGACATATAATGAGAAGGAAATTCATGATGAGACAGCACAGTGTAAGATTTAAAAGATGTGTGTATATGCACGCAGATAGAGAAATATACATAGATAAATAAATGATAAACAGATTTCTAACCAAGGAAATGAAAAATTACAATGAAAACCTTAAAACATTATAGACAAGTTGGAGTCACTACAAGATAGAGCCCAAGGGCTAGTATAATATTGTAAAAATGTTATATTAGCAAACACAATCTATAGATTCAACACAATCCTCCATCACAAGCCAAGTACATTATTGACAGAAACAGAAAAAGAAATGCTACAACTCACATAGAAATATTAATGACATTAAGAAGCCAAAGAGTTAAAGGAAAAAAAAAAAAAAAGAGCAAGGATGGAGGTATCACAGTACTGATTTCAAATATATACCAGACATGTAACAGATACAGCATGCTACTAAGACTACACGCACAGATCAACACAGCAGAAGACAAAGAAACCCACATGGGTCCAGCCAAGTGATGTTCAACAAAGGTGCTAAAAATTCATGTTGGAGAGAAAGACAATCTATTCAAACTTGGTGGGAAACTGGGTCCCTCTCTCTCTCTGTTCAAAACTCAGTTCAAAACAGAGCAAAGGATTTCATGTAAGACATCACACTTAGAAACTGCTACAGGTAAAGCAGGGCACACTTCCTTCCATATAAACAGGCATAGGCAAGGACCTTTTGGTCAAGAAATAATAGCAAGAATTGCCAAACAAAACTCCATTAATATAGAGATCTTCTGCAGAGCAAATAAAAAGAAATCAGGTTTCTAAACACTAACTTCTACACAGTATAAAAGTCATAAAAAGCAACACTTTGCCATTAAGCATGTATATAGCTCCTACACAAAAGATACTCTGTAGTTTTAGTGTTTTGTATTGAGGGGGCCGAAGCACATTTTATGGTGGTCAATAGACAATCTGTAAGACTTGGTTCTCTACTTCCAACATGAGTCCTGGGGCTTGAACTCTGGTGGTCAAGCCATCTCAACACCAAATATGTTCTAGACCACTTAACACGAAGCACAGACTTTAAATGAGATTAAAATTTTACTCACTTTTGCTCCAACACTGCAGCTCCCAGTACTCCCAGTACTCCCAGTAGCAACTCCAGTAAATCTCGCTTCCAATAATTCTTGCCTTCTTGGATCCAGACTGTGAAGCTCATCCATTGCACCTATGAAGAGAGAGAGAAGCAAAAAACAAACACATACACATGTATATGTGCACACATACACATATGTATATATATATTACATATAGTGAGACTATAGTACAAAATTTACAAATGAACACTCTAAAAAGATTAAGAAACTACAAATTTATAAAATGTGCACTCCATAACAAAACATCTTATAGATCGATACTTCTGACCATAGTTCAGTACGCACACAAACAAGGAAGCATGCACAGCAACACGCACACATACATAAAAGATGTTCCACAAAACACTTGGCTATTGTAGAACTCAAGTCCTATACAAGCTAGGTGTTGTAGCACATACTTACAAACCTAACACTAAGGAGGCTAAGGCAGGAAGATCCTAAGTTCAAGGCTAGCCCAGGCTACACAAAGAGCTCTAGACAGCAAGGGTTACTTACATGTAGAGAATTTTAATCCAGCAACAAGGCTGTTCTGGCAAGGGATCCCATCCAAAGACCTTCTAGGTCTATGTGATCTAGCTGGGACACAGACATATCCTTAGCACACACCTTTAATCCCTCTGGCTGAAATATAGACACGCCCTTAGTACACACCTTTATTCCCAAACAATGAAGGTAAAGTTAGTTTGTAGAAGGAAGCAGCATGTTTGAAAGTGACATCTAACTGAGGGGCAGACAAAGTGACAGATCAGAGAAAGATTTGACAGAATGAATCAGATAGGATACAGACAGGAAAGAGAGGCATCTTAAGAGAGCAGAAGGAAAGGGGTGAGAGGAGAGGGGGCAGTTTTACCATAGATTTACAGAGATAGGTTGCAGGTAAAGACAGAACGAGCCAGAGAATGAGAAGAAGCCAGAAGATTAGAACAGACTGCATCAAATGAAGAGACCAAGCAGAGTAATTCAGTCAGAAACAGAGAAAAGCCAGTTTGAATCAGTCAGTCTGGAGAAGAGTTTGGGCCAGAACATCTGAGTTGAACCAGCCAACCAGAGCTCAGAAAGAGAAAGAGTGAACTTACTCAGCAGTGAGCCTCCAAGACAACAATTACATCTGGAGAATATTATACATACCTCACCTCAAAAACATAAGAAAAAAGAAGAGGCCTACGCACTGTCAACTCTGTTCTAATGCATTAAGGGGTGGGAAGAACACATTAATTGTGAGTCTAAGTGAACTATAAGTGAGCACTCTCCTAGCATACATGGGGCCTTAGGGTCAATCCTCAGGGCCTTGAAAATAGGGAGGAATTTATATTATAGATTTTACAATAAAATATTTTAATTTTTAAAAATTAATGAATTGAACTTCATCAAAAATTTAAAGATTAGTGTAAGACATTTCAAATGAAAAGAGAAGCAAAAGACTAAGAAAAAAATGTTTCTAAAGCAATATGAGTGTTCCATACTTCTCTTTTGGTCTGACAACTGGTGTTGATAATACACCAGGCTTTTAGGAAGATAAAGACAACAGGTCTTACTTTGTCCAGGACCAGACAGCAGTAACAAGGTATTTTACTTCCTACTGATCTTGTGTATGTATATGCATACATCTTCCAGGATGAAAAGCTTTCCCATATATGCATCTGAAGGGAAAAAGCATTAAACCAAAGAATGCCTCACTTCAACATTTCTAACACTTTCAAAGACTTTTTAAAGAATACACACACACACACACACACACACACATATACACACACACACACATACATACATACATACATGAGAATGAGTGCCCCAGCACAAGTCCAGGCACAGAACAGGTGATTTAAAAATACACTGGCAGTGCCTGAAAAATCTACCTACAGCACTAGAGATTTGTTAGCTAACTTAAAACCTTATCAGCTAAAAGCACTCAAATCAGTATAAACTCTCAGGTCACTCCCTTGCAGCTCAGATCACTCCTGCATTTTCATAAGACTCTAAGCTCTCTGTATCTGGAAATCTCTGCTGTCAAAAATTTGCCAACATTTTTGTTTTTTGTTTTTTTTTAATTTAAAGAGAGAGATCCTAAGTATTTTGATTTTTGTAGGCTAGCAGGCAAAATCTTGTACACATTTATATAACAATAGAAACGTTTTCCACAAACTTCATGGGTAAAACTCAAATACTGGCCACTGAGAAAGGTGTCTTACAATACACATCTGCTGATAAAAGGAATGGACTCTTTGGGGACAGATTATCTCACTTATCACTTACTAGGGATTCTTATTCCTAAAACCTCACAGACACTCATAAATACACATATGAAATGAGTCTCTGTGTTTTAAGCTTTTAATATTAAAAAAAAAAAATCACTGCTGCTGTAATGAACCCATGAATAAAAATGTGATCCAGCTAGATCAGTCCACTCAAACACTCATCCAGTCCCTCTCCATACTAGCAATACGCTTCTATAGTTAGAGTGGCCATTCTGAAGCCCAAGAGCTTCACTTAGCATTTTACATTTTCATTAATTACATCCTTAGATCTTATTTATATTTACTTTATGTGTGCAGAGTGTATGCATGTGTACCACATGCCTGCCTGTCTCATATCTCCAGGAAGTGGAGTTACAGATGTTTGTGAGTTATCATGTAGGCTCTGGAAACTGAACCCAGGTCCTCTGCAAGAGCAGCCAGTGCTCCTGACTCTGATATACTTTCACTGACATAAGCTAACTATTGACACCAAACTCCTGTGATTTTAGTTGAAGACATTCATTACTTGAAAAACAAGTGTAGCATTCTACTGGGTGGCTCTTTAGAAGGTTTGGTTTGCAATGTGTCACTACAGTACAGAATCAATTAAAGGGTCAGTAGAAGCTCTTCAGTTGTATAACTAGGGAAATTCTGACACATGGGAGTTTCCTTTGAGCTTGCTACTCCATCTGAAAAACTATACCTGTGCATATGTGTGCCTTCTTAGCGGCACTCAGGTGTACACTAGGGCACACCACCACTACATGTGCATTCTATTTTATTTATTTTTGGTTTTTTGAGACAGGGTTTCTCTAGCTTTATCTGTCCTGGAATTTACTCTGTAGACCAGGCTGGCCTCTCAGAGACCCACCAGCCTCTACCTCTTGGGTGACAGAATTAAAGGAACATGCCACCATGCTTGGCAGGTGCACATTATTTTACCTTGTAGCTTTATAGTACATTCGTTTGAAAAAAAAAAAAAAAACTGTGAATCTGAAGAAAAAATAATTTTCAAAAGTAAACAGTATTTGGTAATAGTAACTGATAATAGTTGGTCCTCTTTGATCATAAAATTTTCAATGGCCTTTAAACAACTGTAAAAACAAACAAGATACTTTACTAACACTAAGCCAGTCAGGATACTCAGCTTTTGCTCTTAACAAATATCTGTAGAAGCAATGGTATCTTAACTCCATGAGAGTGAATGGCACTCACAAGAGTGAGTCACATACTCTCTGCAAATGACTTGCTGATGAATAACACACTGACAACCATAGGCTTTGAACATCTGACATTTTTCTTATCAGTTTTCAGAATCTGCACAACTTTTATGTGCTCCACACATACTTATCACTACCCACCACAGCACAGCTTAATGAGTTCCACTTCCATTTGTACTTAGGTGCTCCCGCAACTCTGAAATTACTTGTCTGCAAGTATTCTACAAAACGCATTCCCATGGTTAATTTTTCTGCCACTTTAAACATGTCAGTGAGTTCTCCAGTAAATAACAACTGAGCAGCACCAATAACATCTGTCAATTCCTCAAGAGCCAGAAGAACCTCTATAAACCATGTGCCTTGTTTTTAATTGACTATCAAAACTACCCCAGATGTCCTTAAGTGTTAAAGTCAATTATTCTTGCCAAAAAGCTAAGAGTTTTAAACAAGTCTGTGGACATAACTTTTTTGACTTCTATGATCCAACAATTTAATTAACTCAACGTCAATAAATGATTCTGCTTAGGTAGCAAATGAGTCTTGTTTTGATGTTAACTTTGGTTTTTTTTTCATTTAGGGAGAAATTATACCATGATGAGATACTTCATTTCAAAATTTCCCATTACAATCCCAAAAGTAGGGAATGTGGCAGTATGTTTACGCTGGTAATGTCAACATATATACTTCTATCCCAATAATAAAAACAATCTTTTTTGTTTGTTTGTTATTTAATTCAACAAAGTAATCCAAATTCCATTCAAGGGCCAAGGGTGTAGCTCCATCATAGAGTATATACTTGGCATGTACAATACTTGGGTTTTAGTTCCAGCACATATATGCACACAGGGATTTGTATGTGTACACACATCACTCAAAGTCCATTTTCTCTCGTTTTGATGGACGTGAACTAGTAACAAAGACCAACAAGAGCCATGACACTCAGCATGCAGTCACATTATAACTGTATCACTAAATGCTACAAGCTAAGAGCACTATAAAGTGATGAAAATTATACTGTATGGTCTCTTGTCACAACTACTCAGCTCTGACACTGTAATACAAAAAGAATGTCATAAATTTTGGGAAGATATAACACAATTTGTGGAATTGAAGTTTCAATATTATCATTCTTCCTTTGATCTTTTAAAACATATTTAAAGCACATGGTTATGCTATCATCTGAGAGCATGTTTCAAAGATTTCAATCTGATCTAAGTTCTCATTTAACCCTCACATGTTCCATGCTCAATTACAGGGGTGAACATCTCTAAGAAAAAGTGACACCACCACTACCCATTATTACATGGTGATTATACTTTGTAAAAAATTATAGAACATACTAAAAACATTAACACTCTTAAGGAATAGCCTACAATTAATAGTACCTGACAGGAATTCTAGAATTCCAGAGATCAAGACAAGAGAATTCCAAGTTCAAGGCTAGCCTGAGCTATAGGATAAGATCTGTCTCAAAAAGCCACCATCAACAAAAAGAGCATCCTCTAACTACCCTGCATTCCATTATTTTTACTTGCCTAATTGTCAGATTTACAGTTGTAAACTCCAAATTTCAAATAAAAACAATAGCTGAGACTATCCAAATTAGAGATCAACAGCAATCTTTATAATCAAAACAGTCTCAGAGAACAAAAATGCAGCACATGTATGACTTGAACCTATCAGATCACTGTGCTGTATCCCACCCTCCTCTCTGCCTGTGTCTTACATCAAAGACCAACAGCTGTCAAAAAGCATGACTTTCCAAAATGCTTTTTGTACTAATTTGAGGGTGTATTAATTATGATAAATCAGCAGTGTTTACAATTACACCATCTTTGTTTTTAACAAACTTTTCATTGTATAATTCTTACTTACCTAAGTCTTCATCTTTGACAGTCAAAATAAAAATATTTAGAAAGCATGTCTTTAAAATTTACGGTTACCAAAGAGCTAAGAAAATAAGTCCATTCATTAAAAACCTCTCTAATAGATTCTGCTGCTGCTGAGACATCACCATAAAATTTTTAAAAACTTGAAACTTCCCAAAATCCAAAAACTAAATTCATTCGAGATTAACTTTCTGTGTTACATTTGATCTGATATTATGGCTTATACATAAGTTTAAGTTTTTCTTCTGTTAATATTTTTCATAAATTGATACAGCTGAGAACATTTTTATTTAAAAAAAATTCAGGATAAACCTAAGAAATCAGTTTAATAAAGTAAAATATTCAATTTAAATGAGTCATCTTTTTTTGTTGTCTTAGCACACTTCAAAGTACAGGGACAAATGAAGGAAACAACAAAGTGTTTTTCTAACACTTCAGAGTAATTCAGACTAGCCTTAAAACATCCATTTTGGTCATTCTCCAGGGTCTCACCAGAAGTATGGTTTTCATCTGCCCCAAAATACATACATACATACATACATACATACAACCTTCATTTTCCACCAAGCAACAGATCATTACAGAAAAATGTAACTGATCAAAATGCAAAACTATAGAGCCCGGCAACACTGCAGAAAGGGCTGGAAAGATTACTATAGAGGCAGAAAATCAGGGAGTTTGCTATGGGACTGTATCTCCTAGAAATGTCAGAAGCTATATCCATGAAATAGCACAAACATGGCTGCCTAACCATGAACTGAGCAAAGAAAACATTAGACATGCTGACATGGAAGATGAAAATCTCACAAGGCCTCAACCCTAGCTAAAGACCTACAGGTAAATAAAGAATGCTGAGAACAGGAAAAATAGTCTGTTCCAGACAAGTGTATACCACTCAATAAAAATCGTCAGTCCTAAAACCATACATACAAGTAGCATTATACAGAGTGATAAACAGGTTGTATTTTTAACACACACACACACACACACACACACACATGAATAAAGGGAGTTGGAGAATCGTAGAATCTTCCTTGGTTAAGGAGAGCTGCTGAGTCCAGGCAGTATGTAGGAGCGACACCTCCATCAAGGCCCTAACAAAAACTGAAAGAAGCCCAGAGAGGTCACTGCACTGTAAAAGTAAAACTTGAGTTGTGCTGAAGGCCCCAAGATATTGAGGTGCTAGAGCCATGGCATATCTATTATGGAGGGCTCCATACAGGGAGTAGAGCGAGCCCAAGAGAGCAAAGCCAGAAGGCCACAGCCATGCTAGCCTTCTGACAGTAGACATGGAGCCAGAGGATCTGGAGTTTTCTCTACTGGGTTTCAGTCCTGCTTTGATTTGGTATTTCCTTACTGTGCCCAATTCCTCAGATTTGAAATGGTAATACATATTCGGTGCATACACACACAACAATTAAAGAAAAAAAAAGGCCATGAATTTAAAAGAGGGGTAGATGGGAGGGTTAGGAGGGAGGAAAGGGAAAATTATCTAATTATAGTTTCAAAAAGTATTTTAAAATACCCATTTTCACATAATACAATTTCATTGACAATGTTTTACATAACTTACTCTGTCGTCTCATTTTCTGGCAGTTAAACCACAACATGCTAAATGAGTACCACAAAATCAATCAGAAAGTCATTTTCTAACAGCTTGCTCTCACAGGAGTCTAATAAAAACATACCTTAAACTTTTCTAATAGTTTTAGTTAGAACTCTTCTTTTTAAGTGTTTGGTATATCTAGTTTTCCCCCAAAAGAAAATTTTCTCATGAATACAACCTTCTCCACTGACTTGAAATACCTCTCTGGTCACCTATCACATTTCACACAAGCAAATTCTGTTTGGACACTTAATTCTGTTCTAGTCAACTATCTCAGAGCCATATATACCTAACCCATACTCTATGGGGGGGAGAGAGAGAGAGACTGACTGCATACACATACAATAACAAAGTATTTTATCCAAATGATTACAGAGTCATGACAGGCACAGTACCTAATGTATATGTTCAATTATATAAGTCTATAGTGAGAAGACGACAGTCTACTCTAGACTCACTCCAAGTCTAAAGCTGTATCATTTTAAACACTATTCTTGTCTTCACAGGGAAGAATTAAGATATACTGAGACCAAACTGCACAGATTGAATCAGAGGCAACTCATTGGATTTCTGCTTCTCTAATATGACTTTTAAAAACTAATTTTTAAAAAATGTCTGATAAAGTGGAAATTTCCAGTTTCTTTTGGAAACTTAGTTGTGTCACATGATGTTTTTCTGGAAGCTGTCTTTGGAGAGGATGTTTTGCTGAAGCAGACACTCGAGAGGGCATGTGATGATGTTTTTCTGGAGCAGACATTGTTAGAGGGTGCATGATATTCAGAGAGAGTAAAAATGGAACCCCTCAGACAGTGAGAGGACGCTCTTGCATTCCGACTTTATGCGATGCTTTGCTGGCCTTCACTAGCTGTGCAACACTTCGCTGGTCTCGCTTCTTTAATGGTCTTCACTATGTAGAGGGAAACTCACCAAAGAACTTATAATGGTATTCCCGCTGCTTCCACTGACTCGCGATGATTTGGCAAGGCGTTGTGGTTTCTGCTGGACGGAGCCATGGTTACTGATTGGTGTTTGGTGTTTCCTATTGGACTGGATTGATGGTATCCTGATAACAAGAGTCTAGTCCCAAAGAACTACTTCTAAACAGGTCCACAATCTCCTTTTCCTACTAACCTTCTTTCTCTGCAAGCTCTGGTCAGTGGGATAGGAGAGAGGTTGAAGTATTCAAGAACCCTAAATAAAGCAGGTTTAGGAAAGCCTACCGTCTGATAACTAGTCCTTCATCAAAAATAAACAAACAAATACATGCAGGACATGGTTCAGCATTTGCAACACAAGCCTGAAGACCTGAGTTTGGATCAACAGATGTCTGTAAGCCAGCTAATCTAGAATATGCAACAGAAACAACAGTAGATCCTATGTCAAAGAAGAACAAAGGTAAGAGCCTATACTGGCAGCTGTCCTATGACCTCTACATGCATGTCATGGCACACACAACACACACACTCTAACTATGTAGGCTTGGTCAAGTCCCCCCCACCCCACCCCACCCCTAGTCAGCATCCTCATATATAAAACAGAAAAGTGATACAATATATCTGTTACAGTAAAACAAGTTTGTATTTTTGTATGTTGTACTAAACCTGTCACTTAATGTTCATTCAATAAAATGTACCGATTCCCACACTAGCATAGAGGTGTACACCAGCACATACAATATACATCATAATTTATACTCCTTCCAACTTTCTCCCTGGGGTCTGAAATTCCTAGAAGGTAGAATAGCATAGATTTCAATGCTTAATCTCTCTAATGTCACGTAAGATAATTAGCCAAGATTCTTTTTCTCTAGCCTCAGGTTTACAATTTTAATTTTCCCCTCATGCATTCATACATGAATATACAGCTACGTACTTTATACTAGATCTTATATTAACATATCGTCCCATTTTAAAAATAAGGAAATTAAAAAAGAGGTTAAGTTATATGGTCACTTGTTAAAGGTTAAAGACACTCAGTTGAGAACACTTTTATTCTGAAAGAAGGTTCTAGAAGAAGTCTGTATATATGACAGAAATAGAGAGTGGAGAAAGAGGAGTGAGTGTACAACTGTGCTAGGACAAAGAACATTCGCCAGTGAAGTGTCGACACAGTCAGTTAGAAACTGAGCTTCCATTCTCCCCTCCTAGTGCTCACTGCTCATTCATCCTTTCTGCTCTCATTTATTCCCTCACTCTTAAAATAACTGCTACTTTTTAAACAATAAAATATAGAAAGCTCCTCCCAAACTCACACCTCCTAGATCCCACTCCTCAGAGGTATAGGCATATCTATACAATCATTTAAAAATATTTTTTCTTTCAATTGTCATAATTCACTGACAAGATTCATTTCATAGTGCTAATCATTTGCCATGAGCAAAGGAGTATGTATTTTTAGTTTAAAAAGAAGCAATTTCATTTTGTTCTCTTTGGTCCCTTAATAAAAAACACAAAACTGAGCCAGGCATGATGGAACACGCCTCAGAAGGCAGAGGCAGGAGGATCTCTGTGAGTTTGAGGCCTGCATAGTCTACAAAGAAAGTTCCAGGTGGTTATACAGAGAAACCTTGTCTTGAGCAAACAAACAAAAAGAACAACAAAACACACACACAAATTGCTACAATAACAAAAAATGCAAAAATGCACATTAATTAAATTTAAACCCCACCTGTAAGCCCTAACATCCAATAAAAACTGAAATACTATTTTTCCCCTCTGAGGCACTTTTCCCCCTTCTTGTTACAACAACAAAGCAGCAGCTGTAAAGGTAACTTCTGTTTACCTGAAGTAACTGTTGTCTCCGATCATCAGCTAACACAGGCCTGGACACTTCTAGTGTCTGCTAACACAATCTTATGTAGGCCTAAAATGTTTTCAGCCTCTGAGACTTACTGCTGAATAAACTCACCCCTTCCTCGTTCTTTCTGATCTCTGGCTGACTGGTTCAGCTCAGCTGTTCTGGCTCAAACTCCTCTCCAAGCTGACTGGTTCAATCTGACTTCTCTCTCTTGACCTCATACTAACTTTGGCAATCTGTTCTAATTTTCCGGTTCATTTTCAATCTGGCTTGTCTGTCTTCACCTGTATCTACCTTGTTCTTCTCTCTTCAACCTGTCTCTGTAAAACTCTTCCAGTAAAACAGTCTCCTACCTTTTTCCTCCCTCTGGGCTGCTCCCTCTGATCTTGACTCTTTTCCTTCTCTTCCACTGAGAGTTGGGCATATCCTGTCCTGGCAGATCTTTCTCTGATTTGCCACTTTGTCTGCCACTCAATTAGACATCACTTTCAAACTCAAGTGTCTTCTACACACTAACTTTACATTCATTGTTTGGGATTAAAGGTGTGTGCTAAGGGCTGAGCCATACCACAACTAAAAACAGATTTGTTTGGTTTTTTTTCCCCCCCAGTAAATAACAATCTCGGAATTCACAGATCAAATATCCTGCAACAAGTTGCTCCTGATATTTACAACTTCAAAATGAAAAGAAAATGTTCATGATGTGATAAAGTAAGTTAACATACTGCTAAATCAAAGAGCATGCATAAAAATTCTTATCAATCCAATTCTCAGTATGAGTTTATTTTTCATAACTAACAATTATATGTTCAAAAATTCATCAAGTTGTCAATTCCCAATGCTCCCCCCCCTCCCCGACAAAAAAACAAGCTTTACATTTTTGAAAAATAAAACCTGAATGTTTTAGAGGAAAAAATAATAGTAATTGTTCACCAAGCCACAAATAATGTAATAAACTTAGAATTTGTGTACTCTCAAAACACATAACAAACTCAGTATCCCTGCTCGCAGCATTTGGGGCTGGAGAAATAGGATCTCTCACTGAATCTGGAGCTAACTGACTGGCCGAGACTGCTTGCCAGGAATCTTCCTGTCTGCAGCCCCCAGTCCTGGAGAGAGGTGTAAATAAGAAAGATCAATAGTGACTTTGACTGTCAGGGCTAACTTGCCTATCCAGCAGTGAGGAGGGACACTCAGGGGTCTGCACTGAGGCAATGAGTCACTTGTCATCAGCAAACAGCATGAGATGAATGGAAAGAGGAAAGGCACGAATACAACACAGCACACAGAACTGAGAGTAATAAGACTGGAAAACTGCTGTTTCTCTGCCATCTATGTACAGAGCCCATCTATACTTGGGATCATTTAAATGACTGATGCTACTATACATAAGCCAAAGGACAAAAACATTGCTTCAACTTGCTACATGAATTTAAAAAAAAAAAAAAAGAACTTGAAATTATTTTGCCTGGATACATCATAAAACTTATCACTTACCACCTTAGTTGATTATACTACACAGGCAAAGTATGACTGAATAATTCTCTGACATGGGAAAAAATTAATCCTGAATCTATTTCTGTAACATTAGAAAAGCTCCTCGTTCTAAGCTGTTATTTGTTTACAGTGTAATTCACTGCTGGCACAATCCTATCATACCCACAACTCAAGGGACTGAAAGCTGGTGGACCAGAGGTTCCCAGGCAGCTTGGACTACAGAATGAGACAGTCTCAAAACACATAAGCTGGGATATAGTTCGGTAATAAGGCACTTGCTAGCATGCATAAGGCCTGGATGGCTGAGTCCTCAGCACAGAAAATAACAGTAACTAAAAATAATAAGACTTTGAGATGTTGAGCACATCTACTGGTATTTACAACAAATCAACCCTGCTTCATGTTCTTTCCAACTGTACTCTATTAGCATGATGAAAAGGGAAAAGACACAGTCTATGTTTAAAATGCTGGCTGCCTAAAACAAAAACAGCAAAAATATAAAAACTAATAAAATATGGTTGGCTTGGGCCAGGCAAGATGCTTCAAGGGGTAAAGGTACATGCTTCACCATAGAGCCCACAGCAGTAACCAGACTCCACATAGAGCCCACAGCAGTAACTAGACTCTACCAATCAGTTCTCCAACTATACACTCCTGTGACACACACACCATCATCCACACACAGTAATATTTTTTTTAAGTTAAAATAGTTGGCTAAATAATTTAAAACAGGCCACAATCTCAAACAGACATTTCCTTGGAGATGAATATACACGGCTAGAAATCTATGAAGATATCCTGGTCCAGCAATTCTGCATGCATCTATGCAGAGGAACAGAAAACCCAATGTCAGACCCATCTGCGTTCCCTATTTACTGCAACACTGTCCATTACAGCCACACACAGAATCAACCTAAGTGTCACTCCGCAGATAAATATATAATGGGATACTCTCTTTACCTTTTAGAAACATCCTCCCACCAAGCAAGCATGAACAAATCTACATAAGACATTTGCTAAGTGCCACAAGCCAGGCAAAGAAAGAAATACCATATACACGTGGAATCAAACAAATTTAACTCACAAGAAAGAACAGACTGAGTTCGGCTGGGGTGTGGATTGAGGAAATAAATGCTGGTCAAAGCATACAAAGATTCTGTTAAAGTATCCCTCACAATAGCATTACTATAACAGGTGGAAGCATTGTAAATGTCATTGGTAGATCAGTGAATAAATATACTTTAGGACTTTACTAAGCCTAACAAAAGAGAAATTCTGACACTTGCTGAAATATAGTAAACCTTTGAAGATATTACACTGAGTAAAATAAGCCATAGCAAGAAGGATAATAGTGTCTAGTGTATGATTCCACTCAAATAGGAGCAGTCAAACTCAGAGACAGAAGAAAGTGCACTGTGGTGCCAGGGGCTAGGGATGGGGGAGAGTGAGCAGTCACGGGTTTAACAGCAGGGTCACAGCTTCACAAGATAAAAAAAATCTGGAAATAGCTGTTCAACAATAAAACCACATACAATTATCAGTACTAAACTTAGGAATGATTAAGACAGTAAACTGCATGTCATGTATTTCTCACCACAATGAAATGTTTTAATACAATTAACATATTTGCACTGCTATACCAAAAAGACAGTTAACACTTTTGGTTCTTGACTTTTATCTATTAAAAGACAAACATCTGCTTACCACTAACATCCTTGGAAGAGAACAACCAGTTTCTTTCATGTATAAAAATCAAATTTCCATGTCCACAGATGAGATTTCATTTTTATATATGGCAGACCATCTTCCATCTATGGCTGTGCTCACACTGCAACACAAGAGCAGTTGTGCTAATTCTTTCCAAGAAAGTGTTTGGGGGCTGGGGATGTGCTCAACTGGTTGAGTGCTTGGCTAATGTGCATGAGGCCCTAGGTTCTATCCCCAATACCACATAAAATGGCAGAGTGGTGCTTAGGTGAGAGGGCCAGAAGTTCAAGGTCACCCTCATACTTATAAAAGTTTGAGGCCATACTTACTGAGTTAATGGAGACCTTGTCTCAAAAGAAACAGGAAAGAAAAAACAAAAAGCTTTTTAGGAGCCAAAGCACAATTCAGTGGTTCAACATGCACAAGGCTATGACTATGATTCATACATTATCTACCCCACAAAAGTTTGACAACTCACATCTAATTCCAAAGTAAGGGATAAAATGAAAAGAAATAAATTAACTATCAAAATCACTGATTTAGGCCGGGCTGTGGTGGTGCATGCCTTTAATCCCAGAACTTGGGAGGCAGAGGCAGGCAGATTTCTGAGTTCAAGGCCAGCATGGTCTACAGAGTGAGTTCCAGGACAGCCAAGGCTACACAGAGAAACCCTGTCTCGAAAAACAAACAAAAAACCAAAACAAAACAAAAAGCTGATTCAATACAGTACCTTTTTGAAAATAAAGTCAGTTTTAGTTATATGGCTTCTTCTTTTATGTTAAGATTAGGCACAAGTATAAGTTAGCATACCAAAAATGTTGTGCTATGCAATTTCTATACATGAATATCATATATTTTGCTCATATACCATTCTATATCCTTTTACTATCCCAATCTACTCCCCAAAGTCCTCTATTTTCATGTGTCTTACTTAGATTTGTTTGTAGGTACTCTAATCTGGAGTTTATGTATAAAAGAAAAAGTGGTATTTGAGTTTTGCTCATTTTTCTTCATATTATGCTACCCAGATCTATCTATTTCTTCAAAAAATAACATAACCGCATTCGTTATGGTGGAAGTAAAGCCTACTTTGTGTATACAGTATACCTTTATCTCTCCATCGGCTGATAGACACTTAGGCTGATCCTATGCATCCTGTCAGTTCCAAATACTGTCGCTCACTGATAAACCTGGGTATGCAGGAATCTATTACACGCTGACATTTTTATCCTTTCAGGTGTGTGATCAAGTGCTACAGAAGGATCCGCATGTGGCTAAGAACCAACAGGCCCAGAAGTGAGCCTCTATCATTACTCTGCTAAATGGACATTATAGCAAGTTGGCTTCTAAACTGTATGTCTACACTCACAGAGCAGTGCAGCTCTCCAACTGCCTAAGAGAGGCTTCCTCGTGCAGTGGAGTAGAGGGTGAAGAATGCAAGACTCACAACTGGTCAAAGTACAAAGCGCAGATGTGCCACTGCAGTGCTCAGCTACAGATGAGACAATTAATATCCCCCACCCCACCCCCAAAAAGGCAAAATCAAAACAAAACTCTACCCCTGATGAGGGAGGGGGGAAGTAATACTCTAAGACCCTAAGGTTTGGGAATACCCAAGCAAAACTTCTGGACACCACATGACCACTGCACCCATCAACTCACAGCAGCTGTGGTTGCCTGCACAAGAGCAGCACATGATCAAGCCAGTCAATGTGTACATGGAAGAGAGGGGGGCTCAGAAGTCCCCGCCTCTAACTGAGTAGTTATGGACACTCAATGGCTTCCAGAGAAGGACCACATTTCAGTGGATGTCCCCATACATTAGTTGGTAAATCATTTAAACAACAACAAAAGATGACACAAAAAGTGGGAAGGGACAGAGTGAACTGAGGGAATTAAAATGAAAAAGAGAAAATTAAGAGAAATATTTTTCCAGCACTTGGAAGGTAGAGGAAGGCAGATCTCTATGAGTTCGAGGCCAGCCTAGCCTACAGAGCAAGTCCCAGGATAGCCAATGCTACACAGAAAAACCCTGTCTCAACCGCCTCCCCCCAAAATAATACATAAATGGATATTACAAAATGCTTTTAACTGAATAAAATGCAATAAATACCCACACAAACACAAAACAAAAACCTATCTACCCAGCACAACACACACATACACACACCCAGCACAACATCAAAACCTAGGAAAAACCACACTGAACTACAGACCTTAAAGCTTAACTGTGTCCATAAACCCCAGTTACATGAGAGGAAGGATTCAGAAACCCAAGAGCTGAACATTTACCACAGCTTTAAAAAAAAGAGCAACAAATCAAACCCAAAGAGCTTCAAAGGAGGGAGAGGACAAAACCCAGAACTAGTTAGGTTCAGGCTTCCAAGATGACCAAGAAAAGAAGGAGCATGGGTGCAAACATGGACTGATTGCACACAGCAGCCATGAACAAGTTCATCACCGGGAACGGAGCAAAGACTGTGCTGGCAGGCACACTGTGAACCATGGCCAGTGCTGCGTCTCACAGCGGGAGGGAGAACCCTGAGGAGGACCTGGTTTGTGCTTGCGGATTCAGTCCCAGGACCCCAGCCGGAGGGAGCCAGGTGAAGAACACAATGGTGCTGGTTCTAAAACTTTTACATTTCTTGATTTGGAGAAGGAGAAAGTGTGTCACACCACACATGTGGAGATCACAGGACAATTTGTGGAAACTGGTTCTTTCCTAGGTCTCAGGGTTCAAACTCAGGTGGCTAGACTTCAAGTATCATCTTGTGGGACCAAGAAAAACAATATTCTGGGGGGGGGGGACAACAGAATAAAATGAAAATTATACTTTTCAACTAAAACTAGAACAAAAGTCAAACTGAAAAGCAAGGAGGAGTGAGCAGAACTGGAAGCTGACTGCTGAGTAGGACTAATGGCCACTAACAGGCCACTCGTGGAGGGAACAAGACACAGAGTGCGATTACATGCCACTTCAGAAAAAGACATCATCAGATTAAAGACAAAAACATAGGAACAACTAAAACTTGAATTTTCCTTTAAAAAGGGGGTGAGGGATAAATCCCTAAAAATATGATTTTGTGTGTCAAAACTGACACAAAAATGAAAACTTCAAAGAACTCTAACCACATTAACAGAAACTGACACCATTATTCTAAATGTCTACAGAAAATGTCCAGACCTGGAGAGCTTGATCAATAAACTATCAAAAGTAAAGGAAAATATAACACTGTTCTTAGACGCCTAGAAATAATGGTAAACACAAAATCATTTCTCAATTCATTTTTATGTTACTATAACACAAAATCTGATGAAGAAATTTATTATATAAAAGGAAAGTTGCAAATCTACTTCATGAATATAGGTAAAAAAAATATCTAATAAAACTGTACTGGCTGGTTTTGTGTGTCAACTTGACACAAGCTGGAGTTATCACCGAAAAGGGAGTTGCAGTTGAGGAAATGCCTTCATGAGATCCAGCTGTAAGGCATTTTCTCAATTAGTGATCGACAGGGGAGGGCCCCTTGTGGGTGGAGTTATCCCTGGGCTGGTAGTCTTGGGTTCTATAAGAAAGCAAGGCGTGGTGGCACACGACTTTAATCCCAGCACTTGGGAGGCAGAGGCAGGCGGATTTCTGAGTTCGAGGCCAGCCTGGTCTACAGAGTGAGTTCCAGGACAGCCAGGGCTACACAGAGAAACCCTGTCTCGAAAAACCAAAAAAAAAAAAAAAAAAAAAAAAAGAAAGAAAGAAAGCTGAGCAAGCCAGGGGAAGCAAGCCAGTAAGCAGCAGCATCCCTCCATGGCCTCTGCATCAGCTCCTCCTTCCTGAGCTGCCTGAGTTCCAGTCCTGACTTCCTTTGGTGATCAACAGCAATGTGGAAGAGTAAGCTGAATAGCGACCCCCCCCCAACTTGTTTCTTGGTCATGTTTGTGCATGAATTAAAACCCTAACACAAATTGGTATCAGGAGTGGAGTACACAACACAACCATTTTTGGGGGGAGAACTGTGGAATGACTTTGGAACTTTGGGCTAGAAGATCCATTTGGTGTTAAGAGCTCTGTGGAATGTTGTGTAGAAGCTTGGAAGATAATGTTGAGAACAGTGCAGAAGATGGAAGCCTGGCTTGTGAAATTTCAGAGGGAAGATGAAAGACTCTTATCAGGGCCGTTGCTATTTTGACTGTGAAGATTCTGTGGTTCTGGTTAGCTAGGGCTGAAGAATCAGCTGTGATTAACAAGATACCAGAACTACTAAAGTGAAAACTTTGCATTACTGGGACTATTGATGCTGGTTAGCTGGAGCTAAGAAATTAGCAGTGATTAAGAAAAGACCAGCATTATTGAGGTGAAATCTTCTGGGAAGTGTTTTCTGAGAACACAGAAGCTGTGTTCCGGAGATAGCTAATGTTGTACCTTGTGCTGTGGCTGGACATGGCAATGTGTAAGAGTCACCCAGGTGGTACTGGTTTTGAAGACATGAAGGGGTCATGAAGAGCAGCTGAGGCTGGGCACTGTGAGAGGCTGCAGAAGGCCATTGGTGAAGGTGCAGCCTCAGTTGCAGCTGATGGCCCAGGACTGAAGGGGTCATGCAAAGGAGTTGAAGCTTGGCACCATGAAGGGAGCCTATGAGAGCTATTGGTGAAGCCAAGTTACAGCTGAAGACAGCAGTGTTTTGGAGAAGCCAGTACCATGAGATGACCACCAAGAACAGCAGTGCAGTACAGGCATCTGGATCCTAGAAGACAAGGTGTGTGCTACAGAGCTGGAGAAGTGACCCAAACCCTTGGAGGAGCCCAGAAGATCGTGAGTTGGATTCCAGACATTGGATGGTTGGAGTTTGATTTTGCTTTTGATTGTGAGTGTGTCCTGATATTGTTCCCTCTTGAAGGAAAAGTATTTTAGTAGAGCCCACAATTAAGAGACTTTTAATTGTAAAAAGACTTTGGATTTTAAAAGAGAATGGGTATTTTAAAGGGATTGAAATTTTAATATGTAAGAATTTGCAAAGACTGTGGGACTTTTAAGGTTATTTAGATCTTGGAGATGAATAAGAAAGTAAGGGTTGAGGCTTAATAGTGATGTGTTTGTGTGTCAAGTTGACAAGGGGTCAACTGTACTGGCTGGTTTTGTGTCAACTTGACACAAGCTGGAGTTACCATAGAAAAAGGAGCTTCAGTTGATGAAATGTCTCCAAGAGATCCAGCTGTGGGGCATTTTCTCAATTAGTGATCAACAGGGGAGGGCCCCTTGTGGGTGTTGCCATCCCTGGACTGGTAGTCTTGGTTCTATAAGAGAGCAAGCTGAGCACGCCAGGGGAAGCAAGCCAGTAAGGAACATCCCTCCGTAGCCTCTGCATCAGCTCCTGATTTCTGACCTGCCTGAGTTCCAGTCCTCACATCCTTTGGTGATGAACAGCAGTGTGGAAGTGTAAGCTGAATAAACCCTTTCCTCCCCAACTTACTTCTTGGTCATGTTTGTGCAGGAATAGAAACCCTGGCTATGACAAAAACTATTCAGCAATTTGCATATAAGTAGTAGTAATTTCAAAACTAGGCTGTTGTCAGGAAGGCAAGATTGATTCAATTAAGAGCAGTAGCAATCCCACATTATAGGAGTTAATCATGTGAGTAGGTTGAAAAGTGTTGCAAGTTAAGGAAAACATCCCTATCCTGAAAGTATTCAGTGGGAAGACCCATCTCAGTATTGGTGGCATCATTCTAGAGGCTGGGGCCTGGATGAGACACAAGGAAAAAAGGAAAGTGCAGTGTGGCTTGATTCTCTTAGCACACCAGAGATGTGGATAGCCCTGGGACTAATTATTTTGATGTTAATTCCATTCCCCAGAGAGGGACTGTGAACAAGGAATGAGTCAGCACTCAGGTGATTTCCTGTAAACCTTCTTCCCACCTTAATTTGTAAAATAAAGAAGACTAAGGATTGGGCAGAGAGAGGGAAGGTGGAGCGAAAAGAAAAGGAGGACTGAGAGGGAGAGAAAGAGAGGAGGAGGAAGAAGAAAAGTGGAGCAGAAGCACATAGCCTGGAGAAACCGCAAGTTCTAAGGGGTCTCATAGATGTGGAAGATGGTAGTGTAGCAGTAGATCTGCCCAGTCTAGGCGCACAGCATGTATTCATATTAATTGTGTCGTGTTTTCATTGCCGGGGCATATTTGGGAGAAGATTTGCCACACCACACCACACCTGGGTTCCAAGTGCTCCAAGTTCTGCAACCATGAGCCCAAATACATCTTTAGAATGTTGCCTTTCTGTCACAGTGGCAAAGCAAAAAAACAAAACAAAAACAAAACACACTCATATGATCTCATTTAAAAGACTTAGAAAAAAGTTATCTAAATAGATAAAGATGCTTTTAATGAAAACACTCATTATTTAAACAAGAGCCATTAATTAGGTACACAAAGAAATTTCCTTCAACTAAAGGTGAGAGATCAAAAATGCCAAAACACAAAATTGCAAAATACTAAAAGATTGTGAAATACAAGACAATGGGTCCACTATAACACTTAATCGGTCAATGTTTAAATCTAGAACAACAAAAACTACAAACTGCAAAATATGAACCAATCACCTTCATCACCCATATATGCTGACAGAAATGCAAATAAGTTTGAGAGTAAAAAGAATTATAAGAAAGATTACTAGTTATCAAGTCAACATAAAATATTAACTGTTTCTGCATTATCAGCAATAAACCAAAAATAATGTCTAAGAAGACATAATTTATAATCACACTGAAAGGCATAAAACACCTAAAAGCCTAACAATAATTATGTGATCATTATGGAGAAATTATGAATTATTAACAGAAATGGGATTCTGCATATATGATTTGGAATACTCATTATTTTTTTAGAATGGTCTATAAATTTAATGTGTAATCTCAAATAGGTTGATGGTGTTTTATCTGTTTTTACTTTTTTGTAGAATTTTCAAGAGCTAAAATTAATAACAATCCTGAAGAAAATCAGAAGTTCATACAAATTTTCTATTGCACACTTACAAATTACCACCAGGGTCTCTGCTTAGAGTTCATAAATATGAAATCACTGGTAACTAGGCTGTATAGCTGTCAAGCTGCTACAAGAGATGCTACAGGGTGAATCAGAAATAGCCCACTAATGTTTATGTGCTCAGACTCCAGCCAAAAGCTATGGTGTCTTTAAGACAACCTGGTGGGAACAGCTGCTGCCACCCTCTTAACAGCGCATGCCACCTTGCCATGACAGACTAATCTGAAACCATGCACAAACTCATGTTTCCTCTCTCATAAGTTCCTGTCAAATATTCCAATTACAACAGTATTCTGACAAATATTACAGCAGTACAAAAAGTAATGATTACAGAGGAAAACATGCTTCTACATCCACTCAGAATGTAGGTATAGCTCAGTTTATAGGCCCAAGGTCCCCATTTCCAGTTATTGGTTGGAGGTTGGACTTATCTTCTGTGGTTTATCTGCATTTCTAGTTCATACCGTTAAATCTTCCCAAGTCAGTTTGAGACCAGCCTCAGCTATAAAGGAAGGCCCTGTTTCAAAACTGAACATAGTCAAGCAGGAAAGAGGGGGCTAGCTTTTTCTGACCTCTGTTGTTGCATTTCAATCTGTTTCTCTTTTCGGTTTCATCATGTCACTTTTTGGAATTCTGCCTATCAAAAAGTAGGCAAGGCTGTTTTGGTAACCATCAAGTTTATTAAGACACTGCATTAAGACATGCGGTTCTCATACAAGAACAAATGACAGTCCACACCAAGAGTTGGGTCCAGACATTTCATGTATAAAACTGATAGCACTATGAAAACCAGCAGAGGACAAATGAAGCTGGTACAACAGGACAGCCTTATGAAAATAAAACCGACGCCTACATCACAGCACACAAAATCAATCAACATAGCTGAAGACGCAGGGATGGGACTTCAGAAACTCAGTAAATCAACTCTCCCCCTAAAATGTCATAGGTCCCCAGCTCCTGTCTAGTGGTACAGCTCTCCTGTAGGAGGGGAAGGCTGCTAGCATCTGTTAGCACCATGCCCCTGGCCAGCTTCACATTCCAGGCAGACAAGGAGAGAGAATGGGGCTCCTTTCTCCAACCAATCCTACCAGGAAGGCAGAAATTCTACTTCAGATATAGCAGAGCACAGAACAACCACCCTGGGCCCCACCCAGTCTCTGGCAGGGCAGAGGTTTGTTTTGTCAAAGAGAAGTAGGGTAAGAAAAGAGGTTACCATCCCCATCAGAGCCCTGCTCCTCAGTGAGTGGTGGTACTTCAGCTGCTTCCACTCTGAGCTCACTAAAGGTAGGCCTAGGCTTGAGGTGGTGATACACAAAACCAGAAGACACTGAAGCACCACATGTGGGCATCAAACCAACTGGGGAAGATCACTCCTAAAGGAATTATGAAAAACAATCTTTAGAGAACTTTAGAGAAGAGGTTAACTGGCCATTCAATGACAGTAGCAGCAAAATGCAAAACTCAAGAGCAGCTTACAGTTTAGCAAGAGAACTGTAGTAAGTCTCTGCAAAGAGAGGGAGTAAAGAGTCCTCTTGGGGTAAGTCCAGCTCTAATCTAAAAGCCTGGCAGTGCTTGGCTTCAGCCAAAAGGTCTGACTTTAATTTAAGCCCTAAGATATTAATAAAAATAGAGTAATTAACAGAAGCTGACAGCGGAGCAACAAAAAGTAACAGCCAGCAACAAAAGTAACCTAGCTAAAAACCAAAGGAAGAGATCAAGAGATGGTCAAACAGAAAAGGGCCAGCCAGCACAGCAGCCATCTCTATAGAAGACCACTGCAGCCAAGCCCCACAACAGATGAGCAAGCAGGTAAACAGCAACAGTTCCAGGTCTGAGTTTTCAAAACTCACAGTGTTTAATTTTCAATAAAATCAGGCATTCAAAGAAAAAGGAAAATGTCAGTCCTACTCAATGGTGAGATGATCCAAGTATTGGATTAAACAAAGAGTCACAATATTCAAAAAGGAAACCATGTTTTAAAGACTGAAAGTAAGTTTTATAACATTGCTTCTTCAAATAAAAAACAGCAACGAAGATAAATTTATTTAAAAACTAGAATTCTGAAGTTTAACTACAAAATAACTAGAATTTAAAATTTCGTAGAGCGGGTGAGCAGTCAGCTGGAGCTGGCAGAGGAATGAGCGTCTGTTCTGGCTACACTGACAGTAACTTAAACTGTCATGAAAGAGCATGAGTGTCAGGAGAGGTTAATTACATAGACCACTGCAGAAGTATAACTTCATCATCTGTGTTAAAGAGCAAATGTACACACACACACACACACACAAAGAGACGGATCTAACACATACAAAAAGACAGTCAGCCAAGCATGGTGGCGCATGCTTGTAACTCTATCACTTAGGAGACACAGAGGCAGGAAAGCAGCTCAAATGTTCTTAGTTACACCATGAGCTGAAGCCATCCTGAACCACGTGCCTCTTATGTGGCGTAAACACAAGAACAAACAAAAGTAACACAGGCTCAAACTTCAATTAAGTATAGAATGATACAGAATAACCTGAATATATTCAAAGAAATGAACATAAGTAAAAATGTTAATAAACGTAGTTTAATAAATAATGTTTATTTTTTATCTTGATTTCCTTAAGAAGCACTCAGACTATATGAATTATTGTAGCCATACACATTAAGGTTAATAGGTATAGCAAATATAGGGAGAATGGATATATTTAAAGGTTTTGATACACTATAATATACAATACAAACCCTAGTAAGATCATTAAATATCTTTAAATTATTAACACATTCATTTAATGCTAAACCAGTAAAGAAAAGAATTAAGAACAAAAGACAAAACAAACAAACAAAAAAAGCAAATAGGCAGTTATAAACCAAAGCATGTACCCTAAATGCTACATAGTGAGATCCTGTCTGTGTGTGTGAATGTGAACATGGATAATGATTTATTTTGGCTAATGGTTTGAGGGTTGTCCATCATGTCAGACAAGGCATGGTGGAGTTCACAGTGGTGAGAGTTGGTGGCTTGGACTCCTCACAAGTTGGCAGACCAGAAAGAAGGAAACCGTATGACCCTTGTTGTATCATGTTGACAAAACAACCAGGACAACAAACATCAACCAACTGAAAATACTCAAAAGTATACAAAAATGTTCTACAAGCACAGTGGAATTAAATTAGAAATCAATTACAGAAAGCACTTTGGGGAATTCACAGTCATCTGGAAATTAGCATACTCTTAAATAACCAATGGGTCAAAAGAAATCAGAGAAAACAGAGATGACTAAGAACAAAGAGAGGCCATACCAGAATTTGTTACATGAATCTAATCAATACAATGAAGAAATTTTACAGCTACAAATGGCTACATTAAAAAGATTAGAAAACATTTTTTATAAATTCAGAAAAATCTTCTTAAACACCATAAATTAAAAACAAAAACAAAAGGCACAAATTGAGGAAAAAGGCTTCATGGTTCAGCAGGTTAAGATTCTGTGCCACCACGCCTAATGACCTGATTTAAGGAAGGAGCCACACAGGTAGAAAGAGAACAACCACTCTAGTCCCACAAGCTGTCCTCTGACCTTCACAAGTGTGCTTTATGTATGTACACACAAATATCTAAACATACATAATAAATGTAAATAAAAATGTTTAGTTCTTAGACTGAGTGGAAAGGGACAAGAGAAGGGTTGGGAAGATATACTCTAAATACATGTATGAAACTGTGAAAGAATAAATTTTTTAAAAGAGTTCTCCAAAATATAAGAATACACACACACAATCAAATGCAGGGCCTCCAACAAACATGCTGGATGAGTAACCTACCACTGAAGTTACATCCCATTCAAACACCCCTTAAAAAGAACACGGGGTGGAAGGGTGGCTCCAATGGTGTGGGACCTGGAGTCTGATCCTGGTAACTAAACCTGTAATTCCCGTTTTGGAAAACCTCTACAGACGGGGAATTCCCAGAACAAGTTGCTAACACCAGCTATATTGGAGAGCTCTAGGTTTTATTGAGAAATGTCACAATGGCTAAGGTGGAAGAGGATGATTCCCAACAACTTCAGCCTCCACATACACCCCCATATACATGACAGAATACATACATACATACATACACACACACCACACAATGAAAGTAGAAAAAGAAACCACAATAAAAATGACAAGTTTACACTCCATAAGAGATACCCAAGAGGCCAATAAGCTTTATGAAAAAGTGACACCCTTCCACATCTAAGAAAATTAAATGTACTGCGAGCAGTAATTATGAGCCAGGGGAGATTCAGCAATTGCTCTGATGTGAGTTAGGACAAGGAGATGGGCTGTGCATGTGGAGGAGGCAGGTGTATGGAATATCTCAGTATCTCTGCTCAATTTTCTTGTGAATCTCAAGCTGCTATAAAAATGAAGTCTGCTTAACAATGAAAATATTTTGAATGAAAATTAAAACCACAAAGAAATGTCACTCTAAATCCTGATAGACAGTTAAGTAAGTCAAGCTGGCAATCCCAGTTGTTGGGGGGATGCTGAACAGTGAGAAATCTCGTTTACTATTCATGGGAATTTGACACAGTGCAACCACTTGTGAAAACTAACAGGATCTCCTAAAGGTAAATACAGTCTGTAGTTCAGTAACTTTGCTGGGAGGTATACATTAAGCTGGTAGGAATAAATCAATAGTATATGAAGAGGACAGTATACACAGCTTCTTAACTTAAGAACACTATTAGGAGCTAGACAGTAGTGGTGAATGCCTTTAGAAGGAGCAGAGGCAAACGGATCTTTGTGAGTTCCTCTGCTCTACAGACAGCCAGGGCTATGTAGAGAAAGACTTGTCTTAAAAAAGAAGTTTGCTCAGCATGTGCATTTACCCACCAGTACCACAAAAAAAACCAAACATTACTAATAACAATCAACTATTCTTAATTATAATATGTTAGTATGTATTAAATTATATATGCAAATAATATATTTTATCTTTATATATTTATATAATAAATATAAATAATTATATACTATACAGAATATATAAAGCCATAATTTAATGGAAATACTTGAGAAATGAATGTGAATTAGTATCAGGAACTTACACAGACAAAGTCTTACAAATACCAGTGGGAAACAACCAGACGTGAACTGTGATTATTTGTATGAAGTTGATACAAAATGAACCCAACTCGATCAGAGTAAGGTGGAAAGGCTGTACCTATTGGAGGGTGAGCTTCTGTGACTTCTGTGAGCAGCGGTTCCGCAGGCCAGGGTCTATAGTGAGTCACTGACCATTACTTTGTGACCATTTCTGTACAGAACGCTTTAGTGGAAAGGTAACACACTGCACAACTTTAAAAATAAAATGAACTGAATTACAATAAGACTATTTGAACCTTAGAGACCGGTAACTTTTAAGGGCTTAAACACTTTAAAATGTCACAAAGAAAAATTGAAGCTGAATTCAATAAAGGTAGAAAATATAAAAGTATGTAAAAGGAAAAACATGAGGAAGGAACTGTTTCCATTTGATGAAGCAAGGGGTGACATCAATACCATTTATTCTAATGTCTGAGATACAGATGTTAAGAAAAGCTGGTAACAGGATTTTGATAGAAATATCAATTAAACCCAATCTCAATAGTGATTAAGATCTACCATCTGAAACAGATAAGATTGAGCAGCAGTTAAACTTCCCTTCTCTAGAGGGCATTTTGTTTAGACCTCTGCAACAGAAGTTCAATTACTTTCCTCCCCACTGTTTTAAAGAAGTGAACTTGCCTTACTGGGAAGGGGTTGGGCCTCCTCAATCCCAGCTGTCCTAACTTGACTGTAGGCACTAGCCAGCCCTACATCCTACTCATCACTTTTTGCTTAAGTTTATTTTGAGCAACCAGATAACTGATGACCGTAACAGCTTGCTATAACACATACCTTTATTACATATGAATTCATGTTTACAACAGAAGTCAACACTGGTAACTCACAGATTATCCAGCCCGCCCGCCTTTGCAAGTCAGTCTTCCTTATCAGATGCTGCATCCAAGTTCCTCAAGGACAGGACTGACTCTGATGCACCTTTTCTCAGAACTATGCTCCAGCGTGAAAACTACTTGTTAATAAATTAAAAGTATATATATATATATATATATATATATGGTTCTTCAGATAAAGGAGCTTGTTACACAAGCCTAACGACCTATGTTCAAGCTCTGGAGCTTGCATAAAAAGTCAGAGTCAATGATACATGTTAATCTGACAATCTGTAATGTCAGGATTATGCTCGTCAGTGACAGATGTGCCCAGAAGCTCAGGGGCCAACTAACCTGAAGTTCACTGAGCATTTGCACAAACAGAAGAAACAAGAGAGACCCTCCCTCCACAAGATGGAAAGTTGTTCTCTGGAACACACCTACCCACCCTCCTTCCCCCACCCTCCTCCTCCTCCTTCTTCTTCTTCCTTCTCTCTCTCTCTCTCTCTCTCTGGACACAACTCTCCATGATGTTCTGATCTCTGTTCAGTGTGAAGTCTGCAGGATTCACACAGACCAGCTTGGTCACAGAGGTCAGATAAGAGAGGAAAAAGGCCAAGTGAATTAGAATTAATACAAGTAATACAAGATGTCTGATAAAAAAGAGAAACAAACAAAAATGTGTACATATACTGGGTTCAAGTTTTCACATGTCTAAATTCTAATCTGCTTTAAAGTGCCAATTCTGGGAGAGCACTTACCTATATATACCTAGTAAAAGGTGCAAAGTTAATTACACACACACACACACAAAATAAAAATAAAAAAAAAATCAACATTCATACCAACAGTATAATATTATACCCAAGGTGACACAGGTAAGAACTGATAGGAAAACACAACCCCAGGTGCATACACCTAACCCTGCCATACCATCTACAAAACTAGGATCTACCGCACAGCAAGCATCTGGTGTGCATGCATAAATAAGAGAGACAGCACAAAGCCAGGAAGTGGTGGCTCACATCTTTAGTCCCAGCACTCTGGAGGCAGAGGCAGGTGAGTCTCAGAGTTCTAGGACAGCTTAGTCTACAGAGTGAGTTCCAAGACAGCCAGAGCCAAAGGGGAGGGAGAGAGATCAAAGTCCTCCTTATGCTTTAAGGGTTACCGTCTATAGCTTAGTAATGAATGGCATAACTAATTACATTTCAAATGTGATCAATTCTCAGTCCATTAAAAATTTTAAAAAGACTACAGAGTGGCAGTGTTGGTACATATCTATAATCCCAATATCTGGGCATCTGAGGCATGAGGACCATGAACTGGAGGCCAGACTAAGGACTGGAGGACTACTAAGCAATACCCTACCTAGAGGCAAGGGAGGAAATCTATAGATTAAATTGAGAATCTACAGTAAGTGCTAAAAGATTAACGGGTACCCAGATTTAACACAAAGTATACTTTAAAGAACATTAACTTATATTAACTTTCTACATGAAGATACTTTTTACTCATGGTATCAGTGTTCATAGAGTATTTATAGTCCTACACCACTTATATAGGGTTTGTACTAAGAAATGTCCCGTACAGACATCAGAGCAGTTACATGGACGAGGAGGAGACCACACAATTTTAAGGGATTGTAAGCACTTGTCCTAGATTAACTCATTATGTGGTGCTCAATTACTTGCTGTCACGTAGGAATACTGGGAAGAGGGGAAGGGGCTGAGAGTTTGCATTATGTTGCCATTTATTAGCCTTTAAAATTATAAAATTGAAAGCCAGGCGTGGTGGTGCATGCCTTTAATCCCAGCACTAGGGAGGCAGAGGCAAGCAGATTTCTTAGTTCGAGGCCAGCCTGAACCTCAGAGTGAGTTCCAGGACAGCCAGGGCTATACAGAGAAACCCTGTCTCGAAAAAACAAAACAAAACAAACAAACAAAAAATTATAAAATTGAGTCTAAAACAGAGTAAGAAATACCTGAAGGAACTCTAATAACAAAGCACTGATAAACTGGATCATATACTTGTACAATCTTGAGTGAGCAACTCTGGTTAAGTGCAAGATATATATGTTAATAATACATAAGCCTGGTATTCTGGAATTCGCTAAGCCCTACCCTAGTTTATAAACACATGTCCATCTCCTACACTGCTGGCACAGAAGCAAAAAGACAGAAAACAAAAACAAACAAACAAAAAGAAACAACCATTGTTATATCTTGCTCCCTAGGCCCTTAAGAGGGTTAAGGAATTGGCAATTCAAATAGAGCAGTAACCAAAATTTGGCACGTGAACATTACAAAGGAAAAGCTGTCTTTCATTTGTGGTTGCTAAGCTACAGGTAAATGCCTGGAATTCCAGAATCAAGAAGCTAGAAAAATCCAAAAAGGGAAACTGAGAGACCCACAGATAATATCTGAGATCTTGGATCTAGATGCTCCAAAATCAATCCACAGTCCTCCACACAATTCCCAGTTGTATGAATAAGGATGTTACATTGTGAACACAAGTAACTAAAATTATCGTGACTAAGCTGGGAACATGGCATATGCCTACAATCACAATACTTAAATGCTAAAGCATAAAGGATCTCAAAATCAAAGCCAGCCTTTAAAACCAAACAAAAACTACAAGGCATACACCTTTAATTCCAGAGCTTTGGAGGCAGAGGCAGGCAGATATCTGAGAGCAAGGCCAGAGGCAGCTGTGTAGCAAATTCCAGGCTAGTCAAGAGTTACCTGGTGAGACCATGTCTCAAACCAAACCACAAAAAAGCTTAACAACTAACACGAGCTTGAACAGTATATCTATTAAATGAAGTACACTGTCAGACAGGCAAACATTAGGACCAGGTACTTCAGTGTAGTCCAGACTGAGTCTTTGCTGTGTACTAGGACATCTCTTCATTTCTCTGATCCTCTGTACAGATCTCCTCATCTGTAAACAGGGACATTAACAGTACTCACTTCTTATGGCTATCAGACGTAAATGAGCTATGACTCACCAAGAGCCCAGACTACTGAGAAGCATTAATACCTTTAAGTAAATTAAGTCGTCCTTAAAAGTATACAAACTTGACTAATTACAGTGACGCTTGCCAAAACACTTTTTTAAGGGGGAAAAAAGGTATTTTAAGGGATATACACTATTCATGAAAAACAAAACAAAACAGGACCAGACCAGACGGTGCACGTGCCTTTGGCCTCCTAAGACAGGATGGTTATTATTAGCTTCCCACAAGTCTCTCTGACCTTTCCCAGTGGCACTACATTTATCATCACAAGGGAAGCACACAGACTGTGAGTAGGAAACCATGAAACTGCACTCAATCCAGCACGTTTCAGACAAGGCTTCAGAACTTAAAGCTAAAGGTAGCTTGGTGTTCTCTCCCACTAATTAGTTTCTAAGGAAAGATACAGATTTATACACAGAAATCTGTAAATAACCACATAAGATAAAAAAGAAACAAGCACTACACGTTATTTAAGAAAACTATTTTTTGCCCTTGTAATGAATCTGGTGAATAGAACATTTCTTTTAAGTACAAGAATAATTTGCCTTCTTGAAAGTCACCAAATATCAGACCTAATGATGAAGCTACACTGGGAAGACTGAACTCAAAAGTAACCTACCATCTGAATTAAAAAGAAAAAATACTGCATAGATGGCCTGCATGTCAAGCTTTTCTCTGCCCATATTGAATATTAATAAAAGTCAAAGATCTGCCACAAAGCATTACAATTCTGCCCAGAGCCTCAGCACCAGAAAACACAGCCTTTACAAGGGGGTTGCTCCTCTTCCCTTTACAAGGAAAACGCTTTGTTCAAATGTTCATCTGCTAAAGCCAGAGAGTTATAAGGCCAAAAAATTAAGATAAATTGAACTACAAATTAGATTATCAAACATGAAGAGATTTTCCCATTAATATACCTCTAACATTTTCCATGAGTGTTCTAAATGTATCTTTAAAAAAAAAATAGCATGTACAGCTGGTCCAGCTTTCTAAACTAGGGGTGGTGGGGGAGGCGAGTTGTTATATCTTCATGCATGTATAAAAGTCATGCCAAAAAAATTAACAAAAATTTACTTGTAAACTGAATGAATCTTAAAAAGATGACTTTGTATTTAAAAAAAAAAATGGGGGAGAGAAAGGAACCCATGAAATGACTCAAAACCGAATTTCTACCTTTTAGGCACTTTATTAGTGATGATAGCCAAAGCCTCACTGCCATCCCAGCCTGCCATTGATTACCAGGTCAGACTGGGCACACGTCTTTACTTTCTGCTTCAGTGATCTTACCTATAAATGAGAATAACTGAACAGAACTCTGTATTATGAGATTAAAATAATTAGTATAGGCAGACTCGAAATCTAATTATTTTATTACTATTCATGCCACCCTCTAGCCTAGAGCCAAACCAAGGTACATACAGCCTGAGATATACTCCAGAAATACTGAGAAAAACTAACTCACTGTCTTCTTTACGTATTTACTTACGTAACTTTTAGCATATTCCAAAATGTTTTGACATATAAATCATTTTTTAAAACAAGACTATCTAACTAACATACTCCTTGCAGTGCTCATAAACTTAAATAGTAAGGACTTGTTAATAATGATACCCCTACCTTGCACAAGCTAAGGCTCTCACTGTATGGCCAGGCCATGAACTCTCATCCCACTACTTCAGCCTTTCAAGAATTTTGGTTTTACTTGATAAAAACCCACTATATAGCCCAGTGGTGTGACTGCATGTGTATACTACATTCGTTCTTTACAAAAGTTTTTGTGTTGGAAGAGACATATCAGTGCCTCTAATTACCCCCGACTGTGGAAAAACCCCAGATATATTTTATATTTAAAATACTTGTTGCAAAGTGTAAGAGAAAAACCACAAACCTACAAGTAAGAAATCTGAATTTTGGTCTCAACTCTGTTACAGTGTAGTCAAATTATCTGTATACCCTCAACTGAAAAATGGGAAAGATGTACTAGATTGCTTCCACAGTACTTTGAAGCTCTGTGATCCTCATATTATGAAACTGAAGCACAGAGATCAGCAAACTGTCCAGGTCACACAGGTAATGAACAGCACATTAAGAGGCTATCACTGGCCACCTCACATAGACCACAGTGCTTCTCCCTCTCAGCACTCACTTCAGCCTGGGAAGGCTCCTACTCGGTCCAAAGCTCATCCTTGGCTACACAGCTGCTTTGGGCCAGTATGGGTTACCTGAGACCCTGTCTCAAAACAAACCAAAAGCCACAAATGAACAAAGATAACAATACACCACTACTCTAAATTTTCATGTTATAAATCTAAAGTATTTATTTAATGAATCATGTAATTTTAAAATGGACTTTAAATGAAGTCTCAAGCTGGAGGTGTGATTACATTTACTAAATTCACCTTAGCAAAGTTAGGAAAGGGGCTGAAGAGATGGCTCAGTCCATTGCTATGCAACTGGGACCAGAGTTTAGCTCCTAGGACCCTAGGACTCCTAGTTTGTAAAAGCCAGTAACTCTTAACTCTGACAAACTGGCTTCTGTACACATGTGTACACACCTGCCCACCACCTCCTCAACGAGCAAGCATTCATATAGACAATCACACATATAAATAAATCTTTTAAAAATGTTAAGAGAGGGAGGGGCTGGAGAGATGGCTCAGAGGTTAAAAAGCACTGACTGCTCTTCCAGAGGTCCTGCGTTCAATTCCCAGCAACCACATGGTGGCTCACAACCATCTGAACTGGGATCCAGTGCCCTCTTCTGGTGTGTCTGAAGACAGCTACAGTGTACTCATGTAAATAGAAAAATTAATAAATCTTTAGAATGTGCTTCCCAAGAGCCTCCTAGGTGCCCTCTGTGATTTTTTTTTAAAGTTAAGACAATTTATGCCTAACTTCCAACACCTAAAAACCCAATATACAGAAGAGATTATGTTCCATATAAAATTAAAAGTGAATTGTAAGTAATATTACAAGTACAACCCTCAGAATACAAAATTAAAATTCTTGATTTTATTTTATATCCAGGTTATTATTTAATGTACATTGTTTAATTCAAGAGAGAACAATTTAAACATTTTGGTCCATGTTTCCTCATTTCTGACTATGTCTTCAAAAACATTAAACAGCTTAAGCATATTACTTCTAAAATCATATAAGCTATTACAAACAAAAGACTAGACTATGTTGATAATTTCTCTTTCAAAATTGAAAACTGGCCCCCCAAAGTATTCTAAAATCTGGTGCTCAGTGTATTCTACTCTACTAAACTGTCCCATTAGCAGTACTCCGTTCTCTAAATGTCTTCAAAGTTTATTATATTTTACAGGGAACTTAGCAACATATCAACAAGACTGATCCTGTTGACTCCAGAAAATCCTCAGAGGAAAATCACAACAAAACGCAGAAGAATAATAAAACCAACAGTAGTGTATAGTATTGACTTGAGACCGTCTCAAACATTCAGAGAATATGAATACAGTTTAACTATAATCAGGGATTCTTAAAGAAAAGATGCCAGGAAGTTAATATTTTTAAAATAGATGGAACCATAATGTGTTAAATCCAAGAGCACACAATCCAAGAGTCTACATTCCCCACAAAATGTCTCTGTAACCTGCATTCTGCAGTTAAGTACTTCTTCCCACTGTTGGACAAGCTTGGCACCTTAGCAGCTACATGGTCCTTATGTTCTTGTTCAAAATTGACACTAAGTTTTTCACCTGGCTGAATTAGCTCTGCTCTTTCTAGACTAGGAGAATGAATCTACTTTCCATTAATGTTTTTTAGATTTATGTCTCCCAAGTATCTCCCACTCTTCACAGTCTTCATTAGGCAGAATATAGATAGATAGATACATACATACATATACATACACACACACACACACCCCACTGACTTTCTGGGGAGTACTTTTGGAGTACAATGTATTTTCACATTACCAGTAACCTTTTAAAAAATTCTGCCACTTGTAGTTTTTGATGTTGTATCAGGGAACAGTCACTCTGAAAAGGCTAAGTACTTCATACATCTCAATCAAAACATATCACAACTGTTACAAAGCAGAAGCAAAATCCAGCTGTTCTTTCAATAAGCCAAAAAAAAACATGTAAAAATATAAAATAGCACTAATTATACTATTTTTTTAATTTTAGAATGTAATTTTTTTTTACAAAATTTCACTTAACATGTAACTGGCTCATATTTAAAATTAATTAAAACTTTTAAAATTCTCAGTTTTAATACAGCCAGCATTAATAAATAACTCACATAAAAATGATCTTTTTGGAATCCTTAGTAATGCTAAGTAGAATAAAGGGGTGTTAAGACCAACAAGCTAATAAGAGCACACCAACTCTCAGATTCCCAGACCTCTAGGCTAGGCTTTCTGTTCTCTTGCTATATTAATACACACTGATTCTTAAGCTAGAACCCAAAAGATACACAACCCTGTCCTCCTCTAGCGAATGATTTCAAAGGATTGCAAGCCCACATCATATTCTTAACATCTCCCTGTTCTTCTAGGGACCACAGTCTTCAAACACCGAAACTTGTCTGAAACCAGCAACTTAGCTGCTCTGTGAGGCTGTCTGTCCATCACTAATACTTTCATTAGTCACAAAAAAAGTTACTCATAACAGCAAGACTGAGAAGAAAAGGGTACTTCTGAATAATCAACCATTTGATTTTAGCAATAATGAATTTTAAAAATAACCGTATGTTAACATGCAAAAGACAAAGAATAAAACTAAAGTCTGTTTATTTAGCTGGCTAAATCTGGTTACTAGATTTCAACAGATCTTTCCTTTTTTTTCTTTTGTTGTTGTCCTTTGAGGCAGGGTCTCTCTATGTAGCCCTGGCTATCCTGGAACTCACTCCATAGACTAACAAAGAGTTCTGCCTCTACCACCAGAGTGCTGGGATTAAAGATGTATGCCACCATGTCCAATTGAAATCTTAAATTTCCTAACTCTCCACCCCTTAATAACAGTATTATAGACGACAAAATGGGTTGGAGCTTACAGGTTCAAAAGATCCAACAGAAACCCTGCTGTGCACTTGTGAGAAATCTTCCAAATTAATAAAACAAACAAAACAAAACCCAAAAAATTCTGGACTCAGAGCAAAGAAAATAGCCCATCCACGTGTATCTTAAAAATCCTGAAGATTCCAAACCCAGACACTGCTGTGGATGCCAACAAGAGCTTACTGACAGGAGCCTGCAGTCTCCCGAGAGGCTCTGCCAGTGCCTGGCAAGTACAGAAGAGGAGGCTCACAGCCATCCATTGGACTGAGCACAGGGTCCCCAATGGAGGAGCTAAAGAAAGGGCACAAGAAGCTGAAGGAGTTTGCAGCCCCATAGGAGGAACAACAATATGAATGAACCAGACCCCCCCAGAGCTCCCAGGGACTAAACCACCAACCAAAGGGTACACACGGAGGGATCCATGTCTCCAGCTGCATATGTAGCAGAGGATGGCCTTGAGGGACATCAATGAGAGGAGAGGCCGTTGGTCTTGTGGAGACTCCATGCCCCAATGTAGGGGAATGCCAGGACAGGGAAGCAGGAGTGGGTGGGTTAGTGAACAGGGGGAGAGGGGATGGGATAGCGGGTTTTTCTGAGGGGGAATGAGGAAAGGGGATAAAATTTGCAATGTAAATAAAGAAAACATCTAATAAAAAAAAAATTCCTGAAGAGTAGCACACACCTTTAATCTTCCAGATAACTTACAGACAAGTATGGCACATCTTTAACCTCTTTCAAAGTTTAATTTGCTTAAAAGAAGTTCACCCAGGGCTCAAAATATGGCTCCCTATATCCTTGCTGCTCTTGTAGGGCATTCACATGGCAACTTACAACCTTCTGTTCCATACCAGTTCCAGGGGATCCAAAGGCCCTCTTCTGAGCTCCTTGGCACTAGGCATGCATACGGTATGTACATAAGTGCAGACAAAAGAGTTCACAAACATACATGTACCTAAACATCATCTGAACTTAACTTCTTTTCTGTGATTGCAAGTTAATTTGGCTCAGGTTTTCAAGAAACAAAGTTTAGACTCGTCCTGGTACAGTCTCTCAATGTTTCCAATCAAATTCCGTCAGCATTTCCTATGTTTCTTACTAGTCCTCCCTTGAAATCAAAAGGTTCTTAAACGTAATCTGTTTATGCAGCGTATTAACATTTATACCTGCAAAAGGTACTAAACACCTAAAACAAAAAAGGGGACTCTACTCAATGACAAACTTCTCCATCTTGATCCCTGGGGGCTTCCAACAGATAATTTTACCATTCCTCTGGCAATGGTAAAATTTAAGGAATGGTGCCAAGCCTCAAAATGAATAGGGGTGGAGGACGGTTAACAGTTTTAATTTACATGGTTAATAAAAAAGAAATGACCTAATAATTATGAGGGCTGGGGTGTAGCCCTATAGTACAGCAATGGCCCACTTTAAGACTCAAGGGGAAAGGAGAAAAGGAAGGAAACTTTGTTGTCAAGTGTAACTCAACAAGACCATATCCCAGAATTTCAAGTATTAACTAAGACTCACTATTTTAGGTTAACAACAAAAACAAAACCCATTTAAAAAAAAAAAACAAAAAAACTGTTGAGGGAGGGGAGCAGGATTTCTGGTTATTTGAAAGTTTGAATTAAGTTATTCCAACCATTCAGAACGTTTCATCATCAGGAAGGGTGCAGAACGGCACACCTAAGACGGTAAGTTCAGCTAAGGCTGACCTTCCTTAGAAACTCCATCTGAATTTAGTGCCTGCCAAATTCCCAGGACTGATAACAGAAGTCAACTGTTAAACCAACACCATGTATTCAGCAGATTATCACATACGGGTCCTGGCTCGTAGTAATGGCTCAATAAACACTCGAGAAATCAATGAGGAATTATTTTTCAAAGGTATAGTACTCTAGAAACCAAGATAATCTTTCAAAACTCACACTACCATTAGGCATCGTAATGAAACTACAAAGTGGAAACAAGCACGCTACAAGCACCAACTGCCCTATTTATAACACACACTTTAAATTTTAAACTTACAAATTTTCAAGTTTATACATGTACATAAACATAAACTTTCAAGTACAGAAGGAAAAACTCAGATTATTAATTTAAGTCATTCAATAAATAAGCTTTTATCTTCTTTTAATGAAAAATCAGTGTCAGGGTGAGATGAAAGGGGAAAATGTCTGTCAACGTATTCGGCATGTTTAATGGATGCCATAAATCAAATCTTCCCATGAATTTTCTAGAGCATATTCACGTCAATCTTTGAGCCTATTGTCACTTTCACACATGCTCACGGGAACAAAATGACAAAGAATGCTATGCCTCAACCACTGGATCCGGGCAAGAAACATTTGATTAGCAATTACCAAGGCTATGGATAATAAATATAGACATATTTTCAAAATACAATAATCCTAACGACTCATAAACCGAAGCTCTGAATTTCTTTACAAGATTTACTAGACTGCTGGACTTTCAAACGTTTTCTTCTTTTTTTTTTTAAGGTGCTGATAATCTCCTTGTGCGAGACAACCCGGAGCGAACAGCCCATTTACCGACTGCTAACGAATACGACTTCGCATTTTCCAGACAAAAGGGCGTTAAAAGAGATCCGATGCAAATTTATTCTTCCCTGGTAAAGGAGTGTTCTCCCGAATTCCATTTTATGGAGTATACTTAAAGTTAAAGGCCGCAAGTTCATTTTTTAGTCAAAAGCACTAGGTGCCTTACTAGCTGTGTGACTGCTACATCTGGTGGCAGAACACTTGCATGCAAGGAGCCAGAAAACTTAGAAAACAATTGTAACCGATCTCAGTGCGTGTTTTGCAGAAACCTTCAAGCAGGAATTTCCACAAAAAGAAAAAAGAAAAAACCCCACCACCCCTGAGCAGAAAGGAACACGAGCATACTTGCAACCCACGAGCATAACGTACAAACATGCAGGAGCCGATGGCGAAGGAAGGAAAGTTGCAACCATCTGGAGGGGTGGCACGAGCAGCCTTGCCCACGAGTCGGTCTGCCGTTGGGATCGCTCTAGGGGCCGCGCTGGGGATCCGAGTCGGATCCGAGGCAGCCTAGAGCATGCGGGAGGCGGGCGAGGGGCATCTTAACCGGTCCCGGCGGCCCGGCTTGCGGCGCGGGGACCGCCTCTATGGGAGGAGTGCGGGCTAGGGGAGGGGGCTCGCGCGCCGAGGCTGCACCGCGAGGGCAAACCCACCCGAGCCCCGAGGCCGGGAGGCTCAGGGAGCCAGGGCAGGCCTCCCGCCCGCGAACCGCCACCCCCCACCCCAGCCCGGGGTCCGCGCGGGCCGAGGGAGCCCGCGGGAGGGCGCGGCGGAGCTTACCTTCCCTGGGCCTCCCGGATGGCGGCGTGTGATTCAGCAGGGACCTGGCCGCCGCTGCCGAGCCCGGGGTTGGAGACGTGGAGAGCCGGGACCAAGATGGCGGCCCCTCCAAACTTCCACTGCTACTTTGGACACTCATCAAGCTACTTTCTGGGAGCCCGACTCCCCCCCTGCGACGGCGGCGGCACCGGCACCCGCCTCCGTCATGGCGGGGGCCGCGCTGAGGGCGAGCGCGGGCGCGAGGGCTGGGAGGGGAGCGCCGCGCCGCCGAGGGAGCGCGCCGGGCGGAGGGCGGGCGGGGAGGGCAGCGCCGAGGGGAGGCGAGTGGCCGGGGCCGCGGGGCCGGGGCCGGAGCGCGGGCGGAGCGCGGGCCGCGCCGACCGAGGCCACTTCCGCGGGCGGAACCTGCCGGCACCTCTGCAGTGCGTCGGGCCCCGGCGTCGCCCGGGCGGTGGCGGGCGGTGGGTGGCGGCTGAGGCGGCGGGGTAACCTCTGCATCAGTTACGGGCGGCGGCGGCGGCGGCGTCACGCGCCGCCAATGCAAACACTATCGCGAGGCTCCTGCGCCTCCGGTAGCAGCGGCGGCGGCGGCGGCGGCCGCGGGGCTGGCAGGGGAGAGGGGGGAGGGCCCTGCCCGGGCGGGGCGAGGGCGGGGAGGGCGCGAGCGCGCAGGGAGGCGCGGGGCCCGCGGCGCGGCGCGGAGCGGCGAGTCGCGTGCGCGGAGCCGGCCGGAGGGAGGCGCGCCCCCGCTGCCACCTGCCTCCCCCTCGCCGCGGCGCGCCTGCTCCGAAGCGCGCCCCACACCCAGCCTGCCCGAGACGCCTCTGCTCTCGCCTGGCTCCAGAGTCTCAAAATGGAACTGAAAAGTTGAAAGTTGCCTCTTGACCCTCAGGAGAAAAAGAAGAAGAAGAAGAAGAAGGAGAAAGAAAGAAAGAAAGAAAGAAAGAAAGAAAGAAAGAAAGAAAGAAAGAAAGAAAGAAAGAAAGAAAGAAAGAAAGAGCAGTGTGCGCTTATCCATCTGCAAAACAGGAGTCGTCACGGAATTTAAAAAAAAAAGGAAACCTAAGAAAATAAAACTTTCCTTAAAACAATCTACCAAAAGAATTGAGAAATCCTACCGGTGGGGTAGCCCGAGTATGTGGTAGAGCTGTTCTTTGTCTTCACAGAAGTGGAAAATCTAAATAGAAAATGTTGACTACTGAATTCACAGTAAAAAACACAAAAAACAAAAAAACTATAGTGTTCATCTTGAAGAAGGTATGGTTTCTAGAAATTTCCAGTTTCTGGTGCCGCTGTTGAGTATTGACGACGAATTCCCAAAACAAATTACAGCATTTGCTAAAATTTATAGATAGAGCGTAGCTTTCTGCACACCCATGTACACACACCAGCGATTGGCCATCTTGTTCATAAAAGAACAAGTCTAGTAGTCCAGGAAAAATACGACAAGGTTACTGCTCTCTTTAAACAACCAAATTGAATAGAACACTAAAATGATTATGCTATAGAGCAACTGTGCGGGCATAAGGAAATGACATGATTACCAGGGGGACCAAAATGTCATTTCTATTTTTTATTTTTATGACTTTGCATTTCTCATCGTAATGTTTTCTTCAGATAAACTGTACTCCCAGAATAGAGCCTTGGTTGTCAGCTATGCCAGAAGTCACTGAGGTGTTCCTGTGCTTCAGATTCTTGTTTTCAGTCACATGCTGCTTTTGAAACCTAAGAACTGTCACAAATTGAACAACTTTATTGACATAGAGAGGACTCACTCTAAAGTGTGTGGCTTTAGTTCACATTGTAGGGTGCGTACGGCTCTGACGCCCCCTGTACAATCAGTAGCAAACATCTGTTGCCTACTCAACTCCCCTCTCCTCACCCCTTTGAGGTTCCTACCTGCTCCATTTCCATCCCCCTCAGAACCATATATCTTCTTTCTATGCCACAGAGTAATTTGAATTTTCCTGAATTTTAGATGAAGTGTCCAGTGTTTTCTTCTGGACATAAAATGGTTTCTCTGAACATAATTATTTTAATAGCCATATGGTTGCATTTTCTTGTATGAATATATCCCGCCTTATCCCTTGAGCTGTGATGGACATTTGCATTCCCCCTTTTTTACTTTAATACTTCCATGAACACTCTGTGCAAGTCTTTGTATGGACATACACCCATGTCTTGGTTGCTTACCTATGACTTTATATGATATATGTATATATATATATATATATATATATAAGCAAGCAGAGTATATATATATATATATATATATATATACTCTGCTTGCTTGCTCTTCTATATACTGGGGATCAAGCCTAGTGCTTCATACGTGCTAGGCAAACCCTCTACCCCAGCCCCTCTTTCTTTTTTTTTTTTTTGTTTTTTTTTTTTTTTTTTCGAGACAGGGTTTCTCTGTGTAGCCCTGGCTGTCCTGGCACTCACTTTGTAGACCAGGCTGGCCTCGAACTCAGAAATCCGCCTGCCTCTGCCTCCCGAGTGCTGGGATTAAAGGCGTGCGCCACCACGCCCGGCCCCTCTTTCTTTTAAGAGTAAGTTTAGTTTGCACATTGTATCATAAAGGACCCAGAACAGGAAGGAAGTTAAAAGAACGGACTTTAATGTCAACAACTATTAAAAAAAGATCAACTTTCCCATCTATAACAAAGAGGTTAGACTCATTGGGTGACTCCTGTCATTTCCAGGACTTTCATTGAGAGTTCAATTCCTCATAAACTGTAAATAAATCCCAAGGCAGAAAGGCAAGGAAGCTCAAGTCTTTAGTCCCACCACTTGGATGGTAAAGGCAAGAGGATTGCTTTGAATACCAGGCTAGGCTGGACTACAGATACCTTCCTGACAACGTTTTGTGCACCCTGGGTTTTTTGTTGTTTTGTCTTTTTCAGTGGTGACTAGAGGTGCGTGGCACATGCAGAGGTGAGTTACCTCAGTTCTATGTTGCCTGTGGCTGCTGCCAGAGAAGGACGTTACATACTCTGCTCTTGCCTTCTCGTGGCTTGTGATGAAGATAATGCACTTATCACCTTCTAAAGAAGCCTCTCCCAGTTTCAAGGAGCTAAGCAGAAAAACAAACGGGCTTAGCCTAAAAACGGCATGCCGTGCAGCATCTGAACGCACGCCTTCAAAATTTACCAAATGGTAGGGATAGAATTTTCAGAGTACATTACAGTAAGTAAAACATGGGTATGACTGCCATTTGTAAGTTTGTACAAAAATATATGACTAGAAGGATTACACCACAAAAGGTTAGTGACCAGTACAGGTGTCGAGACAATATAGCTATTGTTTCTACCTCTGTCTTTCCCCAAGTGGTGCACAGCAAAATATATTTTTTATATTCAGGGGAAGTTCATTAAATAACCTTTAAATAATTTAAGCATAAAATGTCTCTAGACAAAAATTATATAAATAGGTAATTTTGGGGGGCTGGAGAGACGGCTCGGTGGTTAAGGGCACTGACTGCACTTCCAGAGGTCCTGAGTTCAATTCCCAGCAACCACATGGTGGCTCACAACCATCTGTAATGGGATCTGGTACCCAATTCTAGTGTGTCTGAAGATAGCTACAGTGTACTCATATAAATAAAATAAATAATTCTTTTAAAAAAAAAGATTTATTTATTTATTATATGTAAGTTACACTGTAGCTATCTTCAGACACTCCAGAAGATGGAGTCCGATCTTGTTAAGGATGGTTGTGAGCCACCATGTGGTTGCTGGGATTTGAACTCAGGACCTTTGAGAGAGCAGTCTGTGCTCTTAACTGCTGAGCCATCTCTCCAGCCCTAAATAATTCTTTAAAAATAAGTAAATAGGTAATTTTGTAAGCTGTATACCCTAGCTCCTTGGTAGCTTGAAGCAGGAAGACCATGAGTCCAAGGCCAACTGGGTCATACAATGTGATGGTTTGTATATGCTTGGCCTAGGGCAGGGCACCACTAGGAGGTGTGGCCTCATGAGAGTAGGTATGTCACTGTGGGCATGGGCTTTAATACCTTGGTCCTTGCTGCCTAAAAGCCAATCTTCTCCTAGAAGCCTTCAGATGAAAATGTAGAATTCACAGCTCCTCCTATAACATGCCTGCCCGGATGCTGCCATGTTTCCGTCTTAATGATAATGGACGGAACTTCTGAACCTGTAAGCCATCCCCAATTAAATGGTGTCCGTGTAAGAGTTGCCTTGGTCATGGTGTCCATTCACGGCAGTAAAACCTAACTAAGACATATATCAAGAACCTGTCTTGAAAAATGTGTCTGTGTTTATGTGCATATAACCACTTAAAATAAGTATAGAGTAATAGCTTGCATGACAGGAAAAATAGGGAAAGGTCAGAAGAATCCAAATTCAGACTGAAGGGGACATCTGCCACTGAGGGCTGAAAAGGGGACCTCAAGAACAAGGACACATCCCAGGGCGGGCTCTTTGGGCAATCTTCCTGGCTGAAATATTCCTAGAGAGAAAACTGACCACAGAAGTCAGCAAGGCAAGGAAGGGAGGGCGGGAGCTCTTCCTAGGAAGAACAGGGAAGAGATGAAAAAGGTCCTGTGCCCTAGGGTCTTCACTCTGAAGCCTCTAGAGCAGTAGCTGGCCCAGGCCAAGTGGTCTGTCCATCTTGTGGAAAGAATGGGTTTATGAGGCTCAGTAAGGAGGTGGGAGAGCGAAGCAGACATCTCTAAAAGGCTCCTGAGGCAAGGTCATATAAGCAGGTAGAGACCTGAGCCCTCATCTATAGAATGACTATAATCTACAGCTATGGCTATTAACCTCTTTTCCATTTGCCTTTGGAAGTAAAATTATTTTAAAAGGATCCAATATTACAGATATTTTTTTTAAAAAATGCATTTTGCCAGGCGGTGATGATGCATACATTTAACCCCAGGAGACAGAGGCAGGCAGATCTCTGTGAGTTCCAGGTCACCCTGTTCTAGAGTGAGTTTCAAAACAGCGAAGGTTACACAGACAAACCCTGTCTTGAAAACCCAAAATAATAATGATTATAATTATTTTTTATATTTTATACCTCCTAATAATTGATTCCTTCTCAATGCAAATAAAAAAAATTCCTATGCCATATGAAACCTTTTCACCAAGCCCACAACTAAGCCTGATTGAATGAAGATGTCCTTTGTAAGTATTCCATACAATGGGATGCTGGAGCCACTTCCTGTCACCCTGAACACTAGCTGTTCCCTTCAGTTCCCTTCTAAGTGTTCAGGGGTGTCAGAACTGTAGCTTTCAATCAGCGATAGTAGGAGATTGCCACCAGCCAACTACACAAAAACACAAGCCAGCTTTTTCTCCCCATCAGCCTGAAGACTACTGATCCCTTAGCATTCACTGTTCTCTGTCTTCCGTTTCTTTTCTATGCCAGATGTTCAGTGGGGGCAAGTACCCTGGTCTGTCATGTTTACAGTTATGTTTCCAGAATTGGGCACGTGCCTGGCATACACTTAGTGGTACATACTTACTGAGCCAATGTGTTATATACATAACTAGCCCAAATGCCTGCCTTTATGCCCTCTGGGCTAACCTCAGAATCTGTCTGGGTTGAACATCCAACAGGGAAAGGAAGAGAAGTGTCTTGCCACCCTCCCCCCCTCTCACACCCCTCTCCCTCACTCACTCTTCACTGACATTTGTGGTTTGGTAAAGTTCACTGACCTTCTTAAGGTTGCCAAGCATTTGGGAGGCAGAGGCAGGCAAACCTCTGTGAGATGGAGCCATCCTGATCTACTTGGTAAGTTCCAGGATAGCCAACGCCATGTAGAGGGAACCTGTCTCAAAACAAAAACAACAACAAAAAACAAAAAAACAAAAACAAAAGAAACCAGTGCTAGAATAAAGTCAGTGTGATTTCATTTATAAAATATAAATCTTACATGAAATACCCTTACATTGAGAATTATTATTATTTGATGTTTGACTTTAACTGAGCCTTCTGGGCTTTCATTGGCTAAATCTGGCAGCACCAGCTCTTTCGAGTTCATAAGTTAGTACCTAGTAAAGTTGAAGATAGGATGACTTGGCAATTCCATTCCAAGGAGATACTGCAGGAATCCTTGCCACTGTGGGCCCGGAGATAAGACCTTGTTCAGCATTGTTTGCAGAGGCCCCAAACGGAAGCCACCCAAATGTCCATCAACAAGAGAATGGATAAACACAGTGGGACACCACTCAAAGACCAGAATGCTCACAAGCAGCTGGTTAAAAAGAACCAGAGAGCAGTGACAGCAACTTCGAAGGCTGGTGTAGAAGGGCCTCTTGTGCTAGGTATAATGGAGACAACCTGAGCAACATGCAACATGGAGTCAACTGAAGAAAGAAAAATAGGGGTTAGAGAGATGGCTCACTGGCTAAGAGACTGCTTCTCTTCCAGATGATCCAAGTTTAGTTCCCAGAACCCACGCTGGGTAGCTTGTGGCTGCCTGTAACTCCAGCTCCAGGGCATCTGTTGGCCTCTTCTCTCTCTCTCTCTCTCTCTCTCTCTCTCTCTCTCTCTCTCTCTCTCTCTCTCACACACACACACACACACACACACACACACACACACACACACACACAGAGAGAGAGACAGAGAGAGAGAGAGAGAGACAGAGAGAGAGAGAGAGACAGAGAGAGAGAGAGAGAGAGAGAGAGAGAGAGAGAGAGAGATTTACATTTGTTTAAATAAAAAACTTTGAGAAAAGCAAAGAGCTCAACTATATTCACAGACTGAAGCTCTCAGGATGCCTGTTCTCCCATCTTGATATGCTGCCTCCATTGGGCAAATCATGGTGAATTCTGAAGGACACCCAGATATGAATGGATCTGGATTTGTTCTACCTGCACTGTGCAGTTCACAAAGCCACTGCTTGAAGGCTCAGGCTTCTACATCCTTTATAAAGATTGTTCTAGAAGGGGATGGAGAGATAGCTCCATGGTTAAGAGCACTGGCTGCTCTTCAAGAGGACCAGCGGTTAACTCCCAGGACCCACATGGCAGCTCTGAACTATCTATAACTTCAATCACGGGGGATTTAACATCTTCTGTTGGCCTCCACAGGTACCAAGCACACACACGGTACACAGGCAGACATACAGGCAAAGCATCCATACATATATAATAACAATAATAACAATAATAAATATATAAATAGTAAAAATTTTTCCAAAAAGATCATCCCAGAGTTTATGAACAATAGGTTGGGTTAGGATGTGGCTCATTGGAAGAACACTTGCCTAGTGTGCCCAAGGCCCTGGTTTGATACCGGGTCACACGTCAGTACACTGGAATAGAGAAAACCTAAATTCATACACAGCAAAGAACTAGAAGTACAAGATTTTCAAAATGGATTCATTTTGTCTGACATGAAAAGATCATAACCAACTTGAGAACAGTGTGTTTCCCCTCCTATAAAGTGCACTGTGAGCTGCTGTTCCCCTCCTATAAAGTGCACTTCGAGCTACTGTTCCCCTCCCAGAAAGTGCACCGCGTGCCGCTTTCCAAGGACACGAGGATTATACAATGTTTGCAGATACAAAGTGCAACCGATTGACATGGCACAGTTTAACAATTTGAAAAGTAAAGGGAAGTGTTATCACAGTTACTCATACTCCCCTGAAAATTTGCTGATTAAACCAAAATACAAATTATCACACACAGGGAAAACAAAAATCCCTTAAATCTTATACTAGCTAATCCTTGTTCAAGGTCCTGAGTTCAATCTCAAAAAAAAAAAAAAAAAAAAAAAAAAAAGGTCTCTCTTTTTTTTTAAATACTATCTTTCCCTAGCTGGCCTTGAACACACATTCTACCTGCACTGTGCAAAACTGAATCAGGACTCAATCCTCCTGATTCAGCCTAAATAGCTGAGACTACAGCTGTATACCACAGTGCCTTCTTCAACCTATCTGCCTTTATAACAAAAATAACAGGGCTGGAGAGATGGCTCAGCGGCTAAGAGCACTGACTGCTCTTCTGAAGGTCCTGAGTTCAAATCCCAGCAACCACATGGTGGCTCACAATCACCCATAATGAGATCTGACCCCCCTCTTCTGGTGTGTCTGAAGACAGCTACAGTGTACTTACATATAATAAATAAATAAATCTTAAAAAAAAAACATACTGTCAAAGTCAGTCTTTGTCAACTTTACACAGACCTAGACAGAATTGAGAAGAGGGAATTCCTATGGGATAATTGCCTCCATCAGATTTGACCTATGGGCATGTCTATAGGGGTCATTTTCTTAATTACTGATGGATGAGGGAGGGTCCAGCTCACTATTGTCAGCCCCATCCACTGGCTGGAGGTCCTGGTATATGTAAGGAAGGCATCTAAGCAACCTAAGAAAGCAGCCAATAAGCAGTATTCCTCCATGGGCTCTGCTTCAGTTCTGGCCATCAGGAGTCTGCCCTGAGCTCCTCCTACTCTGCTATCCCTTGATGGGGGACTCTAACTAAAATTCTTCCCTCCCAGGTTGCTTTTGGTCATAGTGTTCATCACAGCAACAGAAACCAAACTAAGACATGTGTATAACCATAAATACATTCAGAAACTCTGACACAATGCAGGAATGTCAAATATATTGAGACCCTTTTCCCACCACTAGCACCTCATCCTCTTCTTGATCCATCTCCTTCTCTCAGGAAAGCTGTCCAAATGCCAGAGTAAGAGAGGTATCTGGGCTGCAAGGGAGACTTTGGTTCTGCATGTGGTATAGGTTAGAAGTGTAAGTTCAGTTTTGAAAAGTCATCTAATGGTGTCTTTAAAAGGAGAGAGAGAGAGAGAGACGAGAGAGAGAGAGAGAGGAGAGGAGAGGAGAGGAGAGGAGAGGAGAGGAGAGGAGAGGAGAGGAGAGGAGAGGAGAGGAGAGGAGAGGAGAGAAGAGAAGAGAAGAGAAGAGAAGAGAAGAGAAGAGAAGAGAAGAGAAGAGAAGAGAAGAGAAGAGAAGCTGACACCATGGTTCTAAGTGTTTTCCTGTACACCCAAGAAACATATCTGTTGTTGCAAGTATTCAATAAGAAAATGGAAAGAAGCATTAAAAACAACAAAACTTGTTAATGGTGAGAGGAAATGAATGGTGCTTTCTTGTGGGCAGGAAAGGAAAAACCAATGTCTTTAAAATAATAAGCGTACAATGAGTTGTATGTACAGTGAAATGAAAGGCACCGCCATGCCAGAGTCCTCAAGCTGATGTGTATCTACTGAGCTTGTATCTACTTTGGGCACTTGTTAAGTGCAGTTGTTTGCAAATGGCTTATACCCTGTATAGCCACCAACTTCAAAAACTGCTATAGACTAATAAACACGTGTAGGAAACACTTGTTGGGCACCCGTTGGGGGCAGAATATTTTGTCTAGCGCCACAGGGATGCAGAGACGGGTCTCACGGAATTTAAAGGTGGTAGCACCCATGTCAGATGTGGGATGCAGATAGGGGAATGGGAGAATTCAGAGGTCCATACCTGAAGCTTCCTAAATGAGGAACAATTTCAACTTAACCTTAAAATATATCAATGCAATCTAGATCAGTTCATTTCCAAATTCCAACTTCTTACTGATCTGCTGGGTCTATTCCATTGATGACTGAAGGTCTTTTTTTTTTTTTCCTTACTTTTTTTTTTTTTAGTTATATGTAGTCTTGAAATCTTCAATCTTTGTAGCTTTTATTTTCTTATTTTTTGTTTTACCTTATATGTAGACCTCAGCACACTTTCAAATCTCCTCTAGAAATGTATCTTTAAAATATCTACTGCCCTTTCCTCTGTCTATGCACCGCAAATGAGGTAGATTGGGAGAACACAAGAACAAGAGTGGGGAGATACAGTTTCCTTTCACGAAACTAAGCCACTGAACTACTCAAAATACAGAAAAGAAACCTTCTCATTAAGTTAAACAAAGCATTAGTTTTATTAGTGATTAAAAAAAAAATGTATCAGGAACATTCCCCCATGGGTTTGACATAATGTGATGAATCACAACAGCGTGACTCACTGAATCAGAAAAAGAACTTGTGATTTGGAAGACTGGTGTTGGAACGAGTTGATGGAGATGTGTAAGACACTAATGATGAGAAGTGATTTGATGGTGCTAAGCCTAAAGTGCTAATAATACAGTCAGAACGAAGTGGTATAACATCATATTTATATAATATGCAATACACTAAATATTTATTATATATTATTACATCATATTTATTTTTTGTTTTACTTTGTATTTGCATGGTATGTATATGGCTGTTTTCTTTGCATGTATGTGGGTGCACCACTTGTGTGCCTGGCCTCTCAGAGGCCAGAAGAGTATGTCAGATCCTCTGAAGGAGAGTTACAGGTGGTTGTGAGTCACTGTGCGTGCTGATGAGACATGATCCCAGGTTCCCTAGAGGAGAAGCCGGTGCTCTCAACCACTGAGCCATTGAGTTTCTTCAGCCCCCTAGATTGGATTTATAATGGTGGGGTTCTTTTTGGAAGCAATTTAGCAATGTGGATCAAGAATTCTTTTTAAAAGCTGGGCATAGTGGTGCATGCCTTGAACCTTACTTAGCACTGTGGAGGTAAAAGCAAGTGGATCTCTCTGAGTTGGAGACCAGCTTGGTCCAGGTCAGCCAGGACTACATGATAAGACTCTGTCTCAAAAATAACAAACAACAAAACCAAAAAAAAAAGAAAAAAATATATATACTTTTTTTGAAAACTGCTTGAGTTTAAAGACTGGCCTAGGCAACAGAGCAAATAAGATTGTGTGTGTGTGTGTGTGTGTGTGTGTGTGTGTGTGTGTGTGTGTGTGTGTGTGTGTTGGCGGGGAAGGGGTATATATCATCTATCATAGTCTCTAACTATTTTAGATTTATTTTATATGTATGAATGCTTAGCTGCATGTATGTGCATACCACATGCATGTCAAGTAGCCAAGGAGATCAGAAAAAGGCATTGTATACCCTGAAACTGAAGTTATTGGTGGTTGCAAACCACCATATGGCTTCTGGGAATAGAACCTGGGTCCTCTGCAACAAGAGCAAGTGTCTATCATGGTCTTGATCTATAACATGTATACATAATAAGAAGACAGAAAGGATACTCAACAGAGTTCTATATATAGTGTGACACAATGATGGTAGGTTTTTATTGCTGGCGTTTGTATTTTTCAGCATTTTACAAATAGTTTACAAATCAGAATAGCAATTACTTTATGAAGAGAAATAAAAGTCGTGTTTCCCCCCAAAATGCATGGGTTTGCAACCCCAGACTAATTAATAAAGAACAGCAAAAAGAAGGGTTAACAGATGCGAATGGGGGGAAAAAAAAACAAACAAAACCATAGTGTTTCCTCTTCTGCAGTGAGGCAGAAGTCATTTGGGTTTTGTTTTTGTTTTTGTTTTTTTTATATTGGTGTGATTAAACAAAGAATAAAAGTATTTATGAGAAGCTCTCAGGACCTTGCTGTCAGAATCGGAGGGAAGTCCACCTTCTGAACTCACAGTGGAAGCTAAGAGCAAACGAAACCAATGTCGGTAGAGCAAGCAGTAATCATGAAAAGAAACAGCAGGCACACAGGAAAACAGACAAAACCCGCAGCAGCTACACCAAGCATGATAAATTTAGCTATTAAATTTAGATTCCCTATTAATAGAAAGGGCCTCTCAGATTGTGTTAAAAATTAAATCCAATACTTTGCTGCTTATAAAAAATGCATCCAGATAAAACAACACAGCAACACTGCAACAGCAATAGGTAAAAATGCAGTAAGAAAGCAAGCTTGCAGCGAGTCAAAGATAGCACCGTTAGATCAAAAGAGAATTTAAAACAAGCAATCTTGAGAAGTCATCTTCGTTCATAAACACACACAAACACACACACATACACACACAGGGCAAATGACAACGAACAAAAATCACAAAATGGAAAATGCAATGAGGGTGTGATTGTGTGAGTTGTTCAGTGAGTAAGACAGGGCCTGCTCCAGATAGAGACAACTGAAGGTGAGAGCATGAAGCTATGTCCCTCAGGCGAGGGACCATCATCTTCTTCTGTTAGCAGGAGAGCTCACATACTCATATGAGGTTTTTTTGAAAAAAAAAAAAAAAAAAAAGGATGAAGTGGCCGGATCTCTCCATCACTGCACACACAGCATTTCCTGCTGCAATGTGGCACTGACTCACACTGCCTTTGCATTCAGCCCCTGACACTTTGTCCCTTGTTTGCCATTGTGATATAGGCTATCCTACCTGGAGTCTTACTACCCAAAGAATCAAGAAAAGAAAATGAACAATGAATTGCTGTGTTCCATTTCATGAATTGGGAAAACTTAAAATAGTAATATGTGGCAGAGTGTATGGATCGGGGAGAGAAAAATCATTTCAATAAGGAGGCTCTGTGAAATGGACAGCCACATGAAAAAATATATTCCAGATGGATTGTGGGCAGCTCTGAACGTTAAAATATGAATTCGGGGTCAGCCTACTCTACATAGCAAGTTCCAGGACAGCCAGGGCTACATTGAGAGCCTACTGTCTAAAAATTAAACAAATAAAATTAATAATGATGAGTATGAATTTTTAAAAAGAAAAATAGTAGAAATCTTTTGATGACCATGACTGAGCTAGGTAAGGATTTCTTTATGTGCTTTGCTTTAGATAGGCTAACAAATTATATAGTCCTGTTAGACCTAGAGCACAGTTTGCAGACCAGACTAGCCTTGAATTCCTAGACCAGGAAATTTTCTTGCCTTGGTCTCACAAGGGCTGGGATTATAAATATGAGTAGCCATACCTGATTTAGGCAAAGATTTTATTAAACCAAGCACTGATTAGACAAACCTGAGAGAACAACTTAACTAAATTATATAAGACCAAGAATCATTAATCTGTAAGCGTCACTCTAAGCCTGTGAAAGCAAAAAGTAGAAAACGATATCTGCAAAACATATATTATACAAAAGACTTTTATTGGGGATATAGAAAAAAACCCAAATCTACAAATCAAAACAGAAAAATTAAATAATGTAGTAGAAAATTTGACAAAAACTTGGTTGCTCATTAAAGAGAATAATTATGTAGTAAAAAAAAAAAAGTATAAAGATTAAGTTAACAGCTTTACTTAACAGGAAAAAATGTAAATCAAGGCCAAAAGTGATTATGACTCACTGGAAAGCGTAAAATGAAACAGGTGAACTGTCTGTTATAGTTGGAGTATTGGCAGCTCTCATATGCTGGCAAGAGTGAGGTTGGGTACCCTAATGGGGGGCTGTAATGGCTACAGCTAGACACAAACATTTCTGTGACCCATCAATCAATCCTATTTCTAGGTAGACATTGAACAGAAATACATGCGTTATTCACAGGACAGTACAAGAACATTCATAAGCAGCACTGCTCATACTAACTCTAATGCCCAAACCCCCAGAGCAGATGCATTGTGGAACATCCATACAGAGGAATACCACACAGAAAAGAAAAACCTGAAAAAACAGAACAGTCTGGCAGTTGTTCAGTCCCAAGTCTGGTGTCTCTCTCTGCACTCCCAATCTGGTGCTGGAGTCCAGGAGTGTTCCTGGAGAGCTCTTGGTGTTCAGTCTACACTGGAACCCTGAAGAAGTTTGATTTGCATCTGGCCCACAGAAGCAGAAGAGGTGATCTTAGCCAGTGAGACTGAGGACCAGCAGGCAAGAAAGAAAGCTTCATTCTTCCGGGTCTTTTATTAAGGACTGCCACCAGAAGGTGTGGACTGGGATTTAGGATGTATCTTCCTGCTTCAAAAATCTGATTAAAAAAAAATACTAGAGGCCAGGCAGGAGTGGCACATGCCTTTAATGCCAGCACTTGGGAGGCAGAGGAAGGTGGATTTCTGAGTTCGAGGCCAGCCTGGTCTAGAAAGTGTGTCTCAAAAAACAAACAGAAGAAGAGGAAGAGGAAGAGGAGGAGGGGGGAGAAGAAGGGAGGAGTTGGAGGAGGAAGGGGAGGAGGAGGAAGAGGAAGAAGGAGAAGGAGAAGGAGAAGGAGAAGGAGAAGGAGAAGGAGGAGAAGGAGAAGGAGAAGGAGGAGAAGTGCAGGAGTTCCAAGCTAGACAGAAATACACATCCAGACTCAAATGAAAGGAAGAAAGATGAGAGGAAGGGCGGCAGGGAAAAAGGAAGAGAGTAAGAGGCCGGAGGGAGGGAAGAAGAGACAGAGAGACAGAGAGTCAGAGCCAGAGAAAAAGGGATTAGCCATCACGTGGGGCCAGAAGTAGGAGTCGAGATAGGAACCCAGAGACCCGGAAGCCAGTGATGTTTTTTTCACTACTCACTTCCCTGCCTCGGTGCCTCACTGGCTTATATATTCACACTGCCTACTAAAGAGTCTTTTGAACTTGACCCCGCCCACCCAGCCATCCATTCTGCTGCTACTGTCTTAGTCCAAGCGTTTATTGTCTCCCTTCTCTATTGCAACAGCTTTCTGACTTTTGTCAGCTCTTTCAGTACAGCTGCCTTGGCCCCCGATCCGAGCATGCTTTTCCACTTCAAAATTCTTCCTGAGTTTCTCATAAGTGAAGGGCTAAAGTTCACACTCTTTAGCACTCTGTGATTTCCCCTTATCTTCTTTATCTTATCCTCACTTGCCCGTCTTTCCAGTTTTACCTTTGGCTCCTGGAAATCCCACACCAGAGTCACCACAGCTGCCAAACAGGTTAGATGTGATTTCAGTTCCCTCAAGGTTTCTGTCTTCCGGCTCCCTTCCTTGGCTAACCCATTATCCAAAATTCATTTGAAGTCTTCTTTGCCTTGGAAATCTTTTGGGAGTTTGCTTGTTTGTTTTTGTTTGTTTGTTTGGTTGGTTGGTTGGTTTTTGAGATAGGGTCTCACTATGTAGCCCTGGCGGTCCTGGAGCAGATGAGGCTGGCCTCAAACTCACAGAGACCTGCTAGTCTCTGCCTCCCAAGTGCTAGGATTAAGGGCATGTGCCGCTACGCCTGGCTAGGAATTTTTAATTTACATAGTATAATCCACCAATTTTCCATCTTGTTTTTATCACTTACATTAAAGCATGAGCAATTTCCTCGTTTGCCAAGGTGCTTCCATAATTATCATTTAGCACGAGTTATTAAGTCCTCTATCTCCTCAGCTAGCCCAGAGTGCTGCCTATAACTCTTACTACATCACTTACCACTTCATTTTATAATTGTTTTTCTTTTTTAATATCTCCACCTCCCCTATTTGGCCCTGAGTCCCTTGAGGATACAGACTTTTGCGAAATTTATTTCCATATCCAGCATAGAGCATGGAAATTCACTAAATGAAAATGAATAGTGGTGGTTGTGTTAGTGCAATGGAATTATGGGTAATTTTTTCCTGTTTTAAATTCCTCAAATATCCTGTGCTTATGGCGTAGTCTTTAGATTTTTGTTCTCTCTCTCTCTCTCTCTCTCTCTCTCTCTCTCTCTCTCTCTCTCTCTCTCTCTCTCTCTCGGCAGAGTCTCACTGTGTGACTGTGATGGCCTAGAATTCACTAGGTATATACTACACTGGCCTCTGCTTTCCAAATCCTGGGATTAAAAGTGTGCACCAGCCTGGCTGTTGTGGCACATGCTTTATTCCCAGCACTTGGAAGGCAGAGGCAGGCAGAAGACCTCTGAGTTCCAGGCCAGCCTGGTCTACAGAGTGAGTTCCAGGATCTTAGAAGCCCTCTCTGATTCTCAACATCCATTGCTTTCCATAGCTACAAAATTACAGCAAGGGCTACATGGAGAAACCCTGTCTGGAAAGAAAAATAAATGTATACTACAACACCCAGCTTTGACATTTTTTGGTTTGTTTTTATTGTGTCTTGTTTATTCTTTTGTTAAAGAAGAGGATTTTAAAAACACCCTTTGGGGGTATTATATTACCTTTCTTATTTTCGATGATTTTTGACTTGTGAAATGTCTTGACTCCCAATTTTGTGATGTGCACAGATACACAGTGAAAAAAGACCTGGGAAGCTCATTTCTCACAGGATTTTCCTAGCATACATTGTCAAGCCTAGTTAAAAGTTAACTCAGTCCTTGACTTACAAGTCCTCCAGGGAGTGCTGTGGTGGTTGCTCCCAGGTTTTTAAACCACTGCCTGTATTTGGCTCTGGAACTTAGTGTTCTATGGTCTTCATACCTGATCAACTGTGCTAGCTCAATCCTCTCGCCCCCTCTTCTGGGTCTCTAAACAAGGACAGTATTTTGTTCCCATCAATCATGTTTCTCACCCTCAGCTGCACATTAGAATTTCCCAAGAAGATTTGAAAGTGGACTACTACCAAAGCTGGGTCTAGTAACTCAGGCTTGGGAACCCCATTCCTTCAGAGGTCACAAGTTCAGGGCCTGCCTGAGCTGCAAAATGAATTCAGAGCGTGACTGGCAACTTAATGAGACCTTGTGTCAAAGTCACAAGTAAAAAGAGGGCTGTGGATACAGTTCAATGGAGAGCACCGACCAGGCTTGCACTGTGCTCCTCAGAGCACAGAGACTGATGTTCAGTCCTTAACATCACACACACACACACACACACACACACACACACACACAACCAAACAAACACATGGGATGGAAGTGAGAATTACACAGAGCTTTGAATTCATCTCTGCAGAAATTAGTTCAAGATGTCTGTCTCTAGCCCAGAACTCTTTATAGGATCCAACTTCAAATATCTACCTGCTTCTCATCTGTTTCTTTTGGTTCCTCTAATGAATGCTATATCTGAAACTCAACACTTGCTTTCCTCCCACCCCTTTCTCTGTATGTGGGCCCATCGTTTAGTATCTGCTTATACCAGGATCTTAGAAACTGTCTTTGATTCTCATCATCCTTTGCTTTCCACAGCTATAAAGTTATAACTTTATCTGTTCTGTTCTGTTTTGAAACAGAGGCTGGCTATATAGTCCTGCTGGCTGGAACTTGCTACGTAGCCTAGGCTGGTCCCATGGCGATCCTCTTATCTTAAACTCCTGAATTATGGGGAAAGTAGGTCTTCTGCTTCCCGTCATGGAAAGTACCTTCTAGTCTCTGCTACTTTGGAGACTGAGGCGAGAGGATCTCTTGATCCTACCAGTTTGACCCCACCAGTACCGTCAGCAAAGTAGTAAGACCCTGCCACAAAACTAAATCTAACAAAAACTGTTTCTGCTACGGTGTGTAGCTCAGTGAAAGATACTTCTCTAGTGTCTGTAAGAGGCTCAGGGGATGAAGGGAGCGTATAAGGACCAGGGTTCAGATCCCCAGGACACATGTGAAACTGAGTGTGGGAGCCTGTGCCCGTTATCCCAGCTCACTTACTGTGAGATGGGAGACAAAGTGGGAAGGATCGCCCAGAGTTCATGGGCCAGCTCGCGTGGCACATGCAATGGTGAATAACAAGAGACAGCACCCCAAACAAGGTAGAAGGTGAACCCTGACAAACAAAGTTGTCCTCTGACTACTACATGTGTGCTGTGTCAAATGAGTGTCCCCCATTACACATACACATAAGAACAAATAAGAGACAAGGGGGGGGTAAGAGAGGGATGAAGAAAGAAATAATAAAATAAGAGGAGGGGAAAATAGAGAGAGAGGTAGATAGAGAGAACAGAGAGACCAGACAGAGAGACAGAGAGGAACCTAATTTGAACCAGCTCTGGTCATTAAAAACAGACATTACCATTTTGTCTAAAACATGAATCTTCTTAGCTTACAAGCTGTTGCCAATACAGCTTTTTGTAGGGTCAAGGTTGTTAATGAATAATGAACGTGGAAGCATTCATTACTGAAGCTACATTGGGTTTTTTTTTAAACAAACACGTTTTTGTATTGATAGCATCAATGATTTATTATCGGCTAGCTTTTTGAATGCTCACTGTCTGTGGTGTGTTTGCATATGTTCTCTAGTGTGCTATGTTAACTCTAGAGGAAGATAGTACCTTTGTTATCTCCATTTAAAATCGAGAGAGCCAATGCTAAGCAGGATGAAGGCGCTCAGCCAAAGTCCACCAGAAGTGAAACCCAAATCCTCTAAAGGTCAAAGTGCATGCTCTCAGCAGTTCTGCATCCACCTTTCCCTCTCCACTTCCACAGATATGTCTTTCTGTGTCTGGAAGGATGCCATGACCTTTCAGTTACGTCAGCACAGGAGCCAGCCAAGCGCCTAGCTTCTCGTGTTCGTCCTGGCTCTCTTTCCTCTTCACTGCTTCAGCACGAGATGAAAACCTTGACTGAAGATACACACACGACATCAGTAGTAAAGGAGGCTAAGAGGAGACAAAACCAGAGGTCCAATAGTGAGTGAGACGGCGAGGAACCTGAGCTCTTATTTGCCTAAATGCAGTCAAACAAAGCCGCTGTGATGTTTATTGCTTTTACTCATTATGTTCAACATTTACAGACTTATTAAACAGAAGAATCATAAGCGTGTGCTTAGGTTCTGGGCCACTTTCCCGGCTTGGGTTATCAATTTAACTTAACATTATCAACACAGTCTTACTTTTCAAGTCTTATGGCTTTTTTATACTGATGACTATTAAATTTTATATATACTTCTTTATTACATTGGATAAGTCAGTGCATTTTCAGTAGAGTAACTTTGAATGGATCTTTTCAGAGCTTTGGGATAGTCTGCACCTACTCTAGTTATTGCTTTTTATAGACCTGTCATCAGCAGATTTGAAGACCATTCTAATATTTATTGTTACACATGAGAGGGTCCATATAAAAAGATATGGACAGCAGGTATCAACTGGATTGGAAAATGGGCAACCGTGCTGTGATTACAAGCACAGATAGAGTGGAAGGTGTGACCAACTTGTTCCTTGATAACTTCCATTGTCATGGCGAAGCATCCCTTTCTCCAATTCTAAATAACGGGGCACCATTTTACTCCCAAACTTGGAAGACTTTCTTTTAGTTATTTCAAAGATCTGTTTTTTCATAATCTAGTAGTTGAGAGAATCAGACAGGCGTGAGTTGGTATCTTGGTGAGGAGGCAAAAAAGGATGGAGAAGCTACAAATTCACCTTACCCTCAAGAACCCCCATCTGTCTAAGTCGTTAAAACAGTCTCTTTATTGCTGTGTTTCTCAACCTCTGGCTTGAAGTGGAAATTTCTGGGTTTTTTGGAGACTGCGTTGTGTCATGTGATGTTTTTGTCTTGTGAGGGGATGTTTCGCTGAAGCAGACATGTGAGAGGGCATGTGGTATTTAGCTGAAGCTGATGCTTGAGAGGGCGCGTGATAGCCGGAAAGAGTATAAATGGAACCCCACAGACAGTGAGAGGTTGTTCTTACACTGTGATGTCATGTGACACTTCGCTGATCTTCACTGGTCTTTTCTTCATAGATAGAAACTCGCCAAAGAACTTACTGTGTATTATGGCTGGTTCTTGCTGCTTCCATTGACTTGTACTGAACTAGTGGAGCCTTGCAGTTTCTGCTGGCTTGAGCTGCTACTGATTCATGTTTGGTGTTTGCTATTGGACCAGACTGTCACTGCTGATTCACATTTGGTGTTTGCTATTGGGCTGAAGTGCTGGTATCCTGACAATGAAGAATGGGAGTCACCCCACACATACATGCCACCAAAAACAAAAACAAAAACTACTTCTAAACAAGTCTACAAACTCACCTTTTTCTATAAACCTTTTCCTCAACCTCTGGTTGGTGGGCTAAAAGGGAGGTTTGAAGCATTCAAGAACCCTAAATATAGTAGGTTTAGAGAAAAATCTAATCCTACACTGGGTTGTGGCCCCTTTAGGGTTACATATCAGCTCCTTACATTACATCTCATAACAGTAGCAAAATTACAGTTACAAAGTAGCAACAAGATCATTTTATGACTGGGGGTCTCCACAGCACGAGGAAATGTGTTAAAGGGTTGCAGCATTAGGAAGGTTGAGAACCAAGCATCTAACATTTTTATTTGATTTGATAAAGAAAGGAGGGAGAGAAAGAGAATTAGACAAACAAGCTGACATGAATTGCTCTATACACCAATTTCGTTATCCACAGGTAAGGAATACTTAGAGGAGCCACTACCCAGGAAAAGAACATGTCTGCCTTCTGGGTGGCAGTGTCAGAGGTAGCTCTTGCCATAGAAACTCAGATGCTGAGATGATGGGACCCTTCACAGTGTTGTTTGGTCCATGCAACACTTCTCCTTGGATATGAGGTCTCATGTGAAAAATCATGTGATGAATTTTAACCCCAGTGCCAGGGAGGGCTGACAGGTAGATCCTGAGGTGTGGGCACTGTCTGTGACTAGCAAGCCTTGCTGGGAGAGCTTGGCCAGTGAAATACCTTATCTCAGAAACAAAACCAAACAAACAAAAAGCTAGGTGATTCCTGAGGAATGACACCTGAGGTCGTCCTCTGTCTTCTACATAGCTGTGCACACATGTGTACACACACACACACACACACACACACACATGAACCTACAGACACAGACATAGAAAAAGGAAGAAAGAAAGAAAGAAAGAAAGAAAGAAAGAAAGAAAGAAAGAAAGAAAGAAAGAAAGAAAGAAAGAACGGACCACTATTTGGGCAAAGATTTGAAAGTAAATTTTTAGTAATATAAATTCTACAAATGAGTCACTTGTCATGTTAGAGGGGGTGTGTGGGTGTGGAAACATGGGTAGGAGGAAGCAATTTTGTCTTTAACATGAAGTTCAAAGCTAGAGAAGACAAATTCACGAGATACAACCCTGGAAGCCTAATGAAAATGTCTGCAAGTTCAGAGCTCAGGCCTTGCAAACATGACTAGCTCTGATCATGAAGAGCAAGGACTTGGAGGGAGGGTGAATTCAGTGTGTGCAAAACCGCAGCAGGCATAAGGACCTCTCTGTGTGGACTAGAACTGAACCGAGAAAGGCTTGCCGCTAGTTCTGTTGTTTTCGCAGAAACTGGGAGGATTAATGTCTGCAGTAAAATTTGCTGCTGCTTTCATGATCTTGAAACAAGACTTCAAAGTCTGTGATGTAAAAACCTAGCCACCGAGATCCCGAAATGATCAGAATCGAAAGGGAAGGTAGCGCTGATCTGTGTGTGATGACTTTGATTGGTGTGAATCCCCCTCGAGCACGGAATTAAGCAATGCGGTGAAAATGTTAAGTCCCTGTGCATTTGGTGACATCTGTGAAACTAAAATAAAGAAAACTGAGCCAGGCCTTGAACCCTGTCCTAGTGAGATGATGTCCCTAATCCTGGAGTATGGTGGGATCATCCTCGATCTGGAATCTCTAGTTCCTGCATGCCCATCAGCTGGCTTTCCTCCTTATACATATTGATTCACAATCCCTCCCTCCCCCTCTTGTCAAACCAGTTCATCTCCTTACAGCTTTGAAAGCTCACTCTCTGGCCAATGAGACTAGCTCCTGGCTCCTCACAGAAGCTGAGCGCCTAGAGAAAACTCCCTTTAGTCGTAGCAAACTCAAAGCTAGTACTTGAAAGTAAAGGGGGCTAGAAAAATATAACACCGTAGGTACAACACATGAACCAACAATAGATCCTCCCCAAAAGAATATTATTAAATTATTAAATCTCTAAACCAAAGGTATATGGGATTTCTTTTTATCCTTCTGCGATTTTTCTGTTTGCTTAAATTACTTCTATTGAGTACTTTCAAAATAAGTTTAACAACCTGCTTTCCTATTCAGAAACATCAAACTGAAAATACACAAAGAAAAACAAATGAAACATTCATATTGTCTTAGTCCCTTTTCCTGTGACTGTGATAAAATCCACTGACTAAAGCAACTTAAGGGAGAAAGCAACAGTTCAATATAGGAAGTCAAGATGGTAGCAAGTTCTAATAGGCTCAGTGTCTATCAGATCATGGTGGAGAAGGCATAGGGGCAGGGCCTTCTAGCACAGAGAACAATGAGTTCATGCAGGCTTGCTAAAGATGACTTTACTTTTTCCCTTGCTATACGGTCCAGGATCCCCTGCCCACAGAATCGTGTTGCCCACAGTGGACTTTCCATCACAACTAATACAATCAGGATAAGCCATCACACACAAATATGCCTACAGTCCAACCTGACCTAGACATCTCTCCCTGAGACCTTCTTTCCAGGTGATTGTAGAGTGTATCAAGTTGACAAAGTAACCACATCTTATGTGTACTGGCTAGTTTTGTGTCAACTTGACACAGCTGGAGTTATCACAGAGAAAGGAGCTTCATTTGAGGAAATGCCTCCATGAGATCCAACTGTAAGGCATTTTCTCAATTAGTGATCAAGGGGGAAAGGCCCCTTGTGGGTGGGACCATCTCTGGGCTGGTAATCTTGGTTCTATAAGAGAGCAGGCTGAGCAAGCCAGGGGAAGCAAGCCAGTAAGGAACATCCCTCCATGGCCTCTGCATCAGCTCCTGCTTCCTGACCTGCTTGAGTTCCAGTCCTGACTTCCTTGGTGATGAACAGCAGTATGGAAGTGTAAGCTGAATAAACCCTTTCCTCCCCAACTTGCTTCTTGGTCATGATGTTTGTGCAGGAATAGAAACCCTGACTAAGACAATATGTTAATGCCATTTAAGATTAAATTGGCATCTCCAAGTTTATCTCTCCACAAGAAACAAAGCTATCTATCAATAATATTAACGTTTTCAATTAAAGTTTCTCTTTACCTCATCTCTAAAGAAACTATTATCCTGAGTATATTTCATGAGCTTCTTGTTTTTATTTAAAGATCTACTGTATCTGTATGAATTCTTAATTTTACTCCATGGTAGCTGAAATTTAATTTCCCCCTCTGTTTATTGGTTACTTTTATTTCTTCTCTAAATCATCTGTTTTATCTTTTGCCCATTTTTCTAACTAGGTTTTTATTTTGTCTTATTGATTTATAGATGCTTTTTATATCTAAGGATATTTGGATATTATCACTGCCTGTTATAGAAAACATTTTTCAGTATTTTTTTTTCTTATCCTGGTAGTTTTGTTAGTGTCTATGTAAAGAAACTTCATTCATTATCAATTTATTCATTATAATGTGAGAAATGACTCTAAACTGATTTGTTTATTTGTTTGCTTGCTATAATCTATTTGTGGGCAAATTAACAGTTCTACTAAGATAGCAATGCCTCCAACCCCAGACCGATGGATTTGTACCTTACTTGACATGTGGGATTTTCCAGATGAGGTTAAAATTACAGAATTTGGGACGAGGGGATTGTTCAGAATTACCTGGGGAGGGGCAATCTAACTATGAGTCCAAAGAAGCAGAGCTCCTTTACTGGGTCTGGTCACAGAAATGTGGCAACAGAAGAATGGTGGGCACAATGCTGTCAGCACTGGGGTTGGAAGAAGGGCCAAGACCCAAGGGATGACGGAAGCTTTCAGAAACTAGAGAAGGAAATGGATGCTCACCCGGAGGATCCAATAAGGAATGAGCTGCTAACAACTTGAATAGATTCTCAGGTCATTTTCTGACCTATAGAACTATAACTACATTTAAATAGCTCAAAGTACAAGGCTGTTAGCATTGTTAGTTAGGAAACAAACATACACTTCCAAATGGCGCCTCTTGTCGAACATTCCATACATTTTCTACTAGATTACAATCTGATCTTACAATGTGTAAAAATTGTGAGCTCGTGCTGGGTTTTCAAGTGCTCTGTGCTGATCCTGGGGAGAATGGATTTGTTCTCCTGATTCATAACTGTGCTTTAATTGTTATGATTTGTTAAAACCTTCAGTGCTCCACGTAATCTCCACTCCTGTCTCTCAGAACCTCACCATTTTCCCCAAAGCTCCTAGCTTCCTAACTGCAGGTCACTTTGCAGTCTGTTTCTAGAATTATTTCAAATGCAGGTATCATTTCTACTCTTTAAATTCATCATAGCTGCCCATCCTTCATCTGCAAATTCCTTGATAAGCCATAAGAAAGTGCTGTGACAAATGACCTGTTTGCTTCCCCTAACAGATACTATACTTTCCAGACATCAAACAACCTAAAACTCATGACGTATAGCATGCTTACAATCCTTTCAGTCTCTGGGTAGGTCTCCACTTCTGCCTAGAATATCATCCATTCCTTCCAAAGTCAATTAAAACTATACATTCAAGACTTAGACTAATATATCAACTTCCATCAGGGAGCTGCCTACCCACCCTGTTAGTCTGGGCTGGTGTCCTTCCCCATGTACCTACAACAAAACAGTATTATTCTTTTGCTTGTACTTAAATGTCTTTGTTACAACAATTTGTCTCCTTGTCTGGCTCCCTCACCAGATAATAGACTCCTTAAAGCTAGGAGCTGTAATTTATTTCTGTATCCACAGTGCCTCACAGAACACTAACAACTTGGTGATACTGAAAATGTGAGGAATAATTAACTAATAGTTCTTATTAAAACCCAAACCAAGTGTCCCCACCATCTCAAAATTGCTCGGTGTCAGTTCCTAAGTGTGTGTTCTGTAAAAGTGCTTTCAGCTAAAAATAGTAACATCCATCTTGTTCATTCATCTTATGCACAAGGCTTGGCTACAGGTGACTCCAGGATCGTCCCAAAAGAAGCATGTTCCCTCTGTAGAACAAATTCAAAGGGGCGTGACTCAGGTTTTACAAGTAAGCCGGGAGGAGAACGTGCTCCGCTACGTTCTCGGCAGGAATGACGCTGTTGGAATATTTTTATTGGAAAACCCCACTCAAATATCTGTGGGAACCATCAGACTCAGGGAGGGACCCCTCTGTGCTCCCAGAACACTGTCAACAAACAGTGCCTGTCACATCATGTCACATGTAAAGGACGTGGAAGACGTTTGTCTCTTCCATTACCCGTGATTATTATCAAGAGGACAATTCCGTCCCCTTTTCTGGTAGGGGTGTTTCAGGAAATTTTCGACTATCATAGCAACGTGGGAGAATGATCCTGTTCATGTGTAGGAGCCAGAGATAATATAAGTATCCCAGTGTGTGTAGGATAGCCCTGTACTGCACAAGAATATCCTGGCCAAATGCATACGCTGACCTCCTTAGCAATCAGACTTACTTTCTCTTTGATTTCCCCTGGGCTAAGAGAAGCCCAGGACTAAAAGAAAAGTCACTTTGAAGAAACTGCAAGGCAGTATGAGCAGGAATACTTTGTCATTGTAAGTCACGGGGTTTAAAGAATCAATTACTCTGAAATCGCTTTCCATCGCAACGTCCATGCCACTCTCTTAAACAATTGATGAAATATGAATAATGAAAGAATGGAGTTATTAAATCCCGATATTTCTTTGTTGAGTTGGTCCAGGGAAGGTTAATTCTAGTAGAAATAGCCAACCAGCTCTTCATCGGCACCCTCCTCTTCAGCCCACCCATTGCTGGGTATCTTCTTTGTACTCTCCTGCCCCCAGCCCTCGACTGCCTCCATCTGTACTGTCTTAGAGACAGACATCCTTGCTTAAGTATCTAAGGGGCTACTCTTTCAGAGGCTGAGGTCTTAAATGTTAGATCTAGTAATCCACGTGGCTTCTAGGTAAGACTTCTAAATTTTCTTCCTTCCAAATTTAATACCCTGAATCTATGGCATTAAAAGCATATATGGTCTTTCCTAAACATATTCATGTCTCTAAGCCATTTATGAGCAATGACAGCTTTTAGGCTCTTTTGTTTTGTTTTGTTTTGTTTTGTTTTATTGAGACAGGGTCTCACTATGTAGCTGTCCTGGAACTCATTATATAGACTAGGCTGGTCTTGAACTCACAGAGCTCTACCTGCCTCTGCCTCTCAAGTGCTAGGATTAAAGGCATGCAACACTATGTCTGGCCCAATTACATCTTTTAAAAGCACTGCATTAGGCTGAGTATAGGGGGTGTGTGATATTAATCCCAGCACTAGGGAGGCAGAGGGCAGAGAGGGCAGCACTAGGGAGGCAGATTTCTATGTCTAGTCCCCATAGTGAGTTCCAGTTGAGCAAGGACTACATAATCTACAAAATAACACCGTTTCAAGGTGGCAGGGGCAGTTGGGAGAGCAAACTAATATGGTTTTAGTATCATGAACTGAAGCACAAACATTTTGGGGAAGGGTGCCCGAGAACACTTCATTCGTGTGTGTGTTTGTGTGTGTGTGTGTGTGGGGGTAATTTTTTGAGTTGTTGGCCTTTGAATTACTCCAATCATGGATTTTAGGTCAGCTCTCTACCAGACTCTCGATCCCTTCCTGGTTTTGTTTTTGTTTTTTTAAATAGCATCATTGAATGTTTCTGCTTCTGCTATAATGGCTCCTCTAGGAGAACAAGAAACCTGTTCCTTTATTTAAACTGTGTATCTCTAGAACTAGGAACTGTGCCTGCCACGTAGAGGTGCACGTTAAAAATGAATGAATGAATGAATGAGTGAACAAATGAGTGTATGAAAGAGTAACCTGCAGATAGGCCTTTTTGTTTTGGTTTGGTTTTTGTTTTTTGAGACAGGGTTTCTCTGTGTAGCCCTGGCTGTCCTGGAACACTCACTTTTGTAGACCAGGCTGGCTTCGAACTCAGAAATCTGCCTGCCTCTGCCTCCCAAGTGCTAGGATTAAAGGTGTGCGCCACCAACACCCAGCTCAGATAGTCCTTTTTTATTTTGTTTATTTTTATTTGTGTTTGCCAAAATGTATGTGTGCATGCCTGGTGCCCTCAGGGGGCAAAATTGATCTCCTGGAACTGGAATTACAGATGGTCATGAGCCACCATGTGAGTGCTGGGAATCAAACCTGGGTCTTTTGCTAGAGCAGCAGGTGCTCTTAACAACTGAGCCATCTCCCCATTTAGTTTTCTATAGGGGTTTGCTGTTGCTGTTTGTTTGTTTGTTTGTTTGTTTGTTTAGACAGGGATGCACTGTGTAGCCCAGACTGGCCGCAACTTGCTACATGGACCAGCATTGTCTCCCACTTGTAATGATCCTCCTTCCTGTCCCTCTCAGATGCAGGAGTCACAGGCATGTGCCACCATGTTTGGTCTGAGGTTGAATTATTCAGGATGAAATAGTTTTTTCTACAATCAGAGGACACTGAATAAAGAAAGGAGACTGGATGACACCGAGAACGTTAGACCGAATCATTAGACTGAAGTCATGACAGGGCCAAGGAACAGGGACCCAAAAGCATACCATGAAATAGAAACTAAAAATAACTGAAGTTCCAAGAGAAGGCTCAACAGGTAAAGGTATTCACCACCAAGCCTGACAGCCAAGTTCAGTCCAAAGATCTCATATGGTACAAGGAGAGAACCAACTCTTGCAGGTCACCTTGACTTCCACATATGTGTTGTGGTGCATGCACATACACATCATCACATATACATACATACTAAATACATATAAGTCTTTAAAAAAATCATTGAAGTTTAAGAGCACCGAGAGTAATGAAAAGCCAGATGAAATCCATGTGTCCAATCCATTCGGTTGACACAGGAGAACTCTCTGGTAGGCCCTCAGTAAAATTGTGGTAAGTTCTGAAGCATCAGTCTGAGAGCTCCAAAACACTGTGGCTTATGCAGTGACTGGACAGACTTAAAAGCTCATTTTATAAAGTCCTAATAGGCACATGAAGACCCACCAATATACCTTATTGGGACACAATGCAGAACACTGTTCATGACATATAAAAAAATTACAACAAACTCATCTATATCGTTTGTGTTTAATAATCAATTCTAGCTTACAAGGAGGAAAATGAAGATACATGAAATAAAAAGCTATTGTAAAAATGATCTGAAGTCAATCAGCATTGTATCCTAAGCGAGATTTCCACGTAACCAGACTTGAAAGTCTTCAGAATTCAGAATTGAAGCTGGGACTTTGTGTGCCCTAGACAAATGCTCTGAGCTACACTCCCAATCCTGTGCAACCAGATAGTTGCAATGAAATTTAAATTAAATGTAAAATTAGCTCAACTAGTAGACGTATAATTTTAAGATTTCAAACATCTCTTAACTGCAAAATGTCAATGAGAGATAGATTGGCATATGGGAACACAGCTTATTTATTACATAAACCAATTCATTTATTTAAATGTTAGACGTTCCGTGGATGGCAGCTAAAGACATTCTGTCCCTGGATCCTTAGTCCAAAATCTCTACCATGAGAAATGGTTCGATGTAAGGAGGCATTCATTAGCAAATGACAGGAGATGTACCCTTCCTCCTCCCCCTACATCCCAAGAAGTTGCAAGGTTAAACAGTGACAAAGACCACAGGTTTCCTGTGGCTCTGTCTTAGCATGTGACTTTTACCCTCATACTGTCATTTTGTGGTCAAAAGATGGGTATCTCGTCTTTAGTATGATACAGAAATTCCAAACAAGAAGAAAACAACACAGTGAAAAAAAAAAAAAAAAAAAGAACGTGCTAGCTACAGATGGGAAAGAGGCATGTATCAGAAACCTCCATTAAGCTACATGGATGCAGTGGTGTACAGCCGTACAGCAGCCTTCCAGCACTTGAGAGGCAGAGGCAGGGGGTTGCTACAAATGTGTGTGTGTGGGGGGGGAGCGCCAGGTTTTGCCAAGTCTACATCATAAGACCCCCGCCCCCCCCCAAAGCCTCCATTTAGTGAGGGAAAGATTCTGGTAATAAATTCACAGGTCATATGTTTCTGTCAGATTTACACAATGAAGACATTCTCGCTGCTGTCAGTAACGTTCCGCTTTTTCACAGAAGCTTCTCTGCTACCCTTGGAACGGCAAGGCTACTTGGGAGCTCAGATTATGGGGAAGTTAAACTGAGGATACATTCAGTTTGAATTCAGTGGGATATATTTAGGAGGTTCACAGTCACTTCTGCGCGCACACTTGAGTTAGTGCCAGCCATGAAAGCGCAGGGATCTTTTTCAGGAAAATCCCTGCTGCCCACTGCGGTTACTCATCTGGCCCCGTGGAAGGAAGGTAGAGAGCAGAGGGCTCAGCATAAGCTCCTTCCCGAACTGCAGGGAGAGCACAGAGATAGCAACTGTTAAGTGAGTGTCTTCATTCATCGAGGATTCCATTAGTCACCGACAAGAGTGCTCAAGATGCTCTGAAACCTGACAAAGAAACTTGATACGGGTTTCCAACATCTGACATTAATCGGAAAATTTTACATGACATTCCCATTAACTTAGGATGTTGCCACGATTCGTGCATGATTTATCCACACTGAAACTCACGTGGAGATTTGATTTTCAGTGTAAGGATGTTAAGAGTGAGTTAGGTCAAGGGGCTGTGCCCTCGTGGGTGGAAGAGTGTTTGGACTAGCCACACTAGGGGACTAAGCACCAGCCAGGTGGCCTGGGAGTGAGGTGGCCTTCTTGGGACTGGATCAGTTTCCTTGGGAGCAGACTATTTTAAACCAAGGTGACCCTTCATGCTTAGCCTCTTCCACAAACACACTCTCTACTCTCAAAAACACTCCTGCCATCTGCAGCGAGACTCATACCAGAAGCTAGGCAGATGCTGTGCTCCACCCCAGGATATGAGAACTGAGCTAAACAAGTCTATAATCTTTATTCATTGTCTAGCCTCAGGAATTTTGTTACAGCAACCTAAAGGAACTAAAATAAAAAGACTTAGAAGATTCTCTAAGATTATAGTCCATAATAAAACAAATCCACTAAAGAAAATCTGGATGATCCTTCTACGTTATGTAAGATGCTCTCTAAAATGTGAGCTTTTTACCTGTGCCTGAGAGTTCATGCGCATGCTCCCAGCTGACAAGAGGAGGGTTGCTGCGAATTTGAGGTCAGTTTGGACTCCACTGAATAAGATAATGCCTTAACAGCAAACAAATAAATAAAGGAAATTTTATACAGTGTTGGAATTGCAGATGGTGCCTCCATGCCTAGCAAAGAGCAACATTTGTTTCTAGTTTTGTGTTTTCTTTTCTTTCCTTTTGTTCCCAGTGAATTCCCTTTACCTCTTTCCCTGTAAACCCCCTTAGCTTTCATACCACTGCCTGTGTGCCTCCAGGGTCCCCGAGAGTCCCGAGAGTCCTCATATGTAGAGCAGTCTCCAAGTTCCTTTGGGTTGCTTTCACATTCTTGAAACTTGAAAAGTATTAGTGTCCATTCAAGAATTAGAGCTGGCCCCAGAAGCATCCAAAGTGCCTCTCCTCCCGAGCCATACCCTTAATGCATTTGGTACTCCTAAGTGAAGGAAGACTTTAGGCTTCAAGATAGGCAGAGGCAGCAGCAGCAGCAGCAGCAGCAGCAGCAAAAAAGGAACAGAGTTTTAAATCCTCTTCCTTCTGCCACTGATAAGTAAAACTCTTGGCCCCATTGTCCCTTTAGAGTTCTGTCTTGTTACTGACCCACATAGCAGTCATTCTACCTGGGCACGAGAAGGGACTTACACAGCAAGGCCAAAAACACTTGTCAAACATCAGTATCACGGAATTCTGACTTTTCATTACACGGCACAGGGGAAGTGCTGCATACTGCAATTGTGCACGGTGGTTAGGTCAAGGTTTTGGAAAGCCCAGAAGCAGGTTAACTCTGACTCAGCATTTCCCGATCTAATTTCACCATGGAATCTTTTCTTCACCAAGATGCATTTTGAGACACTTTTCTCTAAACAGATGGACAAACCATTATCATTTCCATATAGTGGAAAGACTTAGATTTTTAGCAAGCTCGAGGTCATATGACAACCTAATTTATACCACTGAATTGTCCAATACATGGCAGCTGGCTGAGAGCTTAAGATGTGGGTCATTTCCAGCTTTAGCTCCTAGGTCTTAAGTGACACATATGTGTGTTGGGGTGTGTGCACACAAGCACACATACCCACTGAGGCCAGAGGCATTGTGTCCCCCAGAACTGGAGTTACAAGCAGTTGTAAGATGACTGATGTGGGTGCTGGGAAATTGAATGGTTTTTACCTACAAACAAAAACACTATTGTTTTTGTTTTTCAAGACAGGGTTTCTCTATGTAGCCCTGGCTGTTCTGGAACTCACTCTGTAGACCAGGCTGGCTTCTAAACCAGAGATCGGCTTGCCATTGTCTCCAGAGTGCTGGAACTAAAGGCATCCACCACCGTTGCCCAGTAAACAGTGCCCACTTTTAGCTGCTGAGTGCCCACTTCTAACCTCTCTAGTCCCAAAGTCTAATGTCTTGTCCACTGTTGTTCTGGCTTCTTTAGAGAGAGTGGGTGTCATGTACTAGGCTGGCCTCCAACTTGCTAGGTAGTTGTGATCCGTCTGCCTTGATCCTGAAGTACAGGGATTGCAGGTTTGTATTTCTATGAGATTATAGTGTGATTTAGAATTAGCAGCCCAGTGGACCAATAAATATTAATAATATATACTTAATTTTCAGGTATGAAATCTGTTGAATGTTAAAATCTTGCTTATTTCCCTTAGTTAACAATACATTTCTTTAAATAGTTAGAAAAGAAACGGTGTTGAAATTAGCTCTCCCGGCCCTTCTGCTCAGGCTTGTATAAGTATCGGTAACCACACATTTGGCTACAGCAAGGCAACCTGTGAACGCAGCCATATGCTGATATAAATTACATCCTTGAGGCCGGCAGCCACACTTAGAAATATCAGCACCATGAAGAGAATGACTCCCACTAGGACCCTATAAACCCCAAAACTCTATGCCTCAGATCATATAAAATAAATCAAATACGTCCCTGTGGTCTGCCCATCCCCCTCTTACTTCTCCCCCCACCCTTTTCTTTCTGGGCTGGAAATAGGCAAGGCCTCATATATGTTACTAAAAACTCTGTCACTGTTTTGTTTTGTTTTGTTGATTTGTTTGTTTGGGTTTTTGGTGGGGGAATTGAGAAAGAATGTTATGCTTTGTTTTGTTTTGTTTTTTTTGTTGTTGTTGTTGTTGTTGTTTTGAGATGGGGTCTCATGTAGTTGGTCCAGTCTGAACTGAACTCACTCTGTCGCTGATACTGCTGCTGGGGTCATAGCCTTCATGCCACCACTGCTGGTTTTGTTTATGGCTTTAATAAAGTAACTGCTATGGTCATGACGTGTGGGGCTTCCCACTTCTTCTGTTCAAAGAAAAAGTCTTAAATATCAGTTTATGAAAAGCATAGGCCAGGCTTGCTACTGTATTTCTGAGGGAGGCTGAGGAGGCTGAGCATCATGACAGGTCCAGGCTGGGGCTGTAAAGCCAGCCAGGCCCCTGTGAGGTCCTTACAGACCAAGTGCCCCTGGATGGTGAGACTAAGGTAAAAGGTATCAGCTGCAGAGCCATTCACCCAAGAAAATATTTCTATAACTTATGGAGGGGTTGGATAGTAAGGTTGTTAAGTTGCATTTCTCCCATGGACTCACACAACCATGAAACTCTGGGAGTTTTATTTTGTTTTGGTTTTCAAGACAAGGTTTCTCTGGGTAGCCCTGGCTGTCCTAAAACTAACTCTGTAGACCAGGCTGGCTTCAAACTTACAGTGATCCATTGGTCTCCTCTCTAAGTAGTGGAACAAAGTGGTGAGTGCCTGGGCTAAGGGTGTGTCAGGCTGCTGGAAAACTGGGATGTGCAGATGAATTTTTTCAGGACCCTTTGTACAGGGAGGTTTGTTTAAAGGCTATTTTGAGAATGTAGTAACTGGACCATGAAACCTTTGAGACATCATCATTAATTAGGCACAGTACTAGAGTGGATGTGCTGGACTCCAAAGATGGACTTCTCTGTATAGCGTCAGGAACCTTGCATGCAAAACAGGGACTGTGGGGAACCAAACGGCCAGCATTCTCAGACCCACACCTAGGCAGAGGTGCAGCTTGGGAAACAGAAGCTGGTGAAGGCCCCCTGTTGGAAGCTGAGTTCCAGAGCCAGTTCCTGGACCCTATGCTCCTGGAGGCTCACCGGGCAGTGTTGAGTGCCAACAAGTATGATGACTTAGACATGACGATGGTTTCCCTGTGACAACATGGGCTTTGTCTTTGTGGACAGGTCTGAACACACCCATGGGGCACACAGAACAGACAGCCAAGACAGACTTGGAGAAGAACACAGTCAAGTCCCTCTTGGATAGCTGGAGGCTGTTTTCCAATGTGCAGACAAGTAGATCAACATGTGGTCAAGTGGGAAATCACCTGTAAGGGCTTAGACTGTTTGTCTCTGAAAACTGAAGGCTCTGCCTGCAGCCAAAACTTCATTTTTGATGGCAAATACACTGCAGATCCAGAGCTGGCCTTTGCTTGTTTTTTTGTCATTTCTGATAGTCTCAGGGTCATCTATCACATGAGACAGCAAACTTGGCCTTGCTTGGCTTTGGAAATAACCTTCTATTTGTCAATCACTCCTGCTGTATTATGGGCTTGGAGATGGAGAGGTTGATATGTAATGGCCTCTGCCACAGTACGGGACAGTAAAGAGGGCTCCCTGGCAGATGAGGCGCCCTGGCTGAACACAGTGACATAGGTGTGGTCATTTGCCACCAGCATGCTTGACCACAACATTCACGTGGAAGAAGCATGGCTGATGATGCCTCTAGGCACCACCTTGGTGACAGAGCTGTGGGTGTTGGATGCAACTTCAGTGGCAGATGACTGTATGAGCCAAAGATCTCACCTCATTTCTCTGTTTGCTGGGGTCGTGAGTGTGTGTGTGCATGTGTGCATGTGTGTGCTTGTATGGGTGTGTCCATATGTGTGTGTGTTTGTGTCTGTGTCCGTGTGTGTGTGTGTCCGTGTGTGTGTGTGTATGATGTGATTGTGGGTTTTTTTTTCAAGACAGGGTTTCTTTGTATAGCCCTGGCTGTCCTGGAACTCACTCTGTAGACCAGGCTGGCCTTGAACTCAGAAATCTGCCTGCCTCTGCCTCCCAAGTGCTGGGATTAAAGGCATGTGCCACCACTGCCCAGCTTGTGTGTGTATTTTTTTATCAACACATTATTGACTTTGTTTATGCTTAGTTGTGTAGTCCAAAATAAGAGATTATGCTTCAGATTCATCTTTCTCTCCCTTTTTTTCCTCTTTTTAGTGAAATACTGGTTTTTAAGTAAAGAAAGTTAAACGACCTGCTAACCAAGTCAAGAAATGTGCATTAAAAAAAAATCCCTATTCATATTGCTATGTAAATGTGTAGGCAAGCTTTGGAAAACAGCCTCAACAGTTAAGGCTCCTACATATGGTTGACTGGTTATGGACTATACAGCTCATACAGCTATACATAGCAGCCCTATGCCACTTCTTCACTGGGGTTCTGGCTTCAACCTCCCATACATACAGAAATGACCAGTCTGAGGAAGAGGCATGCGTGAGCAAGGCTGACTGGGTGGGACATCCAGTCCCACACTCCACCAGGGAATAAAGTAGGTTTCATAGTGAAAAAGAGGTCAGAGACATTTAAGTTCAATAAAAATTAGTGCTGAAAGCCATTGAAATAATTTTTCATGGAGGAAAAAACTGACTCCATTTCGTTAGATTAGAAAAAAAAAAAAAGAAAACAAGGAAGGGAAGCTTGAAGCTCAGCGTTCTTGGCAATCATGGCGTGAATCAGAGCTCAGCCCATTTTCTGCCCCCCGATCTAACTCAGCCCTTTCCTGAATCCATTCAAAATGCAGAGTGTCGGAGGCTGACAAGCTGGAGTCAGCCTCCAGTCTTGCATTTTCATATAGCTGCTGACAGGAGAGCTGGAACTAGCGAAATTCTTCCGTGCCTTGACATCGAAGATACGAAACCCTCTTCCCAACCAGATCATGTCAGACTCGGGGAGAACACACTTCCGTATAATGAATAATGCAGCAGGAGACAGTTCTCAACCTAAATAGTTCTCATTTTCCAGCGGCCTGTAATGAAATCCGCCTTTGTCTCTTGCTCCTGAAATGGTGCATATTGTTCCCAAATAATCACCGTTCGTTTCTCAAGACACTGTTGTTTTATACTGTTTGTTTGCTCCTGTGAACAAACACCTCGGAGTGATTCTCATTAAGATCACAATGAACTAAGAGGCATAGGAGCTGCCTTACTTGAGCTGTGGTGGATTGATTTCATTTTAAATGCAGGATGGGGAAATGTCTTCCATTAATCACAAAACACAGAATATACAAGTCTTTCTTTCTTTCTTTCTTTCTTTCTTTCTTTCTTTCTTTCTTTCTTTCTTTCTTTCTTTCTTATTGCTCTAAAAAAATTGTCCTGGCTTCCTGGGTTGTTAGCCAAGATACTTGGTCTCCCCCCCCAAATTTTCCCATGTCACAGCCCTCCCACTCCATTGAGTTTTGAGAATAAGAGGTTCTAGTGAAGGCAGAGCAGGAGAATAGAGCTCCTCTCTGTGGGGTGAACAAGGACATCCCTTTAATCAGCTCTGAAGGCTAAGCAGCTTTTAGTTAGAATAACTCTCAAAAGCACAGTGTCTAAGAGTAATCTGGAGGCCACTGGCTGACACAAGAGACTTCAGAATTCAATGGGAAAGACTTTACCATAGGGTTAGAGGGGTTTGAATGATCAAACTTGAAGTAAGAAAATCACTTGTCCTAACCCCTTAGGATTCTGAGGAGGGCAAGCCACTTGAGCTCAGGAGATTAGGGCCATCCTCAGCAACATAACAATACCCTGTCTCATTAAAACAAAACAAAACAAAACAAAACACAAAGATCAGGGCTGGGGAAACAGCTCAGCAGTTAAGAGCACTGGCTGCTCTTCCAGAGGACCTGGTGTTCAATTACCAGCAACCACTTGGTGGCTCACATCCATCTGTAGTTCTAGTTCCAACTGATCCAATTCCCTCTTCTGGCCCCTGAGGGCACTGCATGCACATAGTACAGATACATACACGTAGGCAAACACTTAGGCACACAATAAAAATAAATGCTCTTTAAAAACTAAAATGAAAACCAAGAAACAACAGCAAATCGTGTGTGTAGCATGAACATGACCTTGGCTCTGGGAGTTTACTTAGTGAGGTCATTTCATGTTTTTCTTCATGAAAACTTATTTTCAGAGTTGTGGATCTAGCTCATTAGTAGAGTGCTTATGTAGTGTGCTTGAGGCCTTAGGTTGAAGTCCCAGTACCACAGAGAAGAACACAGAGCAGCATGGCCCACTTTAGTCTTAGTATTTTTCAAAGTAGCAAGCATCTTGCTAAATGCTTACATCACATTTGGGCCTTTAGTTAGACTAGAAAGGCTAAATGTTTCTTATTTTTCAGAAAGCAAGATCCCCAAAGTATGATGGAAGAGTTCCAGGCCTGCCAGGGTCCTAAACATGGACGTCTGAACTTCTGTGACATAGTATCATAGTAGACACTTCTATCAGAACCACTTGGGAATTAGCTAGAGCATTCAGGCATAAGAGGCACCAGACATTTCTCTTGGATATGCAACTGTTTTTTGGTGTGTTTATTTCTTCATCTTATAGGATACTGGCGAGCAGATAACTTTTCAAAACTTTTTGGTATTTTAAAAGGAACTAGTCTGAGTGGGAGAGTTAAGTTAACCCACAATGACTAGTAACTGCCAAGTAGCTGCACAGCTTGGACATTGCTTGCAGTGGTAGTCAATGACCAACAGGCTCCCTTCTTTGAGAACATGGGGACTGCTAGGGTAACAGGGAAATGGAAAAAAGGTTGGTTGGCTTTTAATCAGAAACAATACTGTTTAAGACTAAAGCCCCCTTTCAACGTATACATAAGCATACTGACTTTTTGGAGGCTATGCAAATCATTATTGATGGGTTTAGGAGGCTACAGTGATAGCTCAGTAGGTTAAATAATTCCAACACTTGGGGGAGCTGACACAGGAGGATTCCTGGAGCTTGGTGGCCAGCCAGCCTAGCAGAATCCACTAGTCCCAGGTTAAATGACACATGTTTCAAAGAATAAAGTGGAAGGCCAGCCTGGTCTACAAAGAGTTCCAGGTCTACCAGGGCTACCCAGTGAGACCTCATCTCAAATAAAATGAGATGAAATGGTCAATGGTAAATAGGTAGGAAAGGCTTTAAGTTGTCATTAGTAACCTTAGCAACTAAGGAAGAAACCTGGTACCAACCGCTGACCTCCACACACACAGGTACATGCATGCAAACAAATACCCATCATGGAAGGCTCACACGGGAAGGACGAGATTTTTCTTCCTGAGATACTGAGGTGGACATATTCCCAACACTGCCTCACCCGACTTAAAAGTGTGTTTCACTCCAGCCTGAATATACATTAGTTCGCTTTAATTATCTGCACACTGCTAAGTTTCACTGTTTAAAAGGGTTTATAATTTCAGTCTGTGTTTTGATGGTGTTTGCAATTGCTTCTAGTGCGTGGCCTGGAGTCTATGCTTCATTCTCCACATTGTTAAGATGACTGGCATAGAGCACATTTTACAGTTTTGGTCCAGTGACCTGGGGTGCATTAAAAAAAAGTAGGCTTGGCCTTAGAAATTTAAATTTAGGCAAGGCAATGAAACTGACAAAAGTTAAAATTATTTGTGACATTTATAGGAGATATTTTAAAGTCATCATCAATATATGAGACTCAAGCAGCTTTTAATTTGTATTTCCTTACTTTTAAATTTTTCTTTCTTTATTTGTTCATTTATTTAAGACATCATCTCACTATGCAGTAGTCCTGATTGGCCTGGAATTTTTTATGTAGGTCAGGCTTGCTTCAAACTCAGAGAAATCAACATGCCCCTGCCTTGTAAGTGCTGAGATCAAAGGTGGGTGCCACCATATGTAATCGGTGGGGGTTTTAACTTTTAAATTATTAATATTATTTTATTTTATTGTATGGATGTTTTGCCTGCACATGTGTACATCTGCGCATCATGTGTGTGACTGGTGCCTTCTAAGGCCATAAGAAGGTGTCAGATTCCCTAGAACTGGAGTTACAGATGGTTGAGAGTCATCCAGCAGGTTCTGGGAACCAAACCTGGGTTCTCTGGAAGAGCAACAGATGCTCTTAACTGCAGAGGTATCTCCCCAGATCCTGACTTGTATTATTCTTAATCTACATAAATAATTTTTAATAAGTCAAATTGGGCCCTTGAATGAAACTTTATATTCCAGTACAAGGATGAAACCCAAGGCTTCATGACTGTCAAGAAACTCTCCTTCAGTCCCAGCCCTATCTGTCTGTCTATCTGTCTATCTATCTGTCTATCTATCTACCTATTATCTATCTATCTATCTATCTATCTATCTATCTATCTATCTATCATCTATCTATTCATCTATTTATCTATCTTTGTGTGTATGGACTTGTTTATGTGCACATATGCATGCCACAGCGGTCATGTGGAAGTCAGAGGATGACCTACATAATTCTCTTCTATCATGTGGGTTCCGGAAATCAAACTCAGGTCATCAGGCTTGGCCGCAGCAACTCCTGACTACTGGGCCCCCTTAAGCCCCATTTTATTTTATTTTATTTTACATTGTCTGTCTCTTTCACTCTGGTTCATCATTGTAAGTTCTTGTGTACTTACAGTTTGCAATTCGTCCTGAATTCACTTCACCAGTGTTTGTGAATTAATTATTGTTTAAATGTGATTTCATTGTTAACTAGTTTGCAGTTAATATTCACCATCCATCAATCATTATCAGACATTCTTTGAAATCATCACTTGAAGAGACACTCTTTAGTAAGAGCTACTGACTCAACCCAACGTCACCACACAGAATTTGAGAGGAGAACTGGGTCACATGTAACCATTTGGTTAGGAAAAGCCCTTCGTGAAATACTTGACAGGTGACTGTCCAACCCACCACCTAGGCTCGGCTCACGGGATCTGTCGGCTGCTCCAAGCACTAAGAATTCCCCTCACAGTGTGCTGAAGTTTGTCCCCGAGGCACACTCCTACCTTCCTTCCAACCTTAAGTGCTCAAGTGATGTTTGCTTGCACCTTGTCTTCATTCTTGAAGGAGAATTACTCCACTATCCTGAAGTCTCACTTTTTCTCCTGCTCGGCTCATGCTGTAGTATGTGTCCACAGAAGAGGATAGTAAGACCCTCAGCATCTTTGGTCTAGATACAACTAACACACCCATCTGTCTGTCTGTGTCTGCCTGCCTGCCTGCCTACCTACCTACCTACCTACCTATCACCCCTCTAAACAATTTACCTCATACTAAGGCTCACATAGAAACTGGAGTTTGGGCTTATTACAAGGCTTTGTTAATCTTTACTGAGCTCCTTCTATACCAAAGGCAGATAAAGTATTGGAGTCAGTGAGAAAGTTCGGTGGATACAAGTGTGTGATTCCTGGAACCCAAATGGTAGAAAGGGAGAACTGATTCCTGCAAGTTGTCTTCTGATCTCGTGTGTATTTCTGGTGTAAGTTTTTTGGGCCCTGTTTTTTGAAATCAATTTGATAAGTCCTTTATTAAGTGACTCCCAAGTGGCTTCCTTGGTCAAGGAATGGGGAACCTTCCTTCTTTCAGAGCCCACAGTTGGAGTTTACAGTTGGGAACCTCCCGATAGTTTGGTGTAAGTAGCTTTGTCAGACACTCGATTGTTAAGTGTGCCCCAACTTTGCCTTTGGACCACTTCTTTTTGGCCTTGCTCTAAGATTTATTGGCTGGGTCTTTGTCTTTCTTAGGCAATTTCTGGTTTTTGGTTTTTGTTTTGAGACAGATTTTCACTATGTATCCCTGGCTGTCCTCTAACTCGCTCTGTAGAATAAATAGGCTGACCTCAAACTCAGAGATTTACCTGCCTCTGCCTCCTGAGTTCCGGAATTAAAGGCATGCACCATCAGGTAGGATGACATTGCTCAGAGAAGCAACAAACCCTGCAGCCTTGCTAATATATCAGACAAAAACAACCCATCTCTTGGTTTTTGAGACAGGGTCTTCTTATGTAGCTCAGGCTAGCCTTGAACTTGTGGTCCTCCTTCTGTTTCCTGAGTGTTGATATTACAAGCATTATTACCATGCTTTGCCTCTTATTTCTCCAAATGGTTTCACAGTAGGTGTGATTAAGCCAATGTTGTATTTAGGGAATTAATTTAAATATAAAACCCAATTTCATATTTATCTGATAAATTTTTAAGTTTGGCCTATTTTTGACATTATTTCAAATTTTAGTTCTGGCACATCATAAATTTTGTTCTTGTGTTTTTATTGGGCAAAATATTTATTTAATAGCTAAAGTCACTTTTGAAGACTGCTATTTCTGCAGAATAATAGCTTTTAGCTTTTTTTAGGGCCACATAGATTTTGAGTGTTCGATGTAAGCCATGACCTTTCTCTGCGGAGGAGATGTTATGCAAACATCCCATGCAGTTTTGAACACAATCTCATTCAGCAATGCATCAATACATCTAAAATACAGTGAGCCTCCAGATTAATAGGCCATTGCTATAGAATTTGTAACACTCCATTGCGAAACTTGCTAAAAGAGTTATGGGGAAATTGAGCATGGCCACCTCTTCTGTGTAAGTTCTGAAAACTTGGGAAGGTGAAAGCACCTCTTGCATTATAGAAGTGTCCCATACCAGTGAAAATATATTTTAAAAATGTTTTAATGTAGTAAAAGTTAAAACTAGTCATCAGTTACTGTTAGGGTATAAAACAGGTTGAAGGTCCCAAGCTGTTGGTGGTCTGGAGAGGTGACTGGGTCATAAGGGTGCTCATTCAATGGATTAATCCTCTATTGAGTCCATAACCTGGTGGTTCTCAGCCTTCTTAATGCTGTGACCCTTTAGTTCCTCATGGTGTGGTGACCCCTAACCATGAAATTATTTTTGATACTTTGTCATAACTGTACTTTTACTACTGTTGTGAATTGTGATGCAAATATCTGATATGCGACCCCTGTGAAAGGGTTGTTCAACCCCTCTAAGGGGTCACGACCCACAGGTTGATAACCATAGCTATAGCCAAGTGGGCTCTTTGGAGGTCTGCCTGGCTGAGTTACCATACCCCTGCAGCAAGGCAGATTAGATCCACATTGTAGTATGTCAGAATTTCCTCTAAGGAAATTCTGAATTCTATAATGCAAGAGGTGTTTTCACCTTTCCAAGTTTTCAGAAGTTACACAGAAGAGGTGACCATGTTCAATATCTCCATAACTCTTTCAGCAATAATGTTGAATAACGTTCTATTGCATACTTTACTCTTAGTTTATCCATCCACCTGTTGCTGGATACTTAATTTACTTCTACATTTAGCTATTGTGAATTCTGCTGCTATAAGTATGAGTGCGAAGAATGTGAGCTTATTCTAAATCTCTTGGAGGAAATTTGACGGTGTTGATTAAAATCGCTACAGGTTAGTGACTGGTGAAAAGGGGGTCATAAAAGTAAAGATAGCTACAAGTTAATATTTACAAGCAGAAAAAAAAATTAAAACTCACTTGTTAGAGCAGAGAGGTTTTGAATTAGATTGGAATATCAGTTACATGTGGAAAAAAATCAACATTCAAGATTTTTGGGAAAGATATGTTTTCTAGCTTTGCCATCAAATTGGGGTAGTAATGCTGTCATCCTGGGCGCACAGGAACTGAAAAGGAACACTCTAATTTGGAACCTTGGTGTGTGCCCAGATTTTGGTCTTTAATCCTCATAAACACTAGAAATATCTAGTGTCATGTCTGGTAGGAGAGAGAAAAAAGTAGGCTTGAAGCAGCGTAATGGTTTTAGAAAGCAAGGATGTTGTTTAAATGTCAGGGCCATGTGACACAGCAAAGAAGCAAACTTAAAGGCATGTTTGATCAAATTATATCACCTATATCTATCTAGCTCTTACTTTCTGTATAATTCTACATGGCTGAAATCAGTTACATCTGTGACGATCCATGGGTCTGTTAGAGTCCACACAAAAATTTAAAACCACATGTAGAAATTTTTATTGCAATCATGATGCTAAATATAGTTGGCACAAAAGAACATGCATAATTTTAACATATTTTAATAAACAATTGACCTTCATAGTGTCTGTTTCTTGTATTAAATATATAATTACAGATTTATTGATTCTAAAGCATCTGTCTACTCATTTGTTTTTACATTTTAACATCTCTGAAACTGAGGTACAACTTCTATACTGATGACAATGTCCATATTGTCATCATTGGTTTGGTTTTTGAGATGAGGCCTCTGTTGCCTGGGCTTGTCTTGAACTCTTTCTTATACTTTCAAGGAGCTAAGAATACAAGTGTGGGGGCTGGAGAGATGGCTCAGTGGTTAAGAGCACCCGACTGCTCTTCCGAAGGTCCGGAGTTCAAATCCCAGCAACCACATGGTGGCTCACAACCATCCGTAATGAGATCTGACGCCCTCTTCTGGAGTGTCTGAAGACAGCTACAGTGTACTTATATATAATAAATAAATAAATCTTAAAAAAAAAAAAAAAGAATACAAGTGTGGGCCACTGAGCCCAGCCTGAGGGCTTTTTTATTGCAGTTGGTGGAGAATTGACTTTTCGTACTTGGAACTAGCTGTCTGCCATCTTCTCACGTAAGCTGAGGGATGGATGTGCATTGTTGGTACTTGCCATGTTAAGTTTAACCACTATTTGAAATGCTAAGGAATTGCATGTACAGGCAGGCAACAAAACAGGACCATGGATATGTAGATGTTACTAATGAAGTAAATTATCTTCAGAGGAATGTCAATGTATTTCCATCGTTTCTTTCAATGAAGCAACCAAGTGCCTTATGGGATCTGAGAGAGTAGTTAAGGGCTTACCTTAGAGCTTGTTACTGACATATGCATGAAAGGATTCTTATTATACAACAAGTAACAGCGCTGAAGGCAGAGAAAATGACCAAATGCACCACAATAGATAAAACCACTCAGAACAATAAGCAAGTGTAGCTGACTCTTAGGTCACAAAATCTGTCACAACCTAAGTAGGTCTTTCTTTCTTTCTTTCTTTCTTTCTTTCTTTCTTTCTTTCTTTCTTTCTTTCTTTCTTTCTTTCTTTCTCTCTCTCTCTCTCTCTCTCTCTCTCTCTCTCTCTCTTCCTTTCTTTCTTTCTCTTTCTTTCTTTTTTAGAGGTACACAAAATAATGAAGCAGACAATAACCAACAGGATCTTATGTTGGGTGAGGTATGACATGTAATTTTCTGAATTTGATTAAGAAAGGCAAGTCACAGTCATATTGAAATGAAAAAGTAAGAAGTCTCCCAGGGACAGTGGAGAGATAATGGCTTGGCCAAATGCTCTAACAAGGGAGGCTGGTAGCACAATCTCTGTCTTTTGTCACCATGGAGATGAAACTTTTAACAGCCTGTTGCTTCTAGAGCTTTGTACTTCTTACATAAGTCCCCAAAGTGCTAGAACACCACACACTATTTACCAGGAACATGACACTGCTTTATGTAACGCTGAACAAGCAAACCCAAAAGAACACATTGTTGTCTTACTTTCTTGACTCTCTCTTGCCTCTTGCCCCCTTGCTCCCCCTCTCTCCCCATTCCCTTCCCCCCTCTCTCCCTGTGACCATGGCCGGCCTCTACTTCTCTGCTCTCTCCTTTTCTCTGCCTTTCTCTGCCTCTACTACTCTCTTAACTCCCCCCCCATGCCCTACATAAACTCTATTTTATCCAAAAAATCAATCAAACAAACAAAAAACCCCATACACATCGTTTCAGAAAAAGGGATTGGCTCCTAAGAAACTAAAATCTGTGTAACAATGTGGGCATAATAGCCCACCTGACCTCACCAAAGAAGGTATAAGGTTGGAAGATAAACGTGGAAAGGCATTCAATATATCATTGCAGAACTGCAAGTTTAAACAACAAACATCACTACACACTTATCAGAATGGCCACAGCTCAAAATACCGACAGCACCAAGTGTTGATTTGAGTGTGGAGCACCTGGAACTTCATTCACTGATGGGGGTGGGGGGTGGAGGGGAGATTGCGGGGTGGGGGTGCTCTTGGTCAGTAAGATCTGAGTTTGTGCCTCTACAACACAAGCATAATGGTACACACATGTAATCCCAGCACTGGCAGAGCCAGGTGGCTCTGTGGGGCTCACTGGGCAGCCAGCCTAGCCTACTTGGTGAGTTCCAGGTCATCACAAAACCAAGATGGACTGTGCCTGTCCACCACCTGGAGTTGACCTCTGGCCTCCACATGCACACACATACACATGCATGCACACATACACACACAGACAAACACACACAAGATAGTTTCTCACAAAATTAAACATACTCTTAAACATAAAATTTAGCAATTCCATTCTTTAGTGTATATCCAAATGAATTGACGTTTACCCCCCAAACTCTGCACATGGTTGTTTTTTAGCAAGTTTATTTATGATTGTTAAAAACTTGGACACATGGGGTCGGAGAGATGGCTAAACTCTTAAGAGCATTGGCTGCGCTTTAGGGCACAGGGCTTCAATTTCCAGCACCCACATGGTGGCTCACAACCATCTGTAACTCCATTCCCAGGGACTCTAATGCACACACATGGTGCACACATATACATGCAGGAAAAACATCGATACACATAATAAAAAAAAAAAGAAAAACTAAAAAAAAAAAAAAAAAAGATTAAAGACAAGAAAAATGTATCACATCCAGACAACAGAATCAGATGCAATGCTAAAAACAAAGGAGCTGTCAAGTCACAAGAAAACATGTGGGAAACTTAAAATATATTATGACATGAAAGAAGTCAAATGAAAAATAAGACTTTGGGTTGAATGGTTCTATCTACATGACAACCCAGGAAAGGCAAAACTATGAGAACAAACAAACAAACAAACAAACCAGACCATCGAGCCATTAAGTGTAGAATAGGAAAACAGAGAGGGCTGGGGTGGGTGGGTCAGAGAGTCTGATGCTTTCAAGGTCACCATGTACAACCTACATGGCATACTAGCAGGAGGTGGCCCCTGATGTAGGCTATGGACTTTGGATGAACAGGATTTGGCAAAAGTTAAGCGTGACAAGCGTGCCACACTGGTGGTGAGCAGCCAGGCCAGGTTGTACATCCGTGGTTGTAGGAGGGTAGACCGTAACCTCTGCTCCATTCTTTGTGAATCCAAAGTTACTCTGGGGAAGAGAGGCGATTTAAAAGGGGCTGGGGCTGGGAAGGGTTGAGTCTGCAGGCAGAAGATGCAAGCCTGAGTCACCACCAAAGATGTAAGTACAACTCCATTCAGCTGACAAACCCTGGCCCAAAAGATCCTCCTGCTTCAAATTCTGGATCTGGTTTCATTTTGGTTTGTTTCTGCTGTGTCGCTGGATACTGGAAATCGCCTTCGGCATATTAGGCAAGTATTACAACACTAAGTTTCAGCCTCAATAATTTTTAAATTAATTGAGACAAAAGCTTCAAGAGGTTGTCCTGCGTGGGTCTGAACTCACCATGTCACCTAGTCAGGACTAGAACCTGTGACCCTCAGTCCCCCTGAGTAGATGTGATTGTAGGCTGGTGATACCAGGCCTTATCTCTTTCTTTCTTTCTTTCTTTCTTTCTTTCTTTCTTTCTTTCTTTCTTTCTTTCTTTCTTTCTTTCTTTCTTTCTTTCTTTCTCTCTTTCTCCCTTTCTCCCTTTCTCCCTTTCTCCCTTTCTTCCTTTCTTTCTTCCTTCCTTCTTTCTTTCTCCCTTTCTCCCTTTCTTCCTTTCTTTCTTCCTTCTTTCTTTCTTTCTTTCCTTCCTTCCTTCCTTCTTCCTTCCTTTCGCTCTCTCTCTCTCTCTCTCTCTCTCTCTCTCTTTCTTTTTCTATAGCTTTCGGTATTGGTAAAATTACTGAAATTGTGGGAAAATTTAAAAAAATAGTATTATTAAAACCTTTAGAAATAAAGAATAAATATAGAGAGAACATTTTGTCATGAGCTTAACTCATGCTGTTGTTATTTTTAGGTAGTAAGTTTAGGTTTTATTATTACTGCTGTTTAAGGCATTTGAAATATCATAAACAGTCCTTCACTCTAAATTTACAATTCAGGGCCTGGAGAGATGGCTCAAGGGCTAACAGAGCTTACTGCTTTTGCAAAGGACCTAAGTTTGTCCCAAGCACCCACATACGGCGGCTCATAACTGCCTGTAATTCTAGCTCTAAAGGTGATACGATGCCTCTGGCCTTAGAAGGTACCTACACACACACATACTCACACATGCACGAGCGTGCATGCACTCCCAAACTCACGCTCATACACATAATAGAAAGAAATATTTAAATTTACAATGAAATGCTGTCATTGAAGGGATTTTAATTCAGTTTAGAATCAGAGTTAAAATGCTCGCAGAGACTGACCTTCTAAGTTTATTAGCCCCCTGCATTTGCAACATTAGTTAGATGATAGACAGCTCCCCTCCTAGCTCAGTAGCCAGCTTGTCAGGAAGCTTTCCACGGTAGAAATGAACACTGGTAAAGACACACGTATTTCTAGATCAACACCATCAATGGAGAACTTTCTAAAGGAGATCGATAAAATAGGATCAACAGTTTAGCTAGAAGGACATCAGCTTGATGTTGCTAACTGTGGTAAAAATGGAAACTACCTAAATGTTCAAACGCCCAGACATCTAGTACCTACAAATATACCACCATTGACCTCTCCCTCTCCCCTCCCCCGCTGTGTGTGAGTGTGTGTGTGTGTGTGTGTGTGTGTGTGTGTGTGTACCTGGAGACTCCTGGTTCAGCTAGGTTTGCTGTCTAGATCCCTCCAGGGATCCTTTGGTCTCTGCTTCCCGACACAAGGCTCATAGGCATGTGCCACTACTCCTAAATTTCATATGGGTGCTGGAGATCCAAACTCAGATATCTAATGGTGTGCTACAAACACTTTGCCAACTGAGCCATCTCTCCAGCCCCTGACACCCGCTCTGTAGGGGAAGGTGTGAAGCATCAGCAACCTTTGCTGCCAGCAAGATTGCAAAATGGCAGGATCCCTCCTCCGGAAACCTGGGCGTGCCTATCAACCCTACAAAGGTGGTGTGAATTCAGCCTGGGAATTTATCTTAGCATTACATCTGCACTGGGAAGAGATGGCACCTGCAAGTTTATTCTTTGCCCCTCAGTTCTTAAAAGTAGAAGATTAGAAAAACCTTGTCGGGGTCACTGGCTGGATTAAAAACTAGAACACACACACACACCCACACACACACACACACTCGCTCTCCCTCCTGGGAGAGAATGGGGAAGCCCCCACAATACTGAAGATGCAGAAGCTCCATAACTGTGCTCAGGTCTTTAGAATGGAAGGTGCTGAGCACGGGGAAACAGCAGCTTCCTTTTTGTGTAAGAAAGCGAGGAAATCAGAGCGTGTTTGCATTTGCTTTTATTTGCATAAGAAAATGCTGGAAAGATACACAAGAAACCAATAAAAGAGGTTGGTTCTGAGGACAGGGAAGGAGCCCGAGGCTTTGAAACATTTACCTTTCACGCTGTTTTAATTTTGAAACCGACAAATGCTTTTCCTATTCAGAAAGTGGCATTAAAAAGAAGATAATTGTTTCAGAAATACTTATGCATTTGTATCTAGAATACTAGATAGTGTCAAAAATGGAGGAGGTTGTGTTTAAATCTACAGAGATATGTTTAAAAAACGCCATAATAGGCAGGAAACGTACAAAATATTCTGAAGGATTCTTTTTATTTCTTTAGTAGGGTTTCTTAAAAGTACACTTATCTAGCATATTTACAAAAATATCCTTTTGTAAGTCCATCTGTTGAAGTCCTAACCTCTAGGATCTCAAAACACGACTACAATCAGAGACAGGATCTTTAAAAAGGCCTCTACATTAAAATGAGGTCAGTACATGGCGAGGTGTGTGTGTGTGTGTGGGGGGGGGATTTAGCGATGTGCACAGAGGGAACACCGCATGATGACAGGGGAGAGAGGACCACACTCAAGGAGAGAAGCAACCTCTCTGAAGAAAACAATCCTGCCAGGCCTCAATTTCGAATGTGAAGCCTCCAGAACTGAGATAAGAGAAATTTCTGTTGTTAAGCCCTCAGTCTGCTGGACCATTATCTGTGCCCTAGGGAACTGGCACACTCTCCATACGCACTCTCAAAACACTCAGGAGTGTGGGCCCATTGGAGACAGAGGGGTGTGTGCTCTTCATACCTTCTGCTAGCTATTATACCTAAGGGAGTCGAAATAAGGGATCGAATCCTCATTTGCATCTATTTACATTTTCTTTATGTTAAAAGCTGGATCTGAATGTCATTATGCTGCCATTAATAAGTGAACCAAAGGATTCTTCTGAGTCAAATAAGCGCTGTGTTGGAAAGTGACCACTGAGGTATATATTCTAGCACCCCCAACAAAGGAGCAAGAGAGTCTTACTGCCACCCACACTTTCATGGTCAATACTGTGCTCTTTCTGGGTGACTCTGGCTGAACAAGGCTTCCCATCTCTTCCCAAAACCCCAATCCTGACTCTTAACACTTTGGCCTTTAGCTTGCTCTCCCTGGGACCATGCTTAGGTGATGTTTTAGGATTGTCTTAAAAACACGCCCCATCTTCAGAATGGACAACAACTCCACTGTGCAGATAAAGGCAAATCAAACAGCCAGCCAGCCTTAGAGCCCAGGGATACACACTCTGCAGCTTCTCCCACATTCTATCTTTGCATCTGTACAATCTAGAGACTTTAAACTGGACCACTTTACCGGGCAGAACTTGATGGCTATTTAGTTGGGGCAAGGTCAGCTCACTAAGCATGCTCTGAAATGTCAAGAGAGAAGCAAGAGACTGCAGCGAGAAAGGGCAGTTAGCTGCCAGTCTGGGAGAGCAGCAGTCTGACCCAGCAGGAAGGACAGCAGCCGCCAGCCGCCAGCAGTCAGCCTGGAAGGCAGTTCTTCACATCCAGATCCATCATCTCTGAGGATCTTTTTTTTTTTTTTTTTAATATTTTTATTACATATTTTCCTCAATTACATTTCCAATACTATCCCAAAAGTCCCCCATAGCGCCCCCCGCTTCCCTACCCACCCATTCCCATTCTTTTGGCCCTGGCATTCCCCTATATTGGGGCATATAAAGTTTGCAAGTCCAATGGGCCTCTCTTTCCAGTGATGGCCGACTAGGCCATCTTTCGATACATATGCAGCTAGAGACAAGAGCTCCAGGGTTCTGGTTAGTACATCATGTTGTTCCAACAATAGGGTTGCAGATCCCTTTAGCTCCTTGGGTACTTTCTCTAGCTTCTCCATTGGGAGCCCTGTGATACATCCAATAGCTGACTGTGAACATCCACTCCTGTGTTTGCTAGGCCCCGGCATCGTCTCACAAGAGACAGCTATATTTGGGTCCTTTCAGCAAGATCTTACTAGTGTATGCAATGGTGCCAGCGTTTAGAAGCTGATTATGGGACGGATCCCTGGATACAGCAGTCTCTAAATGGTCCATCCTTTCATCACAGCTACGAACTTTGTCTCTGTAACTCCTTCCCTGGGTGTTTTGTTCCCAATTCTAAGAAGGTGCACAATGTCCACACTTTGGTCTTCATTCTTCTTGAGTTTCATGCGTTTATCAAATTGTATCTTATATCTTGGGTATCCTAAGTTTTGGGCTAATATCCACTTATCAATGAATACATATTGTGTGAGATCTTTTGTGATTGTGTTACTTCACTCAAGATGATGCCCTCCAGGTCCATCCATTTGGCTAGGAATTTCATAAATTCATTCTTTTTAATAGCTGAGTAGTACTCCATTGTGTAAATGTACCATAATTTCTGTATCCATTCCTCTGTTGAGGGACATCTGGGTTCTTTCCAGCTTCTGGCTATTATAAATAGGGCTGCTATGAACATAGTGGAGCATGTGTCCTTTTTACCGGTTGGGACATCTTCTGGATATATGCCCAGGAGAGGTATTGCTGGATCCTCCGGTAGTACTATGTCCAATTTTCTGAGGAACCGCCAGACTGATTTCCAGAGTGGTTGTACAAGCTTGCAATCCCACCAACAATGGAGGAGTGTTCCACTTTCTCCACATCCTCGCCAGCATCTGCTGTCACCTGAATTTTTGATCTTAGCCATTCTGACTGGTGTGAGGTGGAATCTCAGGGTTGTTTTGATTTGCATTTCCCTGATGATTAAGGATGTTGAACATTTTTTCAGGTGCTTCTCTGCCATTCGGTATTCCTCAGGTGAGAATTCTTTGTTCAGTTCTGAGCCCCATTTTTTAATGGGGTTATTTGACTTTCTGGAGTCCACCTTCTTGAGTTCTTTATATATATTGGATATTAGTCCCTTATCTGATTTAGGATAGGTGAAGATCCTTTCCCAATCTGTTGGTGGTTTTTTTGTCTTATTGATGGTGTCTTTAGCCTTGCAGAAGCTTTGTAGTTTCATGAGGTCCCACTTGTCAATTCTCGATCTTACAGCACAAGCCATTACTGTTCTATTCAGGAATTTTTCCCCTGTGCCCATATCTTCAAGGCTTTTCCCCACTTTCTCCTCTATAAGTTTCAGTGTCTCTGGTTTTATGTGAAGTTCCTTGATCCACTTAGACTTGACCTTAGTACAAGGAGATAGGAATGGATCGATTCGCATTCTTCTACATGTTAACAACCAGTTGTGCCAGCACCATTTGTTGAAAATGCTGTCTTTCTTCCACTGGATGTTTTTAGCTCCCTTGTCGAAGATCAAGTGACCATAGGTGTGTGGATTCATTTCTGGGTCTTCAATTCTATTCCATTGGTCTATTTGTCTGTCACTATACCAGTACCATGCAGTTTTTATCACAATTGCTCTGTAGTAGAGCTTTAGGTCCGGCATGGTGATTCCACCAGAGGTTCTTTTATCCTTGAGGAGAGTTTTTGCTATCCTAGGTTTTTTGTTATTCCAGATGAATTTGCAGATTGCACTTTCTAATTCGTTGAAGAATTGATTTGGAATTTTGATGGGGATTGCATTGAATCTGTAGATTGCTTTTGGCAAGATAGCCATTTTTACAATGTTGATCCTGCCAATCCATGAGCATGGGAGATCTTTCCATCTTCTGAGATCTTCTATAATTTCTTTCTTCAGAGACTTGAAGTTTTTATTATACAGATCTTTCACTTCCTTAGTTAGAGTCACGCCAAGATATTTTATATTATTTGTGACTATTGAGAAGGGTGTTGTTTCCCTAATTTCTTTCTCAGCCTGTTTATTCTTTGTGTAGAGAAAGGCCATTGATTTGTTTGAGTTAATTTTATATCCAGCTACTTCACCGAAGCTGTTTATCAGGCTTAGGAGTTCTCTGGTGGAATTTTTAGGGTCACTTATATATACTATCATATCATCTGCAAAAAGTGATATTTTGACTTCATCTTTTCCAATTTGTATCCCTTTGATCTCCTTTTGTTGTCGAATTGCTCTGGCTAGGACTTCAAGTACAATGTTGAATAGGTATGGAGAAAGTGGACAGCCTTGTCTAGTCCCTGATTTTAGAGGGATTGCTTCAAGCTTCTGACCATTTACTTTGATGTTGGCTACTGGTTTGCTGTAGATTGCTTTTATCATGTTTCGGTATGGGCCTTGAATTCCTGATCTTTCCAAGACTTTTATCATGAATGGGTGTTGGATCTTGTCAAATGCTTTTTCCGCATCTAACGAGATGACCATGTGGTTTTTGTCTTTGAGTTTGTTTATATACTGGATTACGTTGATGGATTTCCGTATATTGAACCATCCCTGCATCCCTGGGATGAAGCCTACTTGGTCAGGATGGATGATTGTTTTGATGTGTTCTTGGATTCGGTTAGCAAGAACTTTATTGAGGATTTTTGCATCAATATTCATAAGGGATATTGGTCTGAAGTTTTCTATCTTTGTTGGGTCTTTTTGTGGTTTAGGTATCAGAGTAATTGTGGCTTCATAGAATGAGTTGGGTAGAGTACCTTCTGTTTCTATTTTGTGGAATAGTTTGTGAAGAACTGGGATTAGATCTTCTTTGAAGGTCTGGTAGAACTCTGCACTAAACCCATCTGGTCCTGGGCTTTTTTTAGTTGGGAGACTATTAATGACTGCTTCTATTTCTTTGGGGGATATAGGGCTGTTTAGATCATTAACCTGATCTTGATTCAGCTTTGGTACCTGGTATCTGTCTAGGAACTTCTCCATTTCATCCAGGTTCTCCAGTTTTGTTGAGTATAGCCTTTGGTAGAAGGATCTGATGGTGTTTTGGATGTCTTCAGGATCTGTTGTTATGTCTCCTTTTTCATTTCTGATTTTGTTAATTAGGATGCTTTCCCTGTGCCCTCTAGTGAGTCTGGCTAAGGGTTTATCTATCTTGTTGATTTTCTCAAAGAACCAGCTCCTTGATTGGTTGATTCTTTGAATAGTTTTTCTTGTTTCCACTTGGTTGATTTCACCCCTGAGTTTGATTATTTCCTGCCGTCTACTCCTCTTGGGTGAATTTGCTTCCTTTTGTTCTAGTGCTTTTAGGTGTGTTGTCAAGCTGCTAATGTGTGCTCTCTCTAGTTTCCTTTTGGAGGCACTCAGAGCTATGAGTTTTCCTCTTAAAAATGCTTTCATTGCGTCCCATAAGTTTGGGTATGTTGTGGCTTCATTTTCATTGAACTCTAAAAAGTCCTTAATTTCTTTCTTTATTCCTTCCTTGACCAAGGTATCATTGAGAAGAGTGTTGTTCAGTTTCCACGTGAAGGTTGGCTTTCTATTATTTATTTTGTTATTGAAGATCAGCCTTAGTCCATGGTGATCTGATAGGATGCATGGGACAATTTCAATATTTTTATATCTGTTGAGGCCTGTTTTGTGACCAATTATGTGGTCAATTTTGGAGAAGGTACCATGAGGTGCTGAGAAGAAGGTATATCCTTTTGTTTTAGGATAGAATGTTCTGTAGATATCTGCCAGATCCATTTGATTCATAATTTCTGTTAGTTTCACTGTGTCCCTGTTTAGTTTCTGTTTCCATGATCTGTCCATTGGTGAAAGTGGTGTGTTGAAGTCTCCCACTATTATTGTATGAGGTGCAATGTGTGCTTTGAGCTTTACTAAAGTTTCTTTAATGAATGTGGCTGCCTTTGTATTTGGAGCATAGATATTCAGGATTGATAGTTCCTCTTGGAGGATTTTACCTTTGATGAGTATGAAGTGTCCCTCCCTGTCTTTTTTAATGACTTTGGGTTGGAAGTCAATCTTATCAGATATTAGAATGGCTACTCCAGCTTGTTTCTTCATGCCATTTGCTTGGAAAATTGTTTTCCAGCCTTTCATTCTGAGGTAGTGTCTATCCTTTTCTCTGAGATGAGTTTCCTGTAAGCAGCAAAATGTTGGGTCTTGTTTGTGTAGCCAGTTTGTTAGTCTATGTCTTTTTATCGGGGAGTTGAGTCCATTGATATTAAGAGATATTAAGGAAAAGTAATTGTTGTTTCCTGTTATTTTTGATGTTAAAGTTGGCATTTTGTTCTTGTGGCTGTCTTCTTTTAGGTTTGTTGAGGGATTACCTTCTTGTTGTTTCTAGGGCGTGGTTCCTGTCCTTGTATTGGTTTTTTTCTGTTATTATCCTTTGAAGGGCTGGATTCGTGGAGAGATAATGTGTGAATTTGGTTTTGTCGTGGAATACTTTGGTTTCTCCATCTATGTTAATTGAGAGTTTGGCTGGGTATAGTAGCCTGGGCTGGAATTTGTGTTCTTTTAGTGTCTGTATAACATCCGTCCAGGATCTTCTGGCTTTCATAGTCTCTGGTGAAAAGTCTGGTGTAATTCTGATAGGCTTGCCTTTATATGTTACTTGGCCTTTTTCTCTTACTGCTTTTAGTATTCTATCTTTATTTAGAGCATTTGTTGCTCTGATTATTATGTGTCGGGAGGTATTTCTTTTCTGGTCCAGTCTATTTGGAGTTCTGTAGGCTTCTTGTATGTTCATGGGCATCTCTTTCTTTAGATTTGGGAAGTTTTCTTCTATAATTTTGTTGAAGATGTTTGCTGGTCCTTTGAGTTGAAAATCTTCATTCTCATCCACTCCTATTATCCGTAGGTTTGGTCTTCTCATTATGTCCTGTATTTCTTGGATGTTTTGAGTTAGGATCTTTTTGCATTTTACATTTTCCTTGATTGTTGTGCCGATGTTCTCTATGGAATCTTCTGCACCTGAGATTCTCTCTTCCATCTCTTGTATTCTGTTGCTGATGCTCGTATCTATGGTTCCAGATTTCTTTCCTAGGGTTTCTATCTCCAGTGTTGCCTCATTTTGGGTTTTCTTTATTGTGTCTACTTCCCTTTTTAGGTCTAGTATGGTTTTGTTCATTTCCATCATCTGTTTGGATGTGTTTTCCTGTTTTTCTGTAAGGACTTCTACCTGTTTGATTATGTTATCATGTTTTTCTTTAAGGATTTGTAACTCTTTAGCAGTGTTCTCCTGCAATTCTTTAAGGGATTTTTGTGCTTCCTCTTTATTGTCTTCTGCCTTTTTATCAGTGTTCTCCTGCATTTCTTTAAGTGTGTTATTAAAGTCCTTCTTGAAGTCCTCTATCATCATCAGGAGGTATGCTTTTAAATCCGTGTCTAGCTTTTCCGGTGTGTTGGGGTGCCCTGGACTGGGCGAAGTGGGGGTGCTGGGTTCTGATGATGGTGAGTGGTCTTGGTTCCTGTTAGTAAGATTATTACGTTTACCTTTCGCCATCTGGTAATCTCTGGGGTTAGTTGTTATCGTTGTCACTATTTAAAGATTGGAGCAGAAGCTGTGTTCCACTCACCAGCAGTCTCTAAATCCTGCGGCGGGGGTCGTGGGTAGCTGACGGTACCCCGGTGCTGGTCCAGCCGGAAGAGGCCTGTGGTCCTACTCAGGCCGTTTTTCTGCTTCCCTAACTAATGTAGTCTCTGGTCCCGCGTGCAATTGGATTGGAGCAGAAGCTGTGTTCCACTCTCCAGAAGTCTTAAGATCCTGTGGTGGGTGTTGTGGGTAGCTGGTGAGTGTCAGCTGACCCTGCGCCCCAGCTGCCCAGGTGCTTTTCTGACCGGAAGAGGGTTGTGGCCCTATGTAGGCCGGATTTCTCTCTCCCCAACCAGAGCAGTCTCAGGTCCCGCGTGATTGGACTGGAGCAGAAGCTGTGTTCCACTCACCAGCAGTCCCAAAATCCTGCGGCGGGGGTCTTGGGTAGCTGGCGGGTGTCAGGCAACCCTGCGCTCCCGCTACCCTGGCGCTGATCCGGCCGGGTGAGGCCTGTGGCCCTACTCAGGCCGGTTTCTGCTTCCCTAACTAATGCAGTCTCAGGTCCCGCGCAATTGGATTGGAGCAGAAGCTGTGTTCCACTCACCAGCAGTCCCAAAATCCTGCGGCGGGGGTCGTGGGTAGCTGGCGGGTGTCAGGCAACCCTGCGCTCCCGCTACCCCGGCGCTGATCCAGCCGGATGAGGCCTGTGGCCCTACTCAGGCCGGTTTCTGCTTCCCTAACTAATGCAGTCTCAGGTCCCGCGCAATTGGATTGGAGCAGAAGCTGTGTTCCACTCACCAGAAGTCTTAAGATCCTGTGGCGGGTGTTGTGGGTAGCTGGCGAGTGTCAGCAGACCCTGCGCCCCAGCTGCCCAGGTGCTTTTCTGACCGGAAGAGGGTTGTGGCCCTATGTAGGCCGGATTTCTCTCTCCCCAACCCGAGCAGTCTCAGGTCCCGCGCAATTGGACTGGAGCAGAAGCTGTGTTCCACTCACCAGCAGTCCCAAAATCCTGCGGCGGGGGTCGTGGGTAGCTGGCGGGTGTCAGGCAACCCTGCGCTCCCGCTACCCTGGCGCTGATCCGGCAGGGTGAGGCCTGTGGCCCTACTCAGGCCGGTTTCTGCTTCCCTAACTAATGCAGTCTCAGGTCCCGCGCAATTGGATTGGAGCAGAAGCTGTGTTCCACTCACCAGCAGTCCCAAAATCCTGCGGCGGGGGTCGTGGGTAGCTGGCGGGTGTCAGGCAACCCTGCGCTCCCGCTACCCTGGCGCTGATCCGGCCGGGTGAGGCCTGTGGCCCTACCATCTCTGAGGATCTTTGCTGTGACATCCTTTTGGTGCATGGAAACCTCCCTTCAGGTTGATTTCCCTGCTTCTTGTCCCCTGTCACATTCTTGGAAACTAAAAAGTTCTTTGAGAGAGACAGCTCTACAGTTCAGAGAACTTGAATTCTGCCAGGCTGTACACACACACACACACACACACACACACACACACACACACACACACATATATACATCACAGTTTGCATTGCTGGAGTCTTTCATGGGGGAAAAAAGTCATAGCTGTTGTCTTAACACAAGTATCATTTTACTACCTGGTCTGATTGGTTCACTCTCTAGAACAGGTTTTGCCTGTAGGAAGGCATTTGGTTCCTGTCACGAGTTATTTGAAATATTTTGTCAGGGCCAATAGTCCCTCTTCCTTTTCTTGCACAACTAGGATCACCAATGTAGTTGTGCGGCTTCCCTGTATTTCTATGCACCAGAAATGTACTATATAAAGGATTTGAACCCGTGAACCCTTTCGATGCTAGTTTCTGTGGACCACCCTCAGCTCAGTAGTCAGCATGATCAGTCCATCCAGAGATACCAATTTAAATGGATGCTGTCTCTTTTTTCCCTTGCTGATTAAAGACCAACAAACCTCGCCAGTGTGGAACTCCAGAATTCAGTTAGCCTCTTGTTAACTGAAGCTTCCCCTCCCTGAAAAAGGTCATTTCTACATGAAACAGTCTTAATGACTGAATGAATGATTAAAATAATTTAATAGTTGTGGACAGTAGGAATCACCGCACACTTATCCCGGGCTAGCTTCAGCCTACTTTTGGTTTGGCCTATGCTTGTGACTACTAGGAAAATACTTTGAGAATGTAGAAACTGAACCCCAGCTCAGAGCCCACGTATGTCCCCAGATGGCCCTGAAGGCCGATATCAGACATCTGCTTTGCTCTCGCTAACCCCTTGCCTCTTTCCACAGATGTATTTTAAAAATGCTTTGATTTCTAACTTTCTTCATTCTGTTCCTCTGGCCATTATCAGTTTAGAATATGGTTTTACAGGTGACCTAAGTTTGTGTTCCTAGCTATGGATGCTCATGTTTGGCTAGAAATAGTCTATTGAGGAGGGAGCCTGTGTATATTTGTGTGCGTGTATGTATGTATGTATGTATGTATGTATGTATGTATGTGTCAGTGTGCATGTATGGACTGGAAAGAGGTATTCTTGTCTCTCTGCTTCCAATCTCTGTTCTGGCTTCTACTGCTTTTGTGACATGTGACGCTGACCCTCCTAAATTCCCCAACCTCTCTTCTGTTGGAGTTATCTTCCTATCTGGAAATAAGTTCTTCCTGTTGGATCTCACTGACTATATCTCGCCTAGGTAAGCAAGCACTTTCCCCCAAAGGCAGAAGGAGCCATTCTGCTACCCTTCCTGAGTCATCATGAGTGTGGTGTGAGGGAGAAAGATTGAACATCGAGAGATTTCAATTCCAGCACCACTCCCTGGACGACCGGCTGGTGTGTCCTTGGAAAAGCAATTTCAGTCCTTTCTACCTCACCCTGCAGTTTTCTAACTGTAAGAAATATCATAAATCCATTTTGTCCTCATCATTTCTTACCATCAAAGAACATTTATCAAATGGCTTCCTGGTGACAGCAGCTTGCAGGGTAGGGTAGAGAGCCGAGGCTCCTGTTCCTCAGGGACCTTGCCTAGGACCCTGGGCCGCCTCATGTAATTATTCAGAGAGCTGCTGTTCTGTGGGAGGCATCACACAGTAGGAAGCTTTATGGGGAAAAGCTACATTTATTAAATATCTTTTAAAGCCTAACCTTTATCCTAGTGGTATAGCTAATATACTTTTTTTGGTGTAAAAATGTCATTTGTTTTATGAAAGTATGGCTATAGCAGATGATATTTTGTAAAATTATCCTTTTTACCAAAATGAAAAAAAAAAGTTTTGCTCTTTTAAAACAACATTTTTCCCCTAAAGAGGCTTTGCTAGTGGGGGCTGGAGAGGTAGTTTAGTTAGTGAAATGCTTGTCACGCAAATCTGAGCAGCTGAGTATGGACTCCCAAATCGAGGGTGAAAAAACAGACATGCTGGTGTGTGCTTTAAAATCCTGGTCCTGATGATATAACACAGGAGGAGGATGGGAGCTTTCTGCCTGACCATCTCACTGAATTCATGAGCTCCAGGTTCAGTGAGAGACCCTGTCATGAAAAATAAGATAGAGAGCAATTAAGGAAGACACCTACCCTGACCTCAGCAAGCACCGTTCTCCCGTGGATTCTGTATGGTTCCCACCTTCAACTCCTGCCTTCAGCTCCTGCCTTCAGCTCCTGCCTTCAGCTCCTGCCTTCAGCTCCTGCCTTCAGCTCCTGCCTTCAGCTCCTGCCCTCAGCTCCTGCCTTCAACTCCTGCCTTCAGCTCCTGCCTTCAGCTCCTGCCTTCAGCTCCTGCCTTCAGCTCCTGCCTTCAGCTCCTGCCCTGACTTCCTTTGAGGATGAACTGTGTGATGTGAGGGTGTAAGTGAAATAAACCCTTTATTTCCCAAGTTGCTTTTGGTTATGGTGCTGTTTTATCCCAGCAATAGAAGTCCTAACTAAGACATCCTCTGGCCTCCAAGTGTACATGCATGTGCATGTGCACACACACACACACACACACACACACACACACACACACCACAAAGATTGCACACGGCACATCTCACAGTGACTATATAAGGGCTTTGCAGATGAGCTAATTCAAGTCCAAGCTTAAAGACACAACTGTGATATTGTTCTGTCTTTCAGAAGACGTTTGAATCTCTTATCTAGATGCAATCTTCCTTTTGTGACTCAACAGGAAGTAACTTTAGAAAATTCTGAGCTGGTGGTCTTTAGACAAAGTAGGACCTTACATCTGCCCCGCCTGCTAGTTTCCATGTGCTTGGGTTAGTCACTCATTCCTGTACCTCAGCTTCCTCATCTGTAGAATGGGTTTTGGTAAGGTCTACTAATAATTTACCCTTTCTCCTAGTGAGATGGCTAAGAAGGACATGTCTGCTTGAGTGATCCTCTGCATCCCCACTCTGTTCCCCAAGTTCTGGTTGTATGCAGCTCCAGAGCCCTGTCACTGTCCCCACTGTCACAGTGAAATCCATCTGAAAGCCAACTGGCATAATCAGAAGCTATGTCGACAGTGGTGAAGAACCTGGGCAGCCACCTGCCACTCACAGGCACAGGCACACAGAGGAATGAGCATTCTTCCAGCCACTTTCTAGGAATGAGAACTGATCACAAGAATACTCAACTCAGCGCATAGTGAGTTCCAGGTTACCCTGGGCTACATGCACAGTGGGACTCTGCCTCCAAACAACAACAATCAACTTCTGTATATAAGAGTGCTCAGAGAGACAGAACCAATGAACTCTGTGCACAGACGACACAAGGGACGTATCCATTTAGACAAATTGGGGTGATGAAATTTGAGTAGCTGACGAGTCCTAAGGCAGGTGATACCAGGATACTCTAAGTAGGCTCAATCCAAGTCTTAGAACCAGGGAAGCCAACAGATAACTTACAGCTCAAGACCAAAAGCCTGAGAACCTTGGCCGTAAGTCTTGAGTCCTAAAGGCCAGAAAACATGGGGTTCCAATCCAAGAGATTATTGCAGTCTTTGGGCAAGGGGAGGGGTTTGTGGAGAGTGGAAGCCAAGTAACCTCTGTGTTTCTTCTCTTTCCCTTTGGGCAGCCTATGGAATGGCACCTGCCCACTCTGAGGGACAGTCATCCCTATGTAGCCCACTCAGACACACATGACCCCCCCCCCCCGAAACACTCTTACAGACCTCCTGGTTCTGTATTCAGGTCTCTAGATGATCCTAATCTAGTTAACTCGACGTCAGAAAGCTAACCATCACAGGCATTCTTCCCTTTTGTAGACCCACCTGACACAGGTGTGTAAGCTCCCCTGAGTGGCAGAGGGGGGCATTTTCTGGATTAATCGTCCTTTGAGGGAGATCAGCTGTGGTGTGGAGCTACTCTAGCAGCCCCACGAGGCATCAACTTGTCCATCATGTCAACATGGCACTTTGGAGGTGGGACATTCAGGATCTATGACCGTAGACAAAGAACTGATCAACAAGCTAGGCAAGCTTCCTCACCTACAAAACAATGAAGATAATAAAACAATAATGCCGTTACTGGGGTTTGAAGGCCTTAAGTTGGGAGGGTGATTTATGGCTGTGACTTGGAATTTTGTTACTTGGAAGAAACTTTTTTTTTTTTTTTAACAGAAAGGATTTATTTTGGCTCATGGTTTCATAGAATTTAGCCCATGGGTAGCTGGCTTTGTTGTTCATGAGCTGTGGTGAGATAGCACACCACAGTGTACATCTATAGTAGAGTGAGGTTGCTCATTTCACGGTGGCCACCGAATTATGAAGTCATCAGTGGGTTAACCCACTGAGCAGTTCAGAGCCCTCATGATCCAATCACATCTCAATGGCTACATCTGCCATCTGGGGACCAAGCCTTCAATAAATGAGTCTTGTGGGGTAGGGATTACCTCACATCCAATTAATAACAGGACAAGAACTAGGGAAGCATAATTGTGCAGCCCCTGGACCCACTACTTAGTAATCCAGACCCACTGCTTCACTAATGCACACGACCAAAGCCTCTCAGTGATGCCACCTGGCTCCTCACCTGAACTTCAGATCGAGTATCGATGGATAGGTTCTTTTTAAGTACTTGGACCTCAGAGGTCGAGTGCTTGTGTGGCACGCTTCAGACCTTGGTTCATCCTCGAATGCTGCAGACTGTTTAAAAACATCCAGTGATCCATTGCCTAACAACCAAACCTCAATTTAGTGCACTTCACAATCCAATCCAATCTAAACTCTCGAGTGTCCTTGACCCTCCACCCCTTTTCGTGGCTGAGACATTAGATCACTCAACTCCAGCTACGATGCAGGATGCTAGGAGGCTGGGCTGCTGCTAGGAGACATTTGTGGTCTCCCAGCTGCAGAGGCTGGCATTGCAACATCAACACGGAGCCCTGTGATTTTCAGATATCTGCCTTCTCATATGTCCTCACATGACCTGTGCGCATGGACAGAGACTGAGATTGATTGACCTCTGCCCTTTTTCTTCTTCCAACGACATTAATCCTGCCAGACTAGGGCTCCGTGCTTACCAGACCATTTACCTCTAGTTACTTCTTGAAAGGCCTTAGTTTTACAGTGTGGGGAGGAATTCAGTATATGGTTTTGAATGGAAGCAGTTCAGTCACTAACAGACATTTACTTCTTGCCAAATATCCATGTACTCAATGCAATACTTTCCAGGCTCCTTAGAGCCCATCGGGGTTATGGGCACTAAGGAACATCTCTGAATATCTTGAACCACTTGGCTGTTAGCTGTTTCTCTTTTGAATAAAATCTGTGAGAGCTGGTGCATGACACTTCAGTTCTATTTTCTGTTCTCTTCATGACCTGGAAGCTATGCAGATTCAGCTGGAAGGGAGTATAGCCTTCTATTAGCCTGAGTCAGAGAATGGATATGTTGGAACACAACCCCAGTTTACTTACACTGAATACACGCCACAAACATACCTTTGAGATTTCAGCGTAAATTTGTAATTAATTGCAACCTACCATTTTCTTCCTTAAAAACAAACAAACAAACAAAAAACCCCCAAAAAACCAATTTATTCATTTTTCTATGTGTATAATTGTTTGGCCCAGATGTGCATGAGTGCATGGATGTACACGGGTCCCTGATACCTGGAGGTCAGAAGAGGTCACTGATCCCCAGCAACTGGAGTTATGGATGGTTGTGAGTTATCATGTGGGTGCTGGGATTTGAACCCAGGTCTCTGCAAAAATAAGAAGTGCACTTAACCACTGAGCATCTTGTCAGGCCCTCTGCTATTTTCTCAGTAATCATTAAACCCATCCTTTGAGACTAGCGAACTATCAAGAAAACAAAAAGCAATGTCACATTCTTGGCTCTGTGTTTCTAACATTGTTAATGTGGCAATATTTTCCCACATTGATATGTAGTTACAATAAGATTCTTATTAAAATTTCAGCTTTTTTTTTTTCTTTCAGAATTTGACAAACTAATCGTAAAATGTATGTGGAAATCCAAGGGACACAGAAGAACTAGTGACCCTGAGCAAACAAAGTGGCAAGATTCCCATTTCTCAATTTCAAATTATACCACAAAGCTACAGTAATCAAAAGAGTGTGGTACTTGACTCAACAGTAGACACTGATGTTAATGGAGTAGAACTGAAAATTCAAAAATGAATCTTCCTATCTACAGTCAACTGATTATCAACAAGGGTTCTAGAAAATTCAACAGAGAAAAAGAGCCTGTTTAATAAATGATTCTAGAACAATCGGAGAGCCACATAACAAAGAAAAAACCTTCACTTTGTACCTCACAGCACTAAACAAATAAACAAACAATGTTTTAAATTAACTCGAAATGAGCCCAACAAAGTGACTCATCCCTCTAATTCTACTGCTTGGAATACTGAGGCAAGAAGATCACGGTGAATTTGAAGCCAGCCCAAGTTACAGAGTGAAACTCTGCCTCAACAGACAGACAACTTACTCTAAAAGAATCAAAGTCCCAAATGTAAGTTCTAGGTGCAATCCATGAGAGGATAAGCCACAAAAGAAAAATAACCTAGGCATCAGTAAATTAAATTGTGTTCCAAAGAATACCAGTACTTTTCATATGGAAAGTACATGCCTTAAGGCCATCCTGGGCTATGTAACAAGACCCTGTCAAAAACCACCCTGGCTCAGTGGTTAAGAATGTTGTTTGAACTTCCAGAGGACCCAGGTTCAACTCCCAGCATCCACATGGCAGCTCACACCTGTCTGTAACTTAAGTTTCAGGAGAATCTGAGACCCTCACACAGACATATATGCAGGTAAAACATAATGAACATAAAATAAAAATAAAAATAAAATTTAAAAAGATACTTAAAAAAAACAGGTATGGTGGCACCCAATCAGAGGCAAATAACTCTTTGAGTTCAAAACCTGCCTTGTCCACATAGCTGGCCTTGGGACAGCCAAGGGTTATATTTTAATTGGGTTATATTTTTTATTGTCTCAAACAATAAAAAAATGAGAAGCAACTCGTACACCATAAGAAAATGTTTCCAAAGTATATACCTAAATATGTCTTCTATATAGAATATACACAGCCCTCTTGTATATAGAATATATATAGACTTCTTGTACATAGAATATAGACAACTCTCTTATACATAGAATATACATAGCCCTCTTAGGATACAACAACAAAAAGAAATACCACTCAGCCGGGCATGTAGTGGCACACATGCCTTTAATTCCAGCATTCAGGAGGCAGAGGCATGCCAGCCCAGTCTACAGAGTGAGTTTCAGGACAGTCAGAGCTACACAAAGAAACCCTGGTTTTTTTGGAAGGGGGGGGGCAAAAAAGAACTCTATTTAAAAATGAGCAAGGCCTGGGGCTATAGCAGAGTTGCAGAATATGTACTTACTATGCACAAGCCCTTGGTCCAGTCCCCAGAACACACGTGCATACAAAGGGGTAAAGAACAGTAATTTCTCCAAAAAACAAATATATGACCTACTAAGTCAGTGGATAGTGGCACACGCCTTTAATCTCAGCACTTGGGAGGTAGAGGCAGGAGATCCAGGCCACCTTGGTCTACATGGTGAGACTCAGGCAAACTAAGGCTACAGAGTAGGACATTGCCAAAAAAGAAAAAAAGAGGAGGAGGGAGAGAAGGAGGAGGAAGAGGAGGAAGAAGAAGAGCAAGAAGAGGAGGAAGAGGAGGAAGAGGAGGAGGAGGAGAATGGGAGGAGGAGAAGGAAACAAAAGAAAGAAAAGAACTGAGGAAATAGTTCAGTGGGCAAAGTGCTTGCTACAGAAGCATGAGGGCCCTGAGTTCAGATTCCTATACTCATTCAAAACAACACAACAACAAACACAACTGCACATGACGGTGTGTATCTGTAATCCCAGCATATACAGACATGAGGGTTTTAGAGGCCTCTACAGCTCCAACAGCTCTACAGGAAATGACTGTCTCAGAAAATAAGGTTGAAGGGCCTGGAGAGATGGCTCAGCAGGTAAAAGCACTGGCTGTTTTCCCACAGGACCCAAGTTCAATTTCCAGCATCTACAGATGGCTCATAAACATCTGCAAACATCTGCAACCCCAGTTCCAGGGAATCTAACGATCTCCTCTGGCCTCTGCCAGAATATCATGCATGTGCTGCAGACACACATACAAGCGCATACATTTTCACATAAAATAAAATAAAGAGGGGCTGGAGGGATGGCCCAGCAGTTAAGAGCACTGGCTCCTCTTCAGAGGACCCAGGTTAAATCCCCAGCATCCACATGGTAGCTCACAGCTGTCTGTGGCTCCAGTTCTACAGGAGCCAACACCTTTCTGGTCTCTGAGGTACATGCATGTAAGGCACAGGTATATATGTAGACAAAACACCCATATATAAAAAATGAAATAATTTTGAGAAATTAAAAAAATAATTTAAAAAAAGGTAGAAAGCAATAGAGAAGTCACCTGACCACATATACACACACAGGCGAGTACATCCACTGACATTCACACACACACACACACACACACTTAAAACTGAAAGAACACCAAAATGCATAATGTCACTAGTCATTAGGAAATACAAAAATAAAAACCACAGTGAGACAGGATCTTACCCGCACTGGGACAGCTAAGAGAAAAAGGGGAAATGACAAGTGTTGGGAAATGTATGAGAAAATCGGAAGCTTCACACACAGCTAGGAGAAGGAGAACGTTGTGCAGCGCTTTAGAGAGCAGCCAGACAGCTAGCTCCCTTAAAACTCAACCACAGCGTTCGCATGACCCAGACTGTCTACTCCACAGTGTACAGCAGAGAGAATCAGAGGCTGTCTATTATAAATGATGTAATGCACATTACAATAATGATTGTAATACACATGATAATAACAAATAAAATAACAATAAAGATAATAATTTCTAATAAACAAAAGTAGGGAAGCCCCCAGAGACCCACTGATTTGGTGAGCACACACACACGTTGCTTTCTGCCCTTACAGTTTCTCTGTTTTGTGGAACAATCATCCCACAGCCCAAACCTAGGAACCAGTGTCTCTTGAGGAGCCGTTTATCATTTTATCATTGCTAAATGGGGTTTAGAAACCAAGATCCAGGCATGGGTGTGCTCACAGCTACTGAACATTATCAGTGGGCACAGCTCGATATTCTGGTATTAGTTTAAATTTTAAAAAGAATCCTAATTCATTAAACTTATAAAATACTCTCCTACAATCTCCTTAACACTCTCTCTTCATAGATTATCCTTGGTATTGTTCCATCCCCTACAACCCCAAAGAAGCAAATTGCATATAACTCCTGGGAAGTACTGGCACACATAGGACACATGTTATACTTAGAGCATGTAAGACACTTGGTACAACCACACAACCTAACCTATTTTGGCTGTCACAACCCAAAGGCTGAGTACAAATAGTGGCTTTACTATAAAGAGCAGGAAGTATTTGCATATTATAAACCAGGAAGGCATCAAAAGAGCAGAAGACCAATCAGAAAATTCCAACTGGCAGAGTTTTCTAAATGGCATCTGGTTCTCAATTCTGACTTAACAAGGGGCAGTCTCTATATAACAGATACCAAAAACCCCATGAGAAACAGGGTAACAAGGGCCATGTTTTCCACATAAAAATCACTTCATGCGAATATGAGGACTCCACGTCGCTGTACAGATTTATGAAGGAAACAGAATTCTTAATAGCACTTCGGGCATCTGCTCCTATCATGGAGGGAAAGTACTTCCCAAAGCAAGCAGACAACATTTGCCTAGAACCTGCTATTATTACACTCTGTGCATATGGTAGCTAAAAACTCATTAGTTTTATAATTCTGGCTGAAGTTGGCAAGCCACCTCCAGAAATATTTTCTACAAGGGGAGTGACAGATGGCAATTCCCTTTGTTATAGGATGAACTGCACAGGGCAGTGGTCACACACACACACACACACATACACACACTGCCGCCGCCACCACCACCACCACCACCATTCAAACCGCATGTGGCTTCTCTTATGTAAGATAATTAATTTGTTAATCTTCATGTTACTGGCCTCCTTTTCATCGTCTAAGAATACTTTCTTGGTCAGAGTTACATAATTTCTCTCAAATAGACTTAGAAGGCAGGCATGGTGAACATGCATTTATTCTGGGACTTGAGAGTCTAAGAAGGTCTGTGGGTTCAGAGACAGTTTGGGCTATGTAATAAATCCCTGTCACAAAACAAGCAAGCAAGCAAACAAACAAACAAATGCTCGATTTGAAACTCCAAGTCAAATGCAGTTAGAAATACATTTCAGCATCCACCACAAAGTGGACACAGTCGTCCCTTGATAGCCATGTAGGAAATGGTTGCAGAAGCATTACCCCTCTCCATTCCTGGGAAGAACAATATGTGAATACTCAGGTTTTTATAGAAAACAAGCCCAGGTCCTCCTATGTGGTGCCTTTTCCTGTTTTTACTCTTGCAGTGCTGCTGGGAGTCAAATTCAGACGCTCACTAATGCCAAGCAAGCACACTACCTCGGTGCCACACCCATCCCCTCACTGCTTAGGCTTAAATCACATCTAGGTTATTTATAATTCCTTCTCAATGTGAATGTCAGGATTCGTCATACCGAGTTGCTCAGGGAACAATGACAAGAGAAAGAAACCCTGTGCCTGTTCAGCACAGACACAGTCACCATAGCCTAAAGACACCATCCATGAACCAACCCTCTTTGAGTACTGAGCATCTGGGAGAAGGCAGGAGTCTATGGCAGGCTTGTTTACACCCTACTGCACTCACAGGGCTTCAGCCCAGTCAATGGCAAACACAAGGTTTGCTTATAACAAGTTTATTTTTGTTGTTGTTGTTTTGTTTGTTTGTTTTTGTTTTATGAGACAGGGTTTCTCTGTGTAGCCCTGCCTGTCTTGGAACTCACTCTGTAGACCTGGCTGGCCTCGAACTCAGAGATCCGCCTGCCTCTGCCTCCCAAGTGCTGGGATTAAAGGCATGAACAAAAGTTAGGTTCTTGTTGAGTTGCTCAGGCTGGCCTGGAACTGACTTTGTAGCCCAGGCTGGCCTCCAATTTATAATCTTCCTACCTCAGCAACATAAATGCTGTATGTTAAGTACAAGTTAACGTGGCTAGCTCTTTCTAGAACATTCCTGACTTCTTCTTCTTCTTCTTCTTCTTCTTCTTCTTCTTCTTCTTCTTCTTCTTCTTCTTCTTCTTCTTCTTCTTCTTCTTCTTCTTCTTCTTCTTCTTCTTCTTCTTCTCCTCCTCCTCCTCCTCCTCCTCCTCCTCCTCCTCCTCCTTCCTTTTTTACAAAGGTTTTCCATCCACAGTAGGTGGAATCCTTAGATGCAGAACCTGATCAGGAACTTGAGAGGCTGACTGTACACTATCATTTTATAGAAACAAACAAACAAAACCGATAGAGGATAGAGTTGATGAGGTGGCTTACTGAGTAGAGGTGTTTTTTTCACCAAACCTGATGACCTGAGTTCCTCATGCTGGAAAGACAGAACTGACTCCCAAAAGATGTCTTTGATATCCACAACAGTCCATGTCATGTCTGTAGACATGGGCGCATTGGCACAACTAAGTAAATATAAAACCAACTGACCAACCTGTGAGTAGTCTTAGTTTCTCTCCCGCAACTTTGATTCCTTCCTTAGGGATTGTTGTCTTTGTTCGCCTTTCCAGCCCATCCCAGGTTATGCCCACTCTCACCCCTCTCGCATCCCATCCGCAGCCCCTCCCCTCCCCTCCCCTCTCCCAGAGTTGATTCTGAGCCCAGCCTCAGCCACTTAAATCAATGAATTAGAAACCCTCATCTCTTGTCCTTCGTGATTGGTTCAGAGGTGATCATGTGACCCATCTTGTACGAAAGTGGTTACGGTTATGGAGGGGATATAGGTGTGGCGTTCCTTCTGGGAGCTTTGCTACTCCTGGAGGAAAGCACATCTGGCCGATGCAGCCTTAAAGGGAAAACAGAACCAAAAGATGCCCAGCTTCCTTCCAGGAACCTGGACTGAAACCATTTTCACACCACCAAGCCCTGGGCCTTCTCATTTGTGTGATTCAATATTTTTTTTTTTTTTTTTTAGCTGACGTTCTTTCCCCTGTGGCTTTCAGTTCTCTGACTGACGCACTCTCTATTTTAGATTAGCCAAACAGCTAGAAAAATCCTGCATTCCTGTCTGGCCTTATCTCTATGACTTAGTCATTGAACCAGGAACAGCACAAATAAAATCTCTTCCAAATATAGTACATATTCTCAAAGAATCTCTAAGCATTTGTAAACCTTAGAGAATAGATCCTGGAGTATTTGAGACCTCTTGGAAGGATGCTATTAATACTTAGTTTACAGTTTGCACTTATGGTTTGCAAGAATAGGTTCCACGATAGCAATCTTTCAGGGCATCTTACTGACATCTTTGATAGCCACAGTCTTTCTTTCACTAAAAAGTATTCACACTGTAGATATAGCTGTGGGAGTTGAAGCTTCGAGATACTAATTTTTCTGAATTGACTCAACTCCTGTGTGAATACTGCTCAAGTTCATATCTTCCTCGTTCCAGAGTCTAGCCTTGTTGCTTGTCTCTTTTGATAATCTTTCATCTTTGAGTACAGGCTTTGAGTCCACGAAGGGAGACATTTTGTTTGTTTGGTTTGTTTTGTTTTGTTTCAAGACAAGGTTTCTCTGTGTAGCCCTGGCTGTCCTGAAACTATTTGTAGAACAGGCTGGCCTTGAACTTGGAGATCTGCCAGCTTCTGTCTCCAAAGTGCTGGGATTAAAGGCACTTGCCACTATGCCTGACTAAAAGCACACGCTTTTTTCTCTTTGAAGGGAGACATATGTTATTAACCTAGTGATGTAACTTTGTAAAGAACGTTTCCTGTATTACTCTTAGAATGTTTCCTTGCTGCCTGAGCCTGGCTCACCAATGTTGTTCTTTATGAGATCCTCATTGCCTGGAAACAGAAGCTGACCTGGTGCAGCTGATGAGATTTATATACTTGGGAATTTCTACCTAGTAGTTGATCCTCCTCCTCCTCCTCTGTCATCATCATCATCATCACTATGTGGGTATTTGCATGTGTCTATAGTGGGTAGGTAAGTGTCGGTGTGTAAAGGTCACAGCAGGTGTGTGGAGCATCTGGAGTCATTGCCATCTGGAGTTGTTCCCTTGTTGTTTTGTTGTTTGTGCAGTTTTCTTCTGTTTTTGAAATAAGATCTTACTATGTAGCCTTGGCTGGCCGGGAACCGCTGTGTAGACCAGGCTGGCCTCATCCTCTGCCGGGATTAAACATACACCACCACATCCACCTCCCTTGTAGTTATTTTTATACAACTAATATCTGTATAAGATCAAAAGTTTCCTATAAACTGAATGTGGAGGCACACAACTGTAGGAGGGTAAACTGTGGGGGTTTCAGGGTAATCTAGGCTGCATCTAAAAACAAACAAATAAACAAGCATAGCCTCTAAGGTGGGTGTGGTGGCACATGCTTTTAATCCTAGCAATCTCAAGGCAGAGGCAGGAGAATCACTGTGAGTTAGATACCAGCCTGTTCTATATAGGGCATTCCAGGTGAGCCAGGGCTACTTAGAAAGAGCTTGTCTCAAAACAAACAAACAAACAAACCCTCAGTCAAAAACACAAACAAACCTAGTTCCCTACTCAAACATTTCAGTAAATATCATCTTGGACATTATTGAAAACTTCCTCTCTCACAGGTTATTAGTATTTATAATTCTATGGTTATACATATAGCTCATATATTTTGGCTATAGTAATCTCACAATTTATTGGTTCCTGTATTGAAAAGCATTTAATCATTTGTGCTTTGGGTATTGTAAACGTTGCATTTGTGACAGTCCCAGAATGTCAGCTCAATGTCCTCCTATACAGTGAGAGAATTTCTTGATACCTCTAAGTGGAACTTACCGTTTATTTTGTCTGGTTTTCTACTTTCTGGAAGAGAGCAATGCAGTATAATATTTTCTTTTTCCTTCCCTCTCCACATCCCCTGCTCTCCTTTGAGACAGCATCTTATGAAACCGGAGCTGGCCTCAAACTCACTGTGTAGGTGAGGTTGGCCTTGAACTGGCGGCTCCCCTGCCTCGACCATTCAAGTGCTGGAATTACAGGTGTGAACCGCCACACTCAGTCCAGGCTGTTACTTCTCAAAGGTTTGCTGACACCAGACTATGAAATAAGCAGTGTATTATTTGGGAGATGTGTTGCTGGATTTTCCCTGTCCAATCACGTTAGGGCAGGAGGAGGCTTGTGATTGGACAGGTGAGAGGGAGGCGGAGCTAAGAGTTGCAGAGAGAGGGAGCCTGGCAGGAGGAGAGAAAGAAGGCAAGATGGAAGCAGATGTGAATGTGTCTTTAGCCAGCCACAAGTGGTTATGATAGCATAAGGTTAGAATCATTAGGATAAAGCTTTTACCATTATCAATTAGCTCTGAAATTATTTGTATTGGCATCTTGTAAATTGTGTTTTTAATGTTACAAAAATCTGATTAGTTAACTACAAGCTTTAAGAGTTTTAGTTCTACTGAGTAATTGGGTGATGTGATGGCTGACCGTGTGGGGTGCGTGGGGCCTTGCGTGGTAGTGAGAGCAACTTGGAGGGCGCCCCACTAGAGAGTTGGCAGGCAGAGAGACGGCTGAGTTAAGATCACGGGGCAAGGAGCCCTGTGGCCGGGTTGCGGGCATTAGCTCGGGAAAGTGCCGGCTCGGTTTTTTAATATTTTCCGCAACAGAGATGGGCTTACTTGTTTTTCTTTCTTTCTTTCTTTCTTTCTTTCTTTCTTTCTTTCTTTCTTTCTTTCTTTCTTTCTTTCTTTCTTTCTTTCTTTCTTTCTTTCTTTTTTTACTGTAATTAAATTTCTTCATTGTTTATAAAGACATTAACATTGGAAAACTCCCTCTTTAGTCATGTGCTCAGAAGAGCATCACGTTTCAGTTTGGTAAGGTTAAACGGTCAAATGCCTAAAAGTTCAGATGACTCGTGGCTTCTGCAGCTTTCTATTTTCTCTTTAACCTTTTTTTCAAACCTCGTTCATCGCTAATATCATGATTTGTGCTTCCTGGGTATTCTGCTTTCTCACCCAACATATCTCTATCTTATTAGACTTAAAGATCAGAAGTGTCACCTCAATTGCTTCCTTATTGTTCCGTTTTCATTCAGTTCTACTCAGTTGGATTGCTTATGCTCAAGTCTTTGAGCTGCTCCTCTGCTCAGTTTCTTGCTTCGTGTGCTGACCGCTGAGCTCCTGGCCCTCCGATGGTAAGTGGACACACATCTAATAACTGTTCTTCTCCTGGCTCTGCCCACATTTAAATAGGTAATATTCTCATGTTCACTTAGCTCTACATTTTCTCACTTGTTTCTTTCTGTCTTAACTTAGTTGAAAAGCAGATTATCCAGAATCTGTCTTGCTAGCTTCTCCAGTGCTTTTTACCAACTGTCCTTTTGGGGAGTTGTATTTGGGGAGCCTCGGCTTTCCAGTATGCTATACAAGCACACTGTCTCCAAGCTACACCCCAGCCATTTTTTAATGCTTTATTTTAAATTTATTACAAATTTAAATTTATTTTAAATTTGATTATATTTTGTCCAGAGAGAACATATCATTTAAAAGGCTCTTTTCTTTTTTTTAATGATATCTGACTTGGTTTTTAAAAACTTTGTGTGTGTTTAAAAAGAACAACTCTCTCTCTCTCTCTCTCTCTCTCTCTCTCTCTCTCTCTCTCTCTCTGTGTGTGTGTGTGTGTGTGTGTGTGTGTGTGAGAGAGAGAGAGAGAGAGAGAGAGAGAAAGAGAGAGCATGCATGCATAATCTTTCCAAGGCTGTTTGTCCTTGCAGCGAAATAGAGATACACATATGTCTTATATGGAGTAAATCTAAATCTGTGCAGACATCAGATCAGGTGTGGCAGCAGACCCAATGGTATTAGTTCTCAGAGATTAGAAGTGCTCTGCTTGATCTTATTGCCTCTAAAGGTCCCAATTCTTAAATTTATGAGGCAAAGAGATTTCGTTTTCCTTGTAATTGTGCTACTTCCTGATGTGACTGTGTGGTAAACGGGGTCCCAGGAACCAGGCCTTCTGGAGAGCATGTGGATAGCAGAGGAGCCCCTGAGATGCCTAGCTGGTCAGTCCCTGCCCCTGAGATGCCTCACTTGTCAGTCACTCTGGGCCCCTCTCCTTGTTCTTTCTGGGCCTTTTCTGAGAAAACCATAACACCTCCTGACTCTGATTGTTCATTGACTGTTGTCCAAAGTCTGTGCCCAGCCACTCTGTTGCCCTCCCTTCAGAACAATTCACTTTAGCAGCCAAGCTCCAGATCCACTCAATTACCATGTTCCTTCATCTCTTCTTAATTAGCTTAAGTGACTTCTTTACTAAACCCTGCCGCTTTACAATCTGCCCTGGCCAACCTGCGTCTTCAAAGAGATTTTTTTTCCCTTTTAGATCAAAACCCTTTAAATGTTTCTTAACAGAACCATTTAAAAGTAAGTTATACTATGATAAAGGTATAGACCTAGTGTTCCATATCCATCAATTGATTGATGTTCTCAAATATGGTATTTTCAATGGAGACGATGTGAGTCAAATCCAATTTTCTCCCTTTGACACTGTAGGAAGGAGATGAAGCATTTGACTAGAGGCCTAAAACCCATGATTTAATGAATGTGAGGTGCTCATTACAATTTAACAAGTCAGAAGCTGAAAGAAACTAAAAAGAAAGAAGAAAAAAAATCATCCAGAGAATCCACCCTTCTAAATTACAAACGCAGACTAGTACCTTCTCTCTTTGGGCAACATCATATGTGTAATGTTGAACAGTGTGAAGGTTTCAAAATCATGGAAGCCTAACCGTGATTCATTATATATAACCTCAATATAATATATTAATACCCTGTGGGAAATTTCTCAGTTTCTCCTAATGTCTCTTGCTTGCTTGATTTTTGTAGGTAAGCCAGATGTTCCACCATCCTTCTAATGAGCCTTGGACATTGAATATATTGAATTTTTTAAAACAGGGATTTTGACAAAGCTTTTGGTAAATTTTGTGGTTAGTTTCTAGGTACATGGTTCAGAGGAATTTTGCTGCATTGTTTAACTTCTTTGTTTTATAAGCCAGATTTATGGTTTTGAGTTATAATATAATGAAAATATGTGTTTGCTCTTTTTCTGAACTCTTGGAGTGGTGGTTAGAATGTCTTTTATAATTCATATGTGAATTCAGTTATCCAGAATTGCTGTTATACAAGGTGACTCTGATGGGGGAGGGCATCTCTAGGTAGAATCAGCATTGAGCCTAGACACACTAGAAAGCCCAAACATGTGATTAAAAGATCGACATTTTAGCCTTCACTGAGCAGAGGGAAGCCACAGAGGGAGGCCAGTCACCGGTGGACAAAGATCTGATTAACTGTGCACATGTAATGAAACTTTGTAAAAGCCCTCTGTACTGGGAGATTTTGAGACCCCCTAGGTTGGTAACACTGTCATTCTGGGCGAGTGGTGTCCCTAAAGAGGAGGCAGAAGCTCTGCAGTCACCTTGCCCAGAGTGCGACTCCTGAATTTAGCTGTCCCCAGATAGCGTTTTGTAAACTTAGAATAAACTACAATCTTTTTTTTAAATATTTTTTATTACATCTTTTCCTCAATTACATTTTCAATGCTATTCCAAAAGTCCCCCATACCCTCCCCCCTACTTCCCTACCCACCCATTCCCATTTTTTTGGCCCTGGCGTTCCCCTGTACTGGGGCATATAAAGTTTGCATGTCCAATGCGCCTCTCTTTCCAGTGATGGCCGACTAGGCCATCTTTTGATACATATGCAGCTAGAGTCAAGAGTTCCGGGGTACTGGTTAGTTCATAATGTTGTTCCACCCATAGGGTTGCGGATCCCTTCAGCTCCTCTGGTACTTTCTCCAGCTCCTCCATTGGGGGCCCTGTGATCCATTCACTAGCTGACTGTGAGCATCCACTTCTGTGTTTGCCAGGCCCCGGCATAGTCTCACAAGAGACAGCTATATCTCGGTCCTTTCAGCAAAATCTTGCTAGTGAATGCAATGGTGTCAGCGTTTGGATGCTGATCATGGGATGGATCTCTGGATATGGCAGTCTCTAGATGGTCCATTCTTTCGTCACAGCTCCAAACTTTGGCTCTGTAACTCCTTCCATGGGTGTTCTGTTCCCAATTCTAAGGAGGGGCATAGTGTCCACACTTCAGTCTTCATTCTTCTTGAGTTTCATGTATAAACTACAATCTTAATTAAAGTACTTTCTGAAGCTTTGTAATGTGTTCTAGGAAATCTAGCAAAGGTGAGGAAAACTCACTGGAACTCCTGAATCATCTACACAGGTATGATTAGCGTGGAAGCCCAGGATACTCTTATAACCGACATCTGTGAGGAGAAGGTCTTTCGGGGCTGAGCCCTTAACCTGTGGGGGTCTTTGAGAATTCTGGACAGACAGTGTCAGAACCAAACAGACTTGCAGGATACCCTCTTGGCTTGAGAAAACTAGCAAATAGTTTTGGAACAAGGTATTTGTTGTTGGAAAAGATATCATAAAGGTGGTGTCAGACAAAAGCTACATGTGGATATAATACCTAAGGTTAGATCCAGTTTCCCTCAGTTGGCCAGATGATGCCACATTGGGGGAACTGTCCTGACTATGTTGGCCTGCTCATTCCTTCTTTGTCTGAGTCTGAGCTCTTAGGAGGGTGTGATGGTTCTTAATGCATGTACATTCACTTTCCAGGGTAGATCTACAGTCTTCAGACCTAAAACAGGAGTGAAGAAGAGATCCACCCACCCTTCTTTCCTTTCTTCTCTCCCTCCTTCCCTCTTTCCCCTTTGGTTTGTTCAAAAGCCCATCAAGCAAAGGTTATTGAGAAGTAAAGAACTAGTTCCCTGCAGCCAGGAGGGGACTTCAAAAATGATTTGTCCAAGAAGAGATTTAAAAAGAAAAAGAAAATTAGCTATGAAAAATAAATTATAGCCAATTACATATAAAGAGCCACTGAACACTACAAAGTCTATAACTTTTTCTTTTATCAGTGACTTGCCATATTGTAAAGGAGTGTTGAGGTGGCCAGCTCTAGCTCCACTACTGACAGAAATGACTACAGCCACACAAACTTATCCCACTCAACCCAAAACAAATGTTCTGCTGAGATTCTCTTTGATAAACTCCCCAAATGACCATGGGGTCTCCAAACCCAGCTGAGCCAAGTGAGACTTATGAAAGGGAAAATGTCTGAGTGGTAAGAGATGATTGTCACAAGTATGGTTGAAATGGTGTATCTTTTCAAATTTTCCAAAACCAACGGATGACTAGCTGCATCCTTGGAAGAGGTGCATGAAATTGAAGGTTTTTGAAGATCAGACCTTCTAGACTGTCTTAGTCAGTGCTCTACTGCTGTGAACAGACACCACGACCATGGCAACTCTTATAAAGGAAAACATTTCATTGGGGCTGGCTTACAGTTCAGAGGTTTAGTCCATTATCATCAGGGTGAGAAGCATGATGGCATGCAGGCAGACGTGGGGCTGGATTGGCAGGCAGCAGGAAGAGAGAATGATACTGGGCCTGGCTTGAGCATCTGAAACCTGAAAGCCTACCCCCCCAGTGACACACTTCCTTCAACAAGAGTACACCTACTTCAACAAGGTCACACCTCCTAATAGTGCCCCTCCTTATGAGCCTATAGCAACTGGTTTTTTATTCAAACCACCACATAGACGTTCCACTGAAGTGTCCTTTGCCAAGCACAGGGCCAAGGGCAAAATAGGTTCTTAGAAGCTTGAAACTGTACAAAGGCTAATTCGTCTGGGCACAGGCTCTGGGGTATGGAGTGGGGGCAGTAACAGCAATAGGGACTGGGAAGGAGTAAATGCGTTGAATCAATGCTAAGTGGGGGACTGTCATTATGAAATTTGTCCCAATGCAGGGAGGGAAATAATAGGTCCCTCCAGTTAGAGACAGTCGAGTGACTAAATCTTAACAGCTCCGAAAATAGCTTTTACAGCACATACCTCATAGTCTCTCCTTGCTGCCTAGAAGCAAAGTGAGGGCTAGCAAGCCCTATGGACAACAAGGGGGCCTCCTCCTCTCCTCCGGTCTTATTTGGGGTATCTTCTCAGACACCCAGTGTCAGGGCCCCGACAAGCAGTCATTGTTTGAGACTCTTTAACAACTGGGGTAGGATGAGGCCTCTCTTGTCTCCGGATCAGGGCTGAAGTTCTCAGGCTCATCAAATAAAGATGTGAAAAGAAGCTTTAAAAATGTAATTGGCACTCGCGCGCACCATCGGGAGGATGCCTGCACAGACTGTTCAGGGAGAACTTCTGATACCAAAAGGGATTGACATTTCCAGAACTGGAAAGAGGAACCTTAGATTTCATGTGAAGATACGCTTTGTCCTGATAGTTTAGATCGCTGATGGCCTACCTGGAAAAGGGGAAAAAAAAAAAAAAGAGCTACTCGGTTTCCCTATCCCTTACGGCTTGTGCTCTGATTGTGCCCCAGCTTGACATGAGGACAAGATGTAGTTTAGTTGGAAATTAGGAGTGGGTGTCAGTCAGAGTTGGCTGATAAGCAAGTCTAAAGGTTAGGAACGTGCCCAAAACAGAGGCCAATTCTTTAGGGTGTACTTACAGTGTGTGTGTGTGTGTGTGTGTGTGTGTGTGTGTGTGTGTGTGTGTGTGTTAAGAGTTCACATACAAGAGATCAATCCTGGGGTCTTAAGAACACTAAGAAAGCACCATATCAACTGAGCCTAACCCACAGCCGTTGTTGGGGTGTCTTAGCTTCTGAACCCCCCTTCTTGTATTTGGGGAGTCATATTTTCTGAGTCGTTCTGAAAACAGTTCCTGCTGTTTAAAATGCCACTTTAGAAGCAGAAAATGCCAGTTCTTCCTTTCTCAGCTCCCTCACTGGAAAGTGACAAGTAGGCAAAGCCACTTAGGAACACCTGCTGGTGACATGGAGTCAGCGACACAGACACAACTACTCCGGAGGACACCCCCCTCCCCCAACACCCTGACACACGCTGGCCACAGTCAGCTCGTTTGTTTCTGTAGTGTGAAACCCATGACTGAATTGTAGCTTCTGACACACTGGTCGCAAGTGAAATTCTATTTTAAGAGGCTTGAAGGGCACTGAGAAATTTATGTAGTTCATGTATTTAAATATGAATTTGTGCTGCGTTTTTAAAACGGTGTTGGCTGTGTTGACCACTGGTCTTCATAACAACCTGAAATAACTGGGGGGAGAATCCTAGTTTATAGCTCAGGGCGTGGAGCCCCAAAGACCCTCAGTGCCCTGCCCAAGCAGCAAAACCCATCCAAAGGCAAAGCTGGGAATGAAGAGGCCCAGCCCTGTGACCTCAGCCCTGTGACCTCTTTTTCCCCTTTGTATATGATCATTGTGCAAACATAAGAAACACGTAGAAAAGGCCAGCTCATCAGAACTTCGTCCCTAAAGGACCAGAAAGGAACACCATCTGAGGTATCTGCTGTGTCAAGGAAGCCACCAAACCCCAACAGGACCAGGACCTTTGAGTCTAACAGTTTTATTACCTTCAGGCAAACCTTGACATCTGTCTTTCTACGAGCCAGTGTTTTAAAAGAATAACTCTTGACTGTAATCTTAGCCCTGGAGACTGAGGCAAGAGGGTTGCCAACAGTTTGAAGCTATCCAATTATACATGATCTGCAGGGTAGCCTGGGTCACAGGCTGGGACCTGTGACGTGGCAGTCTCAGGAGGATTTGGGTTTGAGGCTAGCCTAAGGTTTATATTTGAACCCTTGTCAAGAGTACAGTGGCACATGCCTTTAATCCCAATACTAAAGAAGCAGAGACAGGTACATCTCTGGGAGTTCAAAGCCATCCTGGTCTACATAGCAAGTTCCAGAGCAGTAAGGACTATATAGAGAAAAGGGGGGGGTGCAGGGTTGGGGTTGGGGGAGCGAAGAGAGAGAAGGAAAGAAGGAGGGGAGGGAAACCTATGTCAGGTTATCTTAATGGGGGTACTTACAGCTAAAGCACAGCAAGGAGTAGTAACCAGAGAAGCTTTCTGGTAAAATTTCCAGGGAGGCCGGGCAGTGGTGGCGCACACCTTTAATCCCAGCACTTGGGAGACAGAGGCAGGCAGATTTCTGAGTTCGAGGCCAGCCTGGGCTACAGAGTGAGTTCTAAGACAGCCAGAGCTCCACAGAGAAACCCTGTCTCTAAAAACAAAAAAACAAACAAAAATTTCCAAGGAGAGATCAGCACGGAATAATATATTCAAGAGAAGCATAGTCTATAGAATGCGCTCTCGCTTCCACAGAAGGCTGTGGCTTCATATACAGACTTGGCTCTGGAAACCCGAACAGTCATAGTTCCCAGGGTATCAACCTCCACACTGTAATGTGCACTTAATGAGACTTTCAAGGAATGCTCCTTAATATGGAAGAAGTGCTGTCTATAAGGTGATGACTGCAGCTATTGCAGGCAAACACTGAGAGTTCAGCTGTTGTGTTAAAAATAAAAGGTTGGGTTCCATCTCTGAGTTTCTCATAGATTAGATTACATTCACAGTGACGAATCACATGCATTCTGGAAGCTCTCCTTCTGGGTATAACTGTTTAATTCTGTTCTTTTTGCTTTTTAAAATCTAGGTTCAGTTTTTTTGTGTGTTTTGTTTTGTTTTGTCTTGTTTTGTTTCACAAGACAGTATCTCACTCTATGGCCAAGGCTGGCTTGGAGCTAAATAGCCCGAGGCAGCCTTGAGCGGGAGACCCTCCTGCACTGGCCTCCTGGGTGCTGGGATTACAGGGTGGGCTATGACATTGGAACTCGGATTCAGCTCATGTGTGTGGCTTGTGGTTTTTATGCTGTGCTCCCTGAGACATAGATTATACACTTGAGGCTGAGCCCAGAGCAGATGATAAACACTGGTTGTGGTGGGCTGCAGGAGACGGAGGAAGAAACCCAGGAAGAGGGACAATTCATTTCCTTCTTTTCAACAGACTTAACTTAAAATCAGTTTTAGATTCACAGAATTGCACGAGGCTTTCAGGGGACTCCGATTATGCCTCACACCTCAAGATCCTCCAGGACATTTGCTGAAATTAATGACGGGCACAGTCTATTATTCACTGGAGTGCAATTTAGGTTTCCTCTCCTGTCTGCTCTGTGCTGCAGGATCCCCCATTACCTTTAACTGGAACAGGCTGCGACAGCTCTCTGACATTATTTAGGATGCTCTTCCAAGGAGGAATGATCCTCCAGCGGAATTTGCTTGATGTTTTCCTCATGATTCAACTAGGGTTAAGGGCAAGGGGCAGAAGGACCCCAGAGGCAAAGCACAGTCCTCTGGAGATTGCATTAAGGGCATCTGTACATCGCCTAGGAGTCACTACCACACACATTTGGGGGAGCCACTTCCCCCCTCCCCAGACCTTAGGCATCATTGTCCACGTCTCATATAATCTTGATTTGCTTTCTCTTTCAATTAGCCATTTTATTATTTCCGACTGAACTTGGAGATCAAATAGAAGTGGATGTTCTTTAATGCAAGCAGGGCCTTCTGGTCCAGAACCAAGGAAGCTCCTCACGCAAGCCACTGCCGCTCATCGCTCCCCTGACAAATCAGATCGCCTCCTACTAGTGAGATGATTCTTATGCCAGAGTACACACCAGGTGAATACTGTCAGGAGAAGACAAGGAAAATCGACACTTTTGACAATCATATGGTCCAGTACATTTTTAGACAGCTTTAGTTTGGCTAAATATAGTTGTAATCTATTTCTGTTGCTAAGCATTGCCATTTTTATTAGGTGAGGTACTTGGTTTGAAAATGCAGAGTCCAGATCTCATCGAGAACTGCCTGGATGAGAAGACTCGAGGCATCAGTGACTCTGGTAGGTCTGAGCTTGCCTGAGCCGTCTTTTCTAAAGAAGCAATGGAATACACTGCCCTGTCGCGTAGCCTACTTTACTTCGTCACCATCTCTGTGTCTTGTGCACACATCGTTTCTGTCAGCACCACGGAGCTGAGCTATGACTGTGGCTGCTCGCCTGTGGCTGTCTACAGTCACGTGCTGCTGCAGGTGACAATCAAACAAATGGTTCACTCAGAAGAGCGAGGGCGATCTGCAGGAGAGAGAAGCGAAAATTATACCAGACCCTCCTTTATGAGGAGACTCTAGCACTACATCAGACAGCCCTCTGCAGTCTCTGGTTGCTGAGAGTTGTGGCAGGTGATACAGGCAAGTTTATGTAAGAAATTCTTCTCTGGCAGTTGAAGAAAAACAGAGTGGCTGTCTTGTCTCACCGTGGCTCATGAATACGTGCCTTTTGAAACAGATCCCGACTAAACATACCGGTCAAACTTCTTATTTCCCAATCGGACACCAAAAATGGGTCACTTGAATAGAACATGTATGTTCACCATTTATGTATGGTCCACCACGAAGCATCGTTTTTGAGTAGTTGGGCTTTTTTGAGATGTCTGTGCAACTCACATTGAAGGATACAATAAAATGTAGGTGCACAATCAGACCCATTTGTGTGTCTTTTGTCTGTAGCTATGTTCAGGCTGCTGTGGCAGAATGGGGTAATTATAAGGAAGCTTAAAATTCTTACCAGTGTCTTACTGGGTTCAATATCATAGCCTGGGTGGCTTAAAAATGTGTTGGTTTTTTTTGTTGTTGTTGTTGTTTTTTTTTCAGAGCTCTGCAAACAGAAAGCCCCAGGTGCGTGCACGTGGCTGATTCCTGGTCAAAGCGCTTTCGTTTGGTTATAGGTGACTGTCCCCCACTGTGTCCTCATGTGGCAGAAGGATACAGCTAGCTCTCTGATACCTGATATCACATAAGAGCCCTAATTCCATCATGAAGCTACCTGACCTCATTTGACCAATAGCCTCCCCAAGTTTACCTCCAGTGACTATCACCTTGAAGGCTATATAACTTCATTCTAGAAAAAGGCTGAAAATTTTGAATCATCACATGAAAACATTTATAACCCAATGAATTAAAATTCAATCTCTATAACTAAAAAAGTCGAAAAATAAATCTGAATACACATATACTCATATGTGCACAGGTACAGGTACTAATGCTAAGGATATTCAAATAACTATTGTTATTGTATTAGACATAAAAAAAAGCTAAATCAAATTTCTAAAGATTAAGAACTTTAAAAGCTTACAGTGATGAGATTTGTGGTGGTTTGAACAGGAGTGGCCCCCATAGATTAATGTTTGAATGCTTGGTTCATAGAGAGTGGCACTATTAGGAGACGTGACCTTGTTGGAGGAACTGTGTCCCTGTCGGGGTAGGCTTTGGAGTCTCTTAAATGCTCAAGCTCTGCCTAGTGTGGAACGCAGTTTGATCTTGACGCCTGGGGATCGAGATGTAGAACTCTCATCTCAGCTCCTTCTCCAGCCCCATGCCTTCCTGCGGGCTGCCATGCTTTCCACCATGACGATAATGGATGAAACCTCTGAAACTTTAAGCCAGCCCCGATTAAATGTCCTTTATAAGAATTGCTGTGGTCATGATGTCTCTTCAAGGAGTAAAATCCCAACTAAGACAGAGTTCATGGCAAAAGATTGTGAACTTGAAGACAAAGCAGTAAATCTGCTTTTATAAATATATAAGGCAACAGATCTAAATAAATCTAAAATTAAATCCCAGAAGGAAAAACTTTCTACAGATGAATTTAAGTCCAACTGTGAACTGTATCGTGACCTCAGAGATGAATAGACGTGCCACTGGTGTCCTACGGGTGTGGGAAGGACACACAAACCATCTGAAGAAATTGAAATAGTTCAGCTTTGCTGAAAACCCAAAACAAACGGGTAGAAGAAACACAGGGAGGCCTAAGCACAAAGTCTCCTGAGGAAAACCCCACAGAACCATATCAGAGTCAAAGAGCTCAAAAAAAAAATCAGTAATGAAGATAAAACATTGAAAAGCAGCCAGGAAAAGGAGGCAGAAGAGCAAAGACAGGGTTTGTCACGGATTCCTCCTGAGAAATAACAGGAGGCTGAGACGACGGAGTGGCATCTTTAAGCTATTGGAAGAAAAATAAACTGCCATCTAGATATTTAGTCCAGTGAAAATATCTCCCGAGGATAAAGGTGCATCAACAGAGTTTCCTGATATGTAAAAGATGGAAGAATGCATCATGAACAGACCTAACGTACAAGAAACAGAAAAGGAAAAAAAAAAAAAGAAGAATAAGAAATTCAGGCAGGAGGAAAATATCACCAGATGGAAATATGGATCTAGACAAGAATGGAGCAGGACGAAAAGGGGTAACACTGTGGGGAAATATGGAAGGCTGTTTTGTTCTTAAAATCTCAGAGTCTTTATAACGTTAAAAGATAATTGATGGTTTAAGTATAAATACCACTGTATTCTGAGTGTTATTATAGGAGATGCCTAAGTAAAACACTGAAAACAATAGCACTGATGCCAGGAGGAAGAAATGGAGGACAGCCCCACCAGACTCTTAGACTATGTGACTAGGGGTAGGCTAGGTATACATACTATTTTCCAGTTTTTAAAAATTATCTTTTATTGGTTACTTGGGAATCTCATATTGTGCACCTCAGTCGTGCTTAGCTCCCAATCCTTTACATGTCTGTATCCCATTCTGACCTCCCTTCCCACCCACCCTCCCCCAAAATTAAAATGGAGAAAGGAGAAAAAGGAAAAAACCCCCCACCAAATCCATTTTGGATTGTTTGTACACTTACTGGAGCATGGTCAAATTCCTATTGGCCAGCCCCCCCAGGGAGGATGAATCTTTCTCTGCCTGCTTTCTTGCCAGAAGCCATCAGCTGAAGAGAGCAGTGCCAAAGTGGGCTGGGGGTCAGCTCTCATGCACCCACATGCTGTGGGCCTTCACCCAAGGACATTAACATGGCTTTAGGCAGCCGCTCAGACCACAAACATCCGATTGGGCTTGGGTGGGAACACAGGCCATAGATCTCAACATGGCCTGAGGTGGCTGCACATCGGGATCGCTCCCTGAGACAGCAATGCCTGCGGATATTGTGGTGATTCGAATAGGTTTGGCCCCATAGACTCACATGTTTGAGTGCTTGGCCCACGGGGAGTGGCATTATTAGGAGGTGAGGTGGTGTTGTAGAAAGTGCAGCCATATGGGTTTTGAGATTTTCTCTGCTCAAGCTCTGCCCAGTGTGGAGTTTAGTCTCCTGGCTGCCGGAAGAAGACAGTCTCCTGCTGCCTTGAGGATCAAGAGGTAGAACTCTCAGATCCTTTTCCAGCATCATGTCTACCTGCACACTGCCATGCTTTCTGCCATGATCATGGACTAAACCCCTGAAACTGACAGCCAGCCCCCAATTAACTGCTTTCCCTTAAAAGAGTAGCCTTGGTCACGGTATCTCTTCGTAGCAGTAAAACCCTAAGACAGACATCAGGCAGCAGCACAGGCTGCGGACATCCACGTGGTTCTCAGACTGGGGCAGCAGCAGGGACCACCAACATGGCCTCCGGTGGCATCTTGGACTACAGGGGTCCTTTAGGAAGGCCCAATCCAGAAAGTGAACCTTTTCTCATCTCGGGTCTCCATCGTTGCCCAGAGTCAGGGGGAATCCTGCTGCTGGGTGTCAGGTTCAAGGGCTGAGTCTGTGGCTGCATAAGCTCCAGGCTGCTGCTATAAACCATCACACTGACTGACTCCACTGGACCACAAGTCCAGCTCAGCCCTCTCTCTCATCTGTCACCAACGTCATGTCTCCAGTTCCAGCTCTGTCCATGCCGCACACTCTTTTCTTGTTTTTCTCATCTCCAGCATACATTTGTTCATCATAGCAGCACAATTTTTGTATCTATAGTCCCTAAAACACCCACAAAACCAGCAGCATTAAGGGTAGTAAATTGATAAAAAAAAAAGGAAGGTAGAATCATAACATACTTATACAGTTGAAAAATGAAATCAGTAAGTTGTGAGACAAAAAGAAAATAAAGGGAATCAGGAATATAGGTTAAATGGAAGCTGGGCATAGTGGCTTATACCTATAATCCTAGCGTTTGGGAGGCTGAGACAGGAGGGTTAGCACAATTGTGAGGCCAATCTGTACTACATAATGAGTTCTAGGCCAGCCTAGTCTGTAATATAAAGCCCTGTATAAAACAAAGCAGAAAGAATCTAAAAAGAAGAAGAAGAAGAAGAAGAAGAAGAAGAAGAAGAAGAAGAAGAAGAAGAAGAAGAAGAAGAAGAAGAAGAAGAAGAAGGAAGAAGGAAGAAGAAGGAAGAAGGAAGAAGGAAGAAGGAAGAAGGAAGAAGGAAGAAGGAAGAAGGAAGAAGGAAGAAGGAAGAAGGAGAAGAAAGCAAACAGCAAGATGGCTGTCTTAGTTAGGGTTTTACTGCTGTTAACAGACACCATGACCAAGGCAACTCTTATAAGAACAACATTTAATTGGGGCTGGCTTACAGGTTCAGAGGTTCAGTTCATTATCATCATATCAGGAACATGGAAGCATCCTGACAGGAATGGTGCAGGAAGAGTTGGGAGTTCTACATCTTCATCTGAAGGCTGCTAGCAGAATATTAACTTTCAGGCAGCTAGGAGTAGGATCTTAAAGCCCATACCCCCAGTGACACACTTACTCCAACAGGTCCACACCTAATCCTGTCACTCCCTGGGCTGAGCATATACAAACCATCACAATGGTTAATTTGGGTATAGCAATAATCATATGAAACGTAAATGGACTAAACATGATTAAAAGTCAGAGACTAGCTGGTCATGGTGGTACACATACGTAATCCCAGCACTCAGAAGGTTTAGGTAGGAAGATTGTGAGTTCAAGGCCAGCTTTGGGTATGTACTAGTCAATTTTAAAAGTCAACTTGACACAACCCAGAATTACCTGAAGAAAGAGTCTTCCTTTTTTCTGTTTTATTTATTCCTCTCTTGTATATTACATCTGACTGCAGTTTCTCTTCCCTGTTCTCGCCTCAGTCTCTCCTCTCTCCTCCCCTTTACCCTGGATCTATCCCCACTTCACCTCCCCTCAGAAGAGAACAGGTCTTCCAGGAACATCAACCAAATATGACAAAGCAAGCTACAATAAGACCAGGCACATATTCTGACAGCAAAGCTAAATGAGGCAACCCAGTAGGAGGCAAAGGGTCCCAAAGGCAGGCAAGAGATTCAGAGACAGTTCCCGCTCCCACTGTTAGGAGTCCCACAAGAACTATACAACTATAGCATATATTCAGAGAACCTAGGTCAGACCCCTATAGGAGGCTCCTGGATCTCTGTGACCCTACTTGAGTTGGGGAAAAATGCTTTCTCTCTATGTCAGCCTTGGCTGTCCTGGCCTTGCCTTGTAGATGAGACCGGCTTCTAACTCACAGAGATTCATCTACCTTTGCCTCCCAAGTTCTAGGATTAAAGAAATGAGTCACCACAGTTAGGGAAAAGAATCTTACTGAGGAATTATCTAAATCAGATTGGCCTGTGGGCATATCTGTAGGGGATTATCTTGATAGTTAATTGAAGTGGGAAAACTGGACTCTGAACTTTGTAAGAGTGAAGAAATCCAGGGGAGATCAAATAGCTTCGAGCAGGCTACCCTGTGGCTTTGCTCTCTCTGTGTTCCTGACTGTGGAGATGCTATGACCAGCTGTCTCAAGCTCCTGTCACTGATGTCTCTGCAATTATGAACTGTAACCTCGAATTCTAAGCCAAATAAACTCCTTTCCCCATTAAAGTGCATTCAGTCAGAGTATTTTATCACAGTAGCAGAAATGAAATTAGAACAGACACTCAAGCAAGACTCTGTGTCCAAACAAACAAAAATAAAATAAAAAGTATACCTGAACATAATACAATACAGCAGAGAGAGAGAGAGAGAGAGAGAGAGAGAGAGAGAGAGAGAGAGAGATTAAATGAGAATGAAATCCAAAGTAAACAGAGAAAAGAAATGATAGAGACAGGAAATGAAATAGGAGGAAAAAAAATCCAAAATCTAATTTGTCATTTCTGTTTCAGAATAAGGATTTTTGGAAGATATATCTGAAAATGAATTTACACCATATATGCATATATTTTATATAATATATAAACTTACATTTAATGCTCATATAATATTAATATAATTTATTAAATATAATATAAATATATTTTAATATAATTGTCAATATATATTGGAAATTCTGAAGATTCAATAGTATAAAACGTATTTAAATGAGCCAAGCGTTTTGAAGAGATCTTTAAGATAAATAAGCACACAAAGCAAAGAAGAAGATTCTTGATGCTATCAGCTGTTTGGAAACTCCAAACCAAAACTATAACTAATGGACAGTTAAAGCTAAAGAGATTGGCCATCCTGAAGATGTAGCTCAATGGCCACGTACTTGCTTAGCAAGACCCTGAGTTAAACCCACAATGCCACACCAAGGAAGAAGCCAACCAACCAACACAGGTGCAAAAACAGAGGCAGAGGAACATGAATACCCAGGCCTTGCTCGTTGGAAGGAATATGAAGGCTACAGCCCTTTTAGAAAGCAATTTGTTAGATTCTTTAAAAAAAAAAAAACACACACTCCATTGTATCATTGTATCAGCCATTCACTTCTAAGTATTTACCAAAGAGAAAAGAAAACACATCTTCACAGACTTGGACATGAATATTTCTAATCTCTTCTTTTGTAGTAGCCTCAAACTGGAAACTACTCAAATGCCCACGGATAGGTGTACAAACTGGTACATCACACACTGGATGTTTTCTGGTCTCTTCACACAGCATAGAGTTACAGCCAGCACACTAGCCTATAAGAGAAAACAGGTTAAAAAGAGAACAGAGTTACTCAGATAGTTTAACCTAACAATCATTCAGAAACGAAAAACCAAAGATCCAGGGAAAGCTGCCATAAAAAGGAACAAATTAAGTTTGTCATGGTGGTACACTCTCGTATGTGATGATACACACTTGTAATCCCAGTTCTTGGTAACTGAAGGCAGGAGAATCATAACTTCAGGGCCAGCCTGGGCTACATGGCTACATAGTAAGACTTGTTCCCTCCACACCTCCCTTAAAAAAAATAGATTAAAAACAAGAGAGCCTGCAATAGGAGTTTATTTATTTTGTCGTCTAGAAAGTGAAAACTAATCTGTAGTTTTAGAGGCTTCTGGTAGACGAGAGACAGCAAGACAGAAGAGGGAGAATATTTCAGAGTAGGAGAAAGCTGGGGGGGATTTCCTCTCTCTTGATTGAGGTGACAATGTTATAATTACATTCTTATGTCAAAACAGATCAAATGATACATTTCAAATACGTCTTAGTTATTGTGTATCTATTACACAATAATAAAGTTGTCAATCATGGCTGTTGTGTTAAATACACTGAGTCTGGTCTCTGGATTCTTTTCCAGTCTGATATTCAGTCAGCCCTCAGAATCATTTGACCCAGGAACTAACTGGTAGGGCTGTTTCTTATTGACTGATTGATGATTGATGATGGATTGATTGCTCTTCCACAAGGCTTTGCAGAAATGCAAGATGACAGAAGGTGATGATGAAGGCTCCCGGTGCTAAGCTTTTGCCTCCTCTCCCAGGCCTTTGGGGTTTCTCAGCTTGAGCCAGTCTAGGGCAGGTTTCTTCCTTTTGCTTTCTAGACAGAAACATAAAGGGTGAGAGCATGATTTCTAAACCAAGCAGGGCACTTGCAGATGTTCCTGTCTCTCGGCACATGTGTAAAGCCTGTCTTCTGAGAAAGGACAGAGAGATTATGTGCCTTGCTCAAGAACAATAGGCAATGTCACAGCCTGTTAACTCCGTGGCTTCCCAGGAGAAGAAAGAATTTTTACAAAGAGATGTCAGAAGGTCTTCCTGTGACAACCCTCCTCTGTATTTAAGCCAGTTCTCTCTCCACCCCCTAGGGCAGCAAGCCTTATCTGTAACTGTAGGATGGAAGGTTTTCTCTTATTAAAAGAATCTCAGGCATGGCAAGAATGGAAAGTATTTTGGTTGGGCAAGGTGGGGGTGGGGTGAAGTCACATGACTGCATACTTGAGTGGTGTAGGGAAGAAACCCATAGCCATCACATGTACTGCCAGCCAGTATGTTCCAGGAGCTATTCGCTTTCCAGAGTCATTTGGCAAGCAGGTAAACTGTAGCCAGATTACTGTAAGGACCCCAAACAGCCAGTGGGTTCCACTTCAATGGCCTCTTCTCTGCATCCTTGCATTTATAAGGGTGTTCGTATGCTTCCATTTGCATAGTGAGCGGTTCCTCTCGTTCCCTGTTTCCATTGTAGACGATCAGATGCATCCTCTGGCTCCAAAGCCTCCATCCCAATAGGCCACGTGGAGGCTGGACCATAATGTGATATATGACCTGGATTTTAAAAATCAAATCTGGCTATTGTCTTAATTGCTTTTTCTTTTCTGTGAAGGAAATATATATACACACATGACAGAAATAGCTGAAGGAAAAAAGGCTTCTTTTTAGCTCATTTCTGTCCCTCGTGGTAGAAAAGGCAGGTAGGAGTGGCTGTATTGTCCACAGTGATGGGGCGTGACTATAGAACAGGAAGCAGATAAACATGGACCAGCAGCAGAAGTGGAGTAACCTCCAGAGGTCCGTCTGAGTGACCTACTTCCACCAGATAGGTCCCATGTTCCAAAGCTTTCACAACCTACCAAAACAGCACCACCAGTTAGGGACCAGATTGTCAAAAACAGGTCTGTGAGAGACATTTCTGACTCAAACACAGCAGCTGTCTTTCTAGCCTTCTGCACATATGGAAGGAGGGGAGCCCTTACAAGGAGTTGCTCAAGACAGTAGTCTGTATTGCTGGCCAGACATGTTCAGGGAAAACAGCCTTTGGCCTCAGTCCTCTGGAGAAGGCTGGCATCTGTGTTCTGTTTCCTGAGGGTAGGGGACAGGTTGGCTGAATGGCTGGGAAGACATGTAAATTATTCCTGAACATTCATTCCTATGAGACGCCACGAGAACCTGGACAGTGGATAGAAATAAAACTCATCCTCTGATAAGGTTGCCTGCCTTTCCTCAGAAAGGACACCCTGGAGGACATTTTCAAGAGCTGAAGAGAATGAAAAGTACTACTGTTATGTCCATTGCTTGGTGGCAACTGTGATTGCTATATTTAATTGCTAAACTATGAGGGTTTAGATGAGAATACCTCTCCCCTTACCCCCCCCCCCAGGCTGATGTTTGAATGCTTTGTCCCCACTGAATAGAATTGTTCAGGAAGCATTAGGAGGTATGCTCTTGTTGGAAGTGTGTCACTGACGGTGGGGGTGGGGTGGGGGTGGGGTGGGCTTTGAGGATCCCTGACATACACCCACTGCTGTGGATCAGATGTAAAGCTCTCAGCTACTGCCCCGATGCCTTGTCTGTACTCCCACCATGATGGTCACGGACGAACTCTGAAAATGTTAGCAAGGCTCCAGCTAAATGCTTTCTTTGGTAAGAGTTGCCTCGGTCATGGTATCTCTTCACACAGCAGAACAGTGACTAAGACATTGATGTAATCTAGAGTAATCTGCGAAGAAAGTCTCAATGAAGACTTGTTTGGATTGAGTTGGCCTGTGCATATACCCAGAAGGGATCTTCTTAACTGTGTTCGTAGAAGTGGGAAGACTCACCCTGAACGTGAGTGCCACCGTTTCATGGGCTGGGTCCTGAGCCTGGTGACTAGGAGAGCAGCCAAGCACCAGCAAGCACACAGACAAGCATTCTCTCTCTCTCTGCTCCTGACTGTGGATGTGACCGGCTGCTTCCTGTTCCTGCTTTGACTCCCCTGCAGTGTTGCACGGGGACCCAGAGCTGTGGGAGAATTGAATCCTCTCCATGAAAGCTGCTTTTTCAGGACGTTTTTATCACAGCCACAGGAAATGGAGCTGAGACAGCAACACTGGGAGCTCAAGAGATGGCTCAGCGATTAAGAGCACCGGCTGCTCTTGCAGAGGGCCTGGGTTCAATTCCCAGCACTCACACAGTGGTTAATAATTTCTGTCACTCTGACTCCAGAGAACTGGACATCCTCTGCTGGCCTCCTCAGGCACTGTGTGCACATGGTACACAGGCATACACGTAGGCAAATCACCTATACACATAAAATAAAAATAAATTTAAAACATCAACATGAGGTCAATTTATTCTTTAGGGCAGATCATCAACTCCAGAAATTCTCCTGACACAAGTGATGGTCCCGCGCTACCTCCCGCCAGCAGGAATGATGCGGCACACAGGATCCTTCTGCAGTAAAGCTTTAATGCGTCTTGAGAGGGAGAGCATCAGCTTACAGAGCGAAGACCCAAAATGGCAGAACCCCGTCCCTTTTATGGGGAACTGTCCTTCGCCTCGGACGTGTCGCTCCCTGATGGGCTGCAGCCCATCGGCCGAGTTGTCGTCACGGGGAAGGCAGAGCACATGGAATGGAAAACTACCCTGGCACATGCGCAGCTTGCTTGTTTATTACTTAGAACACAGGATGTCAGCGCCATCTTGTAATGGCGAATGTGAGGGCGGCTCCTCACACACAAGAAAAACATCAGATGTCAGTGTAGAAATGGAAGGCACAGTCTTTCCTTATCCATCACAGGGGACACAAACCTATGACAAGACAGATTAACAAGGAAAAGCTAGACAGACTAATGTAGTCAACATTTTGTAGCACATAAGCCATCAGAAATGAAGGCCCAGGCAGGCATGGTGGCACCTGCTTGTAGTTTAAGCACTCAGGAGAGTGAGGCAGTAAGATTATGTTAAGTCTGTGCTCCAGAGTAACCTCCTGTCTCAGAAGAGTCAACAACAGCCAAGGCAAAACTAACGCAGTAACAGAAACTGCTTTGGGGCAGATTAATGAAGCGTGGACATTAGTGAAGACCATGATTGAGCAAAAGTGTATCCTGGCCTGTTGACAGGCTCAGCTCCTTGTCTCCTCCTGCGAGGGCTACTGGTTCAGATTCTTCTTGGGTTTTCTGTGGAGGCCAGGTTTAGGACAGGAATATTTGGGGATTTGCCTTTTGAAGAGTGAGGAGAAAAGGACCAGAGACCACTCCAGGCTTTTATAGCTTGTTTAACAGGGGAGGGGCTCTCACCCTAAGAGTCACCTTGGGGACAAGTGAATCTGATTACTTTCTTTCTTTCTCTCTCTCTCTCTTTCTTCTTGGTTTTTTTGAGACAGGGTTTCTCTGTGTAGCCCTGGCTGTCCTGGAACTCACTCTGTAGACCAGGCTGGCCTCGAACTCAGAAATCTGCCTGCCTCTGCCTCCCAAGTGCTGGAATTAAAGGTGTGCACCACCACTGCCTGGCTTCTTTCTCTTTTTAATTACAGATTTTTACTTTATTTTATTTTATGTGTATGGGGTTTTGCCTGCATGTCTGTCTGTATACCACATGCATACCTGGTACCAGTGACCAGAAGAGGCCATTGGATCCCCTACAACTGGAGTTATGGTGGTTGTGAGCCATCCATCATGTGGATGCTGGAGATCAAGCCCAGGTCCTCTGCAAGAGCAGCCAGTTACTACTGAGCCACTTCTGTAAGCCCTACTTTTGTTTCCTAAAGGTCACTTCAGGGGAGACATACCTTGACCTGGAGAGCAGGCAACCAGAAAGACCTTGTTCCTGGAATTACAATCTTTATTTCAAAGTATTCAAGATTCTACTTTGCCATTCTTTGAGGTATCATGCTGTCACAAGTAAGCTACATCAGAAACGTTGATGCTTGAGTTCTCTGTGATGTGAGACTTCATTTAATAATAATAAAAAAAATCTATAGGAATGTCTGTTTTATTGGCTTTGGTTAACCAAATGCCACCGATTTTTCTGGGTAGCAGTCATGAGCTCTATCATTACAGTCCTAATTACTGATATTAAGCTCTTAGGCCATGCACTAGACGTCACATAGCAATGTGTATATAAGACACCAAATGACAATAAGAGGGTTAAAGAGGTTCAAGGAGACCTTGCTGAAGGCAAGATCAGAGAAGTGAAACAGACTCAAAGAAAGATACTGCAGGTGACTAGATATAAAAGGAGAAGTGAAACCACTTCAGAATAGGCTCAAGACACAAGGCACAGGGCTGGGTCTGGACAAATGAGGGTTTGACCAGGTCACTTCAAGCAATGGAATCAGAGCCTGAGCCCCAGGGACAGAAACCAAGTCAGGAATTGGTGCCTGTGGGTCATGCATGCCCTGGAGTGCTTGGCAATTGGAGAGTGAGTGCTGTGGTGCCCAACTGGGACTGTCTCTCTGGTGAGGGGGTTGTATCCATTCTTGGTCTGGTATGTTTGATCCCTTCAAAGTCCTGGCTTTTATTACACCTGTGTATGAGTGTTTGTTTGCATCTATGTCTATGTACTACTTGCGTGCCTGGTGCACTTGGAGTCCAGAAGAGGGAATCGAATATTCTTGCGACTGAAGTTACAGACAGCTGTGAGCTGCCATGTGGGTGCTGGGATAGTACCTAGGTCCTCTGCAAGAGCAGACAGTGCTCTTAACAGCTGACGCATCTTTCCAACTCCTCTCATATCTCCATGTTGTCTTAGTTAGGGTTTCACTGCTGTGAAGAGACATCATGACTACGGCAACTCTTACAAGAACAACATTTAATTGAGGCCAGAGTACAGTTTCAGAGTTTTAGTCCATTATTGTCATGGCAAGGAACATGGTAGCATGCAGGCAGACATGGAGCTAGAGAAAGAGCTGAGAGCTCTGTATCTTGATCTGAAGGCAGCAGGAGACTGCATACCACACTGGGCATAGTTTGAGCATATATAACCTCAAAGCCTGCCTCTATAGTGACATACTTCCCCCCAAAAGGCCACACCCACTCCAACAAGGCCACACCTCCTAACAGCGCCACTCCCTATAGACAAACATTCAAATATATGAGTCTTTGGGGGCCATGACTATTCAAACCACCACACACGTGTTTCTGATTCCATTCCATCAGTACAGAGGAGGCAATATTTTATTTGCATAAATAAGTTATCGGTCTGTGCCTTATGGTTTGTGCTAGACAGATGGTGCTTACTTACTTATGTCATTCTGCATCAGAGTCTGTACTCAAAATGGAGCAAATTGATGCTTTATAAAAGGGAGCCGGTAGGGGTTAGCCTGAGAGCTAATGTTTTATGCACTGTGGAGCAACTTTGACCAAAGTCCAGCCTGAACAGTAGTGTTCTGCTCAGCATGGTGTATGTAACTCATGGCAGGGCCATGCCTGATCTCCTCAGCATGGTGTATGTAACTCATGGCAGGGCCATGCCTGATCTCCTCAGCATGGTGTATGTAACTCATGGCAGGGCCATGCCTGATCCCCATGTATTTTTCTGAGCCTTGACACTAAAGAACATTAAAATAAGCCATATTGCTGATGCAATGCTGTATGAATATAGCCCCAACTGCCTGAGGACAGAGGCAGGAGGATCCTGCCTGAGAAATTTCTGGGATTACCTGAGAAGAAGAGAAGGCTGGGGGTGTAGCTAGATGGCAGAGCTCTTGCCTACCATGCCTGAGGACCTGGGTTTGATCCCTAGCACTGCTAAAACAGAAGTAACATAGATTAAAAATAAACAAAGCAAATCCATACTGATCAGCCGTAAGTGAACATCCATGCTTAAATTTTAGCCATCCTCAAAAACAACAGTACCTAGAGAATATTTTTGAGCAAACGTTAAATGAAAATTTGACTTGAGAATTGAGCGCATAACCATGGAAAATCACAATAGAGAGAGAAGACTAAAATCAAAGTCTTCCTTCTCTGTTCTCTGTTTCCGAGCCCCCTCCAGGGAGCAGTGTTAACAGTTCTTTAAATATGCATGTCATATACATAGCAAATATTCTAGATGGAAATATGTACGGCATACATATGTAGCACACATCCTTTCTACTGTTATGGATTTCTTTGTACATACAAAGGACCATGTTGTCTAAGTTATGAACTGAGATTATGACTCATACGAATCCTGCTGCATTCGTCAGGGTCCTGGCAACAGATGGCATGCTGAAACTGTGAAATCGGGTAGTTTTAATAAAACGACTGTTTACAAAGTTGCAGGCAGGTTAGGAAAACCAATAAAGGCTAGTGCTGGTAGAGCATCCAGGGTTTGTGCTATTTAAAACGTAACTGATTTAAAGAATGCTCTTTAAGAAAAAGGATACAAAATTACTGATGGAAAAATAGGTACAAAAATAAATTCAGGATGAGAAAGAAAGCATAACAGAGCTTAAACTCATCAAACATCACAAAATCTAAATGTCACTATCATATAACTACCAGTCACATCTCTACTGACTTCTTTCCAGCTTTGGGGGGGGGGGGTTATACATGTGTGTGTGGTATGCATGTGTGCAACTGTGTGGTATGCATGTGTGTGAGAGTGTGTGAGTGTGGGGTATGCATGTGTGTGTGTGAGTGTGGGGTATGCATGTATATATGTGAGAGTGTGTGATATGCATGTGTATGAGTGTATGGTATGTGTGTGAGTATGGGGTACGCATGTGTGTGTTTGTGAGTGTGTTGGAGGTGTGCATGTGAGTGTGGGTATGTGTCTGTGTGATTATATGATATACATGTGTGTGAGTATGGTGTTTGCATGTATGTGTATTGCTATTCATATGTGCAAGAGGGAGGTTGCATGTATGTGATTTTGTGCACATGGAGGACAGAGGACAGACACTGGATGACCTGTTTTATCACTCTGTAGTAATTTTTTGGCAGGGTCCCGCTGATGCTGAAGCTAGGCTGGCACCTAGGGAGTCCCTGAGAAGAATCCTCCTGAAGACTTCTCCTGTCTGTCTCCCTGAGGCCTTGGTTACAGGTACACATGGCCACACTCAGTGTACTGCATGGGTGCTAGGGTCCAAACTTGGGTCCTTGTACTTATCCAGCAAATTTTCTTACCCATCAAACCATCTCTTCAGCACACTCTTTTTTTCCCCTCTTTGATCATATGAGATTAATTTTTTTTTTTTGTTTTTTTCAAGACAGGGTTTCTCTGTATAGCCCTGGCTGTCCTGGTACTCGCTTTGTAGACCAGGCTGGCCTCGAACTCAAAAATATGCCTGCCTCTGCCTCCTGAGTGCTAAAGGGACTAAAGGCGTGTGCCACCACGCCTGGCCAAGATTGACATTTTTGTAATAGAAAGAATGGAAAGCTAAACTTTTCTTTCACGTATAGAAATCTGACATAATTCTTTTTAGAGGTGCACAACTTTGACATTTTAATATGACATGGTCACCCACAAAGTTCAGGCTCAAACACCATGCAGCCCAATTGCCAAAACATGCAAATAAATAGATTGCAAAATCAACTGAAACATTCTAAGTAAGTTTAAGGTTTTGTGTTGGGGCACGTTCATAGTTATCCTCGGCTGAACAGGACCGAGGCTCCAGGACAGTCTGCTTCGGGTATATTTTCTATTCAGTGGGCCTACGAATGTCTCCCCACAAGGGAAGGAAGGCACTGCAGTAGTTCGGCTGGAAAACAGCTCCATACTCTGTTTTGTTTTGTTTTGTTTTGTTTTGTTTTGTTTTGTTTTGTTTTGTTTTGTTTTGTTTTGTTGTCTTTTAAAGATTGAGGTATTTCACAAAGCTAAGGACACACTCCATCCATCTTCCACATGCAGGAACTGTTCCGTCACCTCCTTACCATCAAGTACTCGGTGTCTTGCTCACTTCAGGACACAACTGAAGTTCCTGTTTTTCAGCCCCATCCCTTCTCACCTTCTGCCTTCATCCCTCATCACATACCAGTAATGCCCAGCTGCTTCCAGTTCTGGGACGTGGCGTCCTCAGTCCCCAGCCTTTGCACGAGATATTCTCTATGCTTAGAATATGCTCCCCAGCTTCTCCTCCTGGGAAACTGGCTTCCTGCCTTGAGTGGCAGACAAGATCCCACTCCCCTGCAAAGGCTTTCTTCTGTGCCACAAAGACGCAATTGATTGTAGGTGAGGCTCCTCAGTAGCCTGCAGAGTTTCTGAAAACCATGAACTTCTCAGCCTTCTATGCTGTCAGCCCTGCAAAGAGCCTGGCACACAAGTAACCACTCTTTAAGGGCATGGTTTGGTTTTGTTGAAACAAGTTGCCACTACCTGCACCAGAATTGCCTAGAATAATGATTGTCTTGACTCAGCCTCCCAAGTACTGGAACTATAGGGCTATTCCAACATGTCTGGTCAATAAACGGGCTTTAAAGACAATCATAGAGCAATTGTTACATGCCTAAGCTTGAGCTAAAATCCTGTCTCATTTTGTACCAATGGAAATCTATGAAGCACAATATTATTATTCTCTGTGTATACGTGTGTGTGTGTGTGTATGGGTTTATGTATGTGTGTATGTGTGTATGAATGTATGTCTGTATGCATGTGTATGTGTATGGAGGGTGTATGTGTGCATGTGAATGTACGTGGTGGGTGTATGTGTGCATGTGAATGTGTGTGGTGGGTGTATGTGTGCATGTGAATGTGTGTGGTGGGTGCATGTATGTGTGTGTTGGTATGTATGTGTGTCTGTATGCATGTGTGTGTATGTGTACGGTGGGTGTATGTGTGTGTGTGAATGTATGTGGTGAGTGTATGTGTGTGTGCGCGAGGGTATGCTTGTGTGAAACACAGAGGGCAACCTGAGGTGCTATTCCTTAGAAACCCTGCCTCTTGTTTTTTGAGACAGAGTTTTTCATTGGCCTGTAGTTCACCATAGGCTAGGCTGGATGGTCAGTGAGCCCCCAGGGCTCACTGTCCCCTGTCCCCACCTCCCTAGCTTTGGCCATTTCCTCCCTTTGTGGCTGACCTCCAAGGTCCAGCTATCAAAGTATTGAAGTCCAGCAGTCAAAAGCTCCCTTTCGGCTGCCCTAATCAGCATGCTCAATGAAAACTAAGCACCTCGTCCTAACATGAGGAGGGCGATTCTCCTTTCCCTTTATAAACTGCCATTTGCCAACGGGCCACATCTGTCTCCTCTCTATCCAGAGGCAATATTTGTCCCTCCAGGGAAAGTACCCACCTCTCTCCTCCCTTGTCCCTTTTCCCTTCTCACTCCCTCATCCTTTATCTCCTGTCATTGTCTCTTATTCCTTGCCCTCTGTCCCTCTGGGGCAGGTAAATTTCCTTTGTGCTGAGACTTTGGTCTTGAGGTGTCTTGTGATGACTTCAGAGTCCTTTCAGGGACACCTCTGCAGATTTTTCTTGACTAAAACCAATGTCCACATCGTTGTCTGCCCCACTCCCTGACCTCATGGCACCACCACCTCTCGTGGTTATTATTATTTTTTATCCAGTTTTTGGAGATCAAATTCATATCTTCATGCTTACAAGGAAAGCACTTTACGGACCATGCTATCTCTCCGGACTGTTAATATCCTGATCCCTGTAGAGGATTAAATATGCTACCCTAAAATACATCACTTCAACATATGGCTTATTTTAACTTACAAAACAATGCACAGGCAGAAAGGCTTTGTGTCTGTCTCCCTATTTTCCTAAAAGCGGGACATACATTTCCATGTGTGCCTCTGTGTTCCCTGACAACTCCAAGGTAACTTGAGAATCACCGAGAGGAATCAATTTAACAAACTTTACTAAAAGAGCTCTATTTTCCATGAGTCTCCTCCCCCCACCATGTACTTACCCCCCACAGTTTGCCACCCCTAAAAGCCTTGGCTGTTTCTCTACAAATCCACTGCCTTTTGTTAACTCTCTAAAATCCTCTGAGTCTTACCATTTCTACAGTTAGCTATCTCTGAGTTTCTCTCCTAAGTCAAGGGCACCTCCAATTTGCAAAGTCTATCTTTTGTAAGTCAATTTCCAGGCCCCCCAGTGAAGAACGTGGAAGAGAAAATGTTTTTTTGGTTTTAAACTCCCTTATAGTGTGCAGATGGAGAAAGTCAATAAGTTTAAATTATTTGCCCATTTGCTGTTTCAGTTCAGTCCTGTCTGATTCAAAAAGCTGTTTACTGGACCCAGCATCCTTTGTCCTTCTGCAGCCATTAGCAACTGCCTATGGCAGGGCTGATCCAACTTCTGAATAGACAGCTCTGGCTTCTCTGAGGGATTACAGCTCCTTTTATGCTTCTGCCCTATCCACGCCCACTGACATTGTTCATTTCAAGGTCATAGGTGCTTGGTTCAGTCAAACCCAATGGCTACTTTAATCTTTTTCTTTAAACACTCAACAGAGTCTCTGTTCCCTCTCCTCCCCTGCCATTAGAGCTCTGATCTTTCTTCTACCTCTACGCGCTGGAACTTCCTCAGAGAAGGCCTTGAACCAGCCTCTCTCCTCTGCCCACCGAGTGCCTTGCTGATCTCTTGCAGTCCTGTGAAGTTAGGGGGGATGAATCCACACACTGTTTATGACAGGTCCTCCAGCCTGGATGTCTGTATGTACTCAGATGCCCAAGCCACCACTCAGTGTGACTACATGTCCGGCCAGTGTGTCTTCTAACTCCATAGGCAACTCTGTTTCTCCCCTGAGAGATGGTTTTCTCCTACTACCGTGTGACAACCTATTTCAAATAGTAATGGTTCACAGAGCCAGACAGGGCATCATGTGACTAACTTATTTCCATTTTTGTTTTGTTTTGCTTTTTTTGAGACAGTGTTTCTCTATGTAGCCCGGATTATCCTGGAACTTGCTCTGTAAACCAGGCTGGCTTCGAACTCAGAGATCTGCCTGCCTCTGCCTTCTGAGTGCTGGGATTAAAGATATGCCACCAGTGCCCAGCTCAGACTGATATATTTGGGCTCCGTCTTTCAGATCTCAGCCAGGGAGAAGTCAATTTGAAAGTGAAATTCCCCACCCCATCCATATGTTTGAACTCCAGCATGTGATTTCAAAGGTTGGGGAGCCTTATTGGAAGAAGCAGGTCACTAGGGGTAGGCCTTGAGGTTTTAAAGACAGGCTCTACTTCCTGTCTGCTTTATGCTTCCTACAGCTCATGCTCAGTCTGTCTGCCTGTCTGTCTGTCTGCCTGCCTGCCTGCCTGCCTGCCTGCCTGCCTCATGTTTCTGCCTCCATGCTTTCCCTGGCACAGTTATGAAATATAATGCAGTGTTGGGTATTTTTGGCAGGCCCAAGCCAAGGCATACCCCTGAGAAATTACACTGAGCAACAGATGTGGTATAAAAGAAGTTTATTGGGGGCAGGGAAGAGGACTGAGAACCTGGGGAAGGGATACAGGGAGACAGACAGACAGACAGACAGGGAGCAGAGAGAGAGAGTGCCATGAGGGCAGAGAGAGGAGGCAAAGAGGGGGAGATAAGGGGCACAGGCAGAGAACAGAGAGAGGGAACAGGAGAACATAGAGAGAGCTGGGGTGGCAGGTGGGTCCTCTCACACACCACACAGAACTGGGGCACCTGATAATGGTGACAGGGCATGACATAAGCACCTGCTGAGGTCCCTGAGGGCAGGCCAGTACAGTTGCTGCAAGCCTCACACTGTAAGCCAACACAAGCCTTCTCACCTTTAAGTTGCCTCTTGTCAGATATTTGACAGAGTTCCTAACCACAGATGGCTGATGCAGAGGGCTCAGAGAGCAGGGTGACTCAACAGTGGGAGCTGGAGTTAATGGCAGGGTGACTTGACTCATGCAGCTAGTGGTTGAAGCTGACTGCCAACTGGCCCTTAGCTGGCAGTCTAGTCTGGACCATTTGCACGTGGTCACATGCCATAATAGCCCAGGCTCCTTCCAAGGTGGGCATCCTCAAGTAATGCATTTTTCAGGTAGATCAAACAAGGTAGATCCTTGTTTGTGTTTCTTTGTATAGTGTAAATTTGGAAGTCCCAGGGTCATTTCCACCATTACTCTGTTGGTGGGAATGCGACCAGCAGGTCTAGGGCCTAAGGGAGGGGGCAATATAGCACATGAGGCAGGAGAATAAGGGTGTATTCAAGTTCAAAATTAGCACAGGAAAGAAACTAGTTGGCAAGGAGAAAGGCTCACACTCCCTCTACCTCTGAATAACTACGGCCCCTGGCATAGGCTCAGAGGGCCTCTAGTGTGTCTGAAGGTGACCTGTGGTTCATTATAATACTATAATGCATACACCTGGGTGGAGATTCAATGCTAAATGAAACCAAGATGCGTGAAGTTGTATGTAAAAACAACATATATAACAGAGGATGTGTGAGGAAGCCCACCAATGACAGCCCAACGCATTACTGTTGCATTTCCAAACATTCCCCCACCCCTGCCCCCACCTCCCACCTCCCACCACCCCCACCTCCCACTACCACCCTGCCTCCGGCACACATCGTCCCTTTTAGTAAACTACCCCTGCTTCTGACACTACCCTCCTGTCTCTATTTTCTCATTCCAGGACACAAGAACCTGAAAGTCCCCCAGACATGCCCACTGAATCCCCACATCAGCAATATCTCCCCCCACTGCCCTCCCCGTGGCATAAATAGTACAAGCCACTATCACCTCATATCACTTACTGGTCTCATTGCTTCCATATTTATCTCTTTCTAACACATTTCCCATGCAGCAGTCAAAAGGGATCTTGCTAAAATGAGGCTCGTCATTTTCTCTCAGGCGGCCATTTCCAGCCAGGGGTTCCTCTCTTCCTTAAAAGCCCTCACGGGTGTCTTGGTGCTTTCAGAATTAAAGGTCACTTTCCTGCCCTTCTCCTCTGACCCAGTGTCAATTTCCTGGGACTCAGCCACACCCCAGCTATGTCAGCGCATGTCTGCTCTGTGGCATTGCTCTCTCCGACCCCTTCACCTGCTGCCTTCTTCACTGTTATTTCCCCCCTCCCCCACCCAGCTTTCTCAGGCTCCGTGAGACCTAAACACTGAGGTGACTTCTTTTTTTTTCCCCCTCTCTCTCCTTTTTATTTCCTCCCATATTGCTCCATTTATTTTCTCCAGAGCTCATTTTACAATCTAAGATATCTGCATTTTCTTATGTTGAACTCTTTTTAGAATGTGGACTCCACGAGGGTCCTGTTTTATGGCTTCATCCGTAGCACCTACCACAGTGCCTGGCACAGGGGTGCTGAGGAAACATTTGTTTGCTATAACAAAAGCAGGTAAGTAAGCAGTCTGTTCCCCAACAGCAGGAAGGAAGAGCCACTTCCTTCTGAGGACCTCTTTAGACAGCAAAGAATTCCCTTAAGAGGTCTCTGCCTTTAGAGCCAGGAGCCGGTTGCAGTCTTTTTAAGGTCCTGGACGTCTATCTGATCCATGCCGTGACTAGACCTGGCATCTTGAATCACAGGCTATCCCTGAAGGAGGCAAGCCTGCCAAATGATCATAACAAGTAAGTCACCTGCACTCTGTTAGTGACTGACATAATTAGACCAGGCTGGTTTCTGAAGCTCGTGGGGGTCTTCCATGGGTTTCCCATGAGCCTCATTTTCTTTCAGGCAGTCATTTGCAACTGGGCCTGACCATCGCTTTCAGATAATCATCTCTGCAATCATCCCGTAATGCCAAACATTCAAAGTCACCCACACGATGCTTTCCAAACTCTCTGGACTCATGACGGCAGCACACTTAGGCTTTTTAATCCCGTACTCCCATCTGTGAGCCACAGGCATCTATGTGGTGATTCAAAAGAGGATTGTAATGAAAATCATAAATGAAAAGCGTCATAATAAAGTAACTCTGAAAGTGCCCTGAGACTCCTGCCATCTTCTTTACGTTAGATCGCTCTCCTAGTCACTCACCTCAAGGTCTCCAGATAGTCTCATTACACGGAAGTTGCGGTACAAGTTCCCTGGGCCTCAGAAGACATTACCTTCCTTCCTTTTTATTCATATTACATCCTCATACAAGAAGTTGTACTCTCAGCCTTCCGAGGAGGGCTCTGCTATCACTGGCCTTCATGTTTGTATTTTATTTCTCACCATAAACCAGCTTGTCATGTTTCCTCTCTGTCTTATTAAAAGGGTGTTTAGGTCCCTTACAGCCTGACACCTTACTTGATATAAAGATGGAAGCTTCTTTCTTTTCTTTTGAAACTCAAGACAAACTTGTCACTTATGACATGAAAAACAAAACAAAACAAAAACAGCCCCCAAACCCCACAACAAAGAAACTATCTGCTAGGCAGAGTTCCTGTTGAATTTGAGAGACCCCTTCTAAGCATTTTTTTTTTCTCAGTGACAGCTTTTTGGTCCCTTTCACTGGCTGCAGTGTCTCACATTTGAGGTCACAGCTCAATCCAATGGTGTGGTGGTAGCAAGTCTGCAGTAGAGAGCCACAGAGACCTGGGGAGTGGAGTCAGTGCTCTGAGTCCTCTGCCCCAGCTTAGGCCACCTCCCACGCTTCACCTATTGCCAAATCAGGGTGGTGTGACGTTCTCATACCACTCACCCACATATAAAGGGAGATTTCCAAACTTTTGGGAACAACGTGGCTTCTGAATGTGGGATCTGCTTAGCGGTCCCCAGGCCCATGGGATGTTCAGAGTTTTAAATTTAACTTCTCTGATATCTAAAGAATGGATTCATGGCTCAGGGAAAGAGAATAAATGTTAATGAGCAACATTTTTATCCACGCTTTACCCGAGTTGCTCAATTCAGAATGGAAACCCTTAGGATCTGCGCCGGATAGAGCAACCTGGAGAACAATGTAATGCGACAGTGTTTATCATCTCTGGTTCCTTCAAAGAAAGGCAAATATTTACTCTGTCTGATACTTTGTCTCCAGTCAAATGAGTTTCTTTTTTTTTTTTTTTTTTAAAGACGTTGTCTTTTTGAGCTCTTTGTTTTTCCCGGAGCACTTTGTTAAGTTTCCCGCTCTGCAGTGTTCTTCTTGTTGCTCCATCTGTTCCTGCTTCCAGAGATTTTTTTTTTTAATCTCCTCAGGAAATTCAATGGAATAAGGTAAAGATCAACTGCCGGAGGATTTTTGTTTCTCTTCTTTCTGGGAAAGAGCCAGTGTGTGTTTAAAAATAGACGGGAGAAATCTCTGCAGCTTGAGATTCATTCAATCCTCAAACTATTTGCTATAAAATACAAAGCAGGGTTGGTTCACCTGAACTAAAATGACCTTTGGAGCAGAGAGTTCACCTCTGCAGTCTTCTGCAGAGGCCAGCTCCACCTAATATATTTAGCTGGACAAAAGGAAAGCAGGCAATGTCGAGTACTCCGACAGTCCCATGCCAAACCAAACACTTGCCAATTGATGATTAATATATAGTATTGTATAATATATTAATTATACATAGTTTATATATAATAAATACAATATATCGATTATTAATTAATATATTATCAATAGTAGTTATTATGACTTCAGCATCAGCTATCCAGGGAAATAAAAATAGCTAGGCAATAAAAAAAGGATGACTTATTTTTAATGCTTCCTTAAAAACAAGAAGAAAACATTATAGAGCTATGACTGACATACAGTAAAATTTTTAAAGGCTAAGAGTATGATTGAGGATTTGGAGCAGCTGATAACCCAACAGAGTCTTTAGGGTCATCCCCAGAGCACCTCTGTGATGGTTTGTATATGCTTGGCCCAGAGAGTGGCACTATTTGGAGGTGTGGCCTTGTTGGAGTAGGTGGGGCCTTGTTGGAGTAGGTGTGTCATTATGGGTGTGAGCTTTAATACCCTGGTCCTAACTGCCTGGATGTCAGTCTTCCACTAGAAGCCTTCAGATGAAGATGTAGAATTCTCAGATCTACCTGCATCATGCCTGCCTGGACACTGCATGCTTCCACCTTGATGATGATGGACTGAACCTCTGAACCTGTAAGCCAGCCCACTTAAATGTTGTCTTTTATAAGAGTTACCTTGGCCATGGTGTCTGTTCACAGCAGTAAAACCCTAAGACAGCCTCTGTACGAAACTCAACAAACCACTGGGATGAGTATGATGCTTGAATCTCTAATGACAAGTTAAAGATGATGGTTCTCCTACTATTGTATTGTGATGTACCTTCAGAGGACAAAGCTCTTGAAACAAGGTAATCTGGATGCTTCCTTGGAGAAGCCACTCATTTGTGCTTCCACAACTGACTATCGTGAGCCCTGAACTGTGCTCGCTTTTCCTTCTTCCTGGCAGATCCACTGTGCACTAAAGGTGGGTGTGCTCGGAGAAGAGCCGTGGATGAGGGACCCTTGGGCAAGCCCTGGTCCTGTCGCCCTCACCTTCTCCAACAGCTCTTTTTTCCTTTGTTACTTTTGATATAGTTATTAATTCAGAGAAGAATAGCCAGAATACAAGGAACTCTGGATTTCTTCTCAGATTCATCAAGTTTTCATTTCACCCTCAGTTATATACATTTTACTCTCAGGGCTTGTTTTCATTTCAGAACCGACGCAAAGCAAAGCAAAGCAACAGCTAGGGGCTGGAGAAATAGCTCAATGGAAATGGCTGTGGGAGCCTTAGGGGCAACACTTGGCTCCTCAGGACACACATAAATGTCGGGTGGATGTGACAGCCTGCTTGTAATCCCAGGCCTCACTTAGAGGCCAGGTGGATGTGACAGGGTGCTTGTAACCCCAGCCCTCACTTAGAGTTGAAGACAGGGCATTCTGGGACAAGCAGGCCAAATTGTGAGCTGTGGGTTTAAGGGAAAGACCCTGCCTCAGTATTTAAGGCGGAGAATAATGGAAGAAGACATCCAGTGTCATACATGCACATGCATGTGGACATGTATCTGAATACATATTCGCTCACACACATAAGAATATGTATACATGAATCCAACTACACGCATTCAAATTAATTAGTTGATTAATTTCTTTTGTTTTTGTTCTTATCTTGTTTTGTTGTTTTTGAGACAGGGTTTCTCTATGTAGCCCTGGCTAACTTGGACCTCATTCTATAGACCAGGCTGGTCTTAAACTCAGAGATCTGTCTGTCTCTGTCTCCCAAGTACTGGTTTAATGGTAAGTACCAGCATGTCTGGCTAATTAATTGATTAATTTCTAATTAATCAAATTATAAAGAAAGAAAACTATGATTTGGTATTCATTCATTTGTTCATTCATTCAGTGCTTGGGATTGAATGCAGAACGTCTCATACGCAGGCTAAGTAAGCATCCTAGTACTGAGCTAGCCTAGCTTCTTTCTACATTTTCGATTTCTACTTATCTCCATCTTATCAGTAGAAAAGTAACAGTGCACTTGTTGTGTTTTCCTATGACTGTCCAGCCTACATAGGACACCAAGACACAGAACAGTCTGGTCAGAACTCTGAGGCCCAGCACCATCTTTGACCAACGGGATGAAGCCAGTTGTCATTCAGCTTTGTAATCCACTTTGCAGCCTATCCTGCTTCTTCCCTGGACCCTCAGCTCATCAGCCACCTTGCCAGTTCTAACCTTAATGACTTCTTTAAAGATCCCATCTTCAATAGTCTTGTTAGGAATTACCTTTAGCACATACATTTTAGAAAGACAGAATTAATTCAAGCCATAATAGGAGAGAGAGAGAGAGAGAGAGAGAGAGAGAGAGAGAGAGAGAGAGAGAGAGAGATTGAAGAATTAAAGTAATAGCTTGAGAACACAAAAAAGATTGAATCTTAGGTTGCATTAAAAGTTAAGTGAAGATGTGCTGGAGAGCTGGCTCAGTGGTTAAGAGCACTTGTTGCTCTTGCAGAGGACCAGTATCTGTTCCCAGCAGCCACTTGGCGCTCACCACTACCTGTAAGCAGGGACCCTTTGAGCATATGGTGCACATACATTCATGCAGACAAAATACTCATGCTAGTTAAATAAAGCTAAAAAATAAAAAGATGAAAGCCAAGTGGGCAGTCTGATGTCCTTCTCTGCTCTCTACATGCACACACACAGACACACACACATACAGACACACACATACATACATATACACACACAGATACATATACATACATATACACACATGCGCACATAGACACACACAGATACACATACATACATATACACACATGCACACATAGATACATATTAACATACATATATACATACATATACACACAGACATACAGACACATACATATACACATACACACATGCATACATACACACAGATACACATACACACATATACATACATACATATACACACATAGACACATACATACATACTTAGACACATGTACATACACACACATACATACACACACACACACACACACACACACACCACAAGAAAGAAAGGGAAAGAAAGGAAGGAGGTAGAGAGAGAAGGAGGGAAATGCTTTCTGGCAAAAGGTAACTTGTAAAATGTTCGGATTATTTCCTATTTACACACATGCCCGTCTTTGGAAGCACCAACTTCAGGCTACTTTCCTATAAACTCATTTGTATTTGCCCCAAGAATATTCCGTTTGCTCCCCAAGTGGAAGGCAGACTCTGGCGGATGGAGTGGCTGCCACCTCTCCAAAAGTAGGGCATTGGTCTGTGGTAGAGGGAAACAGAGCTTTGTGTCATACAACCATGAGCTCACAGTGGTTGTCGGGCTTGGGCAGAGACCCGCTCCCATTTGGAAGGAGGAACTAAACATTTATTAACAGGAGAAACGAAGCCAAGGTAGAGCGCACTGTGGGAAGATACAGATAGAGTGATGGAGGTTAAGGTTTTTGCTCGTATTTTATTTTGGTGATGGTGGTAGGTCAAGGTTTTGTTTTGTCTCCTCTTCCTCCTCCTCTTCTTCCACCTTCTCCTCTTCTTCCCTCTTCATTGTTTGTGGAGACAGGGTCTTATGATGTAACTAACTCAGGTTATAAACTCCTGGTCCTTCTGCCTCAGTCTCTCCTCTGCTGGGATCGCAGATTTGTGCCACCAGGTCCTGCTTGTTTATGCTTTTTACTTCTTTTACCTTTTTGTGTGGATACCTGTGTGCCCTGTTTGAGTGTGTGTACATGGTGTGTGTGTGTGTGTGTGTGTGTGTATGTGTTGCACATCATGGTTTGGTGCATGTGAGACATCTCCCCAGCCCCTTGCACATTTTTATTTTGTACTTTTTTGGTAAAATATGTGGCATTTTTATAAAGCTAGGGGAAACCACACCATTTCAAAAGGGGGTGGGGGAGGACTCTTCAAAACCCTCACCTTCCATGCCCAGGGATGTTCCTACACAGCGGAGAGATGTAGATCAGCTACCGGGATGAGAACATCCCCAGTGGTTCCTGAGGGGGCGCAGCTAAGGAACCCTCAAGAACCCCCACACAAGCCCCAGGAATGTTGGGAATAACTTAATGGCCCAGCATTATGGGATTTTAAAGAATAAATTATGGTAGCTCTGAGTAACTGGAATATTTGCAGGCATCGAAAATCTTTGGTTGGAAGAATATTTAGTAACATGGGGAAACACTCAAATCGTAGCATTAATTTTTAAAAGTCACATGTGGTGTTATGCTGCTTGGAAAGAAAATTATCCGTGCAATTTAACTTCTTAAAGGAAATGGACCCAACTGTTCATAAACATTATCACCAGGTGATAAAAATACAAATAACCTTGACTCCCTTACTCCTTTCTCCATTTAAGAAAATTCCAACCGTGACTTAGTTTTATAATTAGAACACAAAACGTTATTGTTATAAGGGTTTTTAAAGAACATGGCTTATGGCAGTTCTTTCCCTGCAGAAGTGCTGAGCACCTAGCCTGGGTAGAGAGAGATGTTGGCTCTGACTAGTTGGCAAGCCATTTTCCTCTGTGCCTCTATTTCCTAACCCTAAAACGGAGACAACAGGGAGGCACTCAGCGGGAGGGGAGTGGCTTAGTGTGTAGCATGGGTTCTGGGCCCAGCACTGAAAACAAAGTGGAGATGTCACTACTTACCTCACAGGACCTCTGTAAAAGCAGGCAAGTTAGGGAGCTGGAGAGGTGGCTCGGTGGCTTCCAGAGGACCTGAGCTCAGTTCCCAGTACCCACGCCCATGGCTTATAACTACCTGTGACTCCAGCTTCAGGGGACCAGCTGTTTCTTTTCTTCTCAGGCACCCACCTGTGTGGCATATACTCACACAGATACACACATATACACATGATTAAAAAGAAAACAAACCTTTAAAAGAAAGTGTAAGAACGTTCATTCAAAACATAGTTCTTGGAATAGTACTTACTATATAAAAACATTCCTGATTAATATTAATGATTATTATTGTAGGTTCCGAACCCTGGCTTCCTACCTGAGTATAAGCTCAGCTATGTCAGAAACAGGGTGTTTTCTGAATGTAACCACAGCCCGGCAAAACGCAGGGGAGCCTGCATACGGCATTTACTGCAAAAAGCTCTTACAGCTTCTCCAGTTATCAGGTGTGCTAGTTGAATCAGGCAATGGAGGCAAAGAGCCCCCTTGGGTTGGTCTTAACACTGGGGTGTGGGGTGACCAATGAGTACCCCTGGTCACTCAATAAATAGAAGGGTAAAAATACCTTCTCTGGTATTTTTTCCTTAGTGGGCCCCAAACTTGGAGTGGTAGCCCACATTTCATGGCTGGGTTCAAGCCCACAATTTAAACTGGAGCAAAGAGTCTATAGAAAAAACCAGCTAGTAAAGGGAGACCTGAGATTTGAACTTCTGATGATTGGCCTCTACAACTTCCTATCTGCGCTGTTTTGTGTCTTTGTAATGAAAAGCAATCAGACAAATAACCTGATGGGGGCAATGCAAGGGAGGAAGAAGTCCTTCTGGCTCACAGGTTTGGAGGAGTGTTGGTTTATCACCAGAAGAAGGCAATGGAGGCAGGCACACAGAAGGAGCTCTCTGGAGGCAAAAGCATGCAGCAGAGAGACTCCTTGCAAGGCATCAGAGCAGGAGGTTGACCACAGACCAGAAGCAGCTATAACCTTCAGAGGCCTGTCCCTTGTGACCTACTTTAGCCAGTCCTCCCCCGTCCCCCAAAGACCCCATCGCCTTTGAAATAGTGCCTGCTACAAACCAGGGGACTGAGCATTCAAAACTTGAGCCCAGGGTCACAATTCAGACCCAGAGTTTAACAGCAGCATTTAACCAACATCATCTCCTAAGTCCTTCCCACGGAACGGAGAAAGTACACAAGGATGGCTTTTCATCACCTTCAGTCCTGGGACAGAGAGAGACTCTATGTGTAACCGTGTCTCCCTCCTGAATCCCATCTGTGCAAAACAAGCCAAGTTTCAACGTAAAGACTAGCTGCTAGCCCGACAGACTTCGGAGCAGAATGGAAACCGCACAAGGAAGCATAATCAGGCCTCACGGGCTGTGACTAAACATCTTGAGTCCCGTGTGCCTTACCACAGGGAAATCAGGCTTCTTGGTTAAAACGAAAGCCGTGGGGGTTTTTTCAGTTCCCGCAGCCCCTAGACTCTGCACCGTTGGTCCCGACTGGCCATATCCCTACTTGGCTGGTTGCAACCTCTTTTACATGTTTCTTCTCAACTAGAATGCCACCACCTCTGTGAAGCTTGCTGCTGCATTCCTGGGGCAGCTCTCCACCCCCACCCAACCTCATTCCCACCCCACTGTCATCCTCCGTGATAGGTCTGCCACCCCTGGCGCCGATCCTTCATGCCTTTGATTCCCTGTGTGTATGGCTGTTCTTTGGACTGTTTCACCTGATCGATAGCCTGAAGATCAAACATTGCACCTTTATTCTTAATAATGGACAAATACCTTGAGATGACATCAGCACGGATGTCTACAGTGAACAACGGTGGTATACAATGGGTGCTCAACAGTTGTTTCCCACTGTCTTGGTTCTCTCAGTCAGTAAACACAGCCCAAAGCCCCTGGTTCCTAAGCAGCTTTTCCTAGGGTAAGCAAATGAGTGCACGCACACTCCACCTCTGCCTCTGCCTCAGGGCGGGGGGTGGGGAGGGGGTGGGATGGGGTGGGGGGGGGAAGGGGTAGGTATTTTGTCCTCTAGTGGCTTCTGTCTCCTGGGACACTTCCTTATTTTTATTTATATCCTCTAAAATACCTGTGACAACTGGTCATGTGTTTGGGTAGAGTAAATATCCTGGTTTATCAAATGAGATTGATAGATTGAAATTTCACCTCTGGGGCAGCCGCAGGAAGCAGGTGTTCCGCCATCTGTTTCCTCTTGAGGAGACTGAGGTTGCCAAGAGGTTGTCTACTGAGCTATGCAGCGGTCTCCAGGAGGACTTCATGCTAACCGCTTGCCAAGTGCAAATCTTCCTTCTTTGCTTGCTTTTTCTTCTTCTTCTTTCTTCTTCTTCTTCTTCTCCTTCTTCTTCTTCTTCTTCTTCTTCTTCTTCTTCTTCTTCTTCTTCTTCTTCTTCTTCTTCTTCTTCTTCTTCTTCTTCTTCTTCTTCTTCTTCTTCTTCTTCTTGGGGGGGGATGGTGTCAGCAATCAGTGACAATCAAGCCTAGAAGGATAAGCCCCACAGGTGGGCAGCCCAGCGAAGTCCAACCTCTTGCTTTTCTGCTCCTCAGCAAAGCCTGCAAGGTCTTGTTTATCCCCCGCCTATCCAGAGCCAGCCTAGCATTGAATGCAGAGTAGCTGCTCAGAAAGTATTTCTTTGATAAATGAGGTTGCTCATAAGGAGTCAAAGACAAAGAAATGTCTAAACTCCAAACCCTGTAACTTTATGCTGTCCATGGTTTCAAAGCCACACAGTCTAGTGGACAGTTGAAGAAGAATTCACATATCTAGGTAAAATTCTACAACTGAAAGAGTGCTTTGTTCCATAGGTATTTGCATTTTAATTATTTAATTATTTAGCATTAGTTGAGCCCTTAATGGAAACAGTTGCTTTAAAGGCTCTTCTATCTAATCTTCTTCTCCCGTTCCTTCTCCTCCTCCTTCTTCTCCTCCTTCTCTTTGGTTGTAGTTGTTTTTTCAAGACAGAGTTTCTCTGTGTCTTGAAAGTACTGTCCTGGAGCTCACCCTATAGATCAGGCTGGTCTCAAAATCTGCTCGCCTCCTGAGTGATGGGTCTAAAGGTGTGCACCACCACTGCCTGACTCTGCTCCACCCCTTGAGATAGATATAGCATCATGTAGCCCAGCCTGGCCTTAAACTCCTAATCCTTCAACCTCCAATCCTGAGGGGTTGTGACTACAGGTACCTCGCCTGGCATGTCTAATCTTTCATAAAACAAGATTATTGCTGTGTGTTCATTGTAAAAAGTAATAGGTTTCATTATGACATTTTATGCATACTTGGGATGTTTTTATTACATTTATTCACATTCACTCATTACCCTGATTGCCTCTCTTTCCGGCCCCTGCTGGTACTTTTCTAGTCCCGCTTCTGCTTTCATGTCTTGATTTTTTTTTTTTTTAATCCAGATGAGAGAGAGAACATGTAGGTTCTGTTATCCCCCATCTGGCTTGTTTCATTTAACAGGATGACTTCCAGCTCCATTCCCTGCACATGATCTAGCTTTGTACTTCTTCATGGATTAGTATTTTATCATGTATAGATATCTATCTCACCTTCTCTATCCATTTACTTGTCAATGGACACCTAGGCTGATTTTCTGATTTGGCTATTGTGAACAAAGTCATCTTAAAAACAGTGAGCAGAGCCGGGCAGTGGTTCCAGCCTGATCTACAAAGTGAGTTCCAGGACAGCCAGGGCTATACAGAGAAACCCTGTCTCGAAAAACCAAAAAAAAAAAAAAAAAAAAAAAGTGAGCAGACAGGTCTGTTGTTTGATGTGTCATGGAACACACACACTCACGTGAGTTTCAAAGATAGTTTCTCTGGCACCAAGAATAGTGGTTGGCATATAGCAACGCTAAATAAATATTTGTTGAACAATGATCCAGAATTGTCTGACTCCAAACAGTTTCCATAATGTCACCCACTACTCTGTAAAATGGCCTTTTAAAGTATCAGAGAAAGCAGCACACCTGTGGGGTTGTCACTCAGGAAAGAGAATTTGCCCATAGCTAAGAACATCGGCTAAACCAAGACTCAACACTAAAGGTTCCAGGGCCCTCAAGATATTTTCTGTAGACTCTGAGGTTCTGCCCACTTCCTTTCCCCAAGAAAGCCAGACCACTAAAGAGAAACAACGAAGAAAGAGTTAAGTTCAAGACTTCTCACTAGAGCTCAAAGCAGGTCACTGGGAACTGGGCGAGTTCCATCCCTTGGAGGGTTAGATGACAGGGTTACTTTCTTATTCTCCGAACCAGAGTTTGATGCTCAGGATGGGCTCTGCTTGAGGTGAGGTGAGCCAGGCAGCTGTAATGTGATTGGAGGAACTCTTTCTTTATGAATTGTATCTCTTTAGATCCTAGCATCTAAAATGATCATGGGCCTTGAATTGTGTGTACCTGTGTATACTCCTCTCTCTCTCTCTCTCTCTGTCTCTCTCTCTCTGTCTCTCTCTCTCTCTGTCTCTCTCTCTGTCTCTCTCTCTCTGTCTCTCTCTCTCTGTAATAAAGCTAAGAACTGAACCCCAAGACCTTGCACATACTGAGCACAGAGTCTATACCACTGAGTCATATTCCCAGGGTGGCCTTGAACTTGTGAATGAAATCATCTGTGAGTAAACTGGATAGCAATGTGGTTTTTGCCAAATAGATACATAGAAAGAAAGAGAGATAGGGTCTTGTTCCCCATCCCAGGATGTCTTTAAACTCACTGTATGGCCCATGCTGACCTTGGCTTAGTGGTCCTCTGGTCTTGGCCCTCAGAGGGAAGGCATATACCACCACTCCTAGTTTCATTGTATTTTTAATATCAAAGATAGTACCTGTGCATATCTACTATTAATAAAAACAAGTAGCTATGGCAACTAATATATATTTGTTAATCCAATCAGGTAGTTTCTATGCCAGGTATACTATAAAATAAGTAAATGTATCCATATATAAACATAAAAGAGTACAGTATCTTATACAGCATTAAAGAGACCATGTGGAAATAACCAAGGGATATGGGGCATATCCTAAGCCCAGAGACAATCAAACAGACTTAAGGTTTAAGATAATGAATGAGGACAATCTTAACGGTTCCACAGGCCAAGGCTGTAGACTTAGCAATGTCATTCCTCCCCAGCCTCCAAACTCCCCACCTTCCTTTTTTTTTCCACTAAGAAAAACAAAACAAAACAAACAAAAATAAGCTCGGTAGTGGTGGCACACGCCTTTAATCCCAGCACTTGGGAGGCAGAGGCAGGTGGATTTTCTGAGTTCAAGGCCAGCCTGGTCTACAGAGTGAGTTCCAGGACAGCCAGGACTATACAGAGAAACCCTGTCTTGAAAAACCAAAAAAGAAAAAAGGAAAGGAAAGAAAAGTAAAGTAAAGAAAAACAAAACAAACAAACAAACAACAACAACAACTCCCATCTCTGAGTTTGAGGATAACCTGATCTACAGAGCGAATTCCAGAATATAAATGACTACACAGAGAAACCCTGTCTCAAAAAACCAAACCAAAAACACAACAACAATCTGAGTGTTTTGCCCACTGATCTTTGCAAACATCCTTTTCTGAGAGACCGGAAAGCAGATCCTGTTGGGAGACATTTCAGTGTAAGAATCCCCAATCCTGAACTTCCAGAAACCGCAAAGAAATAAACCACTCCTTGTCCAGAAAGAAGCCACTGCGCTCAATGGATCGCCATATACTGACCAAGCCCCAACAAAGAGAGTATATGGGACCTCTGGAGCCACGTGGACAGGCTTTTCCTGGATGATACATCCATCTGTCGTTGCCTGGATTCCTGTACTGTATCCATGTTTTCCTTGGCCATGGTGTATTTTCTCAGATCCATAATGACTCCACTTTCCAAGGAAGAGCAATCGAGCTTGGATGCCAGGGATGGCGCCTGTGGTGAACAGGGTCTGTGCTCATTTCCTTGCCACCCCCACCCCCCGCCTTTTCAGTGAGCTCCTGCTTTTCTCTAAATTTTCCATCTTGTACATCTCGTATTGTTTTCTAAATATAGATGTTCTCAACCTCCGTGAAAAGATCATCTATTAAGAGCAGAGCGATAGCGAGCAATGTGCCCAACAGGCACAGCACAAAACAAACAGAGAGTGCACTCAGCCCTTCTTGAATAAAGGAAGCCAAATAAGACTCCTGGAAACATGGGTTGGTACTAGGTCCTTTTCCTGGTGTACAGCAGCGCAGCTTTGGAGATGTCTAACTCAGCTCAGGTATTTACATACCCATCCAGAAGAGGCAAAGAGGGACAAGGAGAGGGGGCCCGACCTTGTGCTGCCTGTCCTTCTGCACCTGCCACGACTCATGAGCGGACTATCACATCCCAGCTGGCCGTTTGTGCTGAATTCTGAGACCCCAAGACACTCATCACCCTTGGAATTAAAGAATTACAAATGGGATTTTTGCACCTGCAAATTGGGACGAAATAAAGAAGAAGAAGGAAAAAAAAAAGATAATGCAAGACTTTGGAAGGGATCCCTTGAAACGTTTCCATCATCCTCACTGGGCTATGTTGTCTGTCCCTGATGAAAGTCAGCCACGCATATGAGGATGGGCTCTGGAGAACCATTTAGCTTTTGCACTGAAATTAATTTTGGTTCGACAGATTAACCATAAAGATGCTTACAGGCTGCAGGTGTGCCAAAGTCAGCATTAGGAGAAATTCTAGAAAAAAAAAATTTACAGGGGATGGTTAATGTCTCCTACAAAATTAATTTAAATTGAAATAGGATAAGAACATATGGAAAGAATCAATCATTCCCCCATTTTGAGGGAACATTATTTTAGCATGCATAGATTTCTGATGTAATTTTCTTCCTTTCCCTTAAGGGCTGGGATGCACTCGAACACTAAGTCTTCTGCAAAAAGGAGGAACGGTTCCTCCCATCAGGAAAGAGGAAAAATGTGCTTCATAAATCCTTTGCCTTTTAATGCCTGAGATGTACATCTGGGGCTCCACACACTGATAAAAGCCCTCCCAGAAAATGCAGTTCTGCACATGAGGTAATTACACTTTCCTAGAGTCTGGTCACTGGCTCTGGCTTCCATTTAGAATTGGATCTGGGGCCACTTATTATGCATGTCCACATGAACTGGATGGTTTCTAGAATTTAAATGTACAATGAGAGGAAAATACAACGGCAGCAGCACCAGGGTGGGATTATAAATGTATTTTCCCAAGAGTTTGGAAGGAAATGGGCCACAGCTACCAAAGCCCCACAGTCACGTGGTTCACACTCATGTAACCCCCTCCCCCCCCCCCCCCGTGCCGTTCTGTGTGCAAGGCCTTTCCCACCCATCAGTTCCAGCTCCTCACCCCCACCACTGGGAACGGATCAGGGAGGTGCACTCACCTTAGCCAGAAGTGACGCTAATGTGGCTCCCTCCCTATGAAATTCTCCTGATAATATTTATAGTCTACTCACCTAAATTCATTTATTCCTTGCCCAAGAAAAAACGTAAAGGTGTTTTATTTTATGTGTTATGAGTGCTTTCCTGCATGTGTACATGTACACTGTGCCCACAGTGCCCACAGCGCTCAGAAAAGGCAGTCACATGCCCTGGAACTGGAGTTACAGATGGTTGTGAATCACTGTGTGGGTGAACTCAGGTCTTTCGTGAGAGCGGCCAGTGCTCTTAATCATTGAGCCATCTCTCCAGCCCTCTCAGAAAATATTTCAGATAACAATATTGATAGAAATCCTCTTCCAGAGCTGGAGAGATGGTTTGGCATGCAAGGTGCCTGCTATGCAAGCCCAATGATCCAAGTTCCATCCCTGGAATCCACCTAGAGGAGAGAACCAACTCCAGGAAGCTACCCTTGGTCTGCCATACATACAGGGTGACATGCGCATGCCCCCAGTCCCATCATACACACACAGTTATAATAACATGAAAGGCTCCTCCTCCATATTTTCCAGAGATTGACTGAGCATCTTATCATTATTCATTTGTTATTTGACAAGTGTAGATTAAGATTTTGTTTGATGTTTTAGGCATGGACAGAAATAATGACTCTGTGGTATGAGGAGAAATGAGTACATGAACCCCTACATGTAATATAGCCATGTTGTTTATGCAAAGCAGTCTAGTCTTTACTCTTAAAAAGTATTGGTTTTGTCGGGAGGGTATAGGGGACTTTCGGGATAGCATTTGAATGTAAATGAAGAAAATACCTAATAAAAAATTGGAAAAAATATTATTGGTTTTTGCCATTTTTATATATTGATTTTTTTTTTTTTGAGATGGAATCTATTATCCCAGACTGGCTTCAAACTCTGTATGAAGCCTTGAACTCCTGGTCCTTTTGCTATGTCTCCCAAGCACTGGAATTACAGGTGTGGACTACCATGCCATGCTGGGCATTGAACCCAGGATCTGGTGCATATCAGGCAAGAACCCTACCAACCTTGGATTTATTGTCATGGGCATTCACACCCATTGTGTGCCAGACATTAGTCTAAGAATGGCAAATACAAATTTGGAAACAAAAATCCAAAGAAGAATTTCAAAACAACATTCCACAACTCTAGGGACGACAGGAAAGAATCCAGAATGCATCTATTTGTAGTTGTGGGGCCGGTGGAGATGGAGCAAAGGACGGAGAGAACTGAAAAAAAAATAAAAATAGTACTTCTATGTGCCTGGGAAGATATGCTAAGTTTTGTGGGGAGTAGAGGAACTGGGGTTGGGGTGTGAGCCAGCGATGATCTGTTTTAGGCTAAGGTTACAACTGCATCCTGTATGCTCAGTGTTTATCACCTGGCGGGGAGGGACCTGGGGGCTCAGTTCATTCCAGATTCCAGTCAACAGGGTTCAAACATCAACTGTTCAAAAATCTGCAAAACAGATCATGTGGAATTGGCTATGTAAATAAGAAAAGGGGTGTGAGTGAGTCAGAGGGTGAGTCTTGGACAGTACAGGAACGCTGGAGGATAGCAGAGGAGAAGACAGGGTCAGATGTGCCAGGCCAGATGGGCAACATTTTGATTTTGCTGGCTAGAATCTCAAGGATGTCCTCAGCCAATGTCTATGGTCATTAGTCTATCTTCTCTATTGCCAAGCTCATTCCTACGAGGCTGTGGCTGTCTTCAAGCCTCTGCCCAACCCAGAGTGGGACTTCTGTAAGTATGGCTCAAATAGTATTTTCTTAAGTGAATTGAGGTGAGGAAGAAGTAGAGAAATAAGACAAACAGCTGTGTGCTCCAAGCCTGTGGGGCTTTACCTACACCCTCTGAGTTTTCACTTATCTCAAAAAAACATTCCTATATTTCTATTTTGGTTTCTCCTTTGACCCATTGTTCAACTGGCGAGTGTGCTGCTTAATTTCCCTAATATTTGTGTCTCCCAGATTTTCCACAGAGAAAGGACAATGCTAAAGTGCCTCCGTTTGGGAGACCCAAGATGAACCCTGCTTGGAGCGGACATCGGGACACGATCGGGTAGGCAGGTTTCCCAGTGAGTGCTCATCCTTGAGCCCTGCAGCATACCCAGCAGAGGGCACAGACGGTCCCTGCCATTTGTGAGAAGCCTACACGAGGTCTCAGACACAGGAAGTGTGACATACAGCAGAAGCAGGATCATCCTAGATAAAAAGTTACATCCATATCACTATCCTGACAGTTTGTGGGGAGAGGCTGGTAGCTCTTTCGGAAAGGTCTCAGTGTGCTCACGTATAAGATGGGGCTGGGGCTGATCGTCACACCTGCTTCACAAAGTGGTTGTAAGAACGGCAATACTTCATAGCAGACACGGCACCACAGAAAGGCTCTTTTCTTCTGAGCTGGGGTCTGTGATCATGACTTTCCTCATGTTTCGACAAAAGCGACACTTGACTAAAGCGACATAGGCAAGGAAGGGTTTGATGTAACTCCTGTGAGGAGTCAGCACACGCAGTGCGAGGGAGTGGCAGCCTAGGAGCTGGAACATAGGCAGCTCGAGGCAGCTGATCCCTTCGCATCTACAGAAGCAATGTGTCAAACATTTTGGCATGTAACACATATGAGTGTGCATATTGTATTTTAAATGATCACACACACACACACACAATCAACTGGCCAATTAATGGATAGGTTCATAATATGATGGCATTGTGAGAGATGGTAGAAGGCAGGAGGTGGGGCCTATTTAGAGGAAATAGGTCACTGGGTTACCCTCTGGAAGGCTGTGCTATGACTCCGCCCACTCCAGCTCTCTCTGTTTTCTGTCTACCATTCGATAAGCAGCATGCCGGCTATGCCTTTCCACCCTGATGATCTTTGTCACTGAAGGGCCTGAAACAATAGGGTCAAGTGGCTTTAACTGAGACCCCTGAAACCATACCCTAAAACAAATGCGTTCTCTGTGGGATTGTTTCTGTCTGGGCTGTAGTGCAGCTCAATGGGAAAGTGTTTGCCTAGCAAAGGCAAGTTCGAGTATATGCACTTAGCACATGCACTGTCTCCCCGGCTGCATCATGCCTGTGCAAATGTGATCCCTTCACTGTCAGCAGCCCCGCTGTGATGTTTGCTGTTAGGAATTCTACCCGAACTCGACTTCTGGCCATTTGTGTCTGCTGTTCCCACTGCCAGGAAGGCTTTTCCTTTAGTCCTTGGCCTAGGTGAAAGCAAAGCTCTTTTGGGCCCTTTTAGCTCTCAGCTCAGATGTCTCCGTCTCGGGGAAGGAGCGACATGCTCGTCCCTGAATGACCCTGGCACCTTCTCTCCTTAGCCTTGTTTTATCGCTTTTCTTGCACTGACAACAACATAAGCTGTTTTTTGCTAAATCGTCCTTTACTGGGTTTTGTCTCTCCAAAGCTAACAAGCACTTAAGGTTTATGAGTGTAGCAGGACCATGTGACTATTGGAAAAGCTTCATGCGAGTTCATGTACTCACACCAACTCTCCTGCCCCTTGGAGAGTTAAGGACACTAAGGTGTGGGCGCTGAGACTCGAGAACCAGTCAAAGCCACCAGGTCACTCCAGGGGAGAGTCAGCATTCAAACCCAGGAAGTAGTGGGGGTTGGCAGCAGATCTGATATTAAAGGTTCCTGATCTTAGGCCCCAGGATGTTAATAAAAATCCTGGCTGACATTTACTAAAATCTTCCCATACTAAACTAGCACTCAGGGGTTGAAACAGGACAATCACAAGTTCAAGACCAGCCTGGGCTACCTAGTGAGACTCTGTAAAGGTTCATTTTGATAGTCAACAGTATTTAGAATGGCCTAGGAAACAGACTTCTGGGTATGTTTATAAGGGTGGTTGGGAAGAGGATTAACCAAGAGAAAATTCTCCCTGAATATGGACAGCACCACCCTACACACTGGGGCAGTTGTAGCATTAGCCTGAAGCAGACTGGTAGAAGGTTTTGAGTTTTTTGTTTGTTTGTTTGGGTGAGTGGTGGGGGAGGATTCTCTATGAAGCCCTAGCTGTCCTGGAACTCACTCTGTAGACCAGGCTAGACTCAAATTTAGAGATCCACTTGCCTCTGCATCCCAAGTGCTGGGAATAAGGCGAGTGTCACCCCTGCTGGGCCACAGAAGCAGGGGAAGGAGAAGGCAGCAGGTAACTTCTTAGAAGCCAGAGAAGAAGCATGCACGTAATTCAGACAAGCATGCTGGGGCCTTCTGCATGTGGAGAAGTCTAGATCTCCAGAAGGCTGAGTTCTGTGGATAGCTGCTGACAACCTTGGTCTGCAGCCCTCAGATGCTAGACCCTGGAGCCTTATTTTCCTTGTCTCCTTCCTAAACCAGCCATAAATAATTTTCAATGCCGAGATTCCCACAAAAATTCCCTGTGGTTTCTCTTCGTCTGGCACTCCAACTTGCACGTTGCGATTCCCACTGGCAATAACGCCGGCATCTGCTCTCGTTACCCGCACTGTTTGCAAATGCTTTGAGACCAAGTCCTTGATCACTACTCCAAAGTTCAACCTCTGCTCTCCAGGAGCCAAAACACACACTACGTTATCCAGTTTAAATAGTTTCCGATCGTCGTCTGGGTGGCAAGCTTCATCAGCTCCCCGTATTGGCATTCTTCTTCTTCACTGATCTTAATCCTTTCTGTTCACTCACTGGAGGGGAGATTAACTTTGGTGTGGAACCACATTAACTTAGCCATTCTGAGCTTCATTCCCTTGCACCTATGGTATTGGAGACACAGCTTACACACTCTCAGAGGCAAGTCATTGGAGCCCATCTATTTGGCTTTCCACTCTCTGGCCTAAGATGTGTACAACAACTTACTGTGAATGAGCATTTTCTATAGGTTAGTTTCTGCCATCTCTCTAGCTTGAACTATGCATGGTTTTTGGTGGTTTGTGTGTTTATAATGTGTGTGTGGTTTGCTGTTGGTTTGGGGTTTCTAAGTGTATTTATTTACATATGCCTTTGGGTTCATCTCGGTTTGGTTTATAGCCTCTCCTGAGCCACTTAGTTCCTCAGTAGAGCTGGGTATGTCATGCCGAGCAGTGCTAGGCAGTGACATTTTTATAAGAAGTCCTTTAGGCACAGACACTGTTTTTCTGGCCTTGTGAGAAATACACACACATATGCTTATGCACGCGTGTCAGTACACACACATGCACAGCTAATAAAAAATTAAAACCACATATATAGGAAGATGCTCTCCCAGACCCACAGGAGCCGTATCTCCACTGTCAGGAAAGCTCTCCTCAGGTTTTCAAAGATACATATGCATGTATATGAACAGCAGGGGAAATCATATGTTGAGATGAAACTCATTAATATTCTCATGCTTCTAATGGAGCAACGTTCTGAAGGCTCGCCTGAATCAGTTGCTACCGTGGGCTGAGAAATCCATTTAATTTTCATGACAACTCCATGAGGCAGAACTACCGTGGTCCTGTTTACCGGAGAGAGCACAGTGACTCAAGCAGGATTTCCCAGGCAGATTCGAGAAGAGGCTACAACCAGGCCGTTCACAGAAGATAAAATGGCAATTGCACAGAAAGATGTTCAAGAGTTCTACTAAGCAATGAAATGTAAATTAAGCCCTTCAGTCCATTTCATCCTATACCTGTAGGGGATTTAGTGAGCAGGTCACTCTGAGACACAATGGCGACAAGGTCAGACAGTGTAAGCTTTCAGGGAAGCCTTTATTAAATCGTAGGAATACTAACTCTCCCAGGAAGCACGCTAGAAATTTCATCTTAGAACGTTCATCCAAAAGAAACGTCCAGATGAAACAGAGCTGGTGGAAATGAAGATAGTCTAAAGAGACACTTGCATCTGTCAATCTATCAGATGGCTAAAACAATACCCCACCCCATCCCCATACCCCACCCCATCCCAAAATGAGAACTTCCCAAGAAATCTCATGCTAGGAGAAGAGGACACAGGAGAGGATTATCTTGTCTCTTGGAAAGATATTTCTCAGAACTCTAACAACTTGTCAGACCACTTTAGAGGATGAGACAGATGCTCAGACAAACACGGGTCCATGGTGGGCAGAGCCCCATGTGACCTGCTTTGACTACATATCTTTGGCTTCCTACTTAAACTTTGATCTCACTTCAGCACCCAAAATATGGACTTCAGGGGCTCACTGGGCCTCCCTTACCCTCTTCCTAGTGTGACCACACAAAATAAATCTCCTTTTCCTACTTTTTACATTTAATTTGGCTCTTATAATTGGCCCATTGACTTGGCTGGGTATGACTCGGGGCATAGGTTGTGGTCCCCCAAGTTTGATAACAAAAGGAGTAAAAAAATCTCCTGCTGCATTCTTTATGTTACCAGATACCGAGAGCAATCTACACTTTCAAATACAGGCAATATGTTAATAAGCCTCGTAACATCAATGAGCCAGGCTGGCACACGGGAACCACCTGAGCACTGAGAGACTGTCGTTTATGAGCGATAATGGAAGCATTAAAGGCCTATGCAACAGCAAGGGAAGCAGTGTAAGCATAAAATTGGGCCTGTTTTATGATCATAACTATGCATAATTATATGTACATATGTTCAAGGAGCAGCATGGGTCATAAATGGAGACCCCTGAGTGTCACATGGCCTGTGTTGAGTCCATTTTATTGTCTTCCACATGCTGGAAAAACAAGAATGGGGACAAAAAAGGTGGTGGTGTGATGATGTTATTGTCTGTGGGTGATACATGATTCCCCTGAGAGGTCATAGAATCTTGGTATTTTTCAAAAAATATATATTTATGTGTATTTTGGCTGCACATATGTCTGTGCGCCATGTTGCATGCTGTGCCTTCAGAATCCAGAAGATGCGACTGGATCCCCAGGGACTGAAATTGCAGAAGGTTGTGAGGTTCCAAGTAGGTGCTGGGACCTAAACCCAGCTCTTCTAGAAGAGCAGCAGCCAATGTAGGCCCAGCCAACTCTTCAGTCCCCTCCCCGCCCCAATATTTGACTTTGAGAGTTGGAAGAGACTTTCCTAGGCTCGTGGTACAGCTTTCTGGTTGTCCAAGCAACACTGTGAGGCAGGAAAGGACTGGGTTGCTCAATGGCACATATCTAATCAACAGCCAGAACTTACAGTTCTAAACCCCTTCCCAGCGTCCTCATGCTTTTCTTGCGGGGAAGTTACGTTGTTTGGCAGGCCCCATCTTGAAATACTTTGTGTGAGTGAAAACTTATCCACCACCTGGAGGAAACTTTAAAACAAGAGTACTGTCTTACTCACAGTAAGTAGACAGGACACATTGTGTGTATTTTTGGCACTTCGAAAATTGTCAAAATATTTATAAGGAAGATGACAATAACAATGAGGAAGCCGCCAGTCATTTTCTAGTGACAAAGAGGAGAAACTCAATTAAGATTTGATACATTAATTAAATTTCATCTTTAAACACTTGTCTTAGTCAGGGTTTCTATTCCTGCACAAACATCATGACCAAGAAGCAAGTTGGGGAGGAAAGGGTTTATTCAGCTTACACTTTACACACTGCTGTTCATCACCAAAGAAAGTGGGGACTGGAACTCAAGCAGGTCAGGAAGCAGGAGCTGATGCAGAGGCCATGGAGGGAAGCTGCTTACTGGTTTGCCTCCCCTAGCTTGCTCAGCTTGCTTTCTTATAGAACCCAAGACTACCAGTCCAGAGATGGCACCACCCACAATGGGCTAGGTCCTCTCCTCTTGGTCACTGATTGAGAAAATACCTTACAGCTGGCTCTCATGGAGGCATTTCCTCAAGGGAGGCTCCTTTTTCTGTGCTGACTCCAGCTTGTGTCAAGTTGACACACAAAACCAGCCAGTACAACACTGAAGAAGTTTTCTCACACTAAGAAAATCCTCCCAACTTGGCAAAAAATTAGTCTCTGGAGTAGAAATCAAGAGTATGAGCTGATATAGAACTGTTTACACAGCCTTGAGGAGAGGTTCCCCGCCTTATTTGTGACCACACAAAAGAAGCCCTCTCGAGAAACCCCCTCTGGAGAAGTAGAGGTAGGTAGGAGAATTGAGAGTTCAAGGCCAGCTTAGACAGAATAGCAAAACTCAGTGTTAAAGTAACAAATACAACCATTAAAAAAAGAATGTCCCTAGGAAGAGGAACCCATGTGGCTCATGAGATGTTCTGCATGTGAGAGCATGCCTGGGTGATTAAAGAAACCAGCATCAGGAGATCTAATCATTCTCTTCCATGTGTTCTGAAATAGGGTTTTTCCTTGCACACAGAGCTTGCAGATTTGGCTGGAGTGGTTGGCCAGTGAGTCCCAGAATCCTCTTGTCTTTGCCTCCCCAGCACTGGAATAACTGGTGTGTGCCCCATCAGACCCATGTCCTCATGCTCTCGTGCCAAGCACTTTACAGACTTAGCCACCTCCTTTGCTCAAGAGGTTCTCTGCTCTTAAGCTCTCTTTAGATTAGAATAGATTCCCAGGAGGCTCCAGGACAGATGCGGAAATGCTGAAGAAGAGCTGGAAAATGCGCATTAGTGGGGATACCAAAGTTGTTCAGTCGAGAAGCAGATCATGAAGTCAACAAAGCTGACGAGCAGGAAGTATGCAAAAGAACTCAGAGCTCGCTGCCAAGATCACAGTACGCCTAAGTGCCTGGCTTGAGCACTCTGAGGCCAAGGAGACTTCCATAAAACATCAGCTGCAAAGGGCAGCTAAGAGACAGCCATGCCCCGGGGATCTGCATGTCACCCTTAGCAGAGCAGGTACCATATCAGGTATGTGCACCTGGGCAGGAGCCCTGCAGTCTCATTAAGTCTGGTGGGAAGCTCAAGAAAAACCAGTGACTAGAGAGGTTCAGAGCTGCCAAGGAAACTGAAAATAAGGGAAAAATTAGTCAGGAGGTGGTGGTACATACTTCAAAACCCAGCACTTGGGAGGCGGAGGCAGGAGAATCTCTGAGTTCAAGGCCAGCCTGGTCTACAGAGTGAGTTCCAGGACAGCCAGGGCTACACAGAAAAACGTTGACTTGAAAAAACAAACAAACAAGAGAGAGAGAGAGAGAGAGAGAGAGAGAGAACAAGAGAGTTTTTAATGAGGAGAACTCACTTCTTGTAGAGTCATGTTATTAGATGTTTAGGACAAAAACTACTCAAATAATATCATCTACCTCTGCCCTCAACAACTCTAAGGTAGTTTGTAATCTGTGGAATTCTAGGCTATTTTCCTTTAAGTTACAATTCAGTGGCTTTCAACTCTAACTGTATGTCAGAATCTCCCACATGATAACAAACTCGATTGCCAAGGTCCTAGGATCTGAACCTAACAGTAGACCCAATCAGGAACGTGTCTGAAGCATCCTAGATGGTTCTATAAACAAGCTAGGTAGAGAGCCAGTGTCTCTCCAGCAGTGAGAATCCTTCCATGATTCTCATTTCAATGTGTACACAGTCACCTGGGGATCTTGTTAAAGTGCAGATATTGGTTTGGTTGGTCTGCTGGGGCCTGATGTGCTGAACGGCTAACAACCTCTCCTGGTGATGCTGATGCTATGTTCAGCTGCTTCGGATTTTAGAAAGACTTCAAGAAAATGAGGGTAGACAATAAATTATTGAGTGGAGTGGACAGAAACAACAAAATTATAAAATTTTTCAACGAAAAGCACAAACTAGGGAATGTATATGGCTTTAAAAAAAATAGCCTATGATCTTAGCTAGACGGTTGAAAAACAATGAAATGACCTCTCTCTCTTTTTTTTTTTCCCAAAAATTCAGCATGGGATTGCTGTGGTCTGAAAGGTTGTAGACCACACCTCAACCACCAAAATCAACTGTTGAAAACATATATGTATTGAAGACATAGTCTCACTATGTTGGTCAGGAGCTGGTCTCCAGAGGGCTCAAGTGGATCTTCTGCCGAAGCCTCAGAAGTAATTGGGACTACAGGCATGCACCCTGGCCTTCTATGCTGAAATTCTAGTCTCTAAAGTGATGCTTGCAGGCAGTGAGTAAGTAAGGAGGGTGAACAGTTTTCATGCTTTTATAAATAAGTCTGAGGAACTCATTATCCTTTCCGCTATGTGAAGGTAGCCAAAAGGAGCCTATGAACTGGGCTCCCATCTAACACCAAAGCTCCTACATTTTTTTTTTTAATGTGTGTGGATGTTTTGCCTGCATGCATGTCTATGCAGCATGTTTGTGCCTGGTGTCCTCAGAGGGCAAAGAAAAAGGATGTTGGAACTGGAGTTACAGACAGTTGTGAGCTGCCATGTGGCTGCTGGGAATTGAACCCAGGTCCTCTGCAAGAGCAGCCGGTGCTCTTACCATTGAGCTATCTCTCTAGCTCCTTTATACTAGAGAGGACAGTTCCTTAAAATCTGTGAGAAGGAAATCTCTTCTGTTGCTAAGCCACCCAGTAAGTAGTGCTTTGTCATAGCAATGCAAATGGACTAAGCCAATGATCTAAATATCTTGATGTTCGTTCCAGAAGTGGCTATTACATCATGTGTGAGGCCTTGGGTTTGACTCTGGCACTACAAAGAAAACAAAAACAAAAACAAGCAAACAAAAACCAGAAGTATCTACTGTACATGACACTTCCTAGGACCAACCTTTTGGCAGTATGTTTAGAGGTCACATTTGGGTTGAGATTCCAGGAAAGCTGAAGGGAAAGGGGAACACGGTTTTGAAGAGAGGTGCAAGATCAGAAAATGGAAGAATTTCATCTTGGCCAGAGGCAAGAGGCTGAGAGCTGAGCAGATATAATGTCTAGAACCCTTCATCTCCAACCCCTCAATATATGCTGTGGTCTTTCTATGTTGTACCCAGCATCATGTGTGTGGAGTAAAGGGGAATTAAATTGAATACCTTGGCTTCAAGCCTTCTCTACTTGCTCACTACCCTGACCATGAAGGCTGCTGGAAGGCTGACCTGTTCCAGGTTTGCTTACTGAATGGCTATGCTGATCCCAGAGCACACCTGGGGTGGAGGGCTAGCAGTCATGTGGTGGAGGCAGCCTGAGCTCTCTGGTGGCTCTTGGTTGTCTGTTGCTGTAAAGCACCATGATCAAAAGCAACACTTTACTGAGGAAAGTCAGGGCAGGAACTCAAGGCAGAGAGTAGGAGGCAAGAGCCAAAGCAGAGGTCATGGAGGGGTGCTGCTTACTTGCTTGCTTCCCAAGGCTTGTTCAGCCATCTTTCTTATACATTCCAGGACCACAAGCCTAGGGGTGATACCTTTCACAGTAGGTTAACCTTCCCACAGCCTTCCAGTAAACAAGAAAACATCATAGACTTGCTTACAGACCAACATGATGAAGGCTTTGTCTCAGTTAAGATTCCATCTTTCCAGATATGCCTAGGTTTGTGTCATGTTGACAAAACCAATTAGTACAGTGACAAGACTTTATACCAAATGCCAGCAGAATCCATGTGGGTTAGGCATAGTGAGGTAGTAAAGAATGGTGGGGAAGAGAATACTGAGTACACATTGCAGGTGGAAAGGTCAGGAGGCAGCAAGAACATGATTGTGGAAGGCTGGGATGCACATGGGGGCCAGTGTAGGGGTGGTTCTGATGCTAAGGTCCTGTTCCCAATTGGTTCTTGATCTGTCAGTAAAGAAGCCATGGGCTAAAGGCAGGACTTCTGGGTTCCTGAAGGCAAGCAGATAGATGCTAGAGAGGAGAGAGAGAGTTGAGAGAGAGAGAGAGAGTTAGTTCACCGTGCTTCTTTCTGATGGAGAGAAGTTGACCAGCCATGTGAGATCTAGGAGTGGCCACACAGGTGGTTGGTCAAGGGAGTTTAGCAAGGACTAGATGTAACTGAGCAACTAAAGTTTAGTGCAGGAAAGAGGTGCAGAGCTAAGAATATTGTTAAGGGCACGCTTTTCCAGGTGAGAGATAAGAAGTGTCCAGCAAGGCAAACTGAAACTGAACAACTGTGTGTGTGCCTTCTATCCGTGGATTCAAGAAAAGCTGGATGAGGGCTGGTAGCACACCACAGCACAGTCTGGAGCTCAGGCAGGGTAGCAAAGATACACGCAACAGGCCAGGTTTTTATTTTATTTTATTTTATTTTATTTTATTTTATTTTGGTTTTTTTCAAGAGGGTTTCTCTGTGTAGTCCTGGCTGTCCTGGAACTCACTCTGTAGACCAGGCTGGCCTTGAATTCAGAAATTCGCTTGCCTCTGCCTTCCAAGTGCTGGGATTAAAGGTGTGCACCACCACGCCCAGCTCAAGTTTTTATTTTAAATGTAAAGCACATGTTAGCATAGTGCATCTCACCTCAGTCATTTTGTGGTGTGCACCTCGGTGGTGTTCTATGCACTCACTCCACTGCTGCGCTGTCATGGCTACTGCCCATCTGTAGAACTGCTTCGTCTTACAAAATAAAAAAAGTGGAACAATACTATATTTTTTATGATTAGTTCATTTTATATATCTTTAAGGTCCTCCCATCCATTGTGTAGAAGTTAGATCTGGTTCCCCCAGCCCCATGCTCCCAGAAATGAGACTTAGACTCAAGATATATTTACAAATACCTTGGCCAAATAGCTGGCTCTTTTCTGACTAAATATATCCATAATAAATATGGGACTAAAATATCCCATTTATTTTAACATACATTCTGCTACACAGCTGATTATCTGTGTTCAGGTACCATGCCCCTGTCTTCTCATATCTTCCTGGGTGAATCTTCTATACCTGGCTCTATCCCAGAATTCTTTCTGCCTCCTGGATGTCCCACCTTCTATTCTACCATTTCTTAAAGGCCATAGTTTGTTTTTTTTTTTTAAATTGGCAGGTGATACATCTATGCAATACTCAAGATATTCTCTCTATACTGTCATGAGTTGGAATTTTTTCTTTCCTCTCCCCTGTAAAGACAAGATCTCATATAGCTTAGGTAGGCTTCCAACTTGCTATGTAGCTTAGGTGGCCTTGATCCTCCACCTCTGCCTTCCAGTGCTGGGATCACAGGTGTGTAACCCTCCGAGGCTTCCATTGCGGTAGATGGGTATGTTGTTTATTTATCTGTCTGCTGACAGTCACTTGATATGTTTCCACTTTGTGAATACTCTGAGTAATGATATTTTGAACATGGTTACAATTTGGGGCTACTATGAGTAATGACACGATGAGCATGGTGTTTCAGGAGCTCTTCAAGACTTTATTTTTTTTCTCTTGAAAACATAGCCAGAAATAAAATCTCTGGATCTTATAGAAAGCCTATTTTTAATCTTTACAGGTACCACGGTACCATTTTCCATTTCTACTCATACCAAAAGTACAAGACTTTCTAATGTCTCCATGTCCCCTACAACCCCAACTTCTTTCCCTCCTCCCCCATTTCCTTTACTCCTCCCCCTCTTTTTACTCTGCCCTCTGCAGTGAACTGAACCCGGGCCACATACTAGGCAAGCATTCAATAACTGGGTACTTTTTCGTTTTAGATTATGTGTCTCTGTGGGGGTGCATGCCTGCTGAGTATAGGTGCCCTTCAGAGGCTAGGAGAGGGCATTGGATTCCCTGGACCTGGAGTTATAGTCATTATAGAGTTAAGGCACCTGCTGTAGGGTGCTGAACTCGGGTCCTCTGTGAGAGCAGCTCGTGCCCCTGAGCCATCTCTCCAGCCCCATGCTTCCCACCCTTTTGATAGTCATCATTCTAATGGGTACGCGGCATTGTCTCACAGTGGCTTTGATTTTTTTTCTAACAATGAGAACATTTAAACAATTTTCATGTTATTGGCCTTTATTTATATATTCTTTCTGAAGACATGTTCACTCAAGTCCTTTGCCTAATTCAAATTATTTTATCACTTCTTTTTGGAGACAGGGTTTTATTACATAGCCTAAGCTGGCTTCAGATCCCCAGGCTTCCCGCCTCAGCTTCCTGTGAGCGTAGACTAAAGGATGGGCCGTTCTGCCTGGTGTCTTTTGCTTCTTTTCTAATTGAGTGATTTCTAGTGTTGAAATGTAAGGGGATTTTGTTTGCTTTTATTTGTTGTTGTGTTTACATAGGGGAATTCTGGCTTCTGAATCCCTTTCAGATATATTATTTGCAAATATTTTCTCTTGTTCCATGGCCCATCTTTTATATTACTAACCCAAGCCTTCACTGTCATGTTGTGCCCCAAAAGGTACAGACTGTGACTGTGCTGTGACCTGAGCTGTCTGGTTTTTCTTTTGTTGGTTACTTTGGCTATATCTGTGAAATCACTGCCGAGCCTAATGTCAAATGACTTTCCTTTACTCCTTACCTAACCGTCTTATAGTTTAGATTTTAATTTACGTTTTAATCTCCCTTTGTATTTGCCTATAGGAAAGATCCAACTTCCTCGTTTTATATGCAGATAGCCACAAAATGTTGAAAAGACTATCATTTCTCTCTCTCTCTTTTTTTAAAAGACTATCATCTCTTTGTTGAATTTTTTTTCCTCTGTCAAAAATCATATGGCTCTGTGTGCACAGTTTTATTTCTGGACTTCAGAAAAGCTAGCGTTTGAATTTCTGTAAGGGTTGGGTGATAACTGCGAGAGAGGTGCATGCTGACATGACCATCACAGGTGAATGGCGTATGGGGTGATGTTTTGTTACAGTCCTGAGAAGGATCTTGCAGATCTCATATGAGTAGCCCAGATCCTACCTTCCCTGTGTCTGGTTGGATGGCTGCTGAGCATGCTGACTGGAGCTGAGGTTCTGTGAGCAGAGCCCTTCAGTGTAGCAGGAGGTGATTCACGTGAAGGCATAGGAGACACGACTTAAAGGGCCCTGGGCAGTGGGTGCTATAGAAGCTACCCTGTTAGGCTTTGGCTAGGTAGCACATGACACTTCTTCTTGAAGGGCTCCCAAAAGAGTCTTAAAAATAAATAGAATAGGGATGACTAAATGCTGTGCTCAAAGGCTAGTGACTGCTGGAGTCAGAGTAGGAGTTCTTAATCCCATCTGAGCCAGTGGGCATCCGTTCTGCATTACTGGCATCTAAGAACAAGGGCCTACCCATGCTTGTTGTGTATCCTGTGTCCTCCGCAGTTTCTCACAAATAGACAATTAATAAATACTTAAGTTGACCATAAAGCAAAGAAACAGAAATGACTTTATCAACTAAGAAAGACCCTTTTTACTGCTAGAGAGGGTTTCTCTGGACTGATAAATTATTGTCGTTGTTCTTCCAGTGCTCAGAATTAAACCAGAGCCTCAAGTGTGGCATACAAGTTGTCTTAGGGTTTCCATTGCTGAGAAGAGATCCCCAGGACCAAGGCAACTCTTATAAGGACAACATTTACATGAACTTACAGGTTCAGAGGTTCAGTCTGTTATCATCATGGCAGGAAGCTTCACAGCATCCAGGCAGGCAACTGTGCTGAAGAAGGAGCTGAGAGAGTTCCACAGCTTGATCAAATGGCAGCCAGGAGAAGACTAGCTGCAGTATTCAGGCAGCTTGGGCCTGCTTTGAACACTAATATTTTCAGAGTAACTGCTTTTGGCCCTGAGGGACACTCAGCTAAGAGCATTGAGGGGGCACGGTGAGACACCTGTGGCTGGCATAACTAATTAGCACGCCAAAGTCTCATTTGTTATCAGAATTAACCAGACAAACCGCTTCATCAGCTAAGAATGGCCATGCATATTCAAACCAGTGCACAAATGCTGCGCCCCTGAGTTACACCCATAGCTCTAACTTATACTATAAGATTTCATTTCTCTACTCAAAATAGACAAAAGTCTTAATCACTATCATATTAGTCATGGCTCATTAGGGAAGAACCTACAACACACACACACACACACACACACACACACACACACACACACACAGGCACACACACAGGCACATAGTCACATACACCAAACAGTAGCAGCAATGATAGAAACACCATGAAAGGATTCAGTATTCATCAGAGGGTTTGGCCCACAGGATTATGAACATTCCCATGGCAAGTAGCCTAGAAGGTGGAGTCCCAAGGGTGGATGGTGGGACTTTTGGCCAAAGGTTGATGGTCTGAGAACTTGAGGGGCTGCTGGCACAAGTCCCAGAGAGCCAGTCTAGACATCCTAGAATTCTGATGGAAGAGCTCTCTCTAGAAGATAGAGCTGGCCTTTCCTCTGCCTTTGCAATTCTATCTGGGGACCCCAGCTGATGCCTTCCCACGCCAAGGGCCAATCTTCCCTATTCAGTTCACTGAGTCGCACCCCAATCTCCTTCAGAAACACGCTCACCCCCACACTGAGAGGCAAGGATTTGCCAGCTATCTAAGTATTCCTTAGTCAAGTCAAGTTAAAGTCTGAAATTAACCATCATACCACACTCTGTAAGAATAAAAACTCTATTACCAACCATATAAATCGTTAGTTAAGTACTGTCATCTCCTGGATATGTGTTGAATTTAGTCCTTTAGTGTGCAGGTAAGCTGTGTTTTCGTTTACAGCTATGGACATTGAGGTCTGGAGGTTCTAAGTGTCTTGTCTGGGTCACACTTCACAGCAGCAGCAAAGCTGCGGGTTTCTGCCTTCCAGTCCCCACGTTTCTGCTGAGAACTCTTTCTACTTCTTTCTACCTCAACGTCATCATTCTTTTCCTCCAGCACGCTCTCCTTATAGGGTAAATCAGCACATGGTCTTCAGTGTCTAGTCGTGACTCTTATAAACAAAACATTAATAATAATCTTTCATCTGTCTCTAGCTTTTCTCCCACGTTTACAAGTTTGGCACCAAACCAGCATTTAAAATATCATTTAGTGAAACACACACACATCTGTATATACATACATGCACATGTAAATACACACATCTGTGCATACATACATGCACATATGAATAAACACACACACACACACACACAGAGTTGTTTTGATACAGGCAGGTCTCTTAGATGATTTGGGAAGCCCTGGTCTAGAGCCAGCCATGTGTATGGAGAGCTGCTGGACCCCTCAAGCCACCTATTTATTATCTTAGCAAAGACTTTTATGCAGTGAAGTTACCAGCACCAGCCACTGGTTACAACTTTGGAGTGCATTTTGTTTGTAGGCTTTGTGTTCTAACAGTTGGCAGAGTCCTCCCACCCCTCTAAGGCAAATGGTGGCAGCTGAGGTGCCATGGGGCTTAGAGATAAACGCTGAAGAGTAAGATAAAGCCTCTCCCTGAGCAGACTCCTCAGTGAGGGTAAGGAGGTGGAAGAGGAGGAGGAGGAGGAGAAGGAGAAGGAGGAGGAGGAAGAGGAGGAGGAGGAGGAAGAGGGGAAAGAATAGGGGCAGGAGAGGGTAAGGGAGGGGGAGGAGGAAAAGGAAAGGGTGAGAAAAAAGGGAGAGAGGGGAGAAGGAAGAGGGGGGAGAAAAGGAAGTGAACAGGGCTGGGTAGGGTGGAGGTAGTGAGAGCATACTAACTCCTGGTATGTGGGTGGCATGCAGAGGGACAGCGGCTGACTCAGGTGGCTGTGGTTCTCTCCTCTTCACTAAGAGAAGAGGGGAACACCATGCCTAACGTGAGAATGTGGGACACGAGTTAGCTCTCACCCACTCTTTCTCACAGACCGGTGTGCTCTGTAATTGGCTTTCCATGAGAACAGCCCTGGGATTGGCTGGCTCTGGGTCCTGATGAGGGGTTGAGTACTCAGAAGTTGTAGCAATTGTTTTGTGTATCTCAAGTAATCGTTAGTAACAGGGCTGGTGTTCTAGCTCGCTTTCTGTTGCTGTGGTGGAACACTGACCAAAAAACAACATGGAGGAGAAAAGGGTTTAGGCTTATACATCTACCTCACATTGCATCACTGAAGGAAGTCAGGGCAGGAGCTCCAGCAGGAGCCCAGAAGCAGAGACAATATAGAGGAACATTGCTGACTGGCTCACTCATACAACCAGGGACCACCAATCTGGGTGGCACTAACCACAGTGCTCTGGACTTTCCCATCTCATTAATCAAGAAGATGCCCTACAGAAATGCCATAGGCCAATCTGATGGAAGAGACTCCTGGTTGAGGTTCTTTCTTTCTCTCTTGTCAAATTGACAAAAACTAACCAGCAAACTAACACCTGAGCCACCATCTCTTCAGGTCTTAGTAGGTCTCCCTGAAGTAAAAGTTAGGCAGGAAGCATAGATGGTACTTCTGGTCTTCTCTGAAAACTTGAGAGATGATGTAGGCTCCACCACGTGATCTTAACTATGGGTTATCCTGGGTTAATAATCACTTACCCTCCACTGACTTCCTTACAGAAGAACAGAAAATGTCCAGTCGCTTGGATGTTCCATTCTCCCGGATTGCTAACCTTTCCCCCAGGGAAGCAGCAACCCAGCTTTCTTCTTCCACTGGGCCTAAGGAGTTCCTTGCTTGGCCAATGATTCCTTCCCGTCCCTTTGCTTAATGAACTCTTGAATTTGACATGTCACGGTGGGAACAAGTTCAAGAGCTCTGGGATGGTGTGACTCAGAGGAGGGCACACCTCTGTTGTGCAAAAACAAAACCAAAACTATCAAGAGCTGAATGCCCTACTTGCCATTTGTGTAGAATCATAAAATCAGGTAAATAGAAAAAAAATAAAAAAGCTTATGGGCTCTGCAGCTTCTTTTACTCTGTACCTCAGTTCCATCTCTCTCTACAAGCTCAGGCAGTGGGAGAGGGGTGGGGGTGGGCGTGGCGATACCATTCAGTTCTGTGGAATTCAGGAGCCTCTCTTGCCCAGGTCTTCCCTGACCTTGCATTTCCCTTTGAGACACTGGAGCAGTACTTAGCTGGTCTGTGGCCATGCCGTTCTCTCTCGAGGGCCCTTGCTTCTGCTGGACACCATCTCTAGTAGCGGGCTCCGTATCACTCCGCTAACCTGGCATGCGTCTTCACCTGGATTTTACCTATGCCGTGTGTGAGCTCTCCCTTGGTAGAGGTGAACCCTTGTGAATAGGTGTTTATTTGCCATCTCTATTGCAGATCACCCTTTAGAAAGATGACGCCCACTACCGACAGAGCCGAGCCCTCTGATTTGCTGCCCCCCGCCTGCCCCTCTCTACTTCCCTTCCATTCACTATCCAACTTTCTCATCCCCAACTTCCAATGTAGAAAACAGTGTAAGTGTTACTACCTGGATAGATAGGCTCCAGCACATCTCTTTGGAAAGTTACAGACACAATAACAAACTAGGAATACGATTCCTCCAGTAGGCTGATCCCAGAAGTCATTCTTTCTTCTCTTTTGAATAATTTTTAATAATTTTAGAATTATTTTCGATTGCTTTTAGATTTATTTTTACTTTACTTCATGTGAATGTTTTGCTCGCGTGTATGTCCATGCACCACACTTGTCTGATGCTCAAGGGGGTCAGAAGCAGGTGTTAGATGGCCTGGAACTGAAGTTACAGATGGGTGCGAGCCACCACGTGGGTGCTGGGAATCGAACCTGGGTCCTCTGCAATGGCAGCAAGTGATCTTAACCACAGAAGCCATTTCTCCAGTCCCACCCACTCCTAGTACATTCTATTCCCATTAGAACATCAATACGGAATATAGTGGTACAACTAGAATAACACTGTGCCACAGTGAAGAAAGTATAGATGGCTTTTAAAACTTACATGACGTAAGCCAGGCCGGGTGGCGCATGCTTTAATCCCAGCACTCGGGAAACAGAGGCAGGCGGATTTCTGAGTTCGAGGCCAGCCTGGTCTACAAAGTGAACTCCAGGACAGCCAGGACTATTAAAAAAAAAATTACATGACATAAGAAAATGTTCAGCCATATAATAAACTAGGCTTCATGAACTATGGGACCTGGACCAGGAGGCTACCCCAGTTCCTATATCTTTGATGTTCCAATTTCCACACCAGGCTAGGCAGCTGGCAACAGAACTGGAGTAGGGGAAACCCCTGTGTGTGCTGGCATGGCCTCTGACCACAGGAAGGCTGCAAAGAGCCCCACTTTGTTTTTGAGACTCTCCTTGTGCCTATGCCCAGCTTCTACACCCCGGAGGCGAAACAGCTCTAATAATTTGTACTGGAAGGAGTCAAAGCTAGAGCAGGTGAAGTAGTGTAAAGCAGAGCTCATGGCGAGCATGCTAAAGTTCAAAGCTAAGGTGTGTGTGTGTGCGTGCGCCAACACTACATTGTTCAATTACTGTGCATCAATTAGAAATACAAATGTATACTTTTTAAAAGTCAAAGCTAAAAACAACAACAACAACAAAACCTATGAGGGAAAGGTGAGCTTGCTGGCCCAGGGAAAGCACAGGACCTAATTCTCACTTCAGCACAGGACTGCTGGGTACCCAGCCCCCGCCACTGTAGGTGGCAAGCAAACCCTAGGTCCCCGTTCGCTCCACCAAACTTTGAAGAGAGGAAACGAGCAGCCCCTGAAGTGGCAAATCTGTGCCCATGGTTGTTCCCTGCCCTAAAATAAGCAAGAGATCTGCAAAGGATTTCCTTGCACTATTTGGCCAGGGAAAGAAGCACCCGGAGGCGCGCCAGGATAGGAAGGCATCCAGGGAAGGGAGTGAAAGAAGACGGCTTCTAATGATGTTTTGTCTCCCTAGTCTCCAGAGCCCAAGCGTTCTATTAGGAAAGAAAGCCACAAATGAGGAATGCCTAAGAATATATGCATGTGAGGATGAGGACACACACCTTTCTGGATCCTGAATCTTACCTTTCATTTGGATTTAAAAAACAAAACAAAACAAAACCCCAAAACCAAAAAACACCACTAACAACAGAAACCCTATCTTCTAGAAATTCAAAGTGGATAGTGCATATTAAAATAAATGAGCACCGTGAAGGAAGAACTGTGAGAAGCGAGAAAAGCAATTACCCCTGGAGGCAGAAATTTTCCTCTTGCTTCAGTGCCGTGTGCTATGCAGGCAATTTCAGCCATTTTCTCTCAGGTGATTTTTAGTACTGAGTTCCCAGCGCTGCCCAGGGGTGCCGTGGTCTCGGCTCACCTGCAGGAGCTGCATGCCACTAAAGATGGATGGAGAGGGACCATTCTGTTAGGCAGGACAGGGCCTCGGGAGGGAGACACGTTACTCCAAGGAGGCAGAAATCAAGAGAAATGAGGCAGCAACTGCGTGATGCTGCTTGTGCTAAGTACTGAACATTGAAAAAGAAAAATTTAAACCGCACTAATGCAATCAACTCAATAGCATCTCATCATTAATTTTAGGAACTCACAGCGTTTACAGCAGTTTTCCCCAGTGAAAAGGCCTTAAAAGCCCGAAGGGTTAGTGCACCTCCCATGGTGGTTTTTGAAACAATCCTACTTGATATACAAAGATTAACTGAGGAAAACTTAATTGCTACTTTTTTTTTTCTTCCTGTAATGGACTAGGAAGTAGCTCTGAAAAGGAACTATAGTTGAGAACATTGCCAAGGAATTTTTGTAAGTATAGCAAAATGCACATTTTTCCTGGATCCAGTTTCATTAGCCCATGTAGAAGAGATGAGGTTGGTGTTTGTTGGTGGCGGGGGAACCTATCAAGGGTCATCTTCTTTGTAACATCTGAGAGCAAAGCTCCCTGCACCCCCACCCACCCCCACCCGGGCGCCGGGGGTGGGCTCTCTGCTTTCCTTAGTAGCTGCTTGCTAAAGAAAATCAGAGTTAAGACACAGAACACTGAGATGCCAAGTTCACAGGTATCTGGACTCTGTGACTACTTCAAGTCCAATATTGATCCCACCCCACACCCTTTCTGCAGTGCTCATCTGCCTCTCTCTAGCTCAGTGGTTCTCAACCTTCCTAACGCTGCAACCCTTTAATATAGTGCCTCATGCCATGAGGACCTCCATCCATAAAAGTATTTTCACTATTACTTCATTAACTGTAATTTTGCTACTGTTACGAATTGGAATGCAACAACCTGTGTTTTCCGATGGTCTTAGGTGGCCCCCCTGTGAAAAGGTGGGTTGACTCCAAGGTGGGGTTGTGACCCACAGGTTGAGAATCACTACTCCAGCTGCTCCTTCTTAAAGGTTAAGTGGTTGTGAGGCCGCAGGCAACAAAGAATCAATAGCTGTTGTTTTAAGCTCTTGGCCAAGCAGTGGCGCCTGTAGCTTGCCTCTGACAGCTCCAGCAGCAGCTGAGGGTGGGCTGTCTTGAATCATCTGGAGATTTTAATATGTTCCATCCATCTCATGCCAATGTGTTTTGCCCGAGCTGGGGTCACTGTGCTCTGAGCCCTTTGAGGTGGTGTTCAGGGGAGCTGTGCTCTGTAGCCTCCTGCATGAGTGTCGCAGGTGTGCTTGTGTCTTTTCCAGTTGATGCTATTTTTCTTGACCGCCCCACTCCCCTGCCGCTGCCGCCCCTGTAGGCTCTCACCCGCACAGCTATTATCACTTGCTTGTTGCTGCACTTTGCTGATTCATACTCATAGGAAAAAGTAATTTTGTCTTCAGCACCTCTTCCTTGTCATTTAAGGCCTATGTTAATGAAAGGCAGATTTTTGGCACCTACTCTCCTCTATAGCTCTGAGGCCATAATACAGGTTCATTAAAAAAACGAAGATGCAAGAGTTCTTTTACTTCCATTTATATCTACAACCCCAGACAAGCCAGTGTGCAGGGTACCTTTGCGCCTTTCGAATCCCAGACCGTATTCCAAGAAAGGATCCACATTTCATGTTTGAATTGGCATTAATGTGTCATTCATGTACACACAGGCTTTAAATAAAGATGTTTCACGCATGCTTTCTTTCTGACACCTCCCAACTTCACAGATTTTTTAAGGTTACAGTACAGCCAAATCCCTCTGAAGATGTTTTAAGGGCCTTTTCCCTTCCTTGAATTTTCCTTTTAACTTAAAGTGAGGAGTACGCAAGTGCTGTGTGCTCTGCTAGGAGGTACGACAGGTTCAAGGCTGAGCCTGTGGGGTCTCCGGGATGGGAGCAGGGGGTTGGGGGTGGGGCACAGCTGAGCAGACTCAGAATGCTGCAGAGAACTGATTGAGGGGTTTTGCTCTGTCATTCCTCACGGGTCACCTCCCTTCCCTCCTTCCTTTCCATTTTATAACCCAGACAAGTGTGACCTACTTTTTTCACTGAATGACTGGATCTTCGATGAACAGGAGGATCCTTGAGGGTTCTACGAGCCAAGCTCCCACAAACTCTGCACCCCATTTAGAGGCTCTCTTCCTCAGTGTCTTTCCCAGCAGCCCGTGAACCCACAAATGAAAAGGATTTTTGGAGTCAGGCAATTCCAGGTCTACATCCTGACTCTGTCACTTAATACCTCTAATATCCTGGGCAAGTTACCGAGGATTTCAGAGCACCCGCCTCATCTGTTAAATGGCCCCAGTAACAGCTAATTCATAGGCTCTTGGGAACCAAATGAAGTACCTACTGTATACAAAATCAGCACTCAGAGCTGAGTGGAGAGTAGTGAAGTGGTTCAATGGGACCTGAAACCTATTCTTTTCCTGGGAGACTCCCAGGCAATACCTTTCCCACAGCACAGTACTGTTGTTCTCTCAGTGTCTCAAAAAGTGTTGAAAAAGTACATGTTGAGCGCTGTGTGCACGCTGCCTTGTAGACTGTAGACGCTATTACTAATAACAACACCTCCCATATTCAGTGCTTAGTATTTACAATGTGCTTCCACAAGAGGGGAAAGTACCCTCAACATGTGTGTGTGTGTGTGTGTGTGTGTGTGTGTGTGTGTGTAGTCTACTGATGACTAACAGAGGCAGGCAGGAGGGGCAGAGGCTCTCAAAGAGGGCTATTAGCAATGCAAATGTGAAGTCATCTGCTCCTGTGAGGAGCATAACCAACATCAGAACCAATTAGGTAACAAAGCTGATCTATTCAGGCTTCAGACCTTAGGAGATAGAAAACCACAGAGGTGGGGTGAAGCAGTTCAGGGAGAGAACGAGACGATGCAAACGCTCATGTGACTCTGGCTTTTGTGTGCCACCCCACCCCCAGGAAGATAGCTATTTTCACATACCAACTAGTGTGTAGCAATGACTTACAAGTACTTAATGGTAGAAATCGGGATGTATTCGCAGTTTGGAGACGTTGCGTAGGGAACTCGCACAAGTATGTTAGCAGAAGTCGTTGGCAACTGAGTGTTCCAGTGCACAATGGGAGATGTGTAACAGAAACCCCTAATGAGTAGCCTCGAAACCTTCTCAAGCAGAGCTTCATGGGAGGATGTTTCCAGGTAGACAGTGCTCCAAGGTAACTTTCAGAATTGGTGAAAATGGAGACCGAACTTTTAACCAATGTGGAAGACAAAGGAACATACCTTTTTCTGTTGAGGAAAATGGACTCTCTGAAGTGCGGCTCCCTTGGAAAAGGGATCTTTAAATATCAGCTTCTGCTAACCATGGTCTAGCTTTATGGATGTGAGGAGGGTTAGACTTCCACGTAGTTAGCAGATACTTTAGGCTAATACCTAAACAGATATATTTGTGACACCTCGCGATTTCTTAGTATCTGCAGGCAAAATTCCAAATGGCCCTTCCCTTGGCTTTCTCTGCTTAAATTTACATTTCTATCTGGCAGCAAACCTGAAAAAGGAGGCTGATGAAGGTAGGCTAAGTGGGAAAAGACCGATCAGACAAACAGAAGATGGGGTGTGGTGGGGGGGTGGGATCTGGAGGGACGACTGTGGAGATGTTCAAGGATTAGGAGACTGGTGCTGGAGAGAGCCCAAGGCAGCCCAGTTTGTGTCTCAGAGTCCAAATTTGGTTGATGTATTTTTGAAGCTTTTAAAGGTTAACTCACATGCTGTAATACATTATAGAAAGATATGAAGCTGAGTTTTACTGTGCCAGTCAAGAGGCTGGCTTGAATCTGCTATTTAGAACTGAGAGAGACAGTACAATTTACATGTGTGAGAATGTGAGAATAATTTTACCTTCTGTTGTTTTTTAAAACCACCTTGGGCCATGGTTTTTTAAATGGAGACATGAGAAGATCTGTTGGGGTTCCCATAGCAACATTTAACTTATCTAAACTGCCCTGTTGCATATAATACTTTCATGACTGTCTTGGCTTTTAAATGTAGACTTTAATTATGAAATACAAGTGAGTTAAGAGTCTTGGGCAAATTCTGACTCTTCCATTTACTGATGTGCGCATATTTAAACAGAAGCCGTGACAACTGTATTTCCACGGACTTGCCACCAAAGGCAAATTTATTCTAAACGGGCCTGTGGTTTTCTTCATCACTGATCACAGACCTCGTGCCATTTTATATGCCATAGACGAGTCTTCAACGGACTTCTCTAGATCTTTTTGTAAAACACCATGGCTGGAATGAACCAAAATAAACCAACCAAATTGGATGGCTCTAGTTTGGAGATGAGAAGTCCCATCTTCACAGTGCTACTGTTTACAAGCTGACTTGCCCCACCTCTCTGTCCCATCCCTCATTAACTTCTGTGCAGACTGATCTAGTTTGAATACTTTGAGAGTCGAGGACTAGTCTGAGCCCATCTCCTCCCAGAAGGTGGATCCTGTCCCGTTTCCCCACACAGCTGTTCTCTCCATACAGGAGTGACTCCTGCCACCTGCCCTGCGTGCTAGGATGAAGTAAGAACTGAACGGTTTTCCTAGAGATCGTTCCCTAGGCACTTTGCCTGACTCCGTATGCTCTGGAAATGCCATCAGTTAAGCTGTTTTGTCCCAATGGGACCCAAGGTCAACCTGTCCTCAAACTATGGGGTTACAATTTGTGCCCTAAATCAGGTCTGGCCATTGTTGTCAGTAAGTCAATTAAAAGATGCAAACTTGCTAGGTAGGTGTGGTGACACATGCCTTTGATATCATCAGTAGAGAGGCAGAGGAAGGTAGATCTCTGAGTTCAAAGGCAGCTTGATCTACAAAACAAGTTCCAGGTAAGCCAGAGCTACAGAGTATGACACTGTCCCAAACCAAACCAAACCAAACCAAACCAAACCAAACCAAACCAAACCAAACCAAACCAAACCAAACCAAACCAAACCAAACCAAACAACAGCAAAGTCCCAAACTGAAGTGAAAAACAGTAAAGACTCACTTAGTGTGGTTGCACTGGAAGAGGGATAGAGACCCAGAGAAACTCCAAGTTGGCCTAAATCTTCAAGAATGAGATTAAATTTTAAATAGAGGGCCAAGGACTGGCACATCTAAGCAGTGTCATCAATGTGTGGGCCCACCATTGGGCCCTTGGCTGGACTTTAGTCTTGTCCTAGAGGGTCTGGAGTTGTTAGAACTGTGTGGAATCTCTGGCTGGGACACAAGTACCCCTCTGGCTGGTACCCTTTACCCTTTCTGTCTCCCAGCATGAGATTCCTGGGTGAAAGCTTTACTTCTTTGGGGTCCACTGTTTCAACAGTCTGACAGTGAGACTGAGAGACACCAGCATCTCTTTGGAATATCTTCAATTCTGAACGGTTACAAACACACAACCCCAAACAGTCTAAGTGATTTTATTAAAAAGTCTCACACCTGGAAATCTGAACCCCCTGGAGGCCAGCACTGCAGGATCACTACCCTGTGCTGAGGCTACCCTGGCTATGAGTCAGATCTGAAGGCCAGGGCAGCAGGATCACTGTCTTGTGCTGAGGCTAGCCAGGGCTGTGAGTTACATTGTTTCAAACAAGCAAACACATAAGGAGGGAAAAACTTTTGGATCTCTATTTTCCCAGACCACTGCTTTCAGAGGACTATGCATTTCCTCCCACTGATTTATTTCCTCATCTGTTCTTTCTGCAATCAGGGCTTACAGAGACCACACCTTGAGAGGGCTGCTTCTTCAGGTCTCTATTTAAACCTTCAGAACCCCAAAGACTGGACCAGGGGGAGTCCCCTTGATCTCTCTGTCCATCTTTTCAATGTGTCCACACTGAATAAGTCTCCTTTTCTATTTCTACTTTAGTCTGACTCTTTTAATTGGCTTACTGAAGATGGGTAACCAGACCTGACTTGGGGCACAAGTTGTGAACCCAAACTTGGATAACATGTAATGAAAGCATTCAGTAAACACTATATAATGGGGGACTTGTTTTAGGGACTCTGTTTTTTTACAATGGGCAATTAGCAAGCCAACATATTTTCTTTCTGAAGCAAGGGAAACAAATGCATTTCTAGTTGTTAGGAGGATTTTATTGAATAAATGCTTTAGTTTAGCAGTGATAAAATACCCTGACAGCGAGGCTGGCGAGATGGCTCAGAGGTTAAGACTGGCTGCTCTCCCAGAAGAAGACCCCCAGTCCCCACATGACAGCTCTGTTGTACAGTGGTTTCCTTCCAGATTGAAACGGTCTAGCTCTCAAAGTTAAGACAGAAAGCAAATAACTCAGAATAGCTTCAGGAAGTCCCTAAAATCAACTAAATTCACTAGGCCCCTCCTTCCCGAGAATAAATAGTAAACACCACTTCCAGACAAGTCAAGATGCCAAGAAGCAGAGACCAGCCGAGCTGCTGGAAGAGGCTCAGAACTGAGGCACCTGGAGAGGGCACTCTCCAATCTGTTGAGCAGCCTGCAGGCTGTGCTGTAGGCTCCTGGTTCCCAGTTTTTGTGAGCTGTCACCCATGCTGGGGTTGACTTTGGTGATGCAGCTGTCTTTGGGTCATTTCTACTCCTGTAAGCAACCCCTCATCCATATTCCTGTAAATGACCCTAATAAAACTCACTGGTTCACTAAATTGAACTTTAGTGGTATCCATCCTTTGTTCTGTCATGGACTCCCTACTGTGGGTGAGTAGACAAGTGTATATTGCCTCTTCTTAGGAAAAGTCTGTCATGCAACAGGCTCACAAACACCTATAACTCAGGTAGGGATCCGATGCTCTCTGCAGGCAGAGATACCAATGGCCTCTGCAGGTACTAGTCATGTACATGGTGGCCAGACATACATTCAGGCAAACCCCATGCACATAAAAACAAAACAAAACAAAACAAAACTCCAACAAAAGCAACTTATGGAAGAAAAGGTTTATTTTAGCTCACAACTCCAAGCTATAGTCCACCCAGTTACAGCAGGAAGTCAAGGAGGCAGGAACTTGAAGCAGCTGGTTACACCCATGGTCAAGAGAAGAGCGAGCATGAATACCGGTGTGCCAGGGCTCAGCTCCATTTTCCCACACTTACTTGGTTCAGGGTCTAACCTCCAGGGAATGGCACTGCCCACAGTAGACAATTAATACAATCAAGACAAACTCTCACAGACAACTGACAATCTGAGGCTCTTCCTGGGTGGTTCTAGAGTGTGTCAAGTTGACAATTAAAACTGGCCACCACAGCACAGACAGTGTCTCAAAGATGATCTGCATATCTAAGAATAGCCTGGAAGTGATGTTAACAAGGGCCACACTTCCCCATTTTTTGGAAAGAGAAACTAAAGTTGTATTTCAGACCCTAGTGTGTGGTGGTAGTCGTGGTGGTGGTTGGTGGGTTTTGAGAGAAAATAGATAAGAACAAAACAAAACACAGTAACCCCTCATCCTGAGTTCCCCTAAGAACAAGGCACACTATGCCGCTGCTACTGGCTGACAGCAGAGGGCAGTTTGACTGCTTTACCACACCCAACAATAAAGTAGATCATTTTTCCGCTTCTGAAACATGGACGGGTTACATTTCTCAAAACTATATGCCTTATAATAGCTTCTTAATTCAAAGTCATATAATTCAAGGGAACATGGTTAGATGAAACAAAACCAAACACACATTTCAAGTTCTGAAAACCCAGAGGGTGGGAGACTCTTTCAAGTCACATCCGTGTTCTTAAAATGTCCTGAGAGCACTGACAGCAGACCAGCAGAGCTGCAGATGCTCTTCTGCTCATCTCTGGAAGAGAGGCCTTTGGACAGTATCAGGCCCTGGTGTCATACTATAACATGACACATAGTTCAGTCCCGAGAATGCAGTGAATGCTAATTTCCACTCTGTGGAGTCCAGGGCGATGGTTTCTGGAATTTTCCTTGAATCCACACTCGGTGCATCTGCACTTGCTTTTTCCTGTTCACTTGCAAGCGATGATCAACCAGATTTTGCTTTTCATGTAATCCAGCCTCGCAGAACATACGGCGGACTTCCCCTTTGAGACAAGAGTGGCAGTCAACGATATAGCATGTGGTGGGGGAGAGAGGGGTAAGGCCCAATGGAACGCCACGGAGGACTGTTCATCTGATTCTCTTATACCAAGAAGCAGAGAGCTGGGTGAAGGAAACCCACAATACCAGATGGGGCCTCTTTATTCCCACATATACTGCGAGTACAGATAGGCTGATGGATGGGTGGGTCAGCCTGATCAGGGTAAGTTACTGTAAGCCGAGCTGTGGCTACAGCTTTCCATACTTTGACATGTGCCTCCTTTCTGAGCCTTTGCTTAAAATCATCAAGATCACATATTATAAAAGGCTCTATTAACTTTGGAGAAATCCCTGAACGCACGGTTCACCTGGTGTTGTCAGAAGTATTTACTAAAGACAAGAAATTGACTACTGAGATCGAATTTTCTATAGACCTTTAAAAATAAAATTCTTTCCTCTGGCTGTGGCATCTTATCAGTTTCTTTCATATTCAGGCTAACTCCCAAATCACACCCTGCACCTCTGCTCCAGCATAAGAGCGAAACAACCGACTCTTTAAACGCAGTTTTAACTGGAAAAATATTGAAGGGCAAAAGGCCACTGCATGCTTCTGTGTGGCACTATTGTGAGTAGCAGGGCATGAAGACTTGTGTTGATCAGCACTGCGGCCTCGTGCTCACAGCTTCTGAGTGTGTCCCTGTGAGCAGACGCTTGAGGGGGTTTTCATAGCTCACCGCTTACCCTAGGCTAGCCTGCTCAGCATACCTTTTGTAAAGAAATAAGCTCTGGTACCATCTCCTCGGACATAAAAATTTTCAGATAAACAACGCCCTAAAATATAATAAAAGAGAAGAACTTAATATTCCATTAAAAGACAATATAAACCCAAGCAATTTGACATGATTTTGTTTTTTTTGTTTTTGTTTTTCAAGACAAGGCTTCTCTATGTAGCCTTGGTTATCCTAGAACTCTCTCTGTAGACCAGGCTAGCCTTGAACTCAGAGATCCACCTGCCTCTGTCTTCTTAGTGCTGAGATTAAAGGTGTGTAACACCTGGCATACTATTACCTTGTAAGCAATTTTAAAATTATGTATATTTAAAATTGTGTATTACATATTAATATTAAATAATAATATTAATTAATTTAAATTATGTATATATGTGTCTTATGTAGGTATATGCACATATGTGTGGGTGTCTGAGGAGGACAGAAGAGGGTATTAGATCTCCTGGAGCTGGAGCTATAGGTGCTTGTGAGCTACCTGATGTGGGTGCTGGGAACCAATCCCCTTCTTCAGTAGCAGCACACACTCCGAGCCTCTGAGCCTCCTCTCCGGCTTCTATTACCTTTCTTAAAACGAAGCTGAGCATTATCGTATCTTCCATGATCCCGAAACAACAGCATTCCTCCGGGCTTCAGCAACCGGGACAGTCGGTGGACAACAGCTTGCATCCTTTGAAAACAAAGTAAGATAACCTATGTGGAGATGTTTTATATGCTAGGGTCAACCTTCTCAGAGACAAGGTAAGTAGATATCAACAAGCCAAAGGAACCATACATGTAAGAGAAAAACAAAAAAAACAAAACAAAAACACAAAAGCATTTTGTACTGAAGGAACCAAATTCAGAAGTGTAAGTGTTTCCTGAACTGAACTCAGCTGGGAACGTCAGAACTTGATGTCTCATGTCAGAGCTGAACCATAAACCACAAACCTGGTTCAATGGTACATAATGAGATCTAGACTCTGGGGCTCTAACAGGAGGATCATGGGTTCGAGACCAGCCAAGGCTATAGTGCAACCCTGCTCCAACCAACCTGACAACTCACCCACCCGTCTGCTTAGGTTTCTGCCATTGAATAAGGTAGGGGGCAAAGGTAAAGGAACTTTATATTTTTCTGTAAAATAGAACAATAGGTTAGAACCACCACAAATTTATATAGCTAAACAGATCATCTTTCTTCCATGTTACCTTGTCTCCTGCCTTCCTTCTTTCTCTTCCCCTTTCTTCCTTCTCTACCCCTCCCTCCCTTCATCCTTCCCTTCCTTCCTCTTATTTTTCCACGAGTGTGCATGCATGCCCACATGTATATGTAGCCCAAACTTGACATCAGGCAGGGTCTCTCCTAGAACCCAGATTCTGGCTAGTCTAGCTAGCTACCTTGCTCCTGGATCCTGTCTCTGCCCCCTGAAGGCCAGGAGTACAGGCAGCATCCATGCCTGCTTGGCTTTTTGACCTGGGTTCTAGGGATCTGACCCGGGGTCCTCAGGCGTGCACAGTAAGTGCTTTACCTGCTGAACCACCCCTTCCACCCCCGACTTCCTTAGTAAGATGAAAGGTACCCTGGTCCACTCCCTTTCTTTCTATCCTGTCCGTGTGCTCACCAATCTCTTTCTGTCTTCTTACTTCTCCCCTTTGCTGATTTCTCTATCTCCCATTGGCAGGTTCTTGGGACAAACAATTCCCTCCCCAAACACAGAAACAGAATCACTTTCTAATAATATACTTTATTATCCTTCTTGGTAATTCTTCATGGATATTACCAATGAGTTATCTGACAATGGTCTGGTTAAATCACAGCGTTGTCAAAACAATATCAAGATTTTAATCCAGAGGGCAAAGGTTTAGTTCTTATAGGGTTTTTAGCGTGAATCCTTCCAATGAGGTTTCTACTGCTTTCTAACCAAAAGCATCCCTTCCAACCAAACACTATCGCATGCTGGGCTCTGTGGCCTGTGCCTTTGTATTCATGGTTCCTCTCAAGAAAAATCCTTTATTCCCCTTATTCTTGGCCTGTTTCGACTGTAGTCACATTTCCACTTGCAGCTCAACACCAAGAGGCTCTTGCTTCCTTCTTTCTAATTACCCTTTCTGCTTATGTAGCATGCAATCAAATATGACCTCTTAAAATAGATTGTGACTTAGTATTTTGGGTTCTGTGCTCATGGCTTATGTTTTATGGGCCAGGGACTAAAAAGATTCAGGTCTTTGTTGAGTGACAGGCTTTAGCTCCCCACAGAGCTCCACTGGAGAGGATTCAGGGGGGCCAATAGGACACGGCCACCAGCGTCTGACTACTGTGGGAGGGAAGGGGAAAGGCAGCCTATAGGGCAAGTCTTTGTTGTCTCTTTTTCTTTTGTTCGATTTTGGCTTTTAAGACGGGGTTTCACACTGCAGCCCAGGGTGGTCTGAAGCTCATTATGTAGCCCAGGCTGGCCTTGAACTCGAAGCAGTCATCCTGCATCAGCCTCCTGAGCGCTAGTGTTACAGACATAAGCCACCACACCCAGCCCTGCGTCTGCTTTATTTGAGCCACTTAAAGTTGCTGTGATCTTATTTTGAAAAGGTAGGAGATTAACACAGATAATTTATATAGTCCTTTCTATTAAAACAATATTTATGGCTGCCACAATGGCTCAGCAGGTAGAAAGCACTTGGCAGGAAAGCCTGGCAACTTGAGAGGGACCCATGTGAGGACGAAGGGAGAGAACCAACACCACAAGGTTGACCGCCACATACATGCTGTGGGACACACAGCAGCACATACATACACATACACACACATAGTCAGTCACACATGCACACACACACAGTCTCACATATATAATACACACACACAGTTATGCATGTACATCCACATACACACATTCACACACATGCACACACACATAACACACACATATCACACACACAGTTACACATAACATACATACACGCAGTCATGCATGCACATCCACACATCCACACATGCACACACATATAACACACACACACATATCACACACACAGTCACACATAACACACACACACACACACAGTTATGCATGTATATTCACATACACACATTCACACACATGCACACATAGTCACACATGCACATACACACATATACACATTCACACATATAATACACACACATATCACACATACAATTTAAAAATCCTAAAAAACTACATTTAGTGGACTAGTGGGATAAAATCCAGCTTCTGCCATGTCACAGAGAAAACAGCTAGGGAGGAGATAAAAGCTGCTAGGAAAAGAAATCTAAACAGATAAGAAACATGACAGAAAGCAATGGCATGCTTAGGTGAAAGTTTTTAAAAGATGGACTACAAGCCGGGGTACTTGCTGTACCAAGCTCCATGAGTGGATGCTGGCCCAGTGTGTGTGAAGCCCTGAGTTTCATTCATAGCACAAGAAAAAAGGAAAGAAGCATAAACACACGAAGGGAAGTGTTATTCCTTGTTCATTTCAGGTTATTTTCATGTAGTGCTTACATCAATGGAAAAAACAAAACAAAACAAAACAAAGCTGGGGTCTGGAGAGATGGTTCAATGTGTAAGAGCCCTGGCTGCTCTTCCGGAGGACCTGGGCTCATTCCCAGCACCCACATGGCAGGCAGCTCACCCCTGCTTGACACTCCAGTCCAAGGGATCCAATACTCTCACAAAGACATATATATATATATATATATATATATATATATATATATGCAGGCAAAACATCAATGCATATAAAATAAAAATAAATTTAAAAAATCTAAACCTTAAAAAAGAACAATTTCAAGATAAACTTATTATGTATAGAGCAAAATCTCTGGAATTATTAGTAAAATAAGGATGAAATAAAAATTTTAGAAAAATAAAAAATCCAGCACGTCACTATGCAGCCACTGTGTAAATCCTTGCCTAACATCAGAGTGTATGGGCAGGACAGGAGTGGGGGCTGCTTCTCCTGTCAGGCATCTGCACTCGGGCTCCTGGGCAGCATGGTGGGACCAGGCTGGGAAGGAAGTTGGTAAGACAGGAGTGGGGGCTGCTTCTCCTGTCAGGCATCTGCACTCGGGCTCCTGGGCAGCATGGTGGGACCAGGCTGGGAAGGAAGTTGGTAAGACAGGAGTGGGAAAAGGCCCTGCCTTAGTTGCTTTTCCTGTTGCTGTGATAACAGGAGCAACTCGAGAGAGAAAGTTTACTTTGGCTTACAGTTCAGTTTCAGACTACACAGCAGGGAAGCCAAGGGGTCAGGAGCTGCAGCAGCAGGCCACACTCCTTCCAGTCAGGAAGCAGAGAGCCATGAACGCATGCTAGTGTTCAGGTCCCCTTCTCCATCTTGTATAGTTCAGGATCCCCTTGTACCCCCAAATCTGGCTGCTCCAGATGAGCAGATCCTCACACATACCAGCTTTTGTTGTATGATTGTTGCCCCGCACCCCAAGTTGTCCTGGATTGGTTAGTAAAGATGCCTTATAGCTCGAAGAGAGGTAGGCGGGGCTTCAGTTCCTGGGCTTGGGGTCTGAGCCAGGGACCATGAGGAGGGAGAAAGGAGAGAGAGGCAGGAGAGAAGAAGGCACTATGGGGTAGGTGGAGTGGACTGTAAGTGTTTGGCCATGAGGGCTGGCCAGCTGGGCAAGTGATAATATCTCAGGGTTATTGACCAGGAAGTAGACAGACCAGCAGAGGGTTGATATCTGGCCAGCTCTAGTGCTTTAAGGCTTATTGCAAATATAAAGGCTTTGCGTCTTTTATTTGGGAACTAAATTATCTAAGGTGGGGTAGAAACCCCAAATATTTACCACAACAGGCCTGAAACTCACAGAGATCCACCTGTCTCATCCAAGTGCTAGGATGTTCAGCCCTTTCTTTATTTTATGTCTTCAGCTGATTACTGTCCTTATCTGCCCCTGGATAGAGTAAGAGGAAGGGACAGAGGATAAAAACAGAACAAACAAAGAGTAAAAATTCCCCACTATTGGTTGACTGCCCACAGCATGTATCTTATATTTCCTTTTATGTCAATGATTAGAAACACAGTTATGGGTCTCCTATAATCTCCTATGAAATGCTTTCACCTAAGCTGCTACCCTCAGACTCAGGATCTAGCTGAATTGCTGCCATTGCTTTGTTTCTGATGATAATGAGCTACTTTTCTAGAATGTTCTTGGATGCACATTTACAATTATGGTCCTAAGTGATCCTAAAGACACTGCTAAGCCATTTATTTACATTTATTGCCACTCTATTCATTTCACCTCATTTTTATTTAGTTAAATGACGTTGATTGATCCTTTCGCCTTAACCACTCAAGTAGCTGGGACCACAAGTGTGCAACACCACTCCCAGCTCATTTACCCGACTGTTAGTTCATTTCCACATATACGTAAAAAAGTTGCATTGATATGATATTTGAATTTATTTATAATAAACAGAATGAATACTACATAACAAGGGCAAGAGTCCTAAGATATCTGTGTCCCCTTTTTATTAACATTCAATTCAAATTATGATAAAATACATACAATCTCAATCAGTCTTTTTGCAATCTTACTTAGAAACGATGCATTTTCTGCCTTGCGTACTAAATAGGAATGCTTGCTCTTTACTACCTACACTCATCTTTTAACCATTCACAGAAGGAAGCAAAATACAGAGGTGACATTTTGACTATTCTGCAGCAGTGCTAATGGAAGAACATATTATCAGAAAAGAAATACGTTGTGGGAACAGAGGGGAGAGTGGTTTGATGGAACCTAATCTATGCAGGAGGTATAAATATAACTTTTTTTTTGGATTATTTTGGGAATCAAATTTTACCTCCTTAAGTAGAATATTTACAGCTTTGGATGGGAACTAAAAAGCCAACAAATGTCTTAGCAACGTAACACGTAGGACTCACCTTTCTCTGGGAAGGGATCACACTATTAAACAACAGGGATATTATCCAGGTCTGTACCCCCTTCCTGGGGGCTGTGACATCTTATAAAAATCACAAGTCCTGTTGGGTAGGCATGGTGGTACCTGCCTGTAATTTCCACAGTGGGGAGGTTAAGGCAAGGAGGGTCACTCGGGGTCTGAGGTCCACCTGAGCTAGATAAAGACTTCAAAGTCAGCATAGGCTACACGGTGAGACTCTTTCTCAAAGAATCAAAAAATAAAAACCAGTATCATGTAAGCATAAAAATGTAAGTCATACTTTGGAGGGTAGGGACACTCAGTAGAAGAGCATGTGACCAACATGCATAAGAGCTTAAGGTTAATGCCCAGCAGGACACGTATGCACACACATGTACACACACACATGCACACACACACATGCACACACTCACACGCACCCATACAAACAAACCATTAAAAGTAAATAATAATTTGAATTGAATAGTAATAAGAAGGGGACACAGAAATCTCTCGACCCACCTGAGATCCTAAAGTTCCAATGACAACCTGTGAAATCACTATGGCCATGATTCCTGTGTAGGCTTCTCTGAAACACAAGTCTCTCACTGGACTCGAGTGAGCCACATAGACTGCAGCCCACCTCTCCCCAAACACTCAAGGAGATGCTAAATCAAAGATGTTTGTTTCTGATCGCTAAGTACAATCTCCCTCCCGGGAGTCTATTAGGCTGTTCTGCATCTGTAATTTCCTTGAAGCGCTGTCACTTTTAATAGGTACGTGTCTTGCCAGGATGTGCTCACTTCATCCTGACAGTGACAGAAAGCTCGCTAATGAAGCATTTGACCAGTTTCTTTCTTAGAGTGTGAAGAAAGGAGAAAACTGCATTTAAGAGGTTGCATGTTAAACATAACGGAGTGCGCTAAGTAATAAATTCAGGGATTGTCATTTTTGCTTTGATAGTTCTAAAAACCAGGACTGATAAAGGAGCTGAAACGTTAGCTTTGCCCTTTCGTCTTCATTTACCTGTCAGGGTGGATAGATGAGAGCACAAAGACAAGGAGAACGACATCCAGGATCCCATCTGGGAAAGGGTAGGCTAAGCCGTCGTCACACACGTCATGAATAAAGGCAGAACACTGGGCCTCGCTGTAGGACTCGTGGGACTGTCAGGACGGATGGAGGAAGGAAAAGCAGGAGTTAGCAGACTTCCAGGGTTTTTTTTTCCCCCTTTCCTTTCCTTTCCTTTCCTTTCCTTTCCTTTCCTTTCCTTTCCTTTCCTTTCCTTTCCTTTCCTTTCCTTTCCTTTCCTTTCCTTTCCTTTCCTTTCTTTTTCAGTGAAAGGTAATTTTTAAAAAAATCCGTTCTTGGGTCAGTGAGATGACTTGGTTGGTAAAGGTTCTTGTCAGTGAGATGGCTTGGTTGGTAAAGGTGCTTGTCAGTGAGATGGCTTGGTTGGTAAAGGTGCTTGTCAGTGAGATGGCTTGGTTGGTAAAGGTGCTTGTCAGTGAGATGGCTTGGTTGGTAAAGGTGCTTGCTCTTGGGACCCATTTGGTAGAAGAAGAGAACTGATTTCTCTAAATTGTTCTCTTATTGACACATGAGCCCTGGCACGCATATCTCCCCCGCCCCGAATAATGTAGTATTTATATAAATAAATGTACACATTTATTTTATAAGTAAATAAATGCAATACAGAATTAAAATTCTTCTAAGCATTGTTCCTCTGTGAACTTGAATAAGCTTGACTTCTAGCTCAGTGCTGTCGACTTATTTGAAGCTGCCCTAAAAATAAAAAGTCATAGCTGAGCCTAAAGCATTTGGAGTAGACAGCAAATGCCCTTCACAATCCCTCCCTCAGGTGTAGGTGGGGTGGTGTAGGCTCTGGCTGGGCTGGCAGTGCTGCCTGAGGGCAGTCCTGTGTTCTCTGACAGGTGCCAGGATGGTCCTCACATGTCCCACTTCTCTGCTTCCTCCGTGTGTCCTTTCTAAAGTACAAAACATCTCCCACTACATATCCCGAATTAGGTGACAGTGAGACAGTGACGGTTACACACTGCTACTAAAATCCACTGTCTTGCACACTTGAATGGGGCGGTGTGTGAAGCAGTTCAGTAAGGCTATGTATAGACAGCATGAGGGGAAAGCACACTACACATGATTTGTCTACAGCCTCAGCAGCAGAAGGACAGATATCAACCCACCATCAGCACCGTGCCATCCTAGGAAACGTGTTGTGCATACAGGAACGCATGTGTGTGCAGGAGCCACCTCAAATGTGTGCTGGCACCTGAACACGGATCCTCCGCAAGAGGAGTCTGTGCTCCTAACCACTGAGCCATCTACCCAGTCATGACACTTCTCTTAAATTCAAAACAACTTCTACTGTTAGGGTAAAAACAGGCATCCTACATAGGCATCAGTTATATACTTCAGCATCAGTTGAAATAACTTCCGGAAATTTGTAAAAGCTCAGCCAAAAATCGTCATAGATGCACTCGATGCAGAAACATTTCAGAAAAATCAATCACTTCAAAGGCAGATTAGACCTTTTAGAAATATGTATTTAATTTTATGTGTTTAGGTGTTTTACTTCCATGCATGTCTGTGACCGGCACCTTCAGAAGCTAGAAGAGGACACTGGATCCTCTGAGGCTGGAGTTACTGATGGCTGTGAGCCCCATGTGGAAGCTGGGATCGAGTCTGTGTTAGATCCCTTGGAACTGGAGTAAACGACGGTTGTGAGCCCTCATGTGGGAATTGAATCCAGGTCCTTTGGAAGAACAACCAGTGTGCTCTACTGCTAAGCCAACCTCTCCAGGCCTCTCAAAATAGATTTTTTTTTTTTTTTTTTTTTTTTTTTTTGGTTTTTCGAGACAGGGTTTCTCTGTGTAGCCCTGGCTGTCCTGGAACTCACTTTGTAGACCAGGCTGGCCTCGAACTCAGAAATCCACCTGCCTCTGCCTCCCAAGTGCTAGAATTAAAGGTTAAAGGTGTGTGCCATTACACCCAGCTCCTTTTTTTTTTTTTTTTTTGGTTTTTCGAGACAGGGTTTCTCTGTATAGCCCTGGTTGTCCTGGAACTCACTTTGTAAACCAGGCTGGCCTCGAACTCAGAAATCCGCCTGCCTCTGCCTCCCAAGTGCTGGGATTAAAGGCGTGCGCCACCACGCCTGGCGAGCTCCTTTATTTTTAATGTATGTGTGTGTATACATGTTTGTGTATACTTGGGTTAGTGTTTGTGGATGTGTCTGTGCATGTGTGCGTGTGTGTGTGTGTGTGTGTGTCTGTGTGTGTGTAGGTCATCCATCAGTACTGGCTATCCTTTTCAACTGCTCTTAACTGTGTATTTTGAGGTAGATTAAACTTGGAGCCCACTGATTGGCGAGTAAGCCCCAGGATCTCCCTGTCTCTGGCTCGCCAGTGCTGGGGTTACAGGCACACACTGCCAAGCCAGCTTTTTAACATGTGCTAGGGATAGGAACTCAGGTCTTCCTGCTTACATGACAAGCACTCTTCACATAGTTATCTCTTCAGCCCATGCCTCTCTTTAAAGACTGTATTAACGCATACCTTTACAAGTTCCACAGCTTCAGAGGCAAAGTCGCAGCAGTAAAGAAAGGATCCGGGAATGTTCCTATGTAAATAGAAACGACATCCAAACCCAGAGTCAGATGCGTTCAAACCAGAGAAGAAAAGGAGCGGCAGCGTGACAAGCACTTGTCACTACAGGTGAACTTTGAAGCTCCTGTCCTGGGTTGACGGAGCTGCTGCCTTATTTCTTATCCCATACTCAGGCGGAAATTTCTCAGCCTACCCTCACACGAATGTCCTGCAGCTGCCCACTTCTGCCTTCTCCAGGCCCCTCAGAACCCTGCGTCCTTCATTCTTCCTTATTTACAACTTGTTTGGATTTTGACCCTTACCAGACAGATACTCTGAAGCCTGACAGGGCAGAAGCACATATAATTTTATATAACTTTATACTGGTAATAAATGCAATTTTGAAAGAAAATTAAATTTTAACATACAAATAATTGATTATCTTTTCAAGTTATTATCAAGCATTTATTGACCCTAGTGTATATTTATTTATTGTTGTTTGTTTTTTTTCGAGACACGAACCTAATGTATACACCAAGCATGAGAATATGAAGTTACCTAATCAAATACTGAGATTGTGGGCTTAGGAGCCAAATGAACCTATACAGAAATCCTGGATTGGCCATTTCTTTGTGAATTTGATTTAACATCTTTGAAAAATCAGTTTCTTTATTTACAGTATGCTAATAAAAATTCTTTTATTTATTTATTTACTTACTTATTTTACAGAAGAACATTTACCTATTTAAAAATCTTGCCTCCCAACTTAAACGTATTCTATTTGGCCTTTATCTGAAATTCAGGAATGATGGCTGGACTCTGCATTGATACTGCAGGCAGATACTACCAACTCTGTGGGCCAGTGCCCTTGGGGATCATGTTCTGTATGCTGGCATCAAATAATCTTTGTATCATGCTGCTTAGAAAAATGTCTGAATTGCTAAGGACAGGTGGATGTCATTACCCAGGACTAGAGGTGTACATATGGGCCTGGCTCGTGTGGATTTTATAATTTGGGACATGGCTGGTTTCTTACAATTTGTAAAGGGGTGAGAGGGTCAGCATCCCAAAGTGTCTGCCTGCAAATTTTGCAGGAACAGGTTAGCATTGGTAATTGACAGCCAGCGTGGCATAAGGTTAAGGGTGGGAATCAAGTGCCAGGTACAATAATCACATTGATCTAAAGAGTCCGAACTTGGCACCTGGCAGGATGTGAAGAGAGGTCTGAAGCACAAACTAAGCCTCTTAAATTGATTCAAGAGGCACTTCAGGGAGGTGGACTTCTAACTAAATAAAAAATACAAGCAAACATATGGACTTCAATTACACTCTTAGAGGCTTCCTGTTGATAAATACTCACATGTAGTTAACCTTGCCTGTGGCACTAGGATCTGCAGTCAACTTACGATCTGTCCTAACAAGTATCAGTATAATAAATAGGACTTGGTAATGAAGTCAACCAGTGCTAAATCGAAGTGCTTGGTTTGCTTTGTTGTTCATTTATTTCCTCTGAAAATGTTACTTTGCTAGGCATAGTGGCTCCTGACTCTACTCCCAGCACTTGGGAGGCAGAGGCAAGAAGATTCAACATTCAAGGTCAGTCTGGGCTACAGAGTAAGCCTCTGTCTCAAAAAAAGGAAGGAAGGGAGGGAGGGAGGGAAGGGAGGGAAAAATATTAGTATCTTAGTTCTTCATTCTAGCAGATACTTGGTAAGCTTCCATGAAATCCGTGTAACTGTGACCTGTGGTCTACTGAGAGCTGTGTGCTTATGAAATGTGCTTAGTCAGCACTCAGATTCATATGTGTGATCTGTGATTAGGGATGGAAGGCCTCCAGAACCAGACGGCCCAATCCTCACACTTGGCTCCACCATTACCAAGTGTCTGGAGGGTGGTGTCTCAGCCTGTAACTCTGCTTCCCCATCTGTAAATAGAGATAAGGGTGATGTATTAAGGTAGTTGTGAGGGCTAAATGGATCCAGAGGGCGAGGTTTGTAGAAAGATTCGTGGCTTAGAAGAATAAGCACTGAACACTCAGCCATTATTACAGCCACTGTTACTGCTACTATTATTATCATTATTATTATTATTACTATTATTATTGAAAACGTGCATCTGCCTCTCAGGAACTTAAAACTAGGATGGTCCTCTAAAAATTGTCTACACAATTCAGATGTCTCTGCACTCTGGTCCATCTAACACATATGAAAGGGCTGCCTGCCACCTACTTTTGAGTAGTTACAGAAGAATATGTACCGGATCCAGAATAGTCTAACGGCTAAAGGAAAGCATGTGCCATGTGTCCTATCAAGGTGGCGGTCTGACCTCTGAGACATCCCAAGCTGAGGCCTTGTGACCGCCTAGTGACTTTCCTGAGTCTTTCTGTAAAGTCAGCTGATTGCCTTGGCTCTTCTCCCAGTGACAGGGTGTACAAGTCACTTCCTCACCACACCAGCAGAACTGTCTTGGTGGAGGCTTAGGAATGAAATGACCCTTGGAGAACGATCTGACCTCTCAATTCCAATGGTCTAATTATGGTAAAACATTCTGAAAACATAACCTATTAACCTGGGGGCGGGGAAGCCCAGTTCTCCCTTTGGAAGGCTGATCATTGTTTGGCTTTTAAAGAAGAATTAATTTCCCCATGTTACTAGGCACACCTGTGATCCCAGGAAGGGGAGATGAGGACAGGAGAATCTTGCTGAGGCCAGTCTGATGTATAGAGCAAGACCTTGTGTGATGAAAAGGGTGAGTAGGAGAAAAAGGAAAAAGAGGAGGAGGGGAAGAGGAAGGGGTGGAGCAGAGGTCAAAGTACAACTAACTAATATGGAATTGGAGATTAATAATCAAAATTTATTAAGCTCTTGCTATATCATACTGTTAGGTTACCTGGAATATATAAAATAGAGAATTAAGAAATTTAAAAACAACAAGTTTAGTAATACCTTGCGATCAGTCTCATAGAGTAACACAACCACTCAACCAATGTGTGTATGTGTGTGTGTGTGTGTGTGTGTGTGTGAGAGAGAGAGAGAGAGAGAGAGAGAGAGAGAGAGAGAGAGAGAATCCAGTATTACTGGGATAAAGGGTCTGGTCATGTGATACAGGAGAATAGAAAACATCTTAGGAGATGGAAAAAGGAGTCAAGATAATAAATACAAAAAGAGTAATAAGACTATTCCATTTGGCAGCACCTCCCATGGCTGGCCACAGTAATGCCCAGTAGGTAACATTAGGGAGGCACTGTCTGTTCCATTAGGTGTAGGAAGGATCAGAGAATATCTTGAATCTGGCATGATGTCCGGCACTGTGCTAATGACTGTTGATCAAGGTGGTGGGTTATGAACATTCACGGTGCCATTTTGCTTTTCCAAATGCTTTTCCATTTTTGCAATTGAAAGTTTAAAAGATCAAACTGTTAAGTTAAAAGATATGCATGCAGAATTGTACAGTAGCTATGCCAGATGATGGGAGAACCCCTTACCTCCCCTGACAGAAGTTCTCTGAAATAAGCTTATGTTGATTTTAGTGGGGGAAATGTCATGAAAGCTCTTGTGTAAACTGGAAGGAAGAAAGGAAGGAAGGAAGGAAGGAAGGAAGGAAGGAAGGAAGGAAGGAAGGAAGGAAGGGAGGGAGGGAGGAAGGAAGGAAGGAAGGAAGGAACGAAGGAAAAAAGGCAGGCACTAGGAGAGATCAGAGGTGGTGAATGGTGTAGAGTTTTGTAAGGCACTGCCTCATCACAGAAACACTAAACCAGCCAGGTGAGACTGCTGGACCTGAAGGGTGAGTAAGAAGGACATCTGTGTTAGCTTCATCTATTTCTATGTCCCTGAGGCTTGAGGTCAGTGCTCCGGGTCTGGGCACAATGATGTGACATGCAAAGCGACTGTGCCTGGGGTTGCCCCAGCACGTTGATACCACAGACGAGGTGTGAGGTATGTTCTTCAAACTCATCTCTCTGTGAGGTGCCATCTGGTCTTCAGGAGGAGCACGCCATGTCTGACGCTAAGCAAAGCACAGCTTGGTGGGGGGATGGCAATCTCTCGCTCTTTCCCCTTCTGCCTTCTACATAAACACAAGTTAAAATCTACCTCAGACCCATGGCTGTGGAATGCTCCCGGGTTCATATGATGTTAGTCACTCAGAACGCGTCTCTTCAAACTTGCTTTAGTCATGGTTTATATGGGAAATCAGAACTCCCTTGGCATATGCATGACAAGGTATGTCCAGAACCTTCCAACTTCCCATAAATATGTAAGACCGTGTAGGGGAAAACACTTAAAACTCACTGCAAGGTGTTCAGGATTGGAAACACGCTATTTCCAGCACCACAGCCAACCTAAAATTGAGAATAAACAAATGTGAGCGCACTGCATTTCTCTCACAATACTCGATTTTCTATGGATTTCTGGGTGTGGCAGAACTTGTGAAACAAAGCACAGGAGGGACAATCAACGTCAGACTGTGGGGACATTCACAGTCTGTGCCCACCAAAGCCCCTCTCACTCAATCAGCAAGTGAACCACGCAGGGCAGGACACCAAGGTGGCAAGGAAGTGCTTGCAGCAGCTGCAGTAAAGGGAAGGACTCATAGACAGCAGAGGGAAGGAACGGACAGAATACAAACGAAGAACGTGTGGTTCTCGGTGAAGAGCTGTGAGGTATACTGAGTGGTGGGCAATGTGTAAACCAAACCAGGGTAAAAGGGGCCTGGACCTCGGCCGAGGCAAGAAGACTGCACTACACAGTGAGTCTGAGCACACCGGGGCAACTCAGAAAATGGGCTGGATTGTAGAACTCTTGCCTATCATGTGAAAGGCCCTCGGTTCAAACCCCAGTGTGTGTGTGTGTGTGTCAGAGGGAGAGAGAGAGAGAGGGGGGGGGGGGGAGAGCTGGCCTTGAACATGTCTAACACTCTTGTTTCTGTTTCCTGTGTGTTCGTGTCACCACACCTGGTGGTATTATATAGTTTAAAACAGATTCTAAGACCTCTAAAAAAATTCCAAATATTGTAAACTAGTCAATCTAACCTAAGATGGGAAAAGGAAATGCAGGTAAAGTCTATACCCAAAGACATCTCCTGAGGAAACAATTAAATGCCCTGCGTGACAGCAGGTAAGTAAAATTATAATATCCGAGTCACTAAATACTGCGCAGCCACAGAGGTGTTTACGGAGGACAATTAAAGGTGGAAACTGCGTATGACGTGATGTTAAACAGAACAGCACAAAGTCTCAAGGCTCATGCACAGCCTAAACAAAAGCAGGAAAGGCGGTTAAACAGCCTGTCGGTGGGATTGTGGCTAACTGTATTTCTCTTATGACCTCACCCGAAAATTCTCTGTAAGCCACAGCTATTACCTTGAGGATCAGAAAGATGGGGTTTAGGTTCAAAAACGGAAAACCACTGTCTACACTAGACTGCAGCAAACTAAACTCCTTGCTTATTTTTATTGCATCCCAAGCAGGGCTAAAAACAGAGCAAAAATTTGGACCAAAAATGTATCAGGACTTAAATACTGCCTCTAAGTTAGAAATAACAACAAATTAAAAGAAAAAAAAAGTAACATAGATGAAATTAAAGCCACAAGCTTAAAACTTGACTGATTAAAGTTATGAGTCCCTGAAGTATTACTTATGCGCGTAAGTACACTAAGCATTTAATCAGATCTGATCTTCCCACCTGGACAGTCTGGACCACTCATAAAATAGCGTGGGCTACACACGCTCATACAGTACCTCTAGTATTCGAAAAGTGGCATTGCTACCAGGAAACGGCTCTGTCTTCCCAGGTCCTTTGCTGTATTCTTCCAAGTCGGGGTTAGGAGCAGACCCTCCTCTGCTCCCAGGTTCTGACGAGACAAAACTCTCTTGACAATGGGTTTCTGTTCCTTGCGTCCGAGAGATGCTGCTTCTTGCTTGATCCCAGGATGATTCTCCCACTCTCTCCTCAGTGTTTTGATTAACAGGAAGGATTTCAGGAAATTCCCTCAACAGCCAATTACGATTCTTGAAAAACTTATTCTTATGGGTCTGGTAAAATGTGTCCCAGTATTTGTTAGCGTCACTTTCAAACTTAACTAAAACAAAGAGAAAAAAAAGATCATTTTACTATGAGTTCTATTTACTATTGACTGCGATTTTGATAACTAAATACCTTTAATAATTAAATATGTAAGTCAAGTGTTGTGGTGCACACCTTTAATCCCAGTATTTGAGAGGCAAAGGCAGACAGTTCCTTTGAGTTCAAGACAAACCTTGTAAATAAGGTTGTAAATAGAGTGAGTTTCAGGACAACCAGGGCTACACAGAGAAACCCTGTCTCAAAAAAACAAAAATAAAATAAAATAATACATATCAGTAACATTACTGTAAATATACTACTGTGGTGGTTTGAATGAAAATGTTCCCCACAGGCTCGTTCGGAGTGACATTATTTGAAAGAATTAGGAGGTGTGGCCTTATTGGAGGAAGTGTGTCACTGGGGGTGAGCTTTGAAGTTTCAGATCCTCAAGCCAGGTCCAGTGTCACTCTCTCTTCCTGCTGCCTGCTGATTCAGATGTAGAACTCTCAGCTCCTTCTCCAACACCATGTCTGCCTACATGCTGCCATCCTTCCTACCATGAGGATAATGGACTAAACTTCTGAACTCTAAGTCATCCCCAGACAAATGTTTTTCTTTATTAAGAGTTGCTGGGGTCATGCTGTCTCTTTACCGCAGTAGAACACTGACTTAAGACAGATTTTTATCACTAATTGTATCTTCAGCTTAATAACTTTAATATTATTATAATAATTTCACTTATCTGATATAAGGCTAAAAATACAAAAGTTCATCTCATCTTCTTCAAAAGATTAATATACAAGATATTTAGAGCCACACTTAAAATCTGTTTGTTTGTCAATAGTTGGCCATTCCATTTTATGAAGAATAGAATAACTGATAATTATTTTCTGCAGCCTGGTTTTGAAATATATGTATGTGTGTGTGTGTGTGTATGTATATATATGTATATATGTTTATATATATACATATATATATATACATACATACATATATATAATTTTATTTTAATGTAATTAATTATATATTTAAAATTATATATGTATAATTTTACTTTAATTTATGTTTTAAAGTCAGGGTTTCACCATGAAGCTTTGGCTGGCCTGGAACTTGCTCTGTAGACCAGGCTAGTCTCAAATTCATGGAGATCTGCTATCTTCTACCTTTTTTTTTTTTAATATTTTTATTAGGTATTTTCCTCATTTACATTTCCAATGCTATCCCAAAAGTCCCACATACCCTCCCCCCCGACTCCCCTACCCACCCACTCCCACTTTTTGGCCCTGGCATTCCCCTGTACTGGGGCATATAAAGTTTGCAAGTCCAATGGGCCTCTCTTTCCAGTGATGGCCAACTAGGCCATCTTTTGATACATATGCAGCTAGAGTCAAGAGCTCAGGGGTGTTAGTTAGTTCATAATGTTGTTCCACCTATAGGGTTGCAGATCCCTTTAGCTCCTTGGGTACTTTCTCTAGCTCCTCCATTGGGGGCCCTGTGATCCATCCAATAGCTGACTGTGAGTATCCACTTCTGTGTTTGCTAGGCCCTGGCATAGTCTCCCAAGAGAGAGCTATATCTGGGTCCTTTCAGCAAAATCTTGCTAGTGTGTGCAATGGTGTCAGCGTTTGAAAGCTGATTATGGGATGGATCCCCAGATATGGCAGTCTCTAGATGGTCCATCCTTTTGTCACAGCTTCAAACATTGTCTCTGTAACTCCTTCCATGGGTGTTTTGTTCCCAATCAATTCTAAGAAGGGGCAAAGTGTCCATACTTTGGTCTTCGTTCTTCTTGAGTTTCATGCCTTTAGTAAATTGTATCTTATATCTTGGGTATCCTAAGTTTCTGGGCTAATATCCACTTATCAGTGAGTACATATTGTGCGAGTTCCTTTGTGATTGGGTTACCTCACTCAGGATGATGCCCTCCAGGTCCATCCATTTGCCTAGGAATTTCATAAATTCATTCTTTTTAATAGCTGAGTAGTACTCCATTGTGTAAATGTACCACATTTTTTGTATCCATTCCTCTGTTGAGGGGCATCTGGGTTCTTTCCAGCTTCTGGCTATTATAAATGGGGCTGCTATGAACATAGTGGAGCATGTGACCTTCTTACAGGTTGGGACATCTTCTGGATATATGCCCAGGAGACGTATTGCGGGATCCTCCAGTAGTACTATGTCCAATTTTCTGAGGAACCGCCAGACTGATTTCCAGAGTGGTTGTACAAGCTTGCAATCCCACCAACAATGGAGGAGTGTTCCTCTTTCTCCACATCCTCGCCAGCATCTGCTGTCACCTGAATTTTTGATCTTAGCCATTCTGACTGGTGTGAAGTGGAATCTCAGGGTTGTTTTGATTTGCATTTCCCTGATGATTAAGGATGTTGAACATTTTTTCAGGTGCTTCTCTGCCATTCGGTATTCCTCAGGTAAGAATTCTCTGTTCAGCTCTGAGCCCCATTTTTTAATGGGGTTGATTTTCTGAGGTCCACCTTCTTGAGTTCTTTATATATATTGGATATTAGTCCCCTATCTGATTTAGGATAGGTAAAGATCCTTTCCCAATCTGTTGGTGGTCTTTTTGTCTTATTGACGGTGTCTTTTGCCTTACAGAAGCTTTGCAACTTTATGAGGTTCCATTTATCGATTCTCGATCTTACTGCACAAGCCATTGCTGTTCTATTCAGGAACTTTTCCCCTGTACCCATATCTTCGAGGCTTTTCCCTACTTTCTCTTCTATAAGTTTCAGTGTCTCTGGTTTTATGTGGAGTTCCTTAATCCACTTAGATTTGACCTTAGTACAAGGAGATAGGAATGGATCAATTCGAATTCTTCTACATGATAACTGCCAGTTGTGCCAGCACCATTTGTTGAAAATGCTGTCTTTTTTCCACTGGATGGTTTTAGCTCCCTTGTCAAAGATCAAATGACCATAGGTGTGTGGGTTCATCTCTGGGTCTTCAATTCTGTCTACTTCAATTCTGGTCTACTTGTTTGTCGCTATACCAGTACCATGCAGTTTTTATCACAATTGCTCTGTAGTACAGCTTTAAGTCCAGCATGGTGATTCTACCAGAGGTTCTTTTATCCTTGAGAAGAGTTTTTGCTATCCTAGGTTTTTTGTTATTCCAGATGAATTTTCAGATTGCTCTTTCTAATTCGTTGAAGAATTGAGTTGGAATTTTGATGGGGATTGCATTGAATCTGTAGATTGCTTTTGGCAAGATAGCCATTTTTACAATGTTGATCCCGCCAATCCATGAGCATGGGAGATCTTTCCATCTTCTGAGATCTTCTTTGATTTCTTTCTTCAGAGACTTGAAGTTCTTATCATACAGATCTTCACTTCCTTAGTTAGAGTCACGCTAAGGTATTTTATATTATTTGTGACTATTGAGAAGGGTGTTGTTTCCCTAATTTCTTTCTCAGCCTGTTTATTCTTTGTGTAGAGAAAGGCCATTGGCTTGTTTGAGTTAATTTTATATCCAGCTACTTCACCGAAGCTGTTTATCAGGTTTAGGAGTTCTCTGGTGGAATTTTTAGGATCACTTATATATTCTATCATATCGTCTGCAAAAAGTGATATTTTGACTTCTTCTTTTCCAATTTGTATCCCCTTGATCTCCTTTTGTTGTCGAATTGCTCTGGCTAGGACTTCAAGTACAATGTTGAATAGGTAGGGAGAGAGTGGACAGCCTTGTCTAGTCCCTGATTTTAGTGGGATTGCTTCCAGCTTCTCACCATTTACTTTGATGATGGCTACTGGTTTGCTGTAGATTGCTTTTATCATGGTTAGGTATGGGCCTTGAATTCCTGATCTTTCCAAGACTTTTATCATGAATGGGTGTTGGATTTTGTCAAATGCTTTCACAGCATCTAACGAGATGATCATGTGGTTTTTGTCTTTGAGTTTGTTTATATACTGGATTACGTTGATAGATTTCTGTATATTGAACCATCCCTGCATCCCTGGGATGAAACCTACTTGGTCAGGATGGATGATTGTTTTGATGTGTTCTTGGATTTGGTTAGCAAGAACTTTATTGAGGATTTTTGCATCGATATTCATAAGGGAAATTGGTCTGAAGTTCTTTATCTTTGTTGGGTCTTTTTGTGGTTTAGGTATCAGTAATTGTGGCTTCATAGAATGAGTTGGGTAGGGTACCTTCTATTTCTATTTTGTGAAATAGTTTGTGAAGAATTGGAATTAGCTCTTCTTTGAAGGTCTGATAGAACTCTGCACTAAACCCATCTGGTCCTGGGCTTCTTTTGGTTGGGAGACTATTAATGACTGCTTCTATTTCTTTAGGGGGTATAGCACTGTTTAGATCATTAACCTGATCTTGATTTAACTTTGGTACCTGGTATCTGTCTAGAAACTTGTCCATTCCATCCAGAAGCTGTCAGCTTCTGTGTGCACACTCTCACCTGTGCAGACTACTTTTCCGGCGGAGTCCCGGAACCAACTATCTTCTGCCTCTTAAGTGCTAAGACTAAAGGCATGTATGTGTTAACACACTTGGCCTAGCAAAAATATTTTTAATCAAGTATTTTCTGTGGTTTTTAAATTTTCTTACAGAAAGTACACCATCCCAGTCTGTCTCTACAAATGCACTTTAAAATGACAAATGTGCTAACTGGCCATCAGAAAGGAAGGTGGGAATTATAAAGTCATGACTTCAGAGTGATGGGGTTCAATGTAACTGCTTACTCTGAGTGCCTGGTTTTACGTTTGAAGAAAGGAACTGAAGCTACTTGTAGAGGCCACTCCATAACTTCATCCCCCACCACAGACCCAAATCCAGAGAGATCTCTTCCTCCTGCTCTCCCACTGGGAGTCTCTGGGAGAATTACTGATGCTTTCTTGAACAGACAGGCCTTAGTGACTGATGTCATTGCAGGGTTAAGGGCCACAGTTAGGTCAATGTTCTCATAACCTCAGCATTTCTTAGCCTTCTGCTTCTCCCCATCTCTAATGTTCTTGCATTAACAAAATGATTCAGGCCAAGCAGAGTAACACAGGCCTGAAATTCCAACCCTTGGGAGGCTGAGGCAGGAGGATCATGAGTTAGAGATAGCCTAAAACACATAGAGAATTTGAAGCCAGCCTGGACTATATCGCAAACCTCTTGCCTCAGATAAACCATGGTGGCACATATCTTTAAGATTAGCACTGTGAGGTGGAAGGAGGTTCACAAGTTCAAACAAAAACCAAATGAGTTAATGAGCCAGTTAATTAAATAAAATAACGTGTTCACTCTGTCTTTCATTCAAAAACCATTTCTTGATTCCAATTATGTATAACAAGGTTAATCCTTAGGTTTAATCCATGGATTAAGAATTACTCTTACCCTAACAGACAGGCTCATGACATTTTAAAAGTGCTTTCAAAGTCTGCAAAGGCTTCCTAATGGGTCTGTAACAATTCTCAAGGGTTAGTGCTGGAGAAGAGTAAGGCAGAGGGCAGTACGTACGGTACACCATTCACTAGAAGGAAGGAGGAGAGGAGGAAATACATGTGTACACAAACATGCAGGCACATGTGCGCACATACTTACCAGTATAGGTATAAAACAGCACCAGGCATGATGGCTCATGCCTGTAATGCCAGCACTGGGGAGGGAGTCTGAGGCATACAACTGTGAGTTCAAGGCCAGCCCGGGTACAAATTGGGACACCGCCTTAAGGAAACAAATAAATAACAAAAAAAACAAACAAGCAAAAAATTAAAACCTGTGGTTTGAAGGAGAATTTGTTTGGTTTTGATCCATGTGAATTTAGCATCAATTCCCAAATTGCGCTAAGCCATGCATAAAAAATAAGGGACTCCCTTCATATTTCAAAGAGGCTCAACCTATGAACACGCAGCTGCTTGTAATCAGTCTCCTAGCTTTATAACTGCTCTGAAGCACTCAGTTCCCTTTATTTTCATCCTTACAGCCTTGTCCCACATGGACCTTCACCCATTTGTGGGCAGGCTTCCTGAGTCCACTGCAGCAGCTGAAATAAAGCGGATATTCTATTTGAATTTAAGTCTGAGAAGAGACTGTGGGTCCCTACAACTATAAGGAATGATGTGATATTAAGTCTAACCCATTTTATCACCTGTACTACCCAAAGGAAGCCTATTTATGGTTAATCCAAAAGTGTATGTTTGCCTTGAAAATATTCTGTGTTCTCTTCTAACAATCGAAATGCACCTGTGCACGGTGCAAGACAACAAAACAACAGTCTGAAAATTAGACTCAGGAGAAATAGACAACTTCCAGATTTCCCAAGACATTTCTTACCAGTTCTTGTCCTCCTTTGTCTTAAAAAACAAACAAACCAACTCTTTGTAACTCTCTCTATGCAGATAAAGATTTTGTTCCTAAGAAAAAGCAGCCCAAAGACCTACCTTTAAAGCTTACAAGACCCACGTTTAGTCAGATCTCAGGTACTTGTGAAGTGAATTTGAGATGAATCTCCATCAGCTGGAATCTTGTACTACTACACCTTGGCTCATCTCAAGGTGTATTCCCTTAAGAACTAACTAGGGTGGAGTAGGAAATCCAGGAGAGTAATGTCACAAAAATATGTGCAAGCATTACTATGTATTATAGGAAAGGATAACGCAGAGGCCCAGCCTAGAGATGAGAAGCAAACTGGCCAGCCCCTGAAACTACGGGACAACAAGGAGAAAATGCTCACGTGACAGCTAAGATACGGGGCAACAAGGAGAAAACGCTCACGTGACAGCTAAGATACCGGTGGCAACTCTGACATTTGTTTTCTATTCACCCCTGAAACTACGGGACAACAAGGAGAAAACGCTCACGTGATAGCTAAGATACCGGTGGCAACTCTGACATTTGTTTTCTATTCACCCCTGAAACATACGGGATAACAAGGAGAAAACGCTCACGTGATAGCTAAGATACCAGTGGCAACTCTGACATTTGCTTTCTATTCACCCATGGTGGATACATGTTTGGAACAGTGTACTAGAACGATTATTAGATAGCTCTATCCTTTGCAACACTGTTGGCAAAGATAAAGTATAATAACTGGAGGCTGGGAACATGGTTCAGTGGGTAACCCCTTGCTCTGCGATCATGAGAACCTGAGTTCAGGTCCCACAGGAAAACCCCTGCATGGCTGTGCAGTTCTGCCGCCTCAGCATTGATGGCGGCAGGCAGATCCCAAGAGTTCACCGGCTAGTAAAGCGGCATACCCACAAAACCACAACCAACCAACCAACCAACCAGAAAACAAGGTTCTGGTTTATTGACAATAAAGCTGAGTGTGCTAGAGGAAGAATCCAACCTGCTGTAGCTTCTACATGCCCACATATAGGTGTATGCAATTGCACACTTACATACTTACATGCATGTAACATATCCACATACTCACACCCTCACTGAATCATTCATATATATATATATATATATATATATGATCTATTCACCTTACCCAACTTCCTTTGATGAGAATAAGCATACCTGTAGAGCCTGTTTAACCCCCCCATATATATGTCTCTCTATATATGAATTTATGGAAAGCAAGCTTTACCAATTATGAATCTGTAATGATGTTACTGTAATTCAAATTACTACATTCAAATACGAAACACATTGGCCACCTAAATTCAATCCTAACTAGGCATAGTGGTGTACCCCTTTAATCCCTGGACTCAAGAGACAGAGGCAGGGACAGAGTCAGAGGCAAGCACACCACTGTGAGTTCCAGGCTACCCAGAGCTACATAGTAAGATGTTTTTCCAAACAAAACAAAAATCAATCAAACAAACAAATAAATAAACACTCCAACAGTGACAAACAGTTTTAGGCTCTATGTCAAATGCTTTTCTTAGATTTTTTTTTTCCATTTACTCCTAACAGTATAGTTACCTAGTATGCTGCTTATTAGCCTAGCTGAATTCTGCCTCCTTCTAATCTTGTTTATCTCTGGGAACAGGATGTTTCAAGGCCAGAAGTTCCTCATCAGGTGAGTTAGCCAAAGCCAATTGGCACTAAGATAGCTGACAGAGACTTCTGGAAGCCTGTTCTTTGTGATCCAATTTACCTACTGAGAGACACACCGGGCAGGTGGCCTGAGTTAGAAGTACCATACTATAAAGAAGTGGAAGTGCTTGAGAACTGTCATTCCCCGAGAAACACAAACACTCCTCCCCACTGACCTATTCTCCCCATTAACTAACAGCATAAAATAATGGGTTCCATTCTGACACGCCACACACACGCGCGCGCGCACACACACACACACACACACACACACACACACACGCAGCACACGGCACTTTGGCCACGGCCGCCCCATTCACCTTCCTTATCCTCCTCCTCCTCTTTGCTCCTCTTCACTTCCCCTTCACGTCACTGTCCCAAATCTGATGTTTTCCCTGCCCACCATGGCATGAGACCTGAGAGCACAAAATTCCCGCTTGTCGGTGTTCTGGACGTTGAATAAACTTGAGCTCTTCCCATGAACCCTCATTTTTATCCTCTGGGTTTGCCACACCCAATGAAGAGAGAAAATAAAAGAGGAAAGGATGGGAAAGGGAGGGGAGAAGACAACAATTTGGGGTTAACAATATCTTTCAGATAGACAACAAGAAATTCAATGTCAAAGGGCTTAAGATTCCCCCCCCCCAAACATAGCCAGGAAGGGCAGGCAGCATCAGGACCTAGATTAAGTCTGTCAGACTCCAGAGCCTTCGGACCATGGCCATCACATAGCACCATCTACAAAGTTAACATGTGCTCCCTCAAAAGTGCTCCCAGAGATAATCTGTTCTTCTGATTCTTATTTTCCTCTCAATTACAAAGCACCAAGTTGAAACCAGTCTAAGTTTTAATAAGTACAGGAGTGTTGTAAAAATAATGCTGGCTGGAGTTAGCCTTCATAAAGAGAGATAAGTACAGAATCAATTAAACCAAGTTCTTTCCATGAGATCCAATGCAAGCTATATGAGCCTACGGGATGAATTCATGGTTAGCAACAGAACCATAAAATGCTCTAAGAGTACAGGTTGGTTTGTTGGGTAGTCACTAGGCAGGATCAGCACCCGTGGCTGGAGTGTGTTCACCCACCCAACAGTGTCTTCCACCAATGCTGGTAACCCTGCAGTTCTGAGGGTGTTTCCATGACCTTGCAGAAGCACAGCTGACTTCATCATCATTATGGACCTGAGACAGGAAGCACCTCCAGTGGAGGATTGAATTTCTGGAATCGAAAGCATGCCTGCAATGGCAGGGAACAACAGGTGCCACTCTCTGACCACGACAAAGACGTCAGGCTCACTTTGCTGCTAACTGTCACAGCTTCAGGCCAGGAACCACAGTCTAGGCAGCGTAGGGAAAGCTGGGCTGCCTTGACTTTAACAGGCATCTAAGTGACGGATTTTCCTTGGAGGAACACTTTTTTCTTCTGTGGTCCTAGGTTGCTAGCTGTCCAGAGCAAACTGGTCTATGCTAGTGACAATGAAAGGGATACAGCAATTGGTTTCAGCCTAGTTTAGTGAGGAGAGACCTCAATTCTTCATTTGTTATGTTCTAGACTGCTGAGCAGAAGAGAAAGATAGCACACTAACTACGTTTACATGCTCACAAGCTCACAGATCATCAAAATTACCCTGCACATCATAACTGAAAAACCAAATCAAGCCATTTAGGTATCTGGAATATATGATGTGATAATATGAATTATGAAAATTTATTCTAAGTTGCTATGTAACAAAAAGTAATTTAAAGTTATTTTTGCACATCAATTACGCAAATACCTGAACTTTCAAAGTTGGAAATTTCCACATGTCACTGAAGGAAGTTCACTGTCTAATAAAAGAAAACGCTTAAAATTATAAAATTAAAAGTGTAATTCTAAGAGCACTGCGTGAAACTTTTAGCAGCCAGAGTCATCTTGGAGGCAGCTATATTTATCAGCACAGGGTGTTTAACTATTCTGTTTTTCTTTCCCTTCATATAGAACATTCTCTTCAGTGGTAAGGTATTCACAACACAAGGATACATTCTTTCATCAGCTGCCTAATGTAGCTAACCTACCCTAGGTAGGACTTTATTTACAAAGATATTTTAAAGTGGATACAGCAGCTGCTGTTGTTAGTAAGTTTTAAAAAAACCATTACATTTGCTGTACAACCAGCTGACATATAGCACACTGGAGATCTTTTTAAGGAAATTATAAAATATAATCATGTTTACTCAAGAAACACTGATTATATCTTTTTTATTTCTCTGGGTTAACCTGGTTTTAAAAGAAATATGAGCTATAATAAAATTGAAAAGTAATTAGGAAAAGAAAACATGGAATTAAAAGTCATTAGTCTGGGCAATCTAATTGAAGGAAATATTGCTAACTGGAGCCTGGGTGCTATACATTCTCATTATGCAAACGAGGCCGGGTCATTCAACAGCAAAAGGTGGTTATCTGTCATGCAGGCAATCTTATTTTCAGATTGTGAGTGTGGTTTTCTAACTTCTGTTCTCACCAACAGCTCTGACAATAGGTGAAAAGTGGGAGAAGGGAGAGTGACATACAGGGAGCAGAAGAAATGTGACAGGGTTGGCTAGCTGGAAGAATAAGCAGTATTCCTCCCAGGGGCTTAATAAAGGAGATAGGATCAATAACAGTGTGCCTGCTCTGCAGTGCTCTGCAGACGGGGTTCTTTGTGATACCAGAGCTCTGGCTCTTTCAAACACTCAGGGACTCTCTTAGATAAGGAAAGCTGGTGTCGAGGTCAAAGCTTCTGTCGGGTTCTCACTAAGTCTGGAAGCAGAGCAGAACGATCCTATTTACCTTGACCCATATTGACTCATCAGAGGGATAACACAGCGAATGAGAAGCCTCACCCAAGACTTGAGTGGGGTCTGTGATCCTAGCAGAGACTGCTGTGTGGCTGTCCCTGAGACATGCTGCCATTCAGTGATGTTCCTCAGACCACAGCTTCCTTCCTTGTTACCCACTGGGAGCTTAGCCCTCTCTGCACTCACTACCTTGCTTTAAATACAAGATATCCCACGTATAACTCAAGTCTTTTCCTGCAGTGGTCCCCTGACACCGTGGCGCCCGGTGTACTGAGTGGCGGGATGCAGAGGTGACCCAGAACAAATCTCTACTTCTTTGAGTCATTCTGAAATGGAATCTTTAGTTCTTTATCTTCACAGTAGCCAGAAGAAACACTTAGAAAAAGGGCTGTCACAGCAACGGCAAAGCAGGCACCTCCGAGTGGTGCCAGCGCCTCCTTGCTTCTGCCTTTCCTCTTCTATGGAGTGGCCCGTCACCACCTTTCTATTTTGGTCCCACTATGGTTCTGTGGGAACCGTCCTTTTCCTTTACTGCGGTTTCTGAGGCTCTAAAATAACCTCCTCATTAGCTGCGCTCAAGTTCATTGTTAGCTCAAATAGGACAAAGTGGGCGGCCATGCGCAGAGAACTTTAACATGATCAGCCCTGCTCTATTTAAGTTCGGAACACAAACATTCAAAAGGGAGTTTTAAAAAATCCCTGCCTTTTCATATTATTAGGATAATGTGCAGATAATAGCATGAATGAGTTTTCATTTCCTGGAAGCAAATTAAAACAACTGACAATGTTGAACTTTGTTCAGGCTGGAGGCTCTGCTGTATTCAGGAGGCCACTAGCAGAAGCTTGAGTAATGTGGAAAATATGTCCACGCAGCTGCTGGCAAAGAACTGAAGTTATACTTCCTCAGAAGCAGTGACAGAGCTCCTGTGAGGGAATGTGGTGCTGGCCGATGGAAGGCAGCACTGGCCATGGGATGAGCCCTCAAGTCCAGCCTCAACAATCCCTGGCTGTATTCCACCCCAGGTCTGTCCGGCTAGAGCCCATAGAAATAGAGTAATTCCACCGGGGTCAGGGGCTCGTCTTTCCTGTCCACCCAAGGATACACTGATGCTGAGGGTGAGGAACTACCACTAAGGAATAACAAACAAGGCCAGAGGAATCGATAGGCCACCAATGACTCCAGAGAGCAGGATTGGTTGCACTGGCTCCTTTGCCAGCTAAAGGCTGAGGGCTGTCCCATTCTCTTAGCCTTCCCAGATACCTTTGCTTCAGATTTCAGCAGCTGCAAGCTAACATCATTTCAACTGTGCTTCTCCTGATTTTCATTCTGCGCCTTACAGGGAGGAGTGCAAGCGTTTTTCCCTGGGGAGTTCCTGCATATCTGGTCAATCTAGCACTAGAATTCTAGCTTTGGGAGAATCCTCCTATATACTGCCTGAGAGGTATTTAGCCTTTTGATTTGTTTGTTTTATTTTATTTTATTTTTTTGTTTTTCAAGACATGATTTCTCTGTGCAACTCTGGCTGTCCTGGAACTCATTCTGTAGACCAGGCTGGCCTCGAACTCAGAGATCCACCTGCCTCTTCCTCCCGAGCACTGGGATTAAAGGATTGTGTCACCACTGCCCAGGTATTTATGTGACATTTACAGTCTCCTTTGGACCAAATATCTCAAAAGCAACCACAGAGAATATGTCAACAAATGAGCAAATCTGTGTCCTAATAAAACTTTATAAAACATGGTGCAGGCTAGGGAAACGGCTCAGTGGACAAGGTGCTGGCTGTGCAAGAATTCAACTCCTCTGAACTCACAGAAGAGGTATGACCGCTGGGTGTCATCCCAGCACCAGAGAGGCAGAGAATGGAGAGCCCAGCGGCAAACTTGCTACCTGGACTAGTCATAATAATCCCAGCGGTGAGGAGGCAGGGTAGGTGGGTCCTGGAGCTCCCTGGCAGCCAGCCCAGCCTCCTTGATGGGGCCTAGGCCAGTGAAAAACCCTGCCTGACCCCCTCCCCACAAAAGGTGACTAGTAACTAAGGAAGAGCACTCCAGGTTGCCCCCTGGTCTCCACATGCATATGCACACATGTGCACTCGTGTACACATGAACATACCTACACACACACACACACACACACACACACCAAAAGGAGAGAGCACAGGCGATATCCTAAAGAAAAGGTCATTTTAAGAAAAATAAGGTAGAAAATGGTATACAGCGAGGACAGCTGTTAGGCAAAGTGACTAGGAGTCACTCACTATGAAGGACACTGACCACTTCTAAACATTTTTTTTTTCTGTGTGACATTTTTAAAATTGTGGTAAAAGCACATAAAATGGAGCATCTTAGTCATTCTTAAGTGCATGCTCCCACGGCGTTAGGTCTGTTCACGCTGTTGTGAAGCAGACCTCTGGACTCTTTCCATAATGCAAACTCTAACTCGAACCCCACTACATAACTCCAACTCTCCACCCAACCAGCCCTTGGCAATCACCATCAGGTAGCACATTTCATTATCATTTATGTACGGTAGCTACAGGCCCTGGAAAATGGCTGTTCATGCCATGTCCTCGGAACATCGAACATTGGGCACTATTCCTCAGGGTACGGTAGCTACAGGCCCTGGAAAATGGCTGTTCATGCCATGTCCTCGGAACATCGAACATTGGGCACTATTCCTCAGGTGTTAGCACTGAACTGTTCTTCCCTCTAAGGCTAAACTTATGTGTCTTTTCATTCATTCATTCAACAGGGCACTATTTACTAGTGTTGCTTGTCTTATAACACTTGTGGTTTGATTATGTTTCTCTCTTGCCTAACACAGAGACTGCTGATATGAACATGGAACGCATATTATCTCTTTGAGAGTGTGCTTTGAATCTTTTGGGATCTATCTTTAAAGTGAATTGATGTATTATAGGGAGTGCTACTTTTAAAACATTTAAAAAGATTCATTTTATTTGTATGCGTGCTTGCCTGAGTAGATGTAAGTGCTCCCCATGCCTGCCTGTTGTCCATGGAGGTTAGACGAGGGCACTGGATTCCGGTACAGGAGTTACAGGCAGTCGGTAGCTGCCATGTGGGGGCTGGGAACCGAACCAGGGTCCTCTGCAAGAGTAGCCAGTACAGTGATTGCTCTTAACTGCTGAGCCATCTCTCCAGGCCCTCCATATTTAATTTTTAGGGAGCCTGCACAATGGTTTCCATAGTGGCTGTACCATTCACACCAAATGTGCACAAGGGCTCCTGTTTCTCTGCATCCTTCTCAACACTTGTCAATTACTAGTAGTTTAATAATAGCCCAAGACGAACTTCAAAAGCTATTTATGAAGTTGTCAAGCTGGGTCCCTGAATTAAACTCTAAACACAAAGTCTCCCAAGAAAACTGCTTTTGATTCCCATTAAAACCTTACCCTGGGCTGGGAAGGAGGCTCAGTGGGGAAAGAGCCTGCTGTGAAGGCAGGAAGACTTGAGCTAGGGTCCCTGGTGTGGTGACATGCTTCTGTGACCTCAGATCTGGGAGTGGGGGTGGGGCAGAGAGAGAGCTCACTGTACAGCCAGTCTAGCTGAAGCAGGAGTGCCAGGCTCTGTGACAGACCTTGTCCCCAAAAAACTCAGGCGGAGAGTGAAAGAAAAAGACACTTGAAATTGACCTCTGACTCCCATGTGCCCCGAACTGCTCATATATGCACACATACACACTAATGCACGAACTCACAAACACGCACTCCCTTATCCTAAAAGGCCAATAATATTTTGATATGACGTTTTCTTTTTACTCAAAGTTTATGAATTTGTTAGAAGTTTCCAGCAAGTGAAATACACAATGACACACTGAGAGTGGCGTAGTTAGGAGGAAATTTTAAAGTTATATTTTCATATCTTGCTTAAAATGCCACCCATATGCATATCTCCCAGAAAAAGCAATATGACTACCAAAAGACCAATTACAGGGTGAATACATAATTTATTTCATTAATTTCGGTTCCACTACGAGGGAAGAACTGGGAATCCCACCAAAGGTAGCAAATGGGTTGACTGGCTGGGGTGGCAGCTCAGAACTTCCAAATGCTGGGACAGGATGCCAGCCTTACCTTGCTCTTCTGGAGCGACTCGTGTGGCTGAGTTTTCCTCTACCTTTTTTCTAGCTGCGTCTTCTTCTTCTTTAGACCACTGCATGTGATCCCTATTAAGGAAAAAAAATAAGATGCAAGCCATATTTGACAAGTGGGGAAGGCAGAGCCCATGTGGCTGGGGACTCCACCACACACTCTAGATTAAGGCCGACATATGTGATACAAACTGACTCCATGTCAAAGGAACTCATTTGTGTCAGGCCTGTGTTCTGTTCCTGGTGCTAAGTGCTGCCCTGCCACTCTTACAGGTTTTCTGTTTAGATCTGGCTGTGGGACCAGCCAGCCGCTGTTGGGAAATGGCTGCTCTAGCCACATCCTCAGGACATTCCAGTGCAGGACTGTTTGAGTGCTGATGTGGTGTATGCTCCTCTAAGGGTAAACGTACTGCCTTTCTGTTAACAGATGTCTGCTAACTGATGCTCTGTTAACGTCAGAACAGGGCAGCCCTTAAAAGGACTTGATGTTCCTGTTATAACACACATTTGACACTCTGCCAGCAATGTGTGCATGCACACACAGGTCTGTCCACGTGCGTGTGCATGTGTATGCTTTCTTATGTGGACATGTGGAGATCAGTATCAGCTATCTCCCCCAATCATTCTATACTTTATTTTTTGAGGTAAGGCATCTCACTGGACCTGGCATTCAATGGTTTAGCTAGAGTGACTGTCCAGCCAGCCACTGTCCGCACACTCCCAGCACTGAGGCTAGTCATGTACCACCACACTCTTTAAATGTGGGTTCTAGGACCCAAACTCAGGTCCTTAAAGTTTTAAGACATTTCGTTCCTCTCTAAGTTTTAAATTTTATTTTTCTTATAAGCTATCTCAATTTCTGAAATATTGGTAAGCTTATATTTAAATGAAGGATACCTTTTGTTGTTGCTGTTTTATATGAGATAGATTTCATTTTGTTGGCCAGGCTGACCTCAAACTCATCATGATTGTGTTCCAACCCACCAAATGTTGGGGTTATAGATGTGTATTGCCACGTAGTCAACCGACAGAGAACTTGATATAGGATGTAAAAGATTCACTTTTCTTAAATCTCTCGCTTTATGTATTTTTAGTTTCAGAATTTATTTTCTTTGTATAAGAACATAGTGTTTTGTGCTATAAAAATGTTTCTTGGGCTGGAGAGATGGCTTAGCGGTTAAGAGCACTGACTGCTCTGCCAGAGGTCCTGAGTTCAATTTCCAGCAACCACATGGTGGCTCATAACCATGTGTGATGGGATCCGATGTTCTCTTCTCGTGTGTCTGAAGACAGCTGCAGTGGACTCGTGTAAATAAAAAATAAATAAATCTTTAAAACAACATTTCTTGTTGCATACCATGTATGATGCCCAGGGTTCAAAGCCCAGAACCACAACAAAGGAGAAAGAGGAAGAGGGGTGGAGGAGCAGGAGGAAGGGGGAGGAGGGGAGAAGGAGAGGAGGGTATCTTCTTGGAATGAATGCAACCTCTCTATTTCCTGAAATGAGGCATTTTTCTAAACAACCAAACATGCCATATTCACATGCCCTATAGCTTACTGACTCAATGAGGGTCACCACTGCTGTGATAAAACAGGGTGAGTAAGGCACCTGGGGGAGGGAGAGGTTTATTTCAGCTTACACTTCCAGGTGACAGTCCACCTCTGAGGGAATTACAGGATCTGACTCAGAGGCTATGGAATGGTGCTGCTTACTGGCTTGCTCCTCATGGTTTCTTCAGCCTGGCTTCATATAGAACCCAGGACTACCAGTCTAGGGATGGTACCACCCACAATGGGCTGGGCCCTTCTTCGTCAATAGCTAGTTAAGAAAATCCCCTAAAGGCTTGCCTACAGCTGGGATCCTATGGAGGCATTTTCTTAACTGAGGTTCCTTCTCTCCTCTCAGATGACTTTATCTTGTGTCAAGTTGACAACAACAACACTAGGCAGCAGAGATGCCTACAAGAAACAATGAGGCAGGGGTGGAAGCTGAGACAGGTAGATCCTGGAGCTCACTAGAGAGCCAGTACAGCCCAGTCAGTAAGTTCCTGTCTCATAAAAATAAGGTGGACAGCAATTAAAGAAGACATCCAGTGTTGATCTCTGGCCTCCACATACATACACATGCACACATACACCGATAAATACATCTGCAGGCTCAAGAGAGTAGACACACACACACACACACATACACACAGATTCTAATACTGTTATCATATGGTATTTATAATCATCTGAGCAGTGAGAAGGAATAAATAAAATTCTTGGTGGTTCACGGTGTCTGAGCAGTTGGCATGATCATAATCACTATAGGAGTCACTGTCATCACTGTCATTTATTATTATTATTGTATGATGTCAGGCTTCATACAAAAGACATTTCATACATATTTATCTTATTTGATCTCTTCAAAGCTTCTGTGAAAGGGTTATAATCCTGCTTGTTTTATATGAGGAAACAGAAATATAACCAGGTGCAACCTGAATTCAAACCCAGATTCGGGTCACGTCTACATCTACCCTCCCCCCTCTGCCAAGGCTTCCTGAGAGAAAGGACAGGACATGGTGCTGCAGTGGTATCAGTGGGTTAGCACTGATGGGTGGAGATGGTAGATCAGCCAGCTAGTGTTATCTGGGAAAGCGGGAGGAACAGAAAGGTGGGTTTGGGTGTGGGCTGTAGGAAAGGCATCAGGGTAACTACTCCTCCCATAAGAAGATGGCGGTGCAGGCTGAGACGGTGGCAATGGAAAACGAGAAGGAAGAGGGCGGGAAGACACTGAAAACTGTCGTTGTGACCTGGACATGAGCTGCACACTGGGAAAGCATCAGGCATGACTATGGAGATGGACCCGTGAATGTCTAGGAAAGCGGGGGTGACATGGCAGGATAACCAGTCACCTTGGGTGGCACGGTGAGAAGCGTGGTTCTATTCCAAGCACTGTTTATGCAATCAGATATGTGAGTATATTCCAGTGACCCACTTACCTAGCTATAAATACCCCTGTGGAAAGGTGAGAAGTGAGAAACTGGTTCATTCTTTCCTCTCCCCCATCCCAACCAACTTAAAAAAAAAAAAAAAAAGACAGCATCTTGCTGTGAAGCCCAGGCAGGCTCCAACTTGTAGCAATTTTCCAGCCTCAGTCCCCTGAATGCTGGGATTACAGACACAAACCACTGTACACAAGTCTTTTAAAAAGTATGCTGAGGCCTCTCCATAAAAAGCAAATGAAAACATAAAAGGATTTCACATGTGAAATTTAACTGCAAGTATTTTTTAAAAACCCAATCACAAACCAAACTATCACCAAGCATCTTTGTCATTTGTTTTAAAGCATGGAATTAGAGTAGACTTTTGTTTTTATTTAGTTACTATGGAGGCGTGATCACATATAAATTGGCTGGTGACTGTACTTTAAGTGACAGATACAACCAGGGGATTCAGGCAAGTGACCAATCAGTAAGACAAAGGACCAGGCACTTAACAACCCATGGAAAAGTGGGTTCTACTGTTTGGTTCATAAATTGCATCCTTGGAATTTATTATAATAAAGTGTCTCAAAAGAACAGTAAAGTTCTGTGTAGGAAAATACGAGGGAACACTAAATATAATACCAAGAACATGGAGGGAACCTCAGTATGATAGAGGTAAGTTCAAGGTCTCAAGGAAAGACACTGCATTCCATTAATGTGTCTCTAGAAACTTTGTATCTGATCAGAGAGGGTGCTGCTTGCAGAAGGGAAGAGCTAGGAGAGAGAGGTGGGTGGGGGTTGCAGGGCGAAGCAGTGGGGATGGGGTGCAGGGTGGGGGTGGGATGGGATGTGGAGTTTGCTTGGTTCTTATCTAAGACAGTACTGACTGAGTCTTCTCCCATTGGCTGGGATCCAACCTCATACTTTTCTCAAACGGCCATCTCTGAGAATGCTGCAGGACTTTCACGTTAGCTAAACTGGTGGAAGAGATTAAACATTGGATAAAACTTTTGCAAGGTGAGGGCTATAAACATTTTTGCATACAAAGTTTTAGGAGTTTAAGTTGACAGAAAACACTCTATTTAGTGATAGGAGAATCAACATTTATTTATCAAAGGGATAGTATGCAGACAATTAAAATATTTAACAGATACAGATCTATTTGTTTATTTATTTATTTATTTATTTAGCTAGTCAAACTCACAGAATTCTGCCTTTTATGTGCTGGGATTAAAGATAGTGGCGCCACTACACCTGGTCAAGCATGCTTGTATATAAATAATGTTTTAAAATTTTATCTCAAGTTGAAGAAGCTTTACAACATTAAAGAAAATTTAAGAGTTTCCTAACCCTGTGTTTTAACATTATTATTCTGCAATTCAAAATATGTATTCAATGTGTATAATAATTTGTACTAATTATTCTATAATTTAGAATCTTTAATATGTATAATAACTTTAAACAGACATAATTACATATACATAATTTTAGAATCTGCCTTTTTGCCTGTTGTAGTAGCACACATATTTAATCCAAGCATTAGGGAGGCAGAGGCAGGCAGATCTCTGGGAGTTCAATGCCAGCCTGGTCTACATAGTAAGTTTCAGGCCAGCCAGGAATGAATAGTGAGACTATGTCTAAAAGTAAATAAATAAATCTGCTTTTAAATCTTATGTTATTTAATAAACTCATTTGTTTTACTTCAGAGACTTTGAATACCTTGCCTCAGCCTCCAGGTGAGTAGCACTGTGTCTGCATACAATTTAATGACAAATCTGACAAATGTATAAGGTGATTAGAATATTTTTTAAAAAATCTTATGGTTAAAGAAAGAAATAGTTGGGCTGGAGAGATGGCTCAGTGGTTAAGAGCCCTGACTGCTCTTCCAGAGGTCCTGAGTTCAAATCCCAGAAACCATATGGTGGCTCACAACCATCTAAAATAGGATCCAATGCCCTCTTCTGGTGTGTCTTAATATGACAACAGTGTACTCATATAAATAAATAAATAAATCTTAAAAAAAAAAAGAGTTAAGCAGTTTTAGTCTAAACCTATTTAAATAATTCTTAATTCCATAACAAATTTTTTCTATATGGCTATAAGACCTTCATTATAAATATAAATTAAATTAGCTGTACAGGACTTGATTTTGTTTATAACAGTACAACTCATAGTGGGCTCAATCTCCTGCTATAAAAAATTATAAAGCTGAGCAAAATATATGAAGTAAATGCTTTTAGGTACTGCACTAGACAGTGTAAGACCATGACCCCTAAGGGAAGGAAAGACAAAGTCACCACAGTCACTAGGAATCCCATCGAAGAAATGTTCGTCTGCGGTAGCGCCCAGGCACAGATGCTGGGTAGAGGCTGGGGCACCTGCACTGTGTAGAGGGCTCTTCTAGGTTGGTGGGCTGTAACTGTCTGTTCAGCCACAGGGAGAGACTCCAGGGAAGTTGGCAGAAAGGCAGGACTCCGGGGATGAGGGTGGAGAAAGGAGGACTGGGCAGGGAAAGGCAGTAGGGCTCGGCAGTCTCAGCACCTCGGGTAGCTGGTTGGGGCCGTGTGCTAAAGTCATAAGAACTGCACTTGACCTGGGGAGTGGTGAGACAGACTCACCCTAACTACACTCAAAGAAAGCCTTAGTGCCCGCTTCTCAACCCGTGGGCCTCAACATCAGATATTTGCATATCTGTATCTTTTGTATATCAGATGTTTTACATTATGATTCATAACAGTAGCAAAATTGTAGCAATTACAGTAATTATAAAGTAGTGACAAAATAATCTTATGGTTGGGGTCACCATAACACGAGGAACTGTATTAAAGGGTGCGGCATTTGGAAGGTGGAGAACCACTGTCTTAGGGCTTGGTGACACATGCATGTGATTTTAGCACTTCAAACGCTGAGGCAGGAGAATCCCAAGTTTGAGGCCACCTGAGCTACTTAGCAAGAAAACAAAGCCGAAGCAACCTGAATCTGACCCAGAGAGCATTTGGTGGGAACCTAGTGGCAATAACTCATCTTTAAAGGAGATAACAGAACCAGACTCCATGCAAGATACCACTCAGGATAGCCGTCACACAATAACACACGGTTAGACATGTCAACGAAGCAACAGAGAAAGCAGACAATAAAGACAGACTTGGGGGACATCGTTATCAGGATAGGAATTAGTATCCAATAACTTTTAAACAGCTCTAAAATGTAAAGATTTAAAGAATCTTCTAGAGGCCTTGACCAACTCCATGTGTACTCTCTTTACCCCTCTTAATGCCTGCGCTAAATTCTAACTAAAGCCTTTTTAAAAAATCCAACTTTACTACATTTAAAACAAAAAACCAAAAACCAAGCAAAGAGCTGGGGATGCAGCTTAACTGGTAAGCTGTGTACCTACTGTGCAGGAAACTCTGGGTTTGCCCAGACTGCATACAGCAGGCATGGCAGGTAGAGCACACCAGAGACCTCAGCACTCCGGAGGTGGAGTCAGGAGGACTGGAAGCTCAAGGGACTCTGGCTGCACAGGGCTTGCTCACCTAGTACAGTGAGTGCTCACCTAGTACAGAGAGTGCTCACCTAGTACAGTGAGTGTACACCTAGTACAGTGAGTGCTCACCTAGTACAGTGAGTGCTCACCTAGTACAGTGAGTGCTCACCTAGTACAGTGAGTGCTCACCTAGTACAGTGAGTGCTCACCTAGTACAGTGAGTGCTCACCTAGTACAGTGAGTGCTCACCTAGTACAGAGAGTGCTCACCTAGTACAGTGAGTGTACACCTAGTACAGTGAGTGCTCACCTAGTACAGTGAGTGCTCACCTAGTACAGAGAGTGCTCACCTAGTACAGTGAGTGCTCACCTAGTACAGTGAGTGCTCACCTAGTACAGTGAGTGTACACCTAGTACAGTGAGTGCTCACCTAGTACAGAGAGTGCTCACCTAGTACAGTGAGTGTACACCTAGTACAGAGAGTGCTCACCTAGTACAGTGAGTGTACACCTAGTACAGAGAGTGCTCACCTAGTACAGTGAGTGTACACCTAGTACAGAGAGTGCTCACCTAGTACAGTGAGTGTACACCTAGTACAGTGAGTGTTCACCTAGTACAGTGAGTGTACACCTAGTACAGTGAGTGCACACCTAGTACAGTGAGTGCTCACCTAGTACAGTGAGTGCTCACCTAGTACAGTGAGTGCACACCTAGTACAGTGAGTGCTCACCTAGTACAGTGAGTGCACACCTAGTACAGTGAGTGCTCACCTAGTACAGAGAGTGCACACCTAGTACAGTGAGTGCTCACCTAGTACAGTGAGTGCTCACCTAGTACAGTGAGAGTACACCTAGTACAGTGAGAGTACACCTAGTACAGTGAGTGCACACCTAGTACAGTGAGTGCTCACCTAGTACAGTGAGTGTACACCTAGTACAGTGAGTGCTCACCTAGTACAGTGAGTGCTCACTTAGTACAGTGAGTGCTCACCTAGTACAGTGAGTGTACACCTAGTACAGTGAGTGCACACCTAGTACAGTGAGTGTACACATAGTACAGTGAGTGCACACCTAGTACAGTGAGTGTACACATAGTACAGTGAGTGCACACCTAGTACAGTGAGTGTACACATAGTACAGTGAGTGTACACCTAGTACAGTGAGTGAGTGCTAGACACACCTGGGCTTCTGAGGCCCAATTACAAAGAAACAGATCTAAAGGAAAAGACTGTCAGAATGAATGGGTGGCGAAATCTCCACAAAGAAATGGAAGCAATTCTTTGTAAAAGAGGAGTCTGAAATGAGCCAGCACAGATACCTGAAAGTGAACTCACTGATGGATGCTGCAGAGGAGTCTAGATGTCATTCAAACTGAGGGACATTAAAGGACAGAAACAGGAATGCTAGGACAATACTGCTATGGTATGAGTGTAGTTTGTCCCCCAAGGGTTCAAGTGGTGGTGGCTTGCTGTCCACCTGGAGATGTTGGGAGTGGTGAGCTTTTAAAAGCTGAGGTCTGGAGGCCCTCAGGAAGAAATATGATAGTCCCTATGGGACCAAGGAGCTCGGTGGTAATGCATAAAGCCTAGGTTTGATCCCAGCAACACGAATGTACATTTTATATTTCTTTCCTTTCTCTCTCTCTCTCTCTCTCTCTCTCTCTCTCTCTCTCTCTCTCTTTAAATTGAGACAAGGTCTCTCTGTATATTCATGGCTAGCCCAGAGCTCACTATGTAGATTAGGCTGCCTTGAACTTCAAGCTATCCATCTACCTCTGTCTCCTGAATCTTGGGATTAAAGGTGTACAGCACCATGTCTGACCTAATAAATAAATTTTAAAATAAAATTGATGCTTGGAAACACCCTTTTAATATTCAATATAACAAAGCAGGTCTCATATACATAGCATTTCATCATACTGTGATGTGATTGATCTGAGGGGAAGTGCTGGTGTGTGCTCACACTGTAGTGTGATGACCTGAGGGGAAGCACTGGTGTGACTCACACTGTGGTGTGATGACCTGAGGGAAAGCACTGGTGTGATTCACACTGTAATGGGATGACTTGAGGGGAAGTGTTGGTGCATGCTCATACTGTGGTGTGATGACCTGAGTGGAAGCAGCACTGGTGTGATGCACACTGCAATGTGATGACCTGAGAGGAAGTGCTGTTGTGATTCACACTGTGGTGTGATAACCTGAGGAAAAGTGCTGCTGTGTGCTCAAACTGTGGTGTGATGACCTGAGGGGAAGTATTGGTGTGACTCACACTGTGGTGTGATGACCTGAGGGAAGTACTGGTGTGACTCACACTGTGGTGTGATGACCTGAGGGGAAGTATTGGTGTGCTTTTAGCAGATACAGCTGCTTTCCTGTGTGTCTGAGTGCCGAAGCAAACTTAACTTTTTTTATACAAGGCTATTTTTACTTAAAAGAACAACTACAGATAAAACTACAGTTATCTAAGTATTTGGCACATGTTTTCTCAAAGGAAAATGAAGTGAGCCTATCACTTCAAGGAAAACAAATCCCAGTATTTGTTGCCTATGGTAAATCAGTAAAAATTAGAATCTTAAAAAATTTGTGTTTACTACCATGAGTCTGATATTTAGAGTTTTCTGATGAGACTGGTGATGATATTAATGAACGTGATTTCAAATATTGTACAATGAAGTGTGTCAACATTTGGGAGTTTTACATAACGTAGAAAACCAGTCTCTCTCCAATTCACCCACACTAATATTATGAAAATGAGGAACGGGTAAAGACTCTATCCAAAGTCCAAAGTGAACCAGCAGAGTCTAACACTGAGGAGTATGAGAGCTTACTCACCTGGCTTACAATCCACACTGGAACTGAGAAACTGCCACGGTGGATACATGATAGAATACCAAGAGGAGCTTTGAGCTGGGCCTGGTGGTACAGACCTGCAATCCTAGGTAGCTGGGTATCTGAGGAGGGCAAGTCAAGGCCTTCTTTGGCTATAGACCAAATTCGAGGCCAGCCCGTGCAGTTTAGAGAAAGTCAGTTCCAAAATACATAGTATAAATACAGAGGGGTAGCTCAGTAGCAGAGTATTACCTGGCATGTTCAAGGCCATAGTCCCATTACCAAAGTAAATTAAATTGCTCTAAAGAGGCTAGCAGGAATATCCTACTTTATAAGTACATATCTGTGTGAGGACAAATTTCTTCATACAAGTCAACCTAAACAATATGTTACAAAATGTGAATGCAGAAGCAGATGTGAGACTCTAGCTTCCTCAGCTAAACCAGATGTTAAGAGACATGCAAACACTTAGAACAGCAACAATCTTTACACTATATTTCTGAGAATTTATAGATATTTTCTTTAACACATGCAATTTGAATTAGTAAGCTTCATTACTGTTTTGAAATGAATATATATGTATAAATAAATATACACACATATAATATATGCATATCTATCTAGTGGGGAGGTTATTGTTTTGAGACAGAGTCTCCTTGTAGCCCTGGCTATCCTGAAACTCACTATGTAGATCAAGATGCCTTTAACTCACAGAGATCCACCTGCCTCTGCCTCTTAAGTTCAAGGTATGCATCCCTGGCACGAAGAAATACTTTTAATGTCCATTTTAATTTCTGCTATGAAAAATATCAAAAAAACATAATTCACATAAATAATAGATCTTTGTGATCCTTTGTGACTTAAGAATATAACGGGATCCTATGATGAAAGTGTTTGAAACTATTGGTCACATGGAGTCTACTACTCTATAAGCAAACTCATATGGGCATATGCACAGATATGTTCCATGTGTGTGTACGTATACACACATGCAAATACACACACACAGAGTGTGTGTTTGCAAGGTGTCCTGCATAGCTGAATAATGCCAGTCCCAGAAGCCATGGGTGATCAAGTAAAAATTCCACTGCTAGGATGATCTCTATGAGTCGGGCAGGAAGGCCTCAAGGCCCCCCAAAACAATACAGGCCACTGCCCGTGGTCTTCACTTTTAAATAGACCTGGATATTAAACCTATGGCTGAAGTCACCACACGACTTTGTAGCAGGACAGAGAGATCAAGCTGAGACTGACCTGAAGTTTCCTCCTTGCCTAGTAGCTGGCACAGAGCCAACAGAGGCTGTTACGTAGGCAGCTGGGGGAGAAAAGATATTAATGGCCTAGTGGTATTGAGTATCATGAGAATACCAAATATATTCATTCTCTCTCTCTCTCTCTCTCTCTCTCTCTCTTTCTCTTCCCATTATATCTGAGGCACCTTCATAGGAGGGAATTCACACCTGGTACTGTGCAAACCTGGTCAAAAACACATGGATGGGAAGGTCACAGGGGCCCTTCCCATCTCCTGGAACTATTGGATACCGGGATATAAGAAGTCATTGTCTTCAGCTCAGGAGGAAGGCTCTGCTGTAACTCAGTGGGTCACAAAACAACAACAGAAAGACTGGAGAGTAGGATGGGAGGGCTCAGTGAGTGTGGGTGTGGGAATAAGAGAGGACGGGGCTAAGTGCGATCAGTGGACTACATACACGTGTGAAGCTGGCACAGGATTCAGGAATAAGGAAGTATGATTCACAACAACACCAGGGCTGCTATCTTATGTGTCACTTTATTTTCCTTCCTTTTCTTTTGTGTGCAAATTAAGTGTATTTTAGAAGATGTCTTATTGTTTCTGGTTTAACTGTTTGCTTCTTGAGACAGGTCTCAGTATGTAACCTGCAATTTACTAGTAGACCAAGCTGTCACCAGTCATCAAGAATGTTGCCTTCGGAAGTGATACTATCTAAAGGGTGTCTTAGTGTCTTATTGTTTCAACTGCTATCTCTTTTACTACTGGGTATTTCTCCTAGTACTCACAGGTATTTCCTCCTGATTCAGTTTTCTATATCCACTGCCCATTTATCCATGTAGCAAAATATTTTGTTGCTTTTCTAACAATGCAACAAACATTCTGTATGTAAATCCTGATGTATGTGTCTTTCTGCTTTATATTAATCAAATAAGACTAGTACGTCTCAAAACAGTATTCAAATTAAGTAATTGAAATTATAATTAAACTGTTTCATCAAACTATGATGATATTATTTTCTGTACCTGTAAGAGAAAAAAAAAACTTCCTCCAATTACAACTGTAAGATGCCATCAACTGTAAGAGGTGTCATGATTTCAGAGACATTAATTAGTGCAAGAGTGTGATTCCCAGAATGGATGAGCTGTGACGGTTACAGGTGTATCAGCTAATCAGTGAACTGTTTTCAATTAAATCTTCCTTTCCACTATTTATGCTAACTTATATTACTGACTCTGGGATGCCCACTTCTCTTTGTAGCTATATTAAATAGCCCAGTTGGTTACTGTTATTACTAAGTCAGCTTCTTACTTAGGACTAAGTGACTAACAGCTATAACATGGAAAGCACTGAAGCCACCACTTCTAAACACAATGGGATGGGGCTAGCTTAAGGAGCCCGCAGTATTGATCTCGCTAATTAAATATTCATTGGGCATCATATTACGCATTAGGTACTGAGCTGTGAATCATTGATGAAGATGATGAGGTAAACCCCAAAATTGTTGAGGGGTTCTAATCTACACTAAAAAATATACAATGCACTACCAGGCAGATACAAAGGTGGCAATTCTTTCCTTAAAATTAAAGTTCAACTACTGCCGTGCATATAAGATGTAGCGTGTGCATGCTACCAGTGCAGAATTGGGGGGAAGGAGGGAGCAAAAGTGAGAGTTTGAGGCCAGCATGGGCTACATAATGAGATTATCATGGCTCACATAAAGACAAGAAAACCTGAAAAACTCCTCCATCCCACTCCCTCCCCTCCTCACCAAGTCTCCACTCTCAACAGCGCTCACTGATCTGCTATCTATCTCTAAAAGTTAACGTGTGCTTTCTGGAATAGTACAGAAGGTACCGTGCACTGCAGGAACAAAATCCAAACATACAGGTGTGGATTGCAACCAACCACGCATAACTAAAGCTGGAAGAGGAGGGGATGACTACTGCGCTCTCCATCCACAGAGCCTCTTTTACTGATTAGAGCAATCTAAAGTCCATCCGTGGTGCACATATCTTTTTATTATTTTATTTTATGTATATGAGTACACTGTTGTTGACACACCAGAAGAGGGCATCGGGTCCCATTACCGATGGTTGTGAGCCACCATGTGGTTTGCTGGGAATTGAACTCAGGACCTCTGGAAGAGCAGCCAATGCTCTTAACCACTGAGCCATCTCTCCAGCCCTCTTCTTTAAATTTTTTATTCGTATGTATGTGTTTGCCACATGTGCAAGCACCGATGGAGGCCAGGAGAGGGTATTATATCTCCTGGGGCTAGAGTTACAGACAGTTGTGAGCTGATTAGCATGGGTGCTAGAAACTGAACTCAGTCAGGTCCTCCAAAAGAGTCTCAAATGCTTTTAACTGTTGAGCCATTTCTCTAGTCCCATGTCGTGTGTATCAATAGTAGGTACACATGTAGCTTTTCAAGAAACTGCCACACTCTATTCCAGAGTGGCCGTGTGGCTTTATGTCACCACCAGCAGTACAGAAAGTTCTAGTCCCTCTACATTCTCAGCATACTGGTATGGCTGGTATTTTGAATTTTGGCTATTCTAATGAGTATGAGGTTGTATTTGCATCTTGCTAATTTACATCTCTCTGATGACTAGTTATACTGACCATCTTTCCATGGGCTTATTTCCCATCTGTGTAGTTTCTTTGGCAAAATGATAAAATTTTTTGGTTTATTTTTATTGCTTTGATTATTATTAAACTTTGAGAACTATAAAAACATATTCTGCCGGGCGTGGTGGCACACGCCTTTAATCCCAGCACGTGGGAGGCAGAGGCAGGTGGATTTCTGAGTTCGAGGCCAGCCTGGTCTACAAAATGAGTTCCAGGACAGCCAGGGCTAAACAGAGAAACCCTGTCTCGAAAAACAAAAACAAAAACAAACAAACAAAAAAAAACCAAAAAAAAAATTCTGATCACGAATCCATCACAATCAATAAAAAGGAACAAACTATTGATACATTCATCAGCATGGGTAAACTTGAGACTAGCTATGCTGAGTAAGCAGGCATGTGTGACTCCTTACAGAAAATATTAGAAGGTATAAATTAACTCTCAAGACATTTTGCATTCCTCTCTCCTCTCTTTTCCTTGTTTTGTAGGTAAATTTTCCTATATTTCAAAGACCTTTTCATCTCTCCGTGTGACTTCATTTCAGAGTCTGGCTCTGTGGCTCTTCTCCATTTCTCTGTAGCCTGAGGAGTGAGGAGGAGTGGGAGAGGGGAGGCGAGCTCACTGAGTACCAGGCGGTATTCAGGAGGGTCTCGGCCTGCTTCTTCCCTCGGTGGGTCAAGTGATCTTTAAGCAGCTGAGCACTGCACTGCACCACTCTTGGTGTCATCTCTGGAGTCAAAAGGCAGCAACCCCCAACACTGCAGCCCAAGAACTGGCGAGCTCTATCTCCAATAGTTCCAGGGAGTCTCTACATAAGGCTGACAATCTCATTGAGAGTGCATTTCCCACTCTAACATTGTTCTGTCTTCACTGCCTCTGAGTAGGTGTTTGAAGGCTCTGGTGGTCAGGGCAGAGGTAGAAGGTATCACCTCACCTCAGGACTGCCTGTCCCGAATGCAGACTCCACTCTAAATCTTTCCAATTGCTCGCTGTCCTGGTGATGCTGTCAGCAACATTTTTGGGAGGTTGGGGTGGGGAGGTGGTAACACCAGGAATCTGAGAAGAGGAGGTGCTACCTTCTGCTTGTGTATCCCCCACCCCCTTTGACTTCTTTGGGGTTGACTTGGATGAGACAGCAGAGGCAGCTGTGAGTATGTATCCCTGTAAGTGCAGCATAGGAGGGAAGCTGCACCTTGGCCTTCTCCAAGCAGAAATCTGAACAGCCATCCTAATGTTCATTTTTAAAGGTTCATGTGAGTCCTGTGCTATGCCTCTGTGCCAAGTTAGGCTATGCTATGCTCCATCTCTAAAAGAGTATCTTCTGAGCTTTGCATTGCTCAGTTCAGCTCAGAGCCCTGAAAAGGATGGGCTCTGGTGAGGTAAAAAATACTCCTGCAATAAGTTCTAAGTTTCTTCTCAAGGATCCAGGCAAGCTCTGCCAATGCCTGCTGAGTACCAGGAAGAAGTCTTGTAGTCTGCCGGTCAACTGTCCTGCCCAGGATGGCTTCTCAGGGATATAGGTGGCTCCAATACCCCTGAGTCATGTAAGCTGATAAGTTAGAACTTCCTCAGCCCCTAGTTTTCTGTCTGTATGGTCTTTTGAGGATTGCTGTTGGCATAGTTCTGCTTGTTTTTTTTTTTTTAACTAATTCTCACCCACTGAAGGAATGGGTTGAAGAAGGAATACTTTATTTCTCAGTTTCACTTCAACTTCTTTACCTGGAAGGCCCTTGTGTATCTATGAAATAGATGATGTTGTCTTGGCTGCTCCACAGATCCTAGTCCATCCTGGAGCGTGGATCTGTACACAGACTATAGTGAGGGTAAGGGACATCCCATGTGCTGTAATGGTTAAATTTTGGGTACCCAAAGAAGAGCCAAACTGATTTTCCTAAATATTTCCTCCCTGTGGTAGTTTGGCCCCCACAAACTCCTGTGTTTGAATGCTTGGTCCACAGGAAGTGGCACTATTAAGAGGTGTGGCCTTGTTGGAGGAAGTGTGTCAATGTGGAGTTGGGCTTTGAGATCTCCTATGCTCAAGCTACACCCAGTGTGGTATACAGTCCCCTTCTGCTGCCTATGGATCAAGATGTAGAACTCTTAGCCCCTTGTCCAGCACCATGTCTGCCTGGATGCTACCATACTTCCCACCATGATGATAATGGACTGAATCTCTGAAACTGTAAGCCAGCCCCAATTTTTCTTTAAGGGAGTTGCCTTGACCATGATGTTGATTCACAGCAATAAAAGCCTAAGACATACCCACTGCTCTTTCTTATGGTACTGGGAATTGAACCCAGGCCTCAAGTGAACTAGGCAGGCATTCAACCAAGTCCCTCAATATTCTTTTTATTACATCATTCTGTTCAAGGTATGAAACATGTCATGTGACTGGGCAGATCTGAGTACTTCAAAAACAAGGGACTGGGGGCCAGGGGACTAGGGTCTCGGGCATTAAAAGCACTGGTTGCTCTTCCTGAGGACCTGAGTTTGGTTCCCAGCACCCATACGGAGGCTCACAACTGTCTGTAAATCCAGTTCTTGGAGATCCAACACCCTCTTCTGACCTCCATGGACATCAGGCGTGTGGTGTGCAGATATACACGCAGGCAAACACTCATACACATCAAATAAACAAATCAGAAAGAAAGGAAGAAAGAAAGGAAGGAAGGAAGGAAGGAAGGAAGGAAGGAAGGAAAGAAAAGGGGGGGGCTGGAGAGATGGCTCAGCGGGTAAGAGCACTGACTACTCTTCCAAAGGTCCTGAGTTCAAATCCCAGCAACACATGGTGGCTCACAACCATTCATAATGAGATCTGACACCCTCCTCTGGTGCGTCTGAAGTCAGCTACAGTGTACTTAGGTATAATAATAAATAAATCTGAGAGAGAGAGAGAGAGAAAGATAGAAAAAGAGAGAGTGTGAGGGTGGAGAAATGGAGGGAGGGAGGGAAAAGAAAAGAAAAGGAAAGGAAAGGAAGCCGGGCGTGGTGGCGCACGCCTTTAGTCCCAGCACTCAGGAAGCAGAGGCAGGCGGATTTCTGAGTTTGAGGCCAGCCTGGTCTACAAAGTGAGTTCCAGGACAGCCAGGGCTATACAGAGAAACCCTGTCTCAAAAAACCAAAAAAAAAAAAAAAAAAAAAAAAAGAAAAGGAAAGGAAAGAGAAAAGAAAAGTCTCTTTAGCATGCCTCATCCTTCAAAACTCAGGTAAAAGTCTAACCACTCATATAAAGAGGGCTCTGCACTGGGTAATCACCAGATAGTGACATTCCTTTGTCTTGTTTACTTATAATTGTGCATCTCAATTCTTCACCTGATAGTGGCCATAAGGATGCCTTTAGTGAGTTCTAGTCAGAGTTGCTAAGAACTGTCCTTGAATCGTTTTCTTTAAACAAAGGAGGTCCATGATGGAACCTGCTCACATAGCTGAACAGGGATAGACACCAGGTATGAATTCAGATTTCTTGGACTCTGAAGTCCACTGAACAGCAATAGACACGGGGTATGAAGTCAGATCTCCTAGACTCTGAAGTCCACTGAACAGCAATAGACACAGGGTATGAAGTCAGATCTCCTAGACTCTGAAGCCTACTGGACAGGGATGGAATTGGGACAGGAATTTAGACCTCTTGGACTCTGAAGCCCACCTTTAGCCACTACATTAATTTTCAGCCTCGTAAACTTCTGATAGTCAGGGACTGGATCTTCCAATTTCTACAATGCATTTATTACTAGGACATGGTTACTGGGTACCCAGTATACAGAGATAACTGCTATGAAACAGATCTAAGTCCTTTTCTGCAAAATCATAGTCTAATAATAGCTATGAAAACAGATGTATAAGTAAAGTCTACATAAATCATAATACTAAGAAGAGAGCTAATTCTTAGGTAGTATATTTTTTATTTACTATGCAAACAGTAATGTTTTATATTATATGTAATCATTTAATCCTTACAATACCTGATAGGTAGTTATTACATTATTATCCTATCTCACAGATTAAAAAACTGAGCAAGGGATGGATTAAGCAGCTTCTCAAAGTTAGGAAATCATCGAGTCTGTGTTCTCCATGTCCAGGCAGTGTCTCTTGTGTGGTAAGTCATGCTGGAGGAGATATGCATTATTAACTGTACTGAAGATCTAAGGGTAGAACACAGTATGGACTCAGACAGTAAATATGATAAGGAAGATTATATACTGAAGAAGAACTCATGCCATCTTCTGATCCTGGAAATGATCCATTTTCCCATGATTTATGTAACAGGTCATGTTGCAACATCCAGCTCTTACCTTGAGTCTCCAGAGAATGACTTAGCTCTGTGTTTTCTTAGCTAAAGGTCACAACCCTTTGGGGAGTCATAAAGTCAATTTTGCTAGTCTAACGTTTAGAAATAGAAGCAGGAAAAAAAACCCCAAATAAACCAGAAAGCATGGGTGCACACACAGCTCACATGGTAAAAACTAACTATTCTGCTCTCAGTTCTATTTTATATGTGCATAGACTGTCTACACATGCTGATCCATGCAATAAACTTTATTTTTCTAGAAACATCATTTTAAGAAATCAAATGTGTCAAAACAATAAACACATTCTGAAAAAAAAAGGAGGAAAACGAGTGATTTTGGACAGAACTGTGGACTTTCAGGAAAAAAAAAAAGAATAAACTTATAAATCTGCTGTAAATCAAAACCCAAATTGAGTGTGGTGGTGCTAACCAGTCTGTAATGTGGCACTCGCATGCTGAAGCAGAGACAGCACTTGAGGCTGGTCTGTGCTTCACAGTGAGACTGTCTCAAGAAGGCCAAAATGACAGTAACAATAATAAATGCTGAAAGTCACATTTATTGACTGTTTGCGTGTGTGTGTGTGTATGTGTGTGTGTGTGTGTGTGTGTGTGTGTGTGGTATGTATGAATTGTACGTGTGTGAGTGTGTGTGTGTGTTGTGTATGAAGTATATGTGTGTGATTGTCTGTGTATGTGTATTTAGGGGGTGTGAGTGTGTGTATGCATGTGCATGTGTGCTTGTAAGAGTGTGTGTGTGTGTCATATGTGAGTGTATGTGTGTATATGTGGTATGTGTATATGTGGTGTGTGTATGAGGTGTGTATGTGTGTTTGTGTATTTGCGGGTGTGAATGTGTGAGAGGGGTGGTGTAAAGCATCCAGAGCACAGCCTGCAGAAGTTGATTCTCTCCACCTTCCATGTGGGGTCTGGCAATTGGATTCAGGTTGCCAGGCTTGGTGGGAAGTGTCTTAACCCACCAGCCCAATAATACACTTTAGAAATAAAAAGGAAAGGAAGGGAGGAAACAGATGGCAGAGGTTATGCAGAGGGCTGAGGGCAGCAGTGGCCTTCACTGCTCCTTGGGGCAGGCCATTCTTACTGCTGTCACAGGCACTCCAGTGCAGCCTGGACCCCCACAGAAGCACATTATGGACAAAGAAAGCTATCTAGATGTGAGCCCCAACAAGCGTCTTGACTCGCAGAGCGTGTGAGAAGTGGAGAAGGAAAGGGGGATGTCCTAGGTCTCACCCACTTCCTCCAACCATCCGTCCACCTTGGTGGTTTATTTTTGTTTTGTTTTGGGTTTTTTTTTTTTTTTTTTGGAGATAAGGTAGCCCATTCTGGCCTGTATTCACAGCAAGCCACCTGCCTCAGCCTCTTGGGTGCTGGGATTATACAAGTGCATCACCGTGCCTGTGTCTTCACCTTTTAAATATTAAATTTCCCGTTTAAAACATCACATGAACAAGGTTCTCTTGCAGAGGGCAAGTTGTCCAGGCACTGGACTAGATTTAGAGCTGCTACCCCTGGCTGCTGGTAGCATTCCTAGATGCTTTTCATGTGGAACACCCTGGACCATCTCTGTAGCTGAGAGCAACAGAACTCTCCAGTCCTTCAAAGCCCTAAGCCTCCCAGGACCAAATGATGATGGATTTCCAAGAGTCCTTGATGAGGCAGAATGTAAGTCAGTGAGCAAGAATCCTGTGCAGCTGGACAGAGGCCGCAGATGCAAGGAGAACAGTTTATCGAGTAGTTGGGGACTTAGCCAGCAAGGAAGTCCTCTGGAGCATTCATGGTCTAGCAAGGCACCCGTGCTCTCTAAGCCTACGTACCAGACATCAAAAGTGACAGTCAAGGCGGTTTAATATAATACCACGAAGCAACACGTAATTTCAAGTTTTCTACTTAATGTATTTTTTTTTAAGTGAGAAAAGTTAAGTGTGTGGCTCACACCTGTAACCTTGGTACTGAGAAGGCGGAGGCAGGAAGATTGCTCACGAGTCTGAGGCCAGCATGGGCTATACAGTCAGTTCTAGGATAGCTTGGGTTATAATGTGAAAACATATCTCACCCTCCTCAATAAAATTAAATGAAAAAACCAAAACCAAAATCAAACCAAAACCGAAACAAAACCCTGTAAGTAAAAAGAATCTTGTAATTCCAGCACTGGGGAAGGTGCTGGCAGGAATGTTTGGAGTTTGTAACCAACTAGATCTACATAAGAAGACCGGGTCTTAGAAAAACAGAACAAAACAAGCAAAACACGTTTAAAAAAACAAACAAACATTTTTTTAAAATAAGTTTTTCCATTTAACTCAAAATATCCAACATATTAATCAGTTTAAAATGAAATTCAATATAAAACGAGATCATTTACCTTTTATTTTGTGTTAACTTTTCAAATTCTTACAGCACATCTGTGCATGAGTGCTTGCCCGTGTGTGTACATATACATGCACTTGTGGAGGCCAAAGGACAAACTCAGCGGTCATTCCTAAGGGGTCATCCACCTTGCTTTTTGAGGTAGAGTCTCTCTCAATGGCCAGTGAGCCCTAGGGTTCACTGAGTCATCTTTGCTGGTTGGCCCTGAGCCAGGAATCTGCCTGTCTCCCCCTCCTCAGCCCTGGGATCACAAGCATGTGACACCACAGCCAGCTTCGGTTTTTCTCTCCAGGTGTATCCTGGGGATGGATCTCAGGTCCCCAGGCCTGTGTGGCAAGCTCCAAGTCATCTCCTAAGCCTTCCAGCACACCCAAGCCTAGACTACCCACGCCCCAGTGTTCTGTAACCATGTGTGGTTACTACCTTTGTTACTGCATAACGCAGGGCTAATTAGAAAACCACTGTATTCCTAAGAAGAACCCAAATTGCATTTCCATCTCTACAGACCCTGCTCCATAGACTAGTCCTCAGGTAAACAGAAAGACCGGAAGGAAGGACTCCCAGGAAGGACAAGGAACCCCTCACTCTGGGATCCTGTTTAAGTCTCTTGATTAGAACTTTCAAACCACCTGCAAAGAACTATAATCTCTTTTCTAAACAAAAACCAAAAATATTATAAATAAGATTATGAACCATATTTATAGTAAAAGTATATGCCTTCATCTGCCATGGATTATGGATAATAAGAATGATTTTAACCCCAGACATTCCTACATTTTTTTGCACCAGTTTTCATACAGTGCATGCTAGCTACAAACTCTTAAATCTTCCTGCTTCCACCTCCCAAATGCTAGCTTACAGGTCTGCACTGCCCACCCTGGGCTTCTGCCCATGTATTTTCTGTGACTGTAGTTCTTTGAACCCTTCTGAAAATGATGGAAGTAAACAGTAAAACAAGTGGCTCTTGTTACTCAGCTAGGTGTCAGCCCACATGGTCTATAAGACCTGAGAGTAAATACTCCGGGCTTGGCAGGCCATGTTGTCTGTGTCATAACTACCTAACCCTGTCTTTATAGCATAAAAACAGCCATAGTTACTGAATAAACAAATGAATATGACTGTGTTTCAATAAAATTTTATTTGTAAAATGAAGTAAAATTTAAAAAAGAGAATGATTTTAACTATGGATAGTATTAAATATTCATTAATGATATTTTTAGTGTATGAAAGGATATGAATATAAAAGTTGAACAATTTTTATGTATTATTTGATTCTCAAAATAATCAATATTATTAATGCTTGATGAATAAAATGAATTTAAATAATAAAAGATCTTAATAAAAAGAAAAAAAAAGAATGCTTTTAACTTTTAAAAAATGTTACTATATTTTGAAAGTTATCTTTAAGTTGTGTTTGTATACTTCTATGTATACCACGGTGTGGGTGAGGAGGTCAGAGGACAACTTATGGCAGCTCTTTCTCTCCACCATGTGGGTCCCAGGACTGAATTCATGTCGCCAGGCTTGGCACAGCACCTTTGCTAAGCTGTCTCTCCAGCCTCTCATGTACCCCATGAAGCACACCTTATAATTTTATTTACTAAAAAAAGTTCTTTAGATAAAATAAATGTAACAAAAAATAATTTAAAAAGAAGCAAAAGAAAACAAGTGTAACAAAACAAGATATTTTAATCTTGTAAATCCCTTGAACAATGTAGCTTTAAAAGCCATCAAGGCATATGTATGTTTGTACTTATGTATGTGTGTGTGTGTGTGTGTATGTATATATATATATATATATATATATATATATATATATTGTCAAAACACTGAAGACAGAAGGCAACACTCAACTCAGGTGTGTACAACCACTTTTTTCTTAAGGCTAGAACATTCTTTCTAACCCTCTCCTGCTCTGTTCCTCTGAAAATATTTTAATCTCAGCATGCATCAGCAGCAGCATCATCACCAATAATTTATTTATTTTGAGACTGAGTCTTGCTATGTAGCTCTGGCTGTCCTGGTTCTCACTGTATAGATAAGGCTGGCCTCAAATTCAGAGAGATCTGTCTTGCCTCTGCTTCTCAAATTCCAGGGTGAAAAGTGTGGGCCATTACACCCACCCCTAGCAAGTATTATAATTATTCTTCACAAGTCCCTCTCTTTACTTAATAAACATTGACTTTGCTTCATACTCACTGGTCCTGAAAATCTTTCCTGTGATGTGCACCAAGACCATGAGCTCCCCTTGGCAGGCAGGCGTCTCTGAAGAGAGCTCAGGCCGTACATACAGCAGGCAATGCTGGTGAGCTGAGTCTCCTTCCCTTGGCAGCTGCCTTGGATACATCTTCAGCCCCATGGCACACATCACCTTCTTCCTAGCAGAGGGATCTGTATTCCAGGCATTTTAGTGGATTCTTGAATCTTGGCTATGGTCAAGCATAGTATTTGGACATTTGAAACTGAATGTCCTCTAAAAGCTTATTGAAAATATCTACACAATCTTTTTCCAAAAAATAAACTATGACTTTACCTATTTCTATCAGTGACCTAAGTTCAAAACTTCAAAATCAAATTCCTCCATTTCCTTTATCCTGCCAACTTCTCTTTATTCTTCCTTCATAGTCTTTTTCATTGGCCCTTTGCTGCTGCTAATCTGTCCAGAGTACTGTCAGCAAATCCAGCCTCTACAATGTCATCCCTCCTTAGTGACTCTACGGTGCCTGGATGTCAGCTCTGGCCCCAGCACCACAAGCAACCTTCCTCTCACCCGACTTCTCTCCTCTACCATTCCTACCTTATCTTTCACAGATCTCCTGAAGATCCAAAGAATAACCCAAAACAAAATATTATTTACCATTTCCTGAAAATGCCTTGTATATCCTCATCTGTGCTGTTTTACGTTTGTACCCAGCTATGCTATAAGTAGCAACAAAAACTTTTGGTGGGGTGGGAGGGAGTTTGGCTGGGGGCTGGAGACGGTCTTATTCTGTAGCTCTAGCTAGCCTAGTACTTGCTATGTAGAGCAGGCTTGCCTTAGAGATCCATTTGCCTCTACCTTCCGAGTGCTGGGATTAAAGACTTGTACCGCTACGCTTGGCTCTCAACAAATACTTTTGTGTTAGGCACTGTCCCAAGTACTGATGGCAAAATAAATAAACCCTAATTTTAGATGTTCTCAATTTACAAAATCTTCCTAGCTGGGCTGTACAGGTGGCTTACCCTGTAATCCCAATTTTTGGGAGGAGGGAAAAATTAGGTCAGTGGGTCAGAGTCACATCCCCCTCTGCTACAGCGTGAGCCCAAGGCATAGAAACCCTGACTAAGACAGGGAGATACAGGAACCGTCTTGAAACAACAATGTTCCTTTCTGATACCCACTGCGGAAGCAGTTTCTCATGACTGAGTTGTTTTTCATATGGCAAATGGTCTATAGCACTCTGCCCTTTGAACTTCAGGCTTCATGTTGACATTTTTTTTTGCCTTTTATAGACATCTATCTTCCCAAATAACAGGGATTTCTTCAAAGCACTCATTAGGGTCCCACTGAAAAGCAAAGGGTACAGAATGTGCACGTGACGCACACCTGTGGAGCACCAGGAAGGCTGGCCCAGTGGATGTCGGCTGTAACACAAGCTACTTCAAGAGGCTGAGGCTGGAGATGACAAGTTCAACCAATAGGGCCACACAGAGGAGGGCCCCATTTAGAGAAGAGCCTGTTGGCCATCACTCCATCACCTGGTGGTAGCCTGGCCAGGCAGGGGCGGGGACCTTGGCATCAAGGATACAAAGGCTGCTGGATATACTAGGAAACTTTGCTTTTCAATTCTATTTTCAAAGAAGTTCAGAACATGTAAGTCAGTGTTGGTTACACAGGCTTTCAGACTTTTACAACCTCACTTAATATCATCAACTTGAAAAAAAAATCCTTTCTCACAGGGTGTGGTGGTACAAGTCTTTGATCCCAACATTCAGGAGTCAGAAAACGGCTTGGTCTATATATCGAGTTCTAGGACAGCCAGGGCTACAAAGAAGAGTCTGTCTTCAAAAAAAAAATCCTTCCTTGGTCATAATGGGAAAAAGATACCTAATGAGTATATATCATATCAAATTTAAAGGTAAAATCTGGGCCAGTTGGGTTACCACATCTTGCTGCTCAGTCTGATGGTCTGAGTTGGGTCTTTAGAACCCACATGGTGGACGAAGAGAAAAGACCCCCGAAACTTGTCCTCTGGCCTCCATTTGTGCTCTGTGGATGTGTTTCACAAATAAATTAAGGGGGGGGAGGGAGGGGAAACTTACCACATGTTGTGTTCAAAAACTTTGGCGGGGTCAGTTAAAATCCTTGACCCCAGAGGGGCTACCGGGTGGACGCCACTCTGGCATCGGTGTGGTACCTTCCCTTGCCTCAGTCGGCAAATGCAATTTCTCCAAATCACATTCATCCTAAGCAGGACCTGCAACAGTCACAAACAGCTAATTAACTACTCAACAAGTATTCAAATAGTTTGCCAAAGCCAGGCAAAGACACAACGAAAAAAAAAAAAAAGAAAGCTATAGATGAATTTCTTTGATGCATATGTAAAAATTCTCAATAAAATACCTGCAAACCAAATTTAGAGACATAATAAGATTAAACATTATGAACAAGTGGGCTTCATCCAAGAAAGGAAAGGTTGGCTCAATATATGTAAATATATAAATGTAATACAGCATATAAATATACATATATATATATATATATATATATATATATATATCACATAATCCATTCAGTTGATGCTGAAAAGGCATTTGACAAACTCCAATATGTGTTTACAAGGAAAGTACTGGAGACTTTAGGAATAGAAGCAACATGCTTCAAAATAATAAAGCTACACACAACAAACCTACAGCCAGCATTCCAGGGACGAGCTGAGGCCGTTTCCTCTAAAATCAGGAATGGGACCATTTGATAGAGTGCTCAAAGTTTAAGCTGTAGCAATTAGACAAGACAAGAGCATAAAATGATAAAAACAGGAAAGGAAGAAGTCAAACTATCTTGCTAGCAGACAACATGGTTTTTTAGTTAAAAGACACTACTGGGTCCACTAAAAAACTCCAGACCTAATAACACCTACATAAAGTTGCAGGGTAGATTCCATGTATAGCAAAAAATGTACTCTCAGAGAAAGAAGTTAGGATAAAGATTCAAAATGCATCCCCCCCCCCCAGATTAAGTATTTAGGAATATGTCTAATCAAGGAAAAAGTCCTCTACAGACTACGTGTGGAAAAGGAAATCACAGAGCTACGAAACAACGGGAAACCCTCTGTGCTCCTGGATCAGTAGTTCACACATGTGGACTTTTCAATAGTTGGTGTACTGTTGCAAATATATTTATTTTCCCATACAACACACGCACTTCAATTCTAGCTCAAGAGAAGAATCATGAGTTGAAGCTGGTGTTGATAATCTAGAATTTAAAGGTTATTGCACTGTAAGTGTGTTCTGGTAAACATAGCACTCTCAAGTCTTTATGGAAAAGTGTTCAAAGAGAGCTTCCCGTGTCAGTGGTGCTGCTGTCTGGTGGCTCAGCTGTTCCTCAGGGCACTCAGCCTACTGCTGTAACCAGTGGGGAGAAACCAGCTCTGGGTGACACGTATGGGACAGGCATCAAGGGCTATCAGAGGTGCTACTAGACATAAAACCACACTGTAGTAAACACCCTTTACTACCCTGCTCAAAATGAACTGCAGAATGTCAAAAACATCTCACTACACTTTCACAAAAAAATAAAGGTAAAAATAAAATAAAATTTAAAAAATCAAGATTTTTCCTGTTGGGGTTTTAGTAAAAGAGCTTACTTGGGCATAAAAAGGCTCCACCAGTGAGCAACAGCCACTGCCCACCCCAGCTCCTTGTTCGTCCCTTCTCCTGGATGCAGCTTTGCTGCCTTTACCCTGCTGTGTCTTTGTTCTTTTTCCAGTCAGTGCCCCACACAACACCAGCAGAACTCTACCTACAGAACTATCTTTAGACCTTTCCACATTATCTATTCATACAATGTCCTGCATGCTGAAGAGCAGAAAATTATTATACCCACAAAGACAGGCAATATGCTCAAAATGTAAAATGATGCAAACAATGGTCCAACCCTTCAAATGATCATGTGATTCTAATCACTGTTCAAAACAGGGAAGGAAAGCAAAGTCCCTCTCACTTAAATGACCACAGATAAAACGACACAACCAGACTGGCTATGAACAGAATGTCAGGCCTGTGCTTTGACAGCTGCTGACAGTGGACAGAGCTCTGCATGGTCAGGGCCTAAGCAAGTGGCGATTTCCTTGTTTAGGCAGTTACTTCTATAACCGACTACACAGAAATCTATTTCTTTCATTTCTTTATCATATTTAATGGCCACATCTGGTGCTATACTACTATATAATCTCCTTAATTAGATAAATATCTAATAAATCTAGCAGAAATACAGCAAATCTTTTAAATACATAATTTTAATATATTTAAAGTTCTCAAATTAAATTGCAAGCTTCTAGAAGCAGGACTGCTATTTGTGGATTGTTTGACTGCATAAAAATGGTACTTCTCTGACATAAAGGAATGAAAGCTGAGATGCCACCACAGACCTCATAAATACTGGAAAACTAAAATATATTACAGACAATTCTTTACTCATTTATTTATGAGATATATAACTTTGAAAAACAACTTACCTATAATAACTTTCTAAAACATCACAAGAAAAAAATCTAAGCAGGCCTAAACTTAATGAGTGTATAATTTCAATTTAAAAAATCATAATGACTAACATGTACTTATATACATACACATGCACATATATGTAAAGAATAAATCAGAAAATTCGAGTGTTGGCAAGGATATGAGGAAACTGGAAACCTTACACACTGCTGATAGGATGTAAAATGATGCAGCTGCTATGGAAACAGTACAGTGAACTTCCCCAAAATGAGACCCAGAGCCAGCAATTCCATTTTGGGGTATATATCCAGAAGGAATGAGAGCAGGGAGGGACCTGAAAAGACGTCTGTATGCTCAGATTCACAGTGGCAAAGTAGACAGTGATGCGTTCTCTGAAGGAGGAATAAGAGACACCCTGCACAGGAGTTGGACACAGGCTACAATAGGGATGAGCTTTAAAGACATTCAAGCAAAGTGAAACAGGACAGCCACAGAAGGACACACGCTATACACACACATGCTATGCACACACACACACACACACACACACACTCACACACATACACATGCACAGGCACGCACGTGTGCATGCGCACACACACAGGCTGCACTGTTCGTTTTAGAGGAGGTTCCTAGAGTAATAAAATCCATATTGTCGGAAAGCAGAGTGGTGCTGGCCTGAGGGGAGGCTAGGGGGCTAGAATGTCTCGTGGGCACAGGTCAGGCCATAGACCATGCAGTGATCTCAGGGAGAACACATCAAACTGTATGGAGGATGAGCAAATCTAGAGAACTAAGGTACAACACTGGCTTTTAAAGTTTATGTTCTTATGTATGAAAATGGCATGATGAGATTCAATACTTTATATGCTAACCTAAATTTTAACTTTAAAAAGCACATGTTCATATATATATATATATATATATATATATATATATATACACACACACACACAAAGGGTAACTACATAAGACTTCACTACATACATGCAATGATATAGAAATGTTTTGCTGCACATCTTACAGATACAATTTTAAAAGGAAGCTAGCCAAATATGGTGGCCTATATGTCACTGTACTTGCCTCTATGCCTATAATCCTAGCACTTGGGGAGCTGATGGCAGAGTATCAAAGGTTCAAGGCCAGCCTGGACTACAGAGTGAGACGATGTCTCCAAAACCAAAGCAAAACCTACCCCTACCACAGACCAATAGAACAAATGAAATACAAACAACACAGCTAACACAAAACAAACCAAGTCAAGATAAAACAAGCTGGACCAAGGAACAGGTGCAGTTTCCACTGGGGGAATGAAAAGCCCTCGAGATGGATGCTGGCAATACTTCTACAACATGAATGCTTAATGCCAGGAAACCACACACTTGGGAGGGATTAAAAGGCTACATCTTCTTTTAGGTATATTTCCCCACATTAAAAAACAAACAGTTTTCCTACAAAGAGGGTGCAGGTCCACATGGCCTCACTAGAAAACACCAAATATCCAGGGGTGGGGCGTGATGGAGGAAAAAAACAACCCAACAGTCACAGCCCTACAGCAGGTGAGAACAAGCCTCAGCTCCTCTTTTGAGGCTGGGAGAATTAAAGTGAATTTGTATGAAAAAAAGGACTGAATGTGGCCACATCATTATGGCGCAATTTTCCCACTGATGGTGCCTCCCATTAGGTTCTCAGGTTATAAAGAAATTTGCAAGGAATAAAATTTGAGGATATCTACAAGGGAAAGCCTAGGCAAGAGTTTTCTCAGCATTTCTTATTATACTTTAATTGCTGAGGCTGATATAGTCATGAGCTGCATAGCAATATGCTGGTTACAGACAAATTGCATATAGTAGTTTCCCTAAGATTACAGTGGGGGAAAAAGAAAAGATAATAACGTGAAAAAGAAAATTCCTATTGCCTAGTTTTTTAGCACACCTTTCCTACAGGCACATGGACAGAGACGGTTGTTGTACAGGAGCCTGGGCTAGCTGTGCAGGGACACTGTTCATAGGTTGTTTATTATCGAGGTGTACAGGCTGTGACCTGTGGCTATACCATCCACACTGGTGTAGTGCCCTCTATCATGTGTATATCATAGCAAATCCTCTATTGCCGTGTTTCTCAGAACATGTAGCCCCATCGTTACGTGACTACCTTTAGCTTGTGGTACTCCTCCCAGTTCAGAGCAGAGAAATACGGCCTTGTCTGAGCTTTGATTAATTCTGCAGCTGGAGATGTGGTTGCATGCCCTCACGTTTCGCAAACAGTGTGCCATTTCAAGCCCACATGTTACCACATGGCGTTTCTTTTCCTTCTCCTGTCTAACTTCCTGCTCAGCACCTTGCCGCGATCTTTCCTCATGAATCCTGTAAGGGGCACGGTGAACTGACTGTGACCAAGAGAAAACCCTTCTGAGCTCAGAGCCTAGGCTTCATGGGACTCATTAAGGAACAGACACCCAGGAGGGAGAGAATGTTCACACAAGCATCAAGATTGACAGCGTCCCCACCCATAGCAGTGGTTATGCTACCAAGGTCATAGAGGTGTGCAGCGATTAGCCAGCAGGCTTCCTGCCAGCTCTAGGTGTAGGAAGGTGTGCGGTTTGAATGAGAAAGGCCCCCATAGGGTATATTTGAACGTGTGGGTGTAGTAGCCACAGAGTGGTACTATTTGAAAGGATTAGGAGGTATGTGGCTTTGCCACTGGAGTTGGGCTTTGAGAATTCAAAACCCCACACCAAGCAGATCCAGATTGGAACTCTCAGCTACTTCCCCAGCTCCGTGTCTGCCTGCGTGCAACCATGCGCCCTGCTATGACAATAGACTAACCCTCTGAAACTGTAGGCCACCCCCAATTAAATATCTTCCTTTAGAAGTGGTGACATAGTCATGGTGTCTTTTCACAGCAATAGAACACTGACTGAGTCAGTGTCTCTCTACGTTAGAATTTGAGGGGGGAAAAAAACAATGTCTGAAATGGCTTGGGTCCCGCACAGATTAGGGCAAGCTGAGGACAAGATGGTTTTGATACCCACTGACCAGTGGCCAACCACTACCACTACCACCACATTAAACTTAAGTTACAGAACCAGCCACCCTGATCGGAAGGAAAGCTTGTGGGAAACAGCTTGCTCTGACTCACAACTTTTGCCAAATGCTATGCTCCCTATTAAAATGTATTCCCCTTTTCAGGGATTCATATAACTGCCGACCCATACCAACTACCACACAGTCTACTGGGATAGGTAAAATGTACATAATACACATAAAAATGATTCTCACATCGTGTGTATGTGTATAAGTCCATGCACACCCATACAAAGGGTAGAGTAGAACACTGTATGTCTTCTATCATTCTCTTGAGACAGGGTCTCTCATTGGACCAGAAGCTTACTCGTTTGGGTTGGCTGGCTGGCCAGTAGATTTCTAGCCTCCCCACCCCCCACTTCTCAGTACTGGGGCTACAAGAACACACAGCCATGCCTGGCTTTTCATGTGGGTGCTTGACAATTCAAGTTTAGGTCCTTAACTTGCACTGCAAGTGCTCTAAGCCACTTGGTCATCTCCCTCCCTGCCGCTTGTTTTTTTGAGGCATCTCTGTGGGATCTGATGCCCTCTTCTAGTGTGTCTGAAGACAGCTACAGAATACTCACATATATAAATAAAAGTTTAAAAAAAAAAAACCTGATGAATCCAATGTAAGTAGTCTAAGATAGAGGCCACATTGTACCCCTCCCTCCCTCCCTCCCTCCCTCCCTCCCTTCCTCCCTCCCTCCCTCCCTCCCTTCCTCTCTCCCTCGGCTCTACCCTTTTGTGTTGGAACAGCACTTTTAAAATAAATATTTTATTTATAAAACATATATATTACTTATAAAACACTAAAATGTATACATATATTAGAGAATATATATGCATATGTGTGTGCGCGTGTGTGTGTGTGTGTGTGTGTGTGAGAGAGACAGACAGACAGACAGACAGACAGACTCATGTGCATACGACTTTTGAATGCCACATCTACCAAAGGTATCGCAGTACTGATTCTTGGGTTTTCACCCAGTTGCTAATTTTTTGCAACTGATTTAAGGAAGCCCAGAGTTCCTTCTTTCCCTCCTCCTCTCTCACTGCTGCATCTTCTCTTGGGCCTTCATCAAACAGTCAACAAGGAATGCAGCTGGGAGCTCCCAGCCCCAGACAGGGAGAGTACATTTTCTTTGCAGAACTCAAACCTCAAGAGACAGGCTCCCTGAAACCCAGGGGAGAGGAGAGAAGCGTGCTAATCAGATGCTAAATGTCTGCCCACCACTTAAAAGTTAACTCCCCTTCAGAGTTTCCTAGGTTCTAAGCCGCTTTTAAATAAGCAAATTACCTCTGTAACTGTTTAGCTTTTCTTCTCAGCTGGGAAGCTGGTACAAAGGTTTTAGTCAGAGGTGCAAACATCATCTAGATAGAGCTGTGCTAAACATTACCCGAGAGGTTAGCATTAATGAGAGGGAATTAAAGTGCTATTGTTGCACTATTTTGGAGAGTAAAAGTCGACAGGTAAGAAACACTTAAGTATCAACTACACTGGGGCGAAAGCTGAAGCTTCAATTAACCCTGGCAATTTCAGAGAACTCCGAGGGTGACCATCTGCAAGGCAAACAGCTCCACAACTTGCACATCTTGTTTTAATCTTTCTTTGCATGATTATAATTTCAGGGTATAAATAAGGTTATTAGCAGGAACAGAACAACAACAATAATTACAGTAAGTGCTTGCAGAGCACTTTGATCATGCTATGACGTCAGTCACCCTGCAGCTTCAAAATGGGAATCTCATGGCTAGTGTTTGCTCTCCGGGATCGTCCTGAGAGGTGGCTACATCAGTCTTTTCCCACACAAAGGACTCAGGAATAAGAGACTAAGTTAGGGACTTCAGGAACTCCCACCAATCCAAAATATCTGAAGGGATTACTATTTCAGACACTCTGGGAATGTCATCACATACATTAGGATGGATCAGAATAAAACTGGTTTAAACTCATCCAATTGGTATTTTACATGTCTATGCTACAGTAACATTTGGAGGTAATGTTAGGGTCCATGATTTGCTGGACTCAGATAGAATGCAAAAGCAAAGAGCTTTTATTCAGCTGAATTTCCTGCATGTAGGGGTCTCCCCATTTGGGAATGGAGACCTCTGGTGGACCCAGCTTTTATTGTCAGGTAGGAGAATTCTAGGAGGGGCATGTGCCCTTTTACCTTGATTGGTTAGCTCTATCTCCAGGGGCCTGACAATTGGTTAGGCTCTGGAGACTTCCCAGGGGGGTGGCTCACTCATTCTAGCTACCTATTCTTACTTCAGGCCAGAAGACAAGGTGTCCTCGGATTGGCTGCCTGCAGCTGCGGTTGGCCGACCACAGGTTCCTGGTTCTGGGTTCTCCTTTCTGGGAAACAGAAACTTAGGCCTAGTCTCCCAAACTGCCCGTTTGCAGCTTGTCATGGAGTCAGCCTGGCTCTGCTAACTCAGCCCTCTCATTGTTAGTTGGTTTGGGGTGCTGATAAATGGTCCTAAGGCACATGCATGCACATCTATTAGCAACCATTACACGTGTGCTCAACGTTCCCACGGCTAAGACCCTGGAGTTCTACCCTGCTTTCCCATCCCCTGTTGAGGTCTTTCTCTTTAGAGACACTTGTGCCCATACGCAAGATTTACTTGGTCATGTTTGGACTTCCTTTATCAATAAGCTTGTCCTGGCTGAGAAAAAGAGAATATTATAAAAACTTCATGTCATGAACGCATATTAGATCTGAAAAACTTGAGCTATATCGTCAATGAATAGATGATATACATCCAAATGAATGTATATCTACAAACTCAAAATCAGATGCGATTTACACTGGCAGAGGTTATATAGCATTGCATAATTCTATTTTAAAGAACTATAACCGCTGGCTATGAGGACTCGCATTCATATTCTCAACACTTAGGCCGAGGCAGGAAGATTTCAAGTCTGAGGCCAGCCTGAGCAACCCAACAAGGTCCTAGGATATACAGTGAGACCCGCTCAAAACAAAACAGAACGATATGAACTGTAGACAATGTGTGGTAAAGGCGAAGTGGAGTAGAAGCAAGTGTGGTCCAGTGTTAAAGCACGGAAGAGTGGGTGAGCGGTGCCTGTGTTACAGTGAACTGTGAGTTACTGCCTGTGTCTCAGGACTGCCCGATACCTGCAGTATTTATGTTGAGCAAAGAAGAATGAGCAGTGGGCTGAGAAATGGCTCAGTGGTTAGAGCACTTGCAGTGTATGTATGGAGACAGGGGCTCAGATGCCCAGAACCCACATACATACTGTGAGCGGATGTTGTGGCTTCCCTGTAATTCCAGCCTCAGAAAGTGGAGATGTTTTAGCCAATTTGTCTTCAGCTTGAATTTATACTATGCTCTGCTCAGGCCAAGGACATTAATATAGAACATGAGTAGTCTCTCACAACTCTAGTTCCCAGTAGAGTCCTGGCCCCTTTGAAATATCATGAGCAGTCTTTACATTTCCGTTGGCATTCTGGTCTTCCAGGCTCCCAGAGCAAGCTGGCTACTGAGACCTACAATATTGGTGAGCCTCTGGTTTGACTGAGAGACCCTTCCTCACTGAGGTGAAACCTAATTGGGAGTGATTCCTGACATCCACCTTGTGCCTCCACATGCACATGTGTGCCCACACATATGCAAATGTGCATAAACATGGATATATCATACATACATACATACATACATACATACACACACCAAAAAAAAAAAAAACCCAAAAATAGAAAATAAAGAAAGTAAGGGCTAGCCAGGGAGAAAAAGGTAAAAGCTAGGACATTTCAGGTAAGAACTAGCATGCAGAGGGTGGAAAGAAAAGAAGGAGAGAAGGAAGAGAGAGAGAGAGACAGAGACAGAGAGACAGAGACAGAGAGAGACAGACAGAGAGAGAGAGAGACAGAAAGAGAGAGACAGACAGACAGAGACAGAGAGAAGGTAGCTGGTGAAATAGACCAGCAGGTAAAGCCCCAGGACGTGTGTTCAGTCCCTGAGCCTTGCATGGTGGAAGGAGAGAGCTAACTCCTCTAAGTTGTCCTCTGACCTCCACACACAGGGGCCTGGCATGCGTATGCCCCCACCCCACCCCCAGCAAATAAATAAGAATGTAGTGTAAACAGTGTTAACTGAATGCCAGGAAAGAAAGTTGAGAGCGCATACCAAAAAGTAGCCCAGTTTTAAAAACTGACAAACTTTTTTTTGAGAAGGAAGGAAGAGAAGAAAAGAGGTGTGGAGGCATCCAGAATGTTTGGAGGATTACAAATGAGTAACTCTGGATGGAAGGATGTGGGCAGTACAAGCTCAGGAAAGCAGCCAATGGGCAGACAGAGAACGGCAGAAGCTGGGTTTCTCACGCTCGAGCAGGAGGCCAGAGACACAGGTGCCCTAGTTCAAACGGCCCCAGGTTAGAAGTGAGGTCAGCAACATGAAGTCATATTTAGTTTAATATAAACAGAGGCAAATACAAATAAAACATCTGCACATGTTTTATACATGTCGCATGCATACATTGTAGCCGTTAGTCTTCATTGAGTCACACACACACCTCTGGGCATGTTGTTTGTAAGGAGGTCTCCAAAGGAGCTTAACTGAGGAGGGAAGGCCCCTGCCCCTGGATGTGAGTGGCACCACCCTGTCGACTGGGCACCTAGACTGAATAAAGCACGGCAGTCTGAGGAACAGTGGTCTCTCTGCTTCTACACAACAGGTGCAATGTCATCCCTTAACTCAAGTCCCCATCACCATCACCATGCTTTGCCACCGCAGCAGGCTGTACCCCTCAAACCACACATCTGAATAAACTACTCCTTAAGTTGCCTGAGTCAGGTATTTTGCATAGCATCAAGAAAAGGTAACTAATACAGAACACTGGTCTGAAGAAGTGGGATAGCCACCATGATGGATCTGACCATGTGGGTCACAGGCCTTGGGAACTGGTCTGAAGAATGTGAAAGAGGTTGGAACTTCTGGCCAAAGAAGCCCTAGACTCTTGTAAGCAGAACTTGATGGGCCATTCCCGTGGGAGTTTAGAAGACCAGAATGCCAATAGTAAAGAATGTGCTCATGTCCAGGTGGTGAGGGCGCACGCCTTTAATCCCAGCACTCAGCAGGCAGAGGCTGTCAGATTTCTGTGAGTTCGAGGCCAGTGTGCTCTACATAGTGAGTTCCAGGACAGCCAAGGTTACACGGAGAAACCTCATCTCGAAAAACAAACAAACAAACAAACAAGAATGTGCTTATGACGAGGAGAGCCCTCCTCCATTGCTGGTGAGAGTACAAACGTCCACAGCCAGCTATGCCACTCCTGGGCATACATCCAAAGAATGCCCCATCCCACTGCATGGACACTGCTCAACTACATCCATGGCGGCTCCATTTGTAATAGTCAGAAGCTGAAAAGAGCTTAGATGCCTCTCGGCTGAAGAGTGGATAAAGAAAATGTACATCTACACAACTGAGTATTACTCAGTTGTCTTTTAAAAAAAGATCATTAAAAATGACCTCATGAAATTTGCAGGCAAATGAATGGAACAAGAAAAAAAAATCATCCTTAGTGAGGTAACCCAGACCCAGAAAGACAAACATGGTAGGGTACTCACTTATAAGTGGATATTAGCTGTAAGCTAAAGGATAATCATGTTATATTCCTCAGACCCAGAAAGGCTAAGTAATAAGTAGGGCTCAAAGGAAGTTGAATGGATCTCCCTGGGAAGGAGAAACAGAATAGAGATAGGAAGTGGCCTGGTGCCCTGGGGCAGGTGGGATCAGGTGTGCACAGGGTGTGGGGATGAAGGGAGGGAGCACTGGGAGAGATGACTGGAATTGGGGAACAAATCAGGAGAGAGATAGAAACCTAGGGCAATGGAAACTCCCTGGAACTTACAAAGGGAGATAGGAAACCTGAGCCAGCTATCTCCTGTAACCAGGTAAGGTTTCCAGTGGAGGGACTGGGACACCAATCCAAACACAAAAACCTTGGACCTACAATCTGTACTGTTTGCAAGATGTGCTGGGATAAAGGTGGTGCAGAACTTGTGGGAGTGGCCAACCAATGACTGATCTAACTTGAGACCCACACCAGGAGAGAGCCCACACTTGACATGACACTGCCTGGAGTGGGAGGAGCCAGAGGCTAGACAGCCCAGAGACCTAGGGTAGAACAAAGCACAACTGGCAAAAAAAAAAAAAAAACCAGAAAAAAAAGAGAGACAGAGACAGGGACAGAGAGGGGAGGGAGGGGAGGAGGGAGGGAAGGAAGGAAGGATAGAGTCAATGAAATGATTCTTAATGATACTCTGCTATACTTGTTAGATTGCATAATCAAGAGAGAGGCTCCATCCAGCTGATAGGAGAAGGCACAGAGACCCACAGTCAAACACGAGTTGGAGCTCAGGAATCCTGCAGAAGAGGAGGAGGAAGGATTGTAGGAGCCAGAGGTGTCAAGGACACAAGAAAACAGTCCACAGAATCCACTAACCAAGACTCACAGGCCTGACTCATATACACTAAAGCAACAATCAGAAAGCCTGTAAGGTCTGACTTAGGTCCTCTGCATATGTAGCTTGGTGTTCTTGTGGGACTCCTAAGAGTGGGAGTGGGAGCTGTCTCTGACTCTTTTTGCCTGCTTCTGAGAGCCTTTTCCTCCTATTGGGTTGCCTTGTCCAGCTTCAATATGAGGGGAGGTACCAAGTCTTACTGTAACTTCTTATGCCTTCTTCCGTTGATATCCCTGGGAAGCCTGCTCTTTCCTGAAGGGAAATGGAAGAGGAGTGGATCTGGGAGAGAGGGGAGGTGGCAGGGGAGCTGGGAAGAGAGGATGGGGGAGAAACTGTGGTCAGGATGTAATTATTATATGAGAGGAGAATTGTTTTTTTTTTTTTTTTAAAGAATGTGCTCACGAGGTTTCAAATGGTCAGGAACTAGAATGGCAAGAGAACACTCATGTTTCATACAGATGGACTTGGCCTTAGCAGAGCATGATATAAATTCAAGCTGAAAGGCAATTATGAGTATGGAAACTAAGAAGGCGATGAGAAGCTATGTCCCATGGATCCCGCAGATGGATTGTCACTGGAACCAGTCCTGCCTCTGTCTCCTCACCCCACTGAGCCGACACATTCCCACAGTTATTTAAATCAGCTTCATCTTTCTGCTATCTCTCACTCCCATTTGATACAAAGTCTCACTAAGAAACTCGGGCTGCTCAGAAGTCCCTGTACTCTGTCTGTCTCGATCTCTGAAAGCTGGGGATGTAGTTCAGTGGTGGGGCATTTCTCCAGCACGTTCAAGGTCAAATTCATTTCCCAGCACTGAAAATAAGTAAACAAGCGATAAAGGAACACGTGAAAGAGGCGCACGTGGTTGACAGACTTGATGTGGTGGCAACCTAGGTTTAACAGAAATAAGGGGCCGAGACAGACAGGAGGAACTGTTTAGTAATTGAGCCTTCTAAATTGGCTACCCTGTGTCTCCTAGTAACAAAAGCAGTAACACTAACAGTGAGAGGGACATGCTGTTTTGAGTGAGAGATTCTTAACCATGGCTAAGACCACAAAGCCACAAACATCTATGAAAAGGAAACACTTGGGCAGGGAGAAAAGCTCAAAGCTGGACTCCCATTCACCACCTTACTTCCCTCTTCTGCAGGCAGCGGGTAAAGTTTCCCCACTGGCACGCCTTCTCAAGTAGGTTTTGTCAAACAAGGGTTCCATGATGATGTCGCTGGGCTTTTATTATGATAATAATCTGAAAGCCAAATCAACACGAGCACACGTGTAACCGCTGCTTGGTTTCAGCGCCTGTGTCTGCATTTATGATCTTGTCAGCAACAAGCAGCACAGATGTAATATGTAAATGATGCATCTGAGAATACAGTGCACTGTAAAAGATTCTGCAGTACTCTGAACAGAGAAAGGCGGTGAGGGAATTGAGCAGACACATAGCACACAACAGCACAGATGGGCCAGAGTCAAAAGAGCCTGTGTGGTGATGGCCATTGCCTTGTTTATAATGAGAGCTGCAATTTAGCTTCCCTGGAAAAACAGCAGTCACAGTATAATGCTGTTAGTTTGAGTTTTATTGGTTTTGTCGTAGTGTTTGTACTTATTCCGGTTTTATGGTTGAATAGGCGCTCTGTGCACAAAGAGCACATACCTAGATTTGTGTTCACAGACAATATAGTAAACACACTTTACGTCAACCCAGGAATCTGAGAATATTTTGGTTTTTTTTTTTCTTTCTTTTAACAGTCCCTTACTTCTCAGCATTGAGGAATAAATATGGTGTCAGGAGATTCTGTTCCAGAAGGTTCTACTCTTCGTTCTCCTTAGCAGTCAGCTACTCCAAGTTGGGCAGGAGCACGGAGGACTCTTGGGAAGTGGTGCTCGATGTGGTGACGAGTGTGGGTTGAGCTGCATCTGGGGTCTGTCACTGTCTCAGCTCCACAACTTCCGGCATGATACTTTGATCATTTTGATTTTCTTTAATAAATGTGGCCAATATGGTGTTTTCAAAATACAGGAGGCTTCCAGGAGGAATAGGCATAGTGCTGGGTTCGGGGCAGGCGTCTGATGCTAGCCAAATGTCACCACTGCTAGTGTCAGTTTGGCTCTCCTTAGAATGTCCACAGGGTTCTGTGGCTATCGAACCAAGCTCTTCACCAGGAAGCCTCTTAGCTTAAAAAGCTCTATCGAGTCCCAACTTCCCAAGCCATCTACACACTGGGCTGGGAAAGAATGCGAAAGCTGATAACAGGATCAGCCCCACTACTTACTGTGCTTAAGCCTATAGGTTCATGTGTAAAATGGAGCTCGTTTTTTTAAAAACGGTTTTGTTTAAAGTGCACACACTCTGAGAGAGAGAGAGAGAGAGAGAGAGAGAGAGAGAGGATATGAATGTATATATACATATGTATGTATATATATGTACACACACACACACACATAGAGCTCAGAAGGAAACTTGAGGAAGTTCTCTCTTACCATGTGGGTTCCAGAAACTGAACCAAGATCATTAGGTTTGGTTCAAACACCTTTTCCTTCCAGCCACCCCACCAGAACATTTTTAAAGGATGCCCCTTAATGCTTGAAGAAGAGAAAGAAACACAATAAAATTAATGAATAATTAATCCCTACCAACCCCTGCGAGTAATTCGGTGTTGAAGGGCTCAGTAGGGACAAGTCAAACTGACAGTAATACCAAGTCTCTTGCTGCAACAGTGCGGGTAGAAACAGAGGGAGGACGCAGCTGCTTGTGTTCCGGTTCCCCTGAGGAATAGCACGGGGTGAAGACCAGGTGGGTCTCGAATAGATGAGAAAATAGTTAAGGAGCCTGGAAAAATAAAGGCCTATTATAGCCAGCTGAAGCTGGTGGGAGGGGAGGGGCAGAACTGAATAATACAGAGGAGGAGGAAGCATCTTATCAGAGATCCCCTGAGAGTCCTCTGAATAGAGGCTCTGAGCTGGGAATGCAGCCGTACAGATGAACACGCTCTGGTCTCCCAGAACACTTGTAACACACTGGCTGTGCCAGCATCTGAGGGAAGAGGCGTTGTCCTCACAGACACCTTCCGGGCCATTCTGAAAGGTCACATTTGAAATGATGCCCACGAACCAAGGCGTGGAAGAATGTAGCCATGGACACATAAGAAACTTTAGCTCAGCCGGGCGTGGTGGCGCACGCCTTTAATCCCAGCACTCGGGAGGCAGAGGCAGGCGGATTTCTGAGTTCCAGGACAGCCAGGGCTACACAGAGAAACCCTGTCTCGAAAAAACCAAAAAAAAAAAAAAAAAAAAAAAAAAAAAAAACTTTAGCTCAAGAAACCATATAAGCTAAAACCCCTACCAGTACATTTGTGGATAGTTTAGGGCTGGGGCCCTGTAACCCTGGTTGGTGGAATGCCTGCTGGGCACAGAGGGGTCTTGGCTTAATCTCTAGCACTGCAGACATTCATTGGAAACTTCCATGAATAAAAATGTCATGACAGATCATGAGATTGTTAATTCCATTTTTACCTTATATACAGATGTCTTAGTAATCTCCAGCCTATGAGTGGGCTTATTCCAAAAGTAAGACAGCAAAAGGCTCACAAGCACTTTTTTCCCTTTCCTCCTTGAGAGGGTCTTCTAGTTGAGGCTGGCCTAAAACTGCATGTAGCCAAGGATGTCCCAGCACTTTAATCTTCCTGCTTCCATGTCCTGAGTGCTGGGGTTACAGGGCTGAGCCACTTTCAAGTTCCCATAGCCCCATTCCCACTTTCAAGTGGGCCGGGGATCGAACCCAGAGCCTTGAGCACGCTAGGCATCGACTCCTACACCAACGCGGCTACATCTCCACTCCAAGAAGCACGCTCCCCACAGGAGCATTTTAAGTGGTAATTAAGATACCAGGCTAGTTCACACATGCTTTTTAAATCCATAATGTGGATGAAAAGAAATGTGTTTGTTTATTTCAAATGGCCTTAGAAAGCTGGCAAATTTCATCTTCCCAGATAGCTGAAACCCTGCCAATCCATACTGCCTGGGGCAACTTGAATCTTATTTAACACAGAAACAATCTGATTAAATGATGCTTCTTTTAAAACAACAATAACAACAACAAAACCTAACACCTGTCAGCCATCTCCCTGCTGCCCGACAACACAGTGGGCGTGCTTGCTGCTTAACCAAACTGTATCTGTGACCACAGCAAGCATCCCTTTGAATAAGTCATATCAAGACATTACGATCTCCCCCAATAATAACGGGGTAGCTTTGAAAGCCCATTTCCGGAGCTGCTTCCAGCAGGCTAGTCCTTCCTCTCTTCCATACTGTCAACCTGGGCAAGCTCTTGGCGCTAGGACAATATCCTTTGTTTTCTGAGTTGTTGCTGTTCTTGTTGCTGCAGATTCCCAAAGAAACCAGCTCCAGAGACCAGGTTCATTAAGGTAACAGTTTCTGATAGGTTCCTTAAACAGCCTTCAACAGTTATAGCTTATAAATCTACCTCACAGCGCATACTGTGACACCACAAAGGACTGTGCGCCTCTGCTTGAGGAAGCCATCTTGAGCTGAGTGTGTTTAAAAATGTTCTTCAGTGTATGCCTTTAATCCCAGCACTCAGGAGGCAGAGGCAGGTGGATATCTGTGAGTTCAAGGGCAGCCTGGTTCACAAAGTGAGTTCTAAAATAGTCCTGTCTTGAAAAGCCAATACCAAACCAAACCAAACAAACAAGAAGAAATGTTTTTTAAAATACACACACACACACACACACACACACGAATTCATGCACACGCTCACGTGAATGTACTCTCGCACACACACCAGGCAGGGCAAGATCTTTACAAATCCAACCAAGAAATAGCATACAGGATTGGTAAAAGAAAGCTACTTTACTCCTTAGAATGACATGAGTGAGTACTTTAATGAAGAGACAGTATGTGAACTTCTGGAGGTAAAGATTCATGGCTGTAGAAGAGAAAGAAAAAGGTAAATTTTCTTCAAAATAATCTATAAAATTACAGTAATCCCAGTCAAAATTCTGAAAGTGTTTTGGGGGGAATCTGAACAAGTAGTGTAAGTAAATTAGGTTCATTTGGGAAAAAAAAAAAAACAAACAAGCATACAGAAGTGCAAAGAGAACATTAGAGGGGAGAGGGGCAATGTGGCAAGACCCAGCAGGGCTTCTGGGCGGTGCAGTGGGACTGGGCTTCTCTGCCAGGCCAGAGTAGCATCCTCTAAAACCAGCCAGTCCAGGTCACATCTCTAATGTCACAGCAAAAGCAAGAGATTTAGGAAGCCCAGAAACTGATCAAAATACATATAAAAAGTCAGCCTGTAATAGCTAGTATTTTGAGTCAGTGGATTAGATAGAAATGGCTTATTCAAAGAAGTACATTAAGAAAATGGGCTACCTGCCATTTGGGAGAAATAGTCTCTCTCTGCTCCACATGGAACATCAAAACTGCGGACAAATTACACTCTGAACATAAAGCAATCACGTCTTAAGGCAGTGAAGGCTCCACTAGTCAATAGTCCCAGTTCCATCTCTGGGACCTGCATGGTAGGAAAGAACTGGTTCCTGCAAGCTGTTCTCCGACCTGCACATCTGTGCCAGGGCACACAGACACACCCCTCCATCAAAATAAATAACATTTTAAAAAGATATACACATATATATTTTTAAAGCGATTTATCGATTTATATATTTGAGTGTTCTGTCTGCACATATGCCTACATGCCAGAAGAGGGCAACCATTACAGATGGTTGTGAGCTGCCATGTGGGTACTGGGAATTGAATTCAGGACCTGAGGAAGAGCAGCCAGTGCTCTTAACCTCTGAGCCATCTCTCCAGCTCCTAATAAACCTTAATAGGCTTAGAGAAATTACAAATATTTCTAAAAAGTGGGGAGGAAAAAAATCTTTTAAACATGATCCTAAACTATAACACATGAAAAGACAGACACAACAGGGCTGAGCAGACAGCTCAGCGGTAAGGGCCCTTGCTCTGCCAGTGGGAAGATGAAGTTAAACCCCTGGTGAAAGGCCAGCATGGCTGTGTGCGCCTGAAATCCCAGGCAGAAGACAGCAGACAGCTTACTGGCCTGTCAGCGGAGGAAACAGCAGCCTACAGGTTCAGTGAGAGACCCTGTCTCAAGGCAATAAGGGAGAGAGTGATATATCTGCACACACACACACACACACACACACAGGTGCATGGACCTGCACACTCATGTGTATGCACCATACACACATAAAATGCATGAGAAAAGATTTCCGGAATGTTATCAAGGATGGTAGAGATATTTGCAAACTATTAGGATGGTTTGTTTTGTTTTGTTTTGTTTTTGGGGTGTGTGTGTGTGTGTGTGTGTTTTGAGACAGGGTTTCTCTGTGTAGCCCTGGCTGTCCTGGAACTCACGTTGTAGACCAGGCTGGCCTCGAACTCAGAAATCCACCTGCCTCTGCCTCCCGAGCTCTGGGATTAAAGATGTGTGCCGCCACTTTTATTACCAAACATAAGGAATGCTTAGAAAACAAGTAGGAATGGTGACCTCAGTAAAAATATGCTGATGTCCTGAAATATCATTCAGAAATGTTTACCCCACTGACTACATGCCTTTGGAGATTTCTCTATCCTGAGGCTGAGTGCCCTTGCTGGTTACAAAATGGGTGCAGCAGTTCCAGCTCTCATACTGACACGGCACCTCCGGAGAAAGAAAAGGACCACTTCTTTCTTCCGTCTCTTTTTAGGAATGAGGAACTTTCTCACACCCTCCCCAGAAGACCCACACTCTCCGGAGTCACAAATGATCCCCAAGCCACTCTTAGGTGAAAGAACGGGTTCTGTGAGCCACTAAGAGCTCAGGTTCTCATGTGGTCCCCAAAGGCTTCCACTATCCACGAAGGTTCTTCAGCGGTCAGGGTTTTGTTTTGGTTTTTCGAGACAGGGTTTCTCTGTGTAGCCCTGGCTGTCCTGGAACTCACTCTGTAGACCAGGCTGGCCTTGAACTCAGAAATCCGCCTGCCTCTGCCTCCCGAGTGCTGATTAAAGGCGTGTGCCACCACCCTCGGCTAAGGTTGTGTTTTTGTTTTTTTATCATAATAACATTAATACGCTGTTTACCTTTTGCTAATTGCCGTAGTCCATTGATGGTGTACAGATAATACGGCCATAGTGACAGCAGGCTGGCCTCAACCAGAGCAGAGGCAACAAATCACACTGAGAGCCACTGTCTCCTTCACTAACTGTATACTCTCAGGGGAGCCAGATACTCACACAGCTCTTTAATGAAGCCATAAAAAGTGTCTTCCTGGAGCACAATTTTTACTTTATCATTTTCCAAAAAAATAAATACAGTATGCCTGTCAGGAAAATAACAGACACCATGCATTGATAGGATTCAAGCGTTTAGGCAAATAAATAAATAAAATAAAATTTTAGTAAACGTGTGTCAACCAGTGGGAGGTAGCAGCTTTCTAATACTTGTGCATTGCTATGCTAAGGGTAAAATACTTTTTATTTTTTGGACAATTAAATGTGTCAACATTTGGAGGACCAACTAATTGATGAACTAATATTTTCCAGAATATCAAGACGCAAAACCACACTCAGGGTGGAAAAAGCTTCGCTCCACCTACAAAACAAAGCAATAACCGTCTGTCGGCTTATTTCCAGATTTGTGGGGAGAGGGGTCTCTATGTAGCCAGGCTGGCCTGGAACTCTCTGTGTAGCTCAGGCTGGTGTTGAACTCTCAGAAGTGGGCTTAGGCCTCTGGCTCTGGCTCCCTAGTGAGGGGATTAAATGTACGCACCACCATACCAACACATGATAGAAAATTTTATTTTTAGAAAGATGTTCTGTAAAACATAATCAGAATATGTTAAGTATTTGTCACAGCACTGTTTGTACATATGCTAGAAAGTATAAATAATTATTTTTATAGTGCTGATTAAATTATTAAATGCATATCTATAGAAAGGAAAACCAAGTATCCATGCAAAACGCTGCCAAAACCTTAAACTTATTAATATAGAAAAACATTCTCTGAGGAGGTAGGGGAGAACCTTATGAATGGTCTCCTCTGCTGGACCTCGCGTACACATACGCTTGCGCGCATGCGCAGGTTCTGTCTAGGACGATGGATCCTAACCCAGCCTCACAGATGAGCTCGACGCGCCTTGAAATGTCCCTTCCTGGGTTTGCTTGTTTGTTGGTCTGTTTGTTTTGAGATGGGGTCTTAGGTAACCCAGGCTGGCCTCAATATTGCAATGTAGCAAAGGCTGGTCTTGAACTCATCCTCCTGTCTCCGCCTCTCAAAGAACAACAACAAAAATATTCTCGAAATACCTTTGTACGTACAGAACAATTATTTTTAAAATTACAAAGTATACAAGTTCTGTATAATAACCATGAGTGGAGAGAAGGAGGGGGAAGCAGCTGGCCCGGGCACTAGGTGGCATTCTCTCTAGAAAGGTTTTTGAAGCCCCATTAGGATGTCAAATTCCAGTGATCTAGAAACTTCCTACTCACCAACCATAGCAGGCATTTGCCACCTTGCCTTTTTGTTTTTCCTTCAAAATTATACCCACATATGTAACAATCAAATAGGGATAGTTAACGTTTTATACCATTAAACGCTTCCCATGACATTGTAGCTACAGTCACTGTTTTTGGTTGGTTGGTACCAGGCATGGAACACCTGCCTGCATCCCGTTCCTCCCCCCCCCTCCTGTGCTCTACTGACCACAGCTCTACACGGCCACTTGGCATTATAGCGTTTTCTCTCCTCATTTAGCAACTGTGGTTCTGATGCACCACGCTCGGTTCATTTCTAGCACTTGTTAATCATCAGACTGCAAACACAGATGGCCCTAGTCAGGTCTGCCCAGTCTTGCAAGGAAGCGGGAGCCAGCCCCGGGAAAGCTCTCCCGCCCTCTGCTGGGCATCTCCAGAGAGACAACTTCCCAATCACAGGCATTTTATTTGCCTTTTGGTTTTCAGTGAGGAATTTGGGAACTGGTTCTTGGAGCTGCTTGCTGAAAAAGACAATTCCTGACTAAAACATTGCTTTCATTCTTCATACCAAACAGAAATATCAAATTGAAGCTGCTCGGTGAATATATTCCATCAGAGACATTGTGGGACTTGGTGTACTAACTTAGAGTAGTAATAAGAAAGCATCATAAAGAAACCAAGCATGGTGTACCACACTGATAACCACAGGATTCCAGCGGCTGAAGAAGGATACTGAGCTCCAGGCCAGCCAGGGCTACATAGTTGAGTCTTGGCCTCAAAAATTTAAAAAAAAAAAAAAAAAAAGGAAAAGGGCTGACAAGATGGTTCAGCAGGAAAAGGGCCTGGCCTCACATGCCTGGCACTGAGTTCCAGCTCACACCTGCACTTGGGTAGTAAAGGAAGGAAGTCTGCTGCAAGTTCAAGGCCAGCCTGGACTACAAAGGTGAGTTTCACACCAGTCGGTGCCACATACCTGAGATACTGAGTCAAAAACAAAAACAAAAAAAAATAGGACACCTTGCCAGGTATGGTGGAGCACATCTTTAATCCTAGCACTTGAGAGGCAGAGGCAGGCAGATCTCTGAGATGGAGGCCAGCCTGGTCGACAGAGTGGGTTTCAGGACAGCCAGGGCTACACAGAGAGACTCTGTTTCAAAAAGCAAAGAAACAAGCAAACAGCAAAACAGCAAATCCAAAATCAAACAAACAAGCAAACAAACAACCAGGATCTTAATCAGAAATATGCTAAAACCCAAAACGTCAACTTCAGGATCTTATTGCAGCCGTCTATGTACTTAGAAAGAAGCCCCTGCCAGGCTCGTGGCTTCCGCATCGCTCAGTCACTGCCTCTTGCAAAGCAGGAAAGTAAAGTTAAGAACTTTCACACTGGAGAGATGGCTCAGAGGTAAGGTGCACTTGTTCTTGCAGATGATATGAGTTCAGTTCCCAGCACCTACATGGTGGCTTACAACATCCATAACTCCAGTTCTAGGGGATCTAAGACCTTCCTGTCACCAACCTAGGCTCTAGGCACACACATGGTATTCAGGCATACATGCAAGTACAACACTCATATACATTTTTAAAAAGGGAGGGGTTCTCAAGTTCTGGTCTTGCTTTCTCATGAATCTTTACAATCTTGCTGTTTCCCCCTTTAAGAATACAGCATTGGGGATACCGCTCTGTTGACACGCTAACCCCAAAACCAATATGCAGAAGAGCAAGGCAGTGAGATTCAGCTGTAACCACAAAGATGCCCTAAGCTAAAGAACAAGGTGGTGATGGTAAACAGAACCTGTATATATTACCACACACTGCTCTAAATCGTTTCATCCTGCTATCATCTCACTTAGACCTCGAAATAACTTATTTAAACTTTAAATAACTGCTCCACAAGTTTAAATAGCAGTCTGGAACCGCTCTACAGATAGATATACAGAGTTCCCGACCACAGGCCAGAGCTTCCCCTGTTCGGCTCCTGAATCATCCTGGTGCATTTGTTAGCACTGACAACAGCAAAATACATTATTACAAACTTCTTCATACTTCAGTCCGGTTTCCTTCCTTCTTCTCCACCCCCACCCTCAGGTCCTTTTTCTCTCCCAGAATCCCAGCTGGGATGCCACATTACAACTGGCTGCCATGTCTTCCAGGTCTGTTTCTTAAAAGTGAGACTTGTATTTCAAGGACCCTGTGTTTTGAGGAATGGGTATTTTGCAGAATGTCTTTGGTGGACATTTATCACATTTTTCTTAGGACTACAGTAAGGGTATGAGGTTTGCTGGGGTCTGTTTGGGGCTGGGGAGTGAACCCAGGCCCTAACACTTACTAGGTACAACGACATATCCCACCAGAGGCACTGCTGTCAATATGGCTGTCACAGCTGCTAACCGTGACTGCCGGCTGAAGCAGTCAGTACTTGATGAGTTCCTTTACTGTGGTGTCACTCCCCCTCCACTCCCCCCTTGTACTGGTTTTTAAAAGAAACCACTATGGTCTGCACTCACATTAATGCTGGTGTCAGCTTCGGTCGGAGAAGTTTCTTTTTGCACAGTCAGAGGGCAGCTCAAGCCCTTAACAGGTCAACGTGCTGAGAATAAATGACTGCTGAATGTCCAGTCATAGTGGGACATCCAGGGCTGGTGACATGGCTCGGCAGGGAAAGGTGCTTGCTGGGTATGCCTGGTGACCTCAGTTTGATCCCTGGATCACACACAAAGGTGAAAAAGGAGACCCAACTCCACCAAGTTGTTTTCTAACCGCCACGTCACTTCCATTTTAATAATCAATATAATATTTAAGTGGGAGAGTTGAATCACACTCCACCGCCACCATTAAGGCTCAGGAAAACTGCAGAGTAAGGGACGGACAGGTTTTAAGAGCCTGAAGTGACTGGGAGCAGTGTGGTACGCTGAACTTAGGCACACCATGGCAACTGCAGCTTTGAACTCACAGGAGCTGGGATTATCAGCACAAAATGTGCGCAACATCAGCCCGGTCAACGCTGTGTCACGGGAGGGGAGGGGCTCACAGGACCCCACACTCTTCCTTGAGTATTTATATACAGCTCATGATCAGTGGGGAGAAAGACATGGTCTTCAGTGGTGGGACACCCATACTCTTGTAGCACCACTAATCAAACTTCCTGGGTTAAAACAAAACCCACTGAAGGCGTAGGGAGGCTTGTGGTTGGGAAGAGAAAAAGGATTGGCAGCCATGGGAGGGAGTGATGGGGGTGGATGTGGATAAAGTACATCATGTGCGTATATGAAATTGGCTCAATGAAACTCGTTATTGTGTCTAATAATTATGCTATTTAAAAACATTTTTAAAAGACAGGCCAGAAAAGGGATGGGGAAAGGCCACACTAGGATACTGGGCTATTCCCTTCAAATAAAACATAGGAATTTAAAAACCAAAAGGAAGTGGGAGCTGGGGCTGAGGAGATGCGTCAGTGGTTAAGTACTTGCGCTGTACGCATGAGGACCTGAGCTTCAATCTCTAGGCCCTACGTGAAATGTGGGTACGCAGGTGCAAGTCTGTAGGCCCAGAGCTCGGTGGACAGAGACTTGTGGATCCTGGGGACATGCTGGCCGGTCAGCGTAGCACTGCCTGCAGGTTGGAAAAAAATCAAGCCAAATGTCTCCCCTTGCTGCCCAAGACCAAGGCAATTTTGAATCATGGCTTCATTTTTAACTGTGCCTTCCTGCCTTGTGACTCCTCTCACATAGGCTAGGCCAGGCTGCATCATGTGCTATGGAACTTATTGCCCTCTTTCCCATCCCCCTCCAAAAAAACCCTACAAGTGTCAGAAACTCCCTCTTGTGTTCAGAGCTGAAGGGTCTGTCTCTTTAGGTCTTCCATCTGGCTATACACAGTGGCTCTTTCTTCTTCTAATGCTCTCCCATTTCAAGGCCTGGTCTTGGCTGTCTTTGGCCCTGAGTCTGTTTCTCGTTCTGAAGGGTAACCTCAGGTCAGCTTCCTTCTATGACGCTGCCACTCTTTTCTAACATAACAATGTTGAAACCTACCATTCTCTCTCTCTTCACTTCTAACAGCAGCAGCGTCCCTGACCCTAATGACTAGAAGCATCGAGCTAGCTCCCCTATTCTCTCACCTAAATCTTTCCACTCTGATCATAAGAAACTCTGTTCTCATCACCTCCACCTAATCACTAATTGTTCAATTCCAATGTCCATGGAAGAACGGTTTCTGTTGTCACCTCGAACAGAAGCAATCTAGAAAGCCAGGGAAAGACATAAGGGGATGTGAGATGGGAAGGAAGGCCCTCACCCTGAAGTTAGCTTGCCTTTCCTATTGGCTGGGAATCAGGTTCCTACTGACTTAACATTGCCTTTTCAAAAAACTGGTCAAACAAGGATGTTAAAATCAACAAACTACTTACTTAGGGCCAAATATAACCTTGACTTTAGCAGTATTAATACTGCCGAGTGGTGGTGGTGCATGCCAGTACTCAGGGCAAAGGCAGGCAGATTTCTGAGTTTGAGATCAGCCTGGTCAACAGAGTAAGTTCCAGGACAGCCAGGGCTACAAAGTGAAACCCTGGCTATATACACAAAAAAACAAAAAACCCACCACCACCAAAAAAACCCAGTATTAGTACCTGTCTCTCAGCCATAAACCCCTAAAACATCTTACAATTTCATTTATAAAAGGAAATTCTTTAAGAATATAAGAAATTTAAGAGGTGTGTGTGTATCTTTTGAGACAGGGTCTCACTATTTAGCCCTGGTTGGCCTGGAGCTCATTATGTAGATGAGGCAAGCCTTGAACTCTGAAAGAACTGCCTGCCAACACTTAGCCCATTTTTACTTATTTAAACTCTACTTAAATTTTAAGCTTTGCCTAATTAATCTTCAAACTGTTATAAATTACACCCCTTGAACAATTTAGAAACCCATAGAATCACATACATAGCCATTAGAGACACCAAAATGTACGCATCTTTCTAATGTCTGCATTTTAATTTAAAGTGTGCATACTCTCTTATCTTAATGAAATTTGAACTTTGCCTTACTCCGGCTGCTCTCACAGTGTAGTCAAGGATTCTGCTGTATCTGAGTGGAAGTCCCTACCGGTAAGGGAATTTACGGCAGATTTACGGCAGTACCATCTGTGTCTCCCCAGCAACCATGACACTACCTCCAGTCTTACAGAGCTGCTCACATCAGTGCTCTTCTCCTGGCCCCTTGCAGAAGAGCCAGTGTACGCTTCTGTTTTTATGTACTTTGCTGCTGTTCTGTGGATAGGCGGTGGTGTATAGCCCTGGGGATGGAGCTCAAGACCTTGTACTTGTTAGGCAAGTGTTCTGTCCTTAAGCTACACGTTCCCAGCCCACATTGCATATGTGTATAAATACTTAAATTCTTTCCTCATGGTCTGCATTCTGTCCTTACTCTCCCTAGCTTATATATACCTTAAGCCTTGACCCAGGGCCGGAGGCATAGCTCAGTGACAGAGTATGTAGTATATACAAGAGATTGGGTTTGATCCTAGTGCATGCTACCTCTTCCTCTCCCCCTCTTCCCTCCCCTACTCGCCCTTCTTCCCCTCCCCTCCTCTCTCTGGAATGTAAGGATCCTAGTTTCTGAAAACATACCATCATTATAGTTTTAGATAAAATAGTTTATCACCCTAAAAAGAACAGTCCCCAGTGTACATTACTAAACCCTTTCTGCTCCTGATGTCCTTTCTCTAACAGAGTGCACTGTGTATCACAATCGCATCTCATCCTTTGCCCTTACACGATGCTTGGATCTGTGAGCATCTGTGATCTCACTTCAGTCCTGAAGTATCCACTCAGCAGATGACTCAGTCAAGATCTCAGTAAGTGAGCTGCTCTCACAACAACATGCCTTACACTCCTGCTATGAGGCTCTTCCCGCTACACACTCCTTTGCAGCCGTTCGAGTGGGATTGCTTGTGCAGTGTTGAAGGGGCTCCGAGGGTCATTAAGATTCTATTCTTTGTTGACTAAACGTGGAAATGGAATGTAGTTCTGGAAACTTGGTGAACTCGACACCTCAGAAGCCTTTCTGCTATGCTGCACCCCCCTCCACCCCAAGTGCTGTGTAAACAAGCAAAAAATAGATATTATGTTAACAACATATATCACTGAGCCAGCGAGCCAGAAAGAAATGTTCAGAAACCAAAATTTCAGAGCTGATTGAGCACTGGAGCCAGCAGGAACCCAAAGCCCACAATGCACAAAAACAAAATATGTCACCGTATTTACCTAAATGAAGTCATTTAACTCTAACGTTACCACATTATGAAAATAGAGGGAAAAAGTCATAGACCACAGTAGCATATACACAGAAAGCGCTGATAACATTCAATGCCTAGTTGATCAGATAAACAAAACATGTAGTCAATAGGAAACAAGAAAGAATTTTATTAACCTGATAAAAGATGAGCTGTCAGCAACCCGCAGTGTTAAGGGACTAAGTTACACAGATGCTCCAGCAGGCAGGCAGGGAGATCTTGGCAGATCAGGAGGACATGTTTACACAATGGTTGTAAGCCAATCAGCTGGCCTGTGTTCTTCAAACTAACCAACTCTAAGTCGGGGAGGAAGACCCTTCAGAGATTTTAAACCCCAGTCCTTGGGAAGAGACTAGACATCTCAGCTCTCCTGAGCGGCAGAGGGTCCTTTTCTCTGTGTCCACGACATGAGTGTGTTTCCTCACCCCCAATACAAGCCTTTCTTCATCTGCCAATTTTGACCCCATCCTGTTAGTATGTCTTGAGGTTTCTCTGCTGCTACCTGCTGCACTTGAGGTTTTTCCTGTCTTTTAACTTTAACTGGCAGAGAAAACGAAACGTTATCCTCAGTTGTAGCTACTCTCTTTATAAATACTAGAGTGAATTATCAGTATTGTTACCAGAGTAGAAACTCATCTGCAAATTTGGGTCAAGACAGTAAAAGGGGAAATAAAGATGAAAGATGAAGGGCAGAGAATTAACAAAATTGTCACAATTTCCAGAGAGAAATCAACATTGGAAAAAACTTTGGACACCCACAGTAACCATTATTACAATTAAAGAGGAAGTCTGACAAGGTTACAGAAGACGGATGCATGTTTATCTTCTCAAAACAAGTGTAATATTAAAAAAAAAAATCCAATTGAGCCAGCAAGATGGCTCAGCAGGTAAAGGCCTTTGCTACCAAGCCTGATGATCAGAATTTGACCCTTGGAACCCACATAGTGGGAGGAGAGAACACAGCCTGTAAACTTGTCTTTTGCCTCCGAACATAGACAATGGCAAGTGTACACACACACACAATAAATACATTACATAATAAAACAAAATGTTGATCAAATAAAGGACCATGCTTTTTAGCCAGGCATGGCAGTACATGCCTGTAATCCCACATGGCTGGAAGACTAAGTTTGAGACCCAGGAACTTCATAATGAGTTCCTGTTACCAGAAAGCAAAACAAACATATATATATATATATATATATATATATATATATCTTTATAACATTTATTAAAAATATGATATTAAGATGAAAAATATTTAAGTCCTTGAAGGAAAAATTATCAAACTGCAAAGAAACTAAAGATCTAAAGAAGTGAGGAGAGGCTGTTTACAGAATAATCTGAAAAGGCCTGGCTATGCATCCTCTTTAGTTTGACATCATCCCAGTAGGGATCCCAGTGAGGGAGCTGGAAAGATGGCTCAGAGTGTGGGAAGCCACATGTGCCATTGCAGGGTGGCGCTGGCTACCGCTGGCCACCACGCATACATAGGCTGTAAAGTTTTTTTTTGTTGGTGGTTTGTTTTTTTTTTTTTTTGGCCAAGATGAGGTTTTGAGAATTAACCAATCAGATGAGAGAGAAGTTAACCAATCAGATGAGAGAGAAGTTAACCAATCAGATGAGAAGTTAACCAATCAGATGTGAGACATGCAAATGAGGTGGTAAGCATAACCCATGCATAACCAATCCGGGTGTGAGACACGCCTCTCCTAGGCCTATATAAGCAGCACCAGTTCTGGGCTTGGGGTCTCTTCGCCTCTGCAATCAAGCTCTCCCAATAAACGTGTGCAGAAGGATCCTGTTGCAGGTCATTCTTGCTGGCGAGTAGGGCGAGCGCAAGATCAGAGTACTTGCTGCTCTTACAGAGGACCTGGATTCAGTTTCTACAAGTGATAGGACAACTCACTACTGTCTATAATTCCAGTCCTAGGGGATCCAATGCCCTCTTCTTACCTCAGTGGGCACCAGGCACGCATGTAGTGCACAGACATACATGCAGACAAAACAGTCATACACATAAAATAAGAAACAACCTACTTTTTAAATTCTAGTGAGGTTTTCTGTGGAACTTAAGTGTAAAACCACATGAAAAGTACAAATAACAAAGAAGAAGAAGAGACATTTCTGAGTTATAAGCCTTGCCCCACCAGCTGTCAAGCCCTGTTACAAAACTGACTGTAGTAATTAGCCAGCTATTAGCTCAGAGAGAGAGAGAAAACAGAACAGAACAGAGACCACGGGCTGTGGCTTAAACATGGTTCAGGTGTGTCCTCCCAAAGGCATGTGCACAGGAAGCTTGATCCCTACGTGTGAAGTGTTGAAAGGCAGTAGAACCTTTAAGGACAGGGTTAGTGGAAGGTGAGCGGGCCGCTGGAGGCACCGTTCCTGGGAAGGACTAATATAGTTTTCACTAGAACTCACTCAGTTCCTGGTTCTTAGCAGATGAGCAAGGGTGGATCCTAAGTCTCTCTAGCTTCCTGTTACCATACGATCTCTCGTTCTCACCCATGTTCCCACCACGATACCGTCGACCATGCTGTGACACAGCCAAGGTAGCTTCCCCAAGAAGTCACACAAATTCAGCCAAAGGATCCTGGATTTCCAGCATCCAGATGTAGGAATTAGATAAACTTCCTTATTAAGTGCCCAGCCTCAGATATTTTCTTATAGCATCAGAAGGCAGATAAAGTTACCACATGTGTAATTTGATAATAGAGCTAAGACTGATGATATACACAGATCGACACAGAAATGAAGACTAAATAATAAATGTTTCTGAGACAAGTGGCTACTTGTATATGAAAAATAATAAAATGGATCACTAACTTACATCATTCCCACATTTAATTAAAGACTTAAATGCCCAGGCAGTGGTGGCACACGCCTTTAACCACAGCACCTAGGTGGCAGAGGTAGGCAGATTTCTGAGTTCAAGGCCAGCCTGGTCTACAGAGTGAGTTCCAGGGCAGCCTGGACTACACAGAGAAGCCCTGTCTAGAAAACAAACAAACAAACAAACAAAAGACTTAAATGGAAAAACAACATTTCAAAGGTTTGTTGTTGTTGTTGTTGTGTTTTGGAGGGAGAGGGGAGTCAAGACAGGGTTTCTCTGTATAGTCCTGGCTATCCTAGAACTCACTCTGTAGACCAAGCTGGCTTCAAACTCACATAACTCCATCTATCTCTGCCTTCTAAGTACTGGGATCAAAGGCTTAAAGTTTTTTACGGTGGGTGGGGGGGTGGGGGTGGGTGGGATTTGTGACATAAAGTTAAGGGCTTCTTAAACAAGAATCACAAAGCTTTAATACCATAGAAAAGTTCTAAATATTTTTTACCCGATTTAAGTTAAAAGCTGCTTTTCTGTACAGTAACAAACCACCTCAGGGTCATATCAGAGCAAGCACACTCCCAACTGCGTCACAGCCACAGCCGCACTGATTTCTCTTCCCATCCCTAATATCCATTATATCAGAAGTTGTGACAGGATTTTCCCTGTTCAATTACATTAAAATATTAGTGCAGCAGAAGGTCTGTGATTGGACATGGGAAAGGGAGGCGGAGCTAAGAGTTGCAGAGCCAGAGAGAGTCTCAAGAGAAAAGAGAAGAGCCAAGATGAAGACTTGGTGGACAGGAAGACGAGCCAAATCCAGCGTGGTAGCCACAGGTAGTTATGATATCGTAAAGGATAGAATGTTTGGGATGATTTGTCTAATCTAGGTGGGCAGCTTTTATCATTATCAATTGTTTCTGAAATTATTGTAATGGCATCTTGTGAATTGAGAATTTATTGGTACATAAACCTAACTTGTTAATTATAAGCTTCTAGAATTTTGTTTCTACCGGGTACATGGGTGTTGTGGTGGGGTGTGGTCTTTGAGTGGGGCTGGCCAGGAGCAAAGGGGACTCGGCCCAGCAGGAGAGCTGGGGGGACCGTGCCAGGGAGGAGAGTTGCTGGCAGTAGCGCAGGAAGCTTGCCAATTTTTTTTAAAAATATTTCCCCACAACAAGAAATCCTCTAACCTGTGCTTCTGAAATACACCTGTAGCTAGGCATGGCAGTGTACAGCTACAATCTCGGCATTCCGGAAGCTGAGGCAGAACGGTCAGGACCTCAGGATGACCAGACTGAATTACACAGAAAATATGAGGCCAGTCTGAACCATCCTTATACAGTGAGACTTTTTAAAATTAATAAAAATTAATTTTATTAAGATGAAAGCAAATTTTCATACTAATGATATAGATATGCTTATATTTGTTTGTTTTTTAGACTATATCTCACTGTGTAGTCCTGGCTAGCCTGGAACTCACAGAGACCTGCCTCTCCGGGAATCCTAGAATTATAGTCATGCACCACCATGTTCAGCAGAGCCTGTGTATTCTTATAGAAACAACTGCATCTCAGTGCTTGGGAGATGGCTCAATGAGTAAAGAGAACCTGCTGTGCAGGCTTGAAGACCTGAGTTTGGATCCTAACACCCACACAAAAAAAATGCAAGGAGTGGTTGTGCATATCTGTACCCAGCAAAGTGAAAGCAGAGATGGACGGACTGTCATACGTGAGCACAGGGTTCAATGAGAGACCCTGCCTCAAAGGTAATCAGAGAGAAAACACATTCACACTCATACACATGCACATGCTACACACACAAATAAATTAATAAGAGAGAGTTAAATCTTGGCCGAGTGATAAGACGTAGAACATCTTCAAAGTTTTTTTCAGAGTTGATAAAGATTTTATAATTATCACTGCTGAGAATACCAATTTGCATAAATACCTAGAACAAACTGGCAGGAGGCATGTGTAGGACTTTTTCAGATATTGTTGGAAATTCTGCCCTATCACAAGCCAAAACTCATTTCACAATTTATTTATGAAACTCGAGTCTGCAACCCAAACAGCAAATTTCAAATCAAATTCTAACACCGCGTAGCCTAAGAATATAATAATCAGGTCCTCACATGCTGAGGCATGATGGCAGGAAAATACAAAGATGTTTTCCATATTTAAACCGTTATGATTCTGTAAGAACAGAAGAGCTTGTATAGACAGTACAAATACTGCAACTCCTAGGATACAATAGCCTTGCATCTGAGCTAATACCTTTCAGGAAGTGTGTTCTGTGGTGTAACAGCATGTGGAGTGGAAAGTGTGCACACTGTGTGTTCAGAACTAAGGCTGCAATGTACACAACAAGTACTGCTAGAAACTTGTCAGATTCAACACACATTTGATTTTTTAATTACTTCTTGGTTGTGCACTCAGAACCTTTTTACTACTGCCAAATTTCTCATGGGCCCCACATTCAGACATGGGATCCCATAATGGGTGAGATCCAGTTTAAGAAGCTGGGCCCACCGGTGCATTCTTCACACTACAGCCAAATGGATGTCATTAAAACAAACTAGAACAGGGTACCCTCGTCCTCAAAGCCTCTTGTGGCTTTCTGTCTCAACAGAACGAATCCAGGCACCTTCCTTCAACCTGAAAGGCTGGACATGACTTACTAGGTCCCTGCCTACTGCTCTGAGTATATCTCCCTACTAACACAAGAGGCACAGCAGCCTTCTGGACAATGTAGAACAAGCCTACTCTGTTGTCACAAGCCTAAAGAGTCCTATCACTGAGCATCCCTTTGCATGGATGCTTGCTTTTATTTTTTTAAAAAATCTTCAAAAAGGAAAAAAGAATTTTAACAAAAAATCAGGTCAGATCATCTAGATGCCCACCTTTTCTCTGACTGCTGTTTTGGGTTTGGGGCCCCACATTTGAGATTATGGGTGCACTACCCAACAAGCAGCACGCAGATTAATGAACAAGTCCTGGCTAGTCTTATGTCAACTTGACACAAACTAGAATTAACAGTGAGAAGTAAACCCCCATAACGGCAACTCTTAACCTGCGGGTCACAGGCCCTTTTGGGGTCAAACAACCCTTTCACGGGGGTCACCTATGACCATCGGAAAACACAGAGATTTACATTATGATTCATAACAGTAGCGAAATGTCAGTTATGAAGTAGCAATGAGAATAATTTTATAGTTGGGGGTTACAGCCTTAGGCTGTAGGCAGGCAGGCTTGTAGGTCTTTTTCTTTTTTTTTTTTTTTTTTGGTTTTTTTTTTTTTTTTTTTTTTTTTTGGTTTTTCAAGACAGGGTTTCTCTGTATAGCCTTGGCTGTCCTGGAACTCACTTTGTAGACCAGGCTGGCCTCGAACTCAGAAATCCGCCTGCCTCTGCCTCCCGAGTGCTGGGATTAAAGGCGTGCGCCACCACGCCCGGCTGGTCTTTTTCTTAATTATTGATTGATGGGGGAGGGCCCAGCCCACTGTGGTGGGTGGTGCCATCTCTGTGCTGGTGGACTTGGGTTTTGGTCTTGGTGTTTCATTACAGCAATAGAAAAAAAGTAACTAGGACACTTGCTGTATGTAAGTGATGTTGTCCAGGGAAGGTCAAAGAAAGTCAAGGCACATTGAACAAGGGAAAGTCTCATCATGGGTTAAATAAAGACTGGGAGCACTGAGCAATCTGTAACGTTAGAAAAAAATGTATATAGGTCTCAATGCAAGAGAAGTGTACCAAGAAGCCGAGGAGAGATGGATTTGCTTTCTGGATTTTTAAGGTCCAGTGAAACAGTACGAATAATCACAACGAGTAAATGGTCACTTAGCCGGTCAGTGGTGGCGCACGCCTTTAGTCCCAGCACTTGGGAGGCAGAGGTAGGCAGATTTCTGAGTTCGAGGCCAGCCTGGGTCTACAGAGTGAGTTCCAGGACAGCCAGGGCTATACAGAGAAACCCTGTCTCAGAAAAACAAAAACAAACAAACAAAAAGAGTAAGTGTGCACTTGAATTTACTGGTCACATAGCTCTGCTTCACTTAGTTCACAAAAAGCCTGGTTATTATAGTTGCACAAAAGCTACATAGGGTTTTATATACGCATACATTTAACATACTAAAAATACTTTAACAATGAAAGACTCTGGGTTGGATTCTGGTTTGAGACATTCTGCAGTGGGTAACTAGGAGCCACTAAGAATGATGTGACAGCTTTGTGCATTAGTGAAATCACTCTCTAAAAAGCTGCGGCAGGTTGGGAATCGAGAGTCTCCAAGTGTAGGCAGAAAGAACAATCAGAAGGCTAATTAATAATGGGATAGAAAACAGGAAGGCATAAAACTACTGAGATGAAAAGACTGGACAGAAATAGAATCAAAAGTACTTGGTTGTGGGAGAGGCAAAGATGGTCTAATGACCCTCCTTGGGGATCTCAGTGGTAAGATAAATAGCACAGGAAGGGAGCATTCAGAAGGCCAGGTAAGAAAGAATGGGGACTGCCCAAGCTGTGCATATTGTACAGTCCCTCAGCCGGCTCACTGGCTGTCAAATGTGATGAAAAAAAAAAAAAAAAAAAACACTTATGATGATTTAGGGGCCAAGCTTGATGCCATGTGGAAAAACCTGAAAAACACTGAGAGGCAACTGGCCTTGAAGTACCACCCTGGTAAGAGTGGACGTGAAGGAGAAGCAAGTAAACAGACTTCTCAAGCGCACAGAGTTTCCAGAGGTTAAGCATTCAGACCTGGGAGAAACCGGGGTGGGGGTGGGGGTGGGGGTGGGGGTGGACACGGACTTTGGTCCAAACCAAGAAAGCCATTACAGTAGAGCAGCAAGTGAGGGGCATGGCCCTCATGTCTGAATGGGTGGTCTGCATCCAGTTGTTGGGACTTAATATGTTAAATTGAATGAGCAGAAGGTATGATCACAATATGCCCACTACTTGCTATTGTTTTTGTGGTAATAGTGGAGCATAGTGGCATCTTAGAAGTCGTGTGAAAAACAAGCACAGAAACCAAAGCTCAGCCGTGGTGGGAGAGCCCAGAAAGACAAGAGCTGCGACAAGAAAGACAAGAAGGAAATGATGAGTGCAATTCAGCAATGATTTGCATTTCGCTTCAGCCAAAGAAAATCCAGCTATATTTTTCTGGGTTCCAGCGTTTCAGTGACAGCTGCATTCATGAATGACCAAATTAACTATTGTGGAGCTTTCTAAAAATACACAAAGCACTCACTCCACCGTATGCTATAAGCAAGACATGAAATATCAGGGAAGAAAACCTCCAACAAACCAACCAACCAAACAAACAAAAAAGCCAGACCCCGAAGGAAATGCATCAAGGGTATAAGAGTTTTCCATTTAAAACAATAAAATGAAACGGTTAAAGTTTGACCCGGCACATCCATCCTGTACTGTACTTCTGTCGATCAGAAAGCTGGTGTGATTACTGACTTTTTCTTTAAGCACTTAAGATCACGGAGTGGCATACCAAGTCTATTAAGTCTCTGTGGGAGATGCAGACACCACACTAAAGGGGTTTACAATGAGGTTACGGGTCGCATTTGGTATACAGTTACAGAAATTTTTAGTATGTTAGTAATTTTGAACACGCAGGCTGAGCTAGTTCACAGAGAATGTTATTTTTTACTTAAAGAAGTCAACCTGGACTATCTTAGGCAGTCCAATAAGAATGCAAACATTTCATATTTTATTCCCTATAAGGGGGAAAAATGGAAGGAGGAAGAAAACACAGCAATTACCACAAAACCAGTCAGGGTCCCCGCTGGCCACACAAGGACGAGCGAGCCTTTGGGAAAGAGAAATTCGATCCTATTTTGGTGGGGAAAACAGCATCTGCCACCACTAATTACCATACAAAAGCATAGTGTTTATACAATTAAATGTTGAAGTCAACCTCATCCACAACGTCCCATGTGCGGCAGAGGGAAAGCCACGGGGCGTACCTTTGGAGGGTCCCACTGGACACAACGCCCCTCTGGACACGTGGCCAGAGCCTTGCAGGGCCAAAGGAGGGGTTGGCAGTCGTCCCACGACTAGGGCAGAAAGGGACTGCTCCCTGGGTGCAGGACACACAAGTGAAGCGACACCACCAGGCGGCTGCACAGCACCCCCCAAAACTATCCAGGTTTACCGCGTGCAGCCCGGAAGGCTACCCGACCCACTGCGCAGCCCTACGGCGCAGCCTATTAGGGTCGGGAGAGGTGGGCTAGGGCCGGGGAGGGGTGGGGCGAGGAGGGGTGGGGCGGGGCCAGGCCAGTCCTCGCTCTGCCTGACGGGAATTGTAGTTTTGAAAAAGAAGCCGGGGGTGGGGGTGGGGGTGGGGAAAGGCCAAGGGGACTACATTTCCGGGAGAGGGAGTGGCTACGGAGGGCCGCGAGGTGCAGCGTTAATCCCGAGAGCAGAAAGAAGGGTCAGGAAGGCGCCGTTGGTTCTGTTCCTTTGCCCCAAAGCCGTGTGTCGCTATCTCTTGGTCTCTGTCCCGAGTCCCCAGCGCGGGGCTCCCGCGTCAGCCTTCCCTTGAGGCTCGCAGGTGGCGGCTGCCACCCCTCGCGGAAGTGAGGGGCGCGCCCCTCCTGGGCCCTGCGGACCCCGAGTCTCCATGGGCCGGACCCGGAAGGCCAATGTGTGCCGCAGGCTGAGTCGCCGGGCTCTGGGCTTCTACGCACGCGACGCGGGCGTGGTGCAGAGGACGAACCTGGGCATCCTGCGGGCGCTGGTGTGCCAGGTGACGCCCGCCGAAGTCGGGGTGCCCGGGTCCAACCTCCAGCGGGGCTGCAGTTTTTTACTCGCTCTGATACCCCTTCGAGAGTCTTACGTGGGGAGGGGCATCGTGTCCCGCAATTAGGGTTTTAGAAAATAGGTACTCAGGTCCGCCGCCTGGCGTAGTTTTTAAAAAGCTTCTTTTGCCTTCCTGCAAACAATCGATTCAAAACTTGGGCAATCCAACTAAACCAACGCCTATGGGCAGAGGGAGGAAAAAAAAAGGGGGAAGAAACAATGTACTTTAAAACTATAGATTTCAACTACCCACCTAGATAGTTCCATAGCAGGGGGCTGAGTTCTTTCCTAAACTGAAATTCTTTGTATCTTTCAGGAGAGTACTAAATTTAAGAATGTTTGGACAACTCATTCCAAGTCACCTATAGCCTATGAGAGAGGAAGAATATATTTTGACAATTACCGGTGCTGTGTCAGCAGGTAAATTCTTGGTGATGATTTTTTTTTTTTTTGCTATAATCCACCTGACCCTAGTTTTTATAGAACCACGTAGCTTCTTTAGTACTTAGTGAAATTGGAAGATGAAAAAAAAATGAGTCCATAATAAAACTAGGTGGAAAATGCATGTGATCTTAAAAACTCGTTAAGTCTAAAGTTTCGGACTTCATCTTTGTAAATACTTTATTTCACACAAAATTATAGCACAGGCAAAATAATACGTTTCTCAGCACAGTTTGCTGTTTTATACCATTTAAAGATCAGAGTCGAGAAAACGGCTTGTGAAATAATTAGATGCTGCTTAGGAGACAGGTATCCTGTTTTAGAAGTACTTTTTTTTTTTTTCCCAAGAGAAAAAATGTTCAAACTAAAGTAGAGTATTTGTAGATAAATAGTATTTAACAGCCAGCCTCCATCCATTCAAGGTCAGACTGAAGAGAACGCCACAGTGAATTGGTGCTTCCATGCCCGTTACCTGGATTAAGGAATTATGGAATTGCTGCTCTTTATCTTTCGCTTTGCGTCTGTAAGAATTATGGGCATTTTTCTGTGTGCCAAACTTCAGTGGTATTCCTCAGGAGCAAACCACCTTGTTGAGATAGGTTCCCCTTTCACTGGACTGGGAAGCTAGAATCCCTGTAGACAGCCTGGCCAGCAAGTGCTATGAATTTGCCTATCTCCACCTCCACAACTCTAGGAAAACCACGAGTATTGGGGATCTAAACTCCGGTCTTCATGCTTCCAGGGCACCAGCTGGAGCTATCTCAGAAGTGATTACTAATGCCTAAGTTCTTTTCTTGTGGGATCAGAAACTGGAAGTCAGAGAGACTAGTGATTTTTGAGGTTTGCCTTGACTCCAGCAAGTGGTATCTTTTTTTTTGGTTCTTTGGCAAATCGCCCAACCTACAATTTATTAGCCTTTAGTGCTGGTGAATCTACCCATGTCTCTCCATTCACCCTTGGATGTAACTTCCAATGATTTACAGAGTACACACATACTTGAAATTCTCCGCATCTGTTGCAGGTAAAGTCAGTTTTATTCGAAAGAACTAGGGGCTGTTTCATGACCTTCTTTTCCCAGGCAGTCTTCAAGTCGACTCCACGGAGCTGGTCACAGGAGTCGATGCAGTGACTCCCCTAATAGTAAAAGCTGAGCAGTTTAGGAAGCTGAGGGAATGCTCAGGCCAGGAAAGAAAGATAAGGCCAACCGGGACCTTACAAAGAGAAGTGTAGTTAGGGCCCTGTTATTCTACACTGTAGTTATACCCAAGGTAGAGCCTCCATGGGAGCCCCAACTTTCAACTATACTAAGGTAGGACTCAGCCCCAACAACTCAGGGCTGGAGCTGGATGAAAACAGGGTCACTCTTCCCATTCTCCAGAGATTGCCTTCCCAGTCAGAGCAGCAGGGGATGGATCCTGGCACTCAGTCATAACAGTTTAGAGCTGTGATACCATCTTGTTGAGCTAGAAGAAGGATGCAGGGGAACATGCCTGGATCAAACACTGTGGGCTTCCACTGTTTTTACTGAATTCCAGGAGATTTTCTGGAATAAATGCTTCTCCCTATGTTTTTACGAAAACAACCAAAGGCTTTAAGTGGTTGTCCTTTAATTTCTTCAGTTTTCCAGAAGGTAGTGTCTATAAGCCTCTGATTCTAACAATGGCAGTCTGGACATTCTCTTACATGTCCATGATGCCCATCATCTGCCTTGCAGTATTAACTCGTAGGTACCGTTTAATACCCAGGGTGTTGCCTTCCCTGTCAGAGACCGTTGTTTTGATTTTAAAAAGTTCAGTCAGAGTAAATGCCATTGATTACTGTCGTGGTGATAAATGATACAGGTGTTCTTCACCGTTCTGCTGCAGAGGGTGGCACCCACAGGTAGAATCACATGAGATTGCTTTTACTCCTGTGACATTCAGTTTGATTTAAACCTTTGAGTTACTGAGAGAATATCAGAGGTGAATAAAATGTCATCCTGGAAATTGTTTCTCTTCTCAGTAGTTGAACTTTAAAGTTCGTCAGTTAAAAAGAAAAAAAGACATCTGTGAGTGCATCTCAGTAGTTGTCAGAGTGGAGACTAGCTGGAGGTGGGGTGGGGGCTGCAGCTCAGCCCAGGGAAGCTGAGGCAACAGCTTGGGCAAGATTGTTTCCAAAGTAAGCATCCAGGATACAGTTTTCACTTTTACTGTAAAGAGGGTGTATATAGTTTGGGGGATGGGGGCCTGAGATGGGGGGGGGGCACTGGCAAAGCCCCTGAAATGTTTCCCAGGCTACCTTGAAGTTGCTGGAAGATATATGTTAAAGATAGCAGAAATAGACATATATTTAATATTTATGAAAGGAATAAAGTAGGCATAAAGAGTGTTTCTTTTTGTATCCACAAATGTTCATTCAAAATAATATGTCTTAGTTAGAGTTACTGTGCTGTTAGGAAACACCATGATCAAATAAACTTGGGGTGAAAAGGGTTTATTTGGCATATATTTCTCCATCACTATTCATCTCTGAAGAAAGTCAGGACAGGAACTCACACGTGACAGGAACCTGGCGGTTATAGAGGATATAGAGGAATGCTGCTTACTGACTTGCTCCCTCTGGCTTGCTTAGCCTGCTTCATATAGAACCCAGGACCACCGGCCTAGGGATGGTACCACCCACAGAGGTACAGTCATCAGTCACTAAGAAAATGCCTACAGGCTTTCCTACAGCCTGATCTTTTTTTTTTGTTGTTTTTTGTTTTGGTTTTTCGAGACAGGGTTTCTCTGTGTAGCCCTGGCTGTCCTGGAACTCACTTTGTAGACCAGGCTGGCCTCGAACTCAGAAATCCGCCTGCCTGTACCTTCCAAATGCTGGGATTAAAGGCGTGCACCACCACGCTGGGCTTTTAAATGCTAAGGGCCAGAGACATGGCTCAGTAGTTAAGAGCACTGGCTCTTTGTTGTTGTTGCCTACAGCCTGATCTTATAGACATTTTCTTACTTGAGGTTCGCTCTTGTCTGGTCACTCTAGTGTGTGTGAAGTTGATATAAAACTAGCTGACACATTACAGGACCTATTTTTAATCTGTATATTATCTCTCTTAAGAGCAAGAGGATAAACTCAGTGAATTCAACAGACATTTACAGTGAACGTTTAAGGATTTAACTAAGAATTCAGTATAATACTATTTTGTAAAGCAATCTCCAGGTAACTTTATTTACATAAGGAAAATCTGGAAGATAAACCAAAATGTGTGTTTGTTTTAAGTGATTTATTATTTTTATTAATTGTATTTATGTGTATGCATCTGTGTGCACATACATGTGTGAGTGAAGCTCCCTGGGCATTGGATGCCCTGGAGTTGGAATTACAGAGAGTTCTGAGCGTCCTGATGTGAGTGGTAGGAACCAAACTTGAGTCCTCTGGAAGAGTAGAAGTGCTCTTAGCTGCTCAACCATCTCTCTTGATTTTTTTTTTTTAACATTTTTTCTTGTGTTTGTGTATTACAAATTTGTGATTAGAAAAAAACAGAACAGTTAAGGAAGACAATAGAAAGTTGGGATCTGGGTGCTACAGACTTGCAAAAGAAATGTCTGAGCAAAGACCTCAGTTTAAAACAACAACAACTACTACTACAACTAATAATGATAATAATAATAATGATAATAATAATAATAATAATAATGCTTTTTTTCTTTTTTCCCCAGTGTTGCATCAGAGCCAAGAAAACTTTATGAAATGCCAAAATGTTCCAAATCAGAAAAAATTGAGGATGCTTTATTATGGGAATGCCCAGTGGTAAGATTTCTTTCTAGAGCATTGGCTTTTAAAGCTTCCCCCACACTTAAATGTTTGTTCATTTATTTATTTTTACACTTACTTCATTTTTTAAAAAGAAGTCTATACATGAGTACTGTATTTACATAATTTCTGCCTCACCCTCTTCCCATTTCAATTCCTTCCGTGTTTACCTATACACACTTTTTCTCAAGTTCTTGGCCTCATCTTGATTATTGGACACACACACTATATATATGTATAAATAGAACCTGCTGAATCCCTTTACTGTGCTCATATGCATATGTGTTTAGGGCTACTGTGGATTGGATAACCTGTCGGGAGACTAACCCCTGGCAAGGGCCTATCTTCTCTCTTTTAGAAGCCATTAATTGCCTATAGCTCTTCACCTAGGGGTGGGGCTTTGTGAGATTTCCCCATCCACGTTCAGATGTCAGCTACTGTTACCGTTGTTCAGGTCTGGTTTAGGCAGCTGTATTGTTGAGATTTCATGGGTACAAGTCCTTGTCACCAGGACGCACAAAGGAGAAGTAAGAACTGAGTTCTAAAAGTTGTCTGCTGACCTCCCCATGTGTGTGCGCACACACACGCACACAAACACACAGAGAGAGACAGACAGACAGACAGATACATGCACACATACAGATACACACACACGTAATTTTTTTTAAGTCAGTATTTGGAACTCATTTATTTATTTTGAGCAGGCTCATGTATGAGCCCAGGCTAGCTTAAAATTTCAGGTGTAGCTGAGCGTGAGCTTAAACCTTGGGCTTCATCCACCCCTGACTACTGGGATGGAAGACATGTATCAGAAAAATTTTAAATTAGAGATGATTTGTAAATTTTGAAAAGGTAGAAACTGATTAAAGTTTATAACACTATGAGGTAGTTTATAGTCGTTCTTACTGTTCGAGATCATTCCACCCTTGTACTAAGACAAATTACTCTGAGGGCAACTATTATGTGGATTTTGAAAGTAGGTAAATTCCACCTGTGGCTGTAGTTAGGAAAATGGTAGTGTAAAAGTTAAAGCTACAGAGTGAAAGTCATGCCGTTAGGCCGGTGTTGCCCAGGCACGTTCCCTCCTGCACACTGGTTCCTTGGGATGTTAGCATCCAGACTCCGAGAAGCTAGGAGTAATTGGTCTGGGGAAAAATAAATATGGGACATTGAAAGTTCCAAGGATGCTTGTCCATCTCCTCCTCAGTCTTTAACACGGCTGCTTCTAATACTGCCCGCATGCACAGTGTTTGTGGGGCCATCACAGCAAACTCTTTTAATCACAGCCCACTTTTGAGGGACAATTCATCTTTTTTAAGTTTTCCATAACATTGTTTCTAAGAAATCCTCCTAAGGAGACTGCAGCGAATTAATCATGTCTGAAAGTCTGGTTGGTCGCTCTTCAAGAGAAGAGAGCTTCCAGGCTGTAACCCAGAAGTGCTGTTTAAGCCATGAGCAGCAATATTCAGAATTTAATGTTAATTTTTTTCTAGGCTGTTGTTTTTCCATAAAGCTATAATTTTTTTTAACTATCACCCCCCCCATAATTACTCTTTTCATAGAAACCACCTTTTTAAAAATTAGAAAGTTAGAAGCCTGTTTTTTTCCTCTTTAGTTGAAAGCTGTAAATAATTGTGCCTTAAACCACTTAGAGCCTTTTAATCATTTTCTTGAGGGGAGATTAGAGAGATGATAGGTTTCTTAATTGAGAAAGATTGAATATACCAATTCAAACTCCCAAAATATAGAGCAGTCCTGAAAAAATAAAGTTAACCTACTCTCATTCCATAAACACTTAAGTGATTTTGTTTTTATTTGTGGTGACAACATTTTTTATGAAGAACTCAGAGGAGCACTGCATTATTATATGAATGCAAAACTACTTTAAAATTAATACTCTGTTTATTTTGTTTTGTTTCTGAAATAATGTATGAACTGCCACTTTTGGTTTAAGAAAAAAGTTCAAACCTATAAGATATACTTGTTTTAAATGTCTCTCTATTGGGCTAAATAGGAATAGTAGATATTTTAAAACTTTAAAATCCATGAGATGATACATAAGTCATGCAGTATAGAAGCATTCATGTCATGGCCGTTGAGTTAAGTATAGGTGGCTAGTACATTTGAAAATCACAGCATCAGCATGAATGCAGGAGGACCAGTTCCCAGTCTGCACTGCACAGGGCCTGCCTGACAAACAACAAAAATAAATGGAGCCAAGCAGACTAAAAGCAAATGGTTGTCTCCCTGGAATTTGAGAGGGAAGACAGCTTTTGCAGAGGCCAGTAGCCACTTCTTTCCTGTTCAAATGCCGTATTAATTTCAACTTCTCAATTCAGAACTTTACTAATTGAAAGTCAGCACATTTGCTCCTCTTTCCCTTCTGCAGTCGAGCTGTACTAGTGGATGGCTCAGTGGTTAAAGCTCTTGCTTCCCAGTGGTGCAAGCCAGACAACCTGAGTTTGAGCCTCAGAACCCACAGAAAGGCAGGAGAGCTGAGCAATGCACACCTTCAGTCTCAGCACTAGGCAGGCAGAGGCAGGCAGACCTCTGAGTATGCGACCAGCCTGCATCCAAGCAAACAAACCAGTGGAGGGAGAAAGCTGAGTCCACCCAGCTGTCCTCTGACCTCCACATATGCACTGGGGCTTGTGTACCCACAGGTACACAATGATAATGATGGTAAAATGTAAACGCATTAAAACATAAAGACCAGTTAAAGTAACAGGCACAGCCTCGTCTGTCCCACTTTCTTCATTTGTGCAGTTGATATTTCTTTGGTTTGCTTATTTGACAAGGTAACTAGCCATTTTCTTTGGACATAGAGTACTGCAGATTGTTCATAGCCAAGCAATTTGTTTTCACACCCTGGTTTAGTTTGTTTGTTTGTTGTTTAGGGAGACATACTTCCTGACCCATCAGACTATAAATCCTCACTCATAGCCCTGACTGCTCATAATTGGCTGCTTCGTATATCCGCAACTACAGGGGAAGTCCTGGAGAAAATATACCTTGCTTCCTACTGCAAATTCAGGTAATTGAGATTATTATTTAAAATTTTGTTGTAAAAATGTGAGACCTGCGACCTAGGAAATCTTAAGCCTCTCTCCAGTCCTGCCCTGTGTCCCCAGTTTTCCCTGTGTATTTTATGATCCCAGTTTCTTCATAATCTACTCTTTTTGTTCTCTACTTTGCTCTAGTTGAAGATTTGAGGCTCATGACCTACATTAGTTATGTACAAAGATTCCATATAAGTAATTAGCCACAAAGTAGTTAGAGGCAGATGGCTGATGGCTTCCTCGTTGTGTTACAACCCAAGAAATGCAGTTGTAGCTACTAGTTTATAAGTACATGGAAATGGATATGAGTATGCAATTTGTAAAAGTGATATTTTTCATACTCTTTATAACTCCCACTTTAAATTGGAAATGAGTGTAAACATGTATGTCTTTAATCCCAGCACTCAGGAGACAGGGGAAGGTGGATCTCTGTAAATTCAAGGCCATGCTGGTCTACACAGCGAGTTCCAAGACAGCCAGGGCTACACAGAGAAACCCTGTCTCAAAAAATCAAAATAAGTGAAGAAATAAAGGGGTCTTCCACCTATAGGGTTGCAGACCCCTTCAGCTCCTTGGGTGCTTTTTCTAGCTTCTCCATTGGGGGCCTTGTGTTCCATCTTATAGATGACTGTGAGCATCCACTTCTGTATTTGCCAGGCACTGGCATAGCCTCATTTGAGACAGCTATAACAAGGTCCCTTCAGCAAAATCTTGCTGGCATATGCAATAGTGTCTGGGTTTGGTGGCTGATTCTGGGATGGATCCCCGGGTGGGGTAGTCTCTGGATAGTCCATCCTTTCGTCTTATCTCCAAACTTTGTCTCTGTAATTCCTTTCATGGGTATTTTGTTCCCTATTCTAAGGAGGAATGAAGTATCCACCCATTGGTCTTCCCTCTTCTTGATTTTCTTGTGTTTTGCAAATTGTATCTTGGGTGTTCTATGTTTCTGGGCTAATACCCACTTACCAGTGAGCGCACATCTAATGACTTCTTTTGTGATTGGGTTACCTCACTAAGGATGAGATCCTCCAGATACATCTACTTGTCCAAGAATTTCATAAATTCATGAAGAATTAAAATTTAAGTTGAGATGTATCCATATAAGGATCTAAGGAAATTATTAAAGTTATTTGTTTCAAAATAGATTACTTTGCTCATATAATTTGAGTTATTAAAAAAACCTTAATTATAAAATAGCACACCAAGCATGGTGGTTCATGCCGGTCATCTCAGCACTGGAGATACTCAGCAATAGAACAGCAAGTTCAGCATCAGCCTGGGCTACCTAAAGAGTCACAGGCCGGATTTTATCCCAAAACCAAGCATGTAAAATAACTATAGATAAGTAAATAAAGTGTGATGTTTCGAATTTGAGTCTAAGGGAACTGATCCAAATGTTAAATTCCTCTCCATTCCTTCAAAAGGTACCTGAGCTGGGACACTCCTCAGGAGGTCATCGCAGTGAAGTCGGCTCAGAACAAAGGCTCCGCAGTGGCTCGCCAGGTCCGCAGCATTTGGCACGTGTGTCCTTGGCATTTGCACACTTGTGAAAGCAAGTGCTGTTTAAATTTGAGCAGACTTCTCATATGGGCTTCTCTCTATTTTGTATCTACTTTTGGGTACTGGAGATCATTGATCCATGCCTGCCTACAGTGCTCTCGTGCTAAGCTACACCCTCAGCTGTTCTCTTTAAAGAATCATTAGAATTGGTCAGGGTAATGGTGCAAGGCCTTAATCCCAGCACTTGCAGAAGCAGGAGGATCTCTGAGATCCAGGCCAGCCAAGGCTGCATAGTGAGACCCTGTTTAATAACAAAAACATGACCAAGAATTTACTAGACCTTATAAGGCCTAGGACTACCTATCAAGAAACTTATTTCTGTTGGTGACTGATAAGGAAATCCTTAGAAAATATTTGAACATTTTTATAAATACAGATTTTTTTCCTTATAGAGATTTTCTGTTTTTATCGCAGGACATGACATATTTTTTAAAAAACAACTATAATAAGAAGCAACAATTTTGTTTGCTTTTTTGGCAAGTTCCTGCTAGTGCTTAATGTAAAATGTAGGCTTTCTAAAAAAAATCCTGTAATACTGACTGTCAGATAGTTTACTTAGAATTCTTGGCTGTGTAGCCTAGTCTGTCTTTCAACTGAGATCCTCCTGCCTCAGCCTGCCAAATGCTGTGATTGCAAGTGTGTGCTCCCATACCTAACTTAGGAATCTTTGAACAGATGGTTTCTCTCTCTTTACCTAACCACATCAGGTTTTCCCTTATCAACACAGCAGCACATTCCTTCACCCTCTGCATTCTGTTCTTCTCTTATCTGCCTTCTCGGTCCTTATGTATGCCACTGAGCCAAATAAGCTATTGGTTAGCTCTTTAAGCATCATTAAACAACTTTTAAGTTGCACTAATATATCTATGCGTGTGTGGCTTGGGGCACATGTCACAGCATACGTGTAGAGGAGGACAGGACAGCTTGCAGGAGTCATTTCTCCTACCCTGTAGGTTCCAGGGGTCAAAGACCTCACCACCAAGCCATTTCACCAAATCTAAACTTACTTTTAATGATGGTTATTTATAAATATTTCCTATACATTGCTATGATGGTTATTTATAAATATTTCCTATACATTGCCCAGTCATCTCAACAGCATGACCACATGCCTTTATTGATCTCTTGGGCCGTGTCTCACACTGTTAGGTACAAACCAAGAAAGAGTTGCTGTCCACTGCTGCTTTCTTTTCACACACTGGCTGTGTTGCGTAAATATGAAAGCCTCTAACAAAGTAACACATTTCATGAGGATTCTAGAAGTGTCTGGCCTAATGTGCCACCTGAAGAACACCAGTCTAACTAACACAGTTAGTGCATGGTCCTAGGTATTAAGGTTTTTATTTACCACCTGATAATGTCATTAAGTCTTGTAAGCATTTCTGCATTCAAGACTGTGTTCCCACAATCTCTAGCCAACAAGCAGTAGGTCTTGGTCAAGATATACAAATTAACACCTGTCTTTAGGTTTGAGGAGTATGGATCTTGGCTAAGTAAAAGTATGTCTCTTTGAAAGGGCATGTCTCTAGGGCTTTAAACATCACATTCTGTTTTTGGATTTGTCTGTGTTTTAACTTTTATTTCCTGTGGTTTTGATTGTAGTCTTGATAGTCAGACCTTGTTTCTGCTCAAGCAGAGTTTTGCTGTGATGGGGCTGACAACTGTTCCATTCCTAAATTCCAGATACCCCCTTGAATTCTTTACTAGAGAAGTAAATAGATTATTTTGCATTTCATAATGGAAATAAATTGTTGGAAATTTGCTTCTCAAAATAAAGGCGCACTCTTCAAGTTGATATCATTCGAGCTTTTTCTGACATACTGTCTATCTTCAGTAGAAGCAGACCACTATAAGGTTTGTTGGTGACATAACCATAGTAGCACCATGCTCTTGGTTAGATGCATTATTATTAGAACTCCAGTTCACAAATACACCATATATAGTGGTAAGAAATACTTGTTTCCATTTGTGGTGTTTTATGTTTATTTTCACTATGTTTGTAAGAAGCTGGAAGATCAGTGGACATTTTAAGTATGTTTCCTTTACTGGTAAACTAACTTTCAGTCTAAATACATGGAAATTCTCCGTTCATGAAAAGTTTTATATAATTGAATGCTAGGACAGATGTATATTTTGAACTCATGAAGGTAGTGTTTTCGGAAGTGCTGTGGAGAGCTGCCCATAATGTATTCTTACCTTGTAGGCAGGCACTTCACCTCCTGTTTTGTTGTACCTCGCAGTGTTCCGGGTTCTGCCCTTTTCACTTGTAGGGATTCTAGAGATCAACAAAAAGGTAAGCACGAACCTCCTCCCTCCCTTTCCCTTCCTTTTCCCCACTCCCTTTTGTTTTTTTAAATGCAGAATCTCACTATTAAGCCCTGGATAACCTGGAACTCACTATGTAAACCAGGCTACCTTTGGGTTCAGAGATCCACCAGTTTCTGCCTCCCAAGTGATGGAATTAAAGGCATGCTCTACCATACTACAATTACTTAATTGCAATATTTGATTGACAATTAGAAATAATACTTCATTTATTTATTAGATGTTTTGATTGAGAACATTCTCCTGTCTATGAAATGTTTACTGATGTGTCTTACTTCATGTCAAAATGTGAACCTTTGACTTGGGGAGACGCATAACCATCTCTTGGGCTTCCTTCATGTTTTAATGCCTCTCAGGTGGTTTGTGTTTTGAGTGTTGGAAAACCTGTGGTCATTAACAAACTGCCATTTTATAAAATTATGAAATGCCTAAGGAATTTTTTTCAAAGGAAATATTTCAAAGCTTGTTAAAATGATCATGAAGCTTCAACAAAATGTCTCATTTTAATTACAAGGTACAGCTCTCAGACGTGCAGGTACAGTCCCCAGACTTGCTTTGTAGTATATAAACAAGACTTGTAATGGGATATATAATCTTTCTAACTCATACAGTTTGGGTTTTTATTATGTTCCCACTTATCTCAATTTGTGGAGTTCCTGGGAGGAAAGAGGACCACATTTCAACTGAGTGAGAGCCAGTAGTCTTTCCTTTAAAAGGGGTTGCTCTGTGGGAAACCATCTTGGGAGGTTTTCTACTAGTCTTTAGACGTTTAAAATATTAAAGAAGACAAGATCTTGAGAATCTACTAATATTCCCTAGCAAACAAGACAAATCTATTGAAACATTTCCTGTTCTGAATGCTTATACTAAATTTTACAAACTAAAGAATAATAATAGCATTATCACTTATTTATTTTATACTAGGCACTTTTAAGTATTTTAAGACATTGTGGCAGTGTATTCTGTTAGAAATTGAACAGCTACTTACTAATTTTAAAAAGTTTGAATTACCAAGTACTTCTTTTCAAACTGTGGAACCAGGAGGAGGGAATTAAAAAGCTAGTTGCTTCACAACTCAAAGCAAACCATAATTATGTTTCTACGAGAATGATAGAAGCCCAACTTGTAACCTCATTGTTTTCTTTCTCCTGTGGATTAAGTAATTATGTGTGTATTACATTCTTCAGCAGGAACAAACAAAAAGACTGGCAACGTCAAAGTTGGTCCTGTTTACTCTTATGTGTCCAGCATAGTCGGTTGAGGGATTTGGCTTTGATTAATGTGATGCAGGATTAAAGCATGTCTTTCACTTATTAGATGTACTGGAATATACAGGGGTGAGACCCTCAAGCAGTTGTGTACTTACCCTATTCATTACCATGGTATATCTTCACTGACTGAATAGAAATCCAAATGGACTTTATGTCCTCCATACTTCTTTCAGTGCTATGAAAAAAGGCATGCCTGCCTTACTTTTTATTGAATATTAGCATAGGCACAGAGCTGTGTTACTTCTCAGAGCTGTGTAGAAAAATCATCACAAGATTCAAAGACAGAACATTTAGGGAACAATAGGCCAAAGCCTTACTCTAGATAAATGTCTGAAGGAATGTGGTTTTTATGGTGTTGCTTTTTTATGCAGTTGAGAACTCAAACCTTGTTAGAAATTAGAGAACGTAATAGTGATGAAGAAGATGTGGAGTTGCAAACTAGAGAGATGAGTTGCTGTGTAAGAGTACTTGCTATGTGCTCATGAGAACGTGAGTTTAGATTCCTAGTCTCCACATAAAGTCCAGGCTTGGCCATGGGTAACTGCAACCCTAGCACTGGACAGGAGAGCTTATACTCGGGCTTGCTGGACAGCTAGTCTAGCTGCTAAAGTGGAAAACTCCAAATTCAGAAAGAGAGAGACCCTGTCTCAAGGGAATAAAGTAGACAGTGGTGGAACAGGGCACCTAGTGTCCTCCTCTTATCCCTCACACATAGGCATGGGCTTACCTGCTTACCTACCTGCACACACGTGCATTATACACAAAGCTCACATGCACACACACACACACACACACACTCAAATCTGCAGTTGGTCATTTCTCTTATATTTACTTTCCAAGATACAGTATAAATATTTGTCCTTGTGAAGAACATTCTAGTGTTTTAAATAATGAGTCTCTATTAGATATACCTGATACTCATCTAAAATTACATGGCCTCCATGTTTACCACCGTTCCATGAAATAGAAGTAGAATCTGAATTACTGTGTATTGACAAAGTTGTACAGCACACATGTGCTGACACATCAGTTTGAGTCCTGTGTACAGTGCTTCTATTGATGCTCCAGCCCGAGGCTTGCTGCTTGCCTCTAATAACACTAGAGCCTCAAGTTGCTAAATTTTAGTTAAATCTTAATATGAGGCAGCACATGACATAGATTTAAAGCATGAAATACAGATATTCTAAAGATCAGAGGATAGGCCTCTGTCTGGTCCTTTCTTAGGTAATATCTGCCTTTCCTCATAGGTTTTTGAGAATGTCACAGATGCTACCTTGTCACATGGAATCCTGATTGTGATGTACAGCTCGGGACTAGTCAGACTCTACAGCTTCCAAGCCATCATCGAACAGGTAGAGGAAAGCACAGTGGGGCATAGTACACTTGGTGTGAGGCTTGGGCGCAAAGGGTTTTGTTGTTGTGTGGTTTGTGGGTTTTGTTATAGTTTTTAGCAAGTCGGTACTCATATAGTTTTCAATTATAAAAGTTATAGAAACAAAAAAGACCACACAGTAACCTTTGCCAGAGGGGTGGGGAGGATAAACAGAAGGTCCTTGAATAAAGACATTTTCTCTGTCATGTACATGTAAATTTTATTTTTTCTTTCCAGACAGCAAATAAACAGGCTCTAAAGCCACCATTTTTGTTTTGTTTTGTTTTTAGTTCATGCAACAGAAACTTGACTTAGGGTGTGCATGCAGTCAGGGCGGGACTACTGGGACTGTAGGAGAGGCTCCTTTTGGCATTCCTTGTAATGTTAAAATCACAGGTATGGCTGCTATGCAGTATCTTTTCTCCTTAAGAAAGTAAGTGCTCATATAAATAGTCATGCGTTGTAAGTGTCCTCGTTTTTCTCTGTGACTATGCACTGACTCATTTTACTTCCATACAGGAAGTGTGTGTGTGTGTGTATGTATATATATATACACCTTATAAATAAATATATATACATAAAAATTATATATACAATATATATGTATGTGTATATATGTATGTATATGTATGTATATATATATGTGTGTGTGTGTGTGTATATATATATATATATATTCCTTACTATTGAATGAAGGTCAGCAAAATTCTACCCATTCGTTAAAATGAAGGCCTAAGGATGCTGAGCCGTTCTGGTCCTTGATTTTGTTGTCTGGAAAATGCTGAGCTACACTGATTCATACCTTCTTAACTTCCTTATAGCTTAGGGTTTTGTTTTGTTTTTTTAATTTTTGTTAAATCTGCTCATTTCTAAGGATAGTGTTTCAAAGGAAATATTAATGTTATGCTAATTAAAGGTAGGCAGATCCTAGACCTCAGGAGAATAAAAAAGAAAGTTATACATGACTCTGTAAAGATAGAAAAAACCTTTCTGTATTTAACTAACTTACTGAGCCAGATGTGGTAGCTCATCCCTAAAATGCCAGCTCCTGAGAGGTAGAGGCAGGAGGATCAGGAGTTCAAGGTCATCCTTGTCCACATAATGAGTTTGAGGCCAGCCTGAGCTACAACGGCCTCCCTCAAAAAAGAAAGGAAGGAAGGAAGGCAGGAAGTCTAACCAAACAAAATTCACTTATAATTTATAACCAACTTATAATTCAGCAAGTTAGTAAAAAGCCAGCAATTGAAGGCTAGCCTGAGCTACATGAGATCTTTTCCCAAAGGGGAAAAAAAGCAAAATGATAATGCTAAAAAATGTAATTTATAAAATGATTTCCTGCTATAGAATAACATAATTGAATGATTTGGGAGGTCATTTGCCCTGCCTAAGGGAATTAGCAAATTATAAGATGCTTGTGTGTCTGTTGCGCTCTGTGGAGACAGCAGACCTTTGAGTGTCTGTTGAACTCTGTGGAGATGGCTGCCCTCTGTCCTCATCTTCTCAGGCATCCAATGACAACTTGATGACTGCAGTCTGGTTAAAAGAGCCAGTTAGATATATTCCATTATCCTAGTAATTTTGTCTCTATTCCTAATTCATTAAGAGTTGCTTCTTATGATGCTGAGAACATTTTCATCTATTTTTTTCAAGATTTATTTATTGTTATGTGTAAGTACACTGTAGCTGTCTTCAGACACATCAGAAAAGGGTGTCAGATCTCATTAGTGATGGCTGTGAGCCACCATGTGGTTGCTGAGATTTGAACTCAGGACCTCTGGAAGAGCAGTCAGTGCTCTTACTCCCTGAGCCATCTCTCCAGCCCTTTCATCTGTTCCTAACCATTGAACTGAGCTTTTTTTTTTTTTTCCAGGTGAAACTCCAAAAGTTTTTCTAATGTAGCCAGAATAAACAGGATTTTTTTCTATCATCATTTAGCATTGCATAGTCAACAAAATAGGTTAGGAAAAAGAAGTGAAAGAAGCAAGAAAGGAAAAGAATGTTTAGTGACAAATGGCAATGATATAAGCTATGAAGAGTGCCCAGTGTAACCAGTTAAGCTATCCACGAAGCCCAAGATCAATGTTTTAAAGCTGACTGACTCATTTTTAAGTGAATTAGGCAGTTTTATGAAAAACTAGCAATACCTCCTAATCTCAGAAATAACTCCTGTGTTCAGTATAAACATGCTCACATAGCTCTTTTAAGAATCTTGCCTGCTGTATGTAAGTCACTGTGTGCATGTATGGAGCTAGCAGAGGCCACAATAGGGTGCTGGATCCCTTGGAACTTGAGTTATAGATAATTATGATGTAAGTGCTGGGAACCGAACATGAGTTTATTATCACACAGTGTTTAAATTTCTTTCATAATTTACTGACACATGCCCTTTGATTTAATAGACTAGAATATTAATATTTTTATTACTTGAAAAGACCTTGTTTATTAAAGATATTTTCATTTTCTTAAACACTTTTTACGTACTTAAAAAGAACTTCAGTACTTTCTAAGTACTTCTGTCTCCTCACAATTGTTTGTGAGCTACTTTTCATGATCCATTTTCTCCTGTGTACAGCTCAGAAGGAAGAAGAGCATCCCCCAGTGCACATTTCCATTTCCTATGTCACTCTTGCATGATTAGTCTTCTCTGAGAGTAATACCTTTAAGATGAGTAGCTTTATAAACCAAAGGTGCCCAAAGTAGAAGCACAAATCAAGAGCCTATAGATGAGTTGTCTGTCTACGGCCACGAAAGACATGGCAACCTCACTGCAGGGCCTCCTTACAGTGCTAGAGCAACCTATTACACTATAATTAAGATTGAGATCAAAAAGGAAGAGAAGAAAGCACCAACAACAGTCCCTTTGATGTCCATCCCCAAGACACTGATTGGATGTGTCTGTAAACATCAACTTGTTTGATGATAATACTAGTGGTGGTGTCTACTCTCTACTAAGGTCTCCATTGTGCCAGACCCCATCCTAATTGGCTGTATTCATTCAGACTAATGTTCCTTCTATACAAGAAATGTAACCCAGGACAGCTTTTGTAAAATTTGCTGTTAGCCTATGATATGGAAGGGGTCTCTGCCTATAAAAATTTATTAGACCTGATTAGCCGCTACAATTGTTCAAGGAGTTGACGTTGTGGCTAACCCAGAGTCTTGTACGTAGATCCTCGGTGACGGGTGCACCTTTTGTTATGTATCTGCCCTAACCCCCCCACAATAAGTACCTTCAGCCTCCTTTATTGTTGTTGTTGTTGTTGTTGTTGTCTGCTCTCATGGAGGCCACACATTCCCACCAAAATATATGCCTAGAGATTTAGCTTATAGCCTCACTTTGTTTTCTACTGGCTTTCTGTTCTCTAGGCAGCAAATCTCTTTTCTGACTGCATTTTATTCACTCAAACATAGTAATTTTTCATTAATGGAACTGTGTAAATTATGTATATGAACCAAGAAAGGTTGAACCTACTTAATGAAGGGTGCAAGTCCAACCAGAATGAGAAGCTAATAAATTTCTTTTGCTCATCCCTACAGACTCACCACCTCCACTCTTTGAAGTTTCATCTCTGGAGAACGCATTCCAGATTGGAGGCCATCCTTGGCACTACATCATCACACCTAATAAGAAGAAACAGAAAGGAGTTTTTCATATTTGTGCCCTAAAAGATAATTCCTTGGTAATTCATGAGTAATCAACTTTTCAGCAGTAAATTTATATTAGAAATTTTTATTCTCTACTCTTCTAGTAATGCTATAGGTCCAGGAATTACCTTTTCATTATTTTGGGAACTATTTATTTAGACAGGGTCTCTGTGTAGTGGTAGCTGGCCTGAAACTCAGAGATCCTTCTTCTGGCTTGCTACCCCAATGCTGGGATTAAAGGTATGTGCCACCACACCCAGCATTTGTGAACAAATTAAAATACAGAGAATACGAGAAATAGTGTTTTGTTACCCAGAATCTTAAAACAACAACTGTTTGAAAGGTCTTAGAACACCAAGGATTCTTGTACATTCTCTCCCTCATAGCCCCCAGCTCTGTGCTAAACACTATGTAGCCCGGGCTCACTTCAAACTCAGTACGTAGGCAAGACTGGCCTTGCACACCTGATGCTCCCCTCTTGGCCTCCCAAGTGCTGAGACCATAGCTGTGTGTCACATACATAGTGAAGGGTTTCGTTGCTAATGGTTTTGTTGCAGGATTCCCATGGAAAACGTCTCTCAGATGCCACCGTGGGAACTGTTGCTAGACTAGGCTTAGGGTGCCTCTGAAATTGCTGTGGAATGTGTTGTTGATTTTGAAGAGAACAGAACCAGATGGAGCTCACAGTGTTGGCGCTGAGATGGCTCATTGTCAGGGTTCCTCAAGTTGCTTCTGGCGCCACAGGAAGAAATGGTTCATGGCAAAACAGCAAACGTTCTACCCATTAAATTCTTCTTCATTTTCTTTTAAAATATGAGGTTTTTAACTGATTTTTTTCCCTTTTAATCATTTGTTGAGGTCTACCATGGTCAGGCATACATTTTCTTCCTTCAGGTTGCTTCTATTCCCCGAACAAAGATTCTTACCCCTTCCTGACCCATGCTGTGGCCCTCATCTTTGCTTGTATTGCTGAGTTACTATAGCTTATTCTGAAATCTCTTGTTATATTAGATAAATTTACTTTGTATGAAGTAGATTTAGTTTATCCCTCACCCATGCCTTCCAAGGCCCTTGCACAATCAGACACTGTGGGCTCCATTTAGTCATAGGTCAGCACCCTTCACCTTGCTTAAGGTTAGCATTTCCTGGGGTCCTGTTCCCGTCTTCTACTGATGTCAGAGGCCACTGTATCTAGTGTCTTCTAGTTTACTTTTGTAAGAAAACTTCTCTCTCCATTTTCTCACTCTTTGGTCACATCTAACAGTTCCCACGGTCCATTCCCCTCGGTGAAACCCTCTTTTGTAACATTTTACAGAAGATTTTCTAGGAGCTGACTCCGGCCCTGGTTTGACTGTTCACCTCCAGGGCTTTCTGCAGTCACCAGTGCCTCTTTCTCTCCTTCCACCTAATTTTCCATTCAGTCAAACCTTGCACACTGTATATCCTATGAATCTAAGAAATGATTCTATATGTTTCCTCATAAATAAATAAATAAATCTTTAATCATAGGTATTGCATACTCTATATTAACAATTACAACATTTGGTCAGGCCAGTTTTCATCACACATATAAATAATTGCCAAAGCTGCTATTGGTTCCTGGTGCTGCTGTGTAGAGGGTGAGACCTATGAGTGCACAGGAACACACAACAGGTGGTGTGTTTTTCTTTCTCTCCCACTCCCCCTCTTGAGACAGGATCTTTTACTATGTAGCCCTGGCCAGGCTTGGCTTCAACTCACAGAGCTCTGCCTGCTTCTGCCTCCAAAGTGGTGCGATTAAAGGGGTGCACCACCACACTTGGCTTTTTCCTTTATTTTGATGTCTAAGCATACCTACGTGTTTTGGAATAAGACTATTCTTTTCTTGTCTTAAATGCTAATCAGCACTAGACTCTTTTCTCAGATACGAGAGTTTAATATTTGACTTAGTATGTGACCTGTGTCAGACTCTTGGTTTGGTTACGTGCTTATGTGAGTGTTCCCTACTCTTCTGATTGACAGGTGGTTGTGGACAGGGTTGGGAGGAGGAAGTTGTAGGGAACTGTGTGTGTATAGTATTGGAAAGTTTGTGGACTTTGGAGTCAGAGCTGCTATTTAATAGGTTCCAAACATTGGGCTAATATTTGTTCTGTTTGTGTGTCAGTCTGTAGCTAAGAAGCCATAACATGGGGTTGCTGTTTGCTTTGGGTGTAATTAAAATCAAATGCAGCAGTGATGCCAGGACATCCCCATAGTCCCCAACACAAAGTGCATGTGTGAGATACAGGAGCCTCAGGTCTACGCATGGCACGGAGCAAATCCATGCCATCTCGGACTGTAAGTGTTCAGAATGTCTCAGGTTGATTTGGCCCTCACACCCGTCCCACTTTAGCTGCTTCAATTTTCTTCCCTATACCTGTGAGTTACCAAAGGGTTATATTTGGAAAATTATTTACCCTCCTAATCTCTGTCCTGAATATTTTTTCCTACTTCAGGCAAAAAATGGAATCCAAGAAATGGAGTGCTGTTCACTAGAATCTGACTGGATCTATTTCCACCCTGATGCTTCTGGGAGAATAATACATGTTGGCCCAAATCAAGTCAAGTGAGAGGTTTTTTTAGCAGTTTAAAATTAAAAGCAATTTTTGTAATGTTTATTGACATTGTTGTTTTCAATTGAAACCATTGTAATTCTGTGAAATATTCTCTTGGGTGGAGAATTTCCTGAGAGACTATCATCTACAAAATCTGGTTTTATTCTTTAGCTTTGCCATTGCTGTTTTTAAGTTTCTCACATAAGTTTCCTTGACAGATGATATGTAAATGAATGAAAGGCAATTATTGATTACTCTTTCCTCCTTGAGTTTTATTTGTTTGTTTTGTTTTGTTCTTAGGAATTTGCTGTGTAGTTCATATTGGCTGATAGTTTTGTGAAGCCCAGGCTGGCCTTGAGCTGCCTTCTGCTTCTGTGCCCTGACCACTGGGGATGCAGGACTGTGCTATACTGGGTCTGAGTTTTCTTAGGATTGATGAGAAGGAAGGTAGCTGAGCCAGGTGGCACACGCCTGAAATCTCAGCTGTGCAGAAGGCCAAGGCAGCAAAATTCTAATTTCAAGGCCAGCCTAGGCAACGTTGTGAGACCTCTTACTAAAAAGAGCTGGCAATGTAGCTCAGAAGAGCAGTACTTGCCTGGAGTGTGTGAGGTCCCAGCTTCAGTCTCCGCTGCCCTCCAGACAGGAGGAGGGCCTGGGTTTGTTCTGACTGATGGGCTAGCGTTTGTTTACTGTTGGCTGTTGACCTCCTGCTTTAAAATGCTCTTCATTTGGCTTGAAAATAGTCTTGGTGTCAAAATAGTCTCAAATTTTTATCTTTTACCCATACTTCCTCTAACTGCAGCTTATCCTCAATATTTAGGTCTTTTCTTCTCGCACAGTTTTCTGTCTGTTTGATTCTAGTTACCATGATTCAAAACTGGAAATATTCTACCGTTCTCACCCCCAGTTTGTATACTAGCCCAGTCAAGACCAAGACCTCTCCTGCCAGAAATCTGAAATCTTTTTTTTCTTCCTTCCTCTTCCTCTTTCTTCCTTCTTCCTTCCTTTTCTTTCTTTCTTTCTTTCTTTCTTTCTTTCTTTCTTTCTTTCTTTCTTTTTCTTTCTACTTTTTTCTAGTCAGGATCTCTAGGTGGTCCTGGCTGTCCTGGAATTTGCTTTGTAAACCAGGATGGTCTCAGATTCACAGAGATCTATGTGCCTCTGCCTCCCAAGTGCTGGGATAAAAGGCATGTGCCATCAAGCCTGGCTTTTTCCTAAGTTTTAAAAGATAAGCACCTTTTTATATTGTCACTAATTGAGATAACTCATCTCTGGGTTTAAAGCATTATCTGATTATCACTGGCAACTGTGAAGTAGTACCCAGTTGTCCCTGCCACAGTGGCTTCTTGCTGTTCTCTTTGCCTATGGGACTTGGAGCTTTGAGAACATTGTACTTTTGAAGTATTTTAATGATGTGAACAGATTTCTGTGGGTGGAAAGCAAATTATTTTACTTTCTCTTGATTAATAAGCTTGACCCATGAGATCATTTATACTCTGCAAACCCAAATCTTAAAATATAATCCTTAAAAAAATGGTATTGTTGGTGGCAAATTTTGCTCTCTTGTAAAAGTCCAGCATTCCAATTAATTGCTGTCCTGTCTCTCTCACTGTTAACTCTAAGTGCTGTGCTTAGCTGTGTGTTCTACAGAAACAACAGTGCACCTCTGATTTGAGGGGTGAGACACTCAGTCCTGCTGCACAGAGGGAGAGAGGAGCTTTGCACTGTAGTGTCATTAACGGGCTGAAAATGGTTTAGGGCTGAGCCAGCTGCTGCTTTACCTGTGTAAGCACCACGACCCCTAGCTGCGCTTTCCTGGTTCACAGCGATGAGTGTGAAGAAGGTTATGGATTTTAGTGATGAGGCTAATGGTACAGACAAGTCAGTGGAGGAGACGTGAGTTGCCACAGATTGATCCCTATGTTGAGCTTCATCTAAGCTTAGCTTTGGCAGATCGGTGGTGTTTTGTAATCTTGAGTTTTTGGAATTCTTTTTCCTTTCCAGAGTCTTGAAGCTAAGTGAGGTAGAAAATGATAGTTCTCAGCATCAGATCTCTGAAGATTTTGTCATTTGGGCCAAAAGAGAAGACAGAGTAAGTCAAAAATATCTTCTATCCTTTCTATAGAACACTGTCTGTGTAACTTGCAATGTGGACGTTTGCCTCATAGCTGCAAACATCATAACTCTTGGGAATCTGTTCGCTTCCTGCGCATGAGGAACCAGTCGTGCTCCCACTTACATGTGAGATTTGAAGAGAGTTGATTATACTGAATTTATCTCACTTATTTCTATTTTTTTTCTTTTCATATTTTTTAGTGCTAATTTGTCAGTCTTTGGTTCTAAGTAGCTGTGCGAAGTTAAGGTGGGGTATAAATATTTTAAACCAGATTCCATGCTTTCACTGCAGCTGGTAGTTTGCCTTTAGTGTATAAGCTGAGGCCCTTGAAGAGGGAGGTTTCTGAACTCAGATCCACCTTTAGTTTTCTGTTCTGTGTTAAGACAAAAGTCAGAAGGATGAATAAATCGCAAATCCGTAATGTTTAATTTGTGCCTATCCTAGCATTTGCCCTTTAAAGCTTTTATTCAAATAAATTATTGTTCACTGAGTAAAGGATTGAAAATTAGATTTAAATAAAATTTGGAATGTTCTCAGTCAGCTAGAGGAGTGTGTGCACTGGGAAGGGCCAGCTGGTTTGTCCGCACTCGGGGACTGTTGTCTTTGGGTGCGCGCAGTGGAGCATGTCCTGATTTTCCTCCCCCCCCCCCCCCCCCAGAAGGAAAATTTAATCACCGTTACAGCTTCTGGACGTGTGGTGAAAAGAAATGTCAGCCTTCTGGATGATGACCCAGAACAAGAGGTATTCCTTAGCCGAAGATAACCCAGCAGTCCATTTCCATTCAATTTAATGCTTCCCCGGTCCAGGGCAGACACGGAGTCAGGCATCCCTGCAGGCAGGATGGGGAAGGGGGTGTGTGGTCCACTCAGTGTCACCCTCTTCTGGGGTCTCATTGCAGTTTTCACACAGTTTTATTTGTAGTAAAGTTTATGGGGCCAAAATAACTTGAACACATGATTAGCTTATTGTTTTTCTGAGGTTTGCATTTTGTTTTGTTTGTTTTGTTTGTTTGTTTGTTTGTTTGTTTTTCAAAACAGGGTTTCTCTATGGAGTCCTGGCTATCCTGGAACTCAATTTGTAGACCAGGCTGGCCTTGAACTCACAGAGATCCATCTGCCTCTGCTTCCCAAGTGCTGGATTAAAGGGGTGCACCACCGTTGCATTTGAGAGCACATGCAAGCACACACATATACATATGTACTATTTTTAAAGATAAATTGTTTTTAAGAAGCACATTTTTCATGGTGAGTAATAAATATAGCTGAGCTGTAGAGTGCCTGCATAGCATGCATGGGCTCCTGGTTCCAGTCCCTATAGAAGCAAAGAAAAACAGAACAAAGCTAAACAGAAAACGGGAGAGGTGGCTTGCCAGCTAAGGGCACTTGTTCTTTGAGTTTGAGGACAAGAGTTTGAGTCCCAGCACCCATGTAACAACAAACTGGCTGTAGGTGAAGGCCTGTAACTCCAACCCCAAGGGATCCAGTGTGCTTTCTAGTTGTTTGCCAAGTCCATAGGCTACTGCTTATCATGTGGAAATCTGGAGAATGACCCATGTTTTATGGGTATACATAGAGATACATTTCTACTGGTTCTCTCACTTGTTCTTCCTTCTGTCGTGTTTTCATAAGTGATAGAATAATTCAATTTAGAATGTAGAAATACTTCTTGCTTATTAGCTGGAGTTGACCCTACTTTCATCTGTTCCCCAAGACTTTCAAAATTGTGGACTATGAAGATGAGTTGGACTTGCTTTCCGTAGTAGCTGTCACTCAAATAGATGCTGAAGGAAAAGCTCACCTGGATTTCCACTGTAATGAGTATGGAACCTTACTCAAAAGCATCCCACTAGTGGAGTCATGGGATGTGGTATGTATAACGTCTGGGACACTAAGTTGTAAGGGTTTCCTTTACAGGTGCCATTTATTAGACCATGTCCATATCAGTCCAGATTCACCTGTGCTGTAACCACATGAAAGAAGTTATTGTCCAATATACAAGACAAAATGAGCACTTCTAAGCCTTCTTTCTCTTAGCATTAAGAGTACCTACCATCTTACCAATATCCTTGAAGATACTGGTGAAAAAACATAAAGAAAACTTTGTGATTCTTAAGACATGTTATTTCCTTACCGTAGTCTTTTATTTTGCTCCCAATTATGAGTTTGGTATCATCTTTAAAAATGAAATTATCTCCCATAGTTAGTTAAGGGGCAAGCAATGATTAAGCAAGTTGGGTTCTAGCACTTGGAAATATTTGTTCTTTCAAATATCAGCCCATCAGACTGTAGGTTCATTTCCCAGCACCACGTAAAATGAGTTGGTAGTGGCAGTGAAGAAGTTTCAAGAGGACTGGGGAGATGGTTCAGTTGCTGTGCAAATGTGAGAACTTTGGGTTTGGGTCCCTAGAACCCACCACATAAATGCTGGCAGGTGTGTCAGCCTGACTTAGAAGTGAAGACAAGATCTCAGAGGCAAGATGACCAGACTAGCTAAATCCCTGAGTTCTGGGACCAAGGCATAAAGCAGAGAGGAACTGAGGAAGACATCTGACATCACTCTCTGGCCTGTATACAACACACATGTACACACAGGTATCCACACACATGTGAGCATACTCACGTTCCACAGCACACACACAAAAGTAAAACAGAGAGCAGCATACTTGTGCCTAGGTCTTTTCCTCTCAGTAAGAACTTGAGAGGTATGAACACTTGTGCGTGCTCCTGGGTCAGACAGAAGTGCTGTTCTCACATTGAACTGCATAGCTAAGCCTCTAAGCCCAGAGCTCTTTCTATTCTCTACATTTTCTGTATTTTTCTGTTTTCTATCTACATGCACATAAATAATGAAAAATCCATTTCTGACAAGTCTTCTGCATCTGTGTGCATATGTAGGAGCATAGGGTAAGTGCTATGGTATTTTGGTGACACTGTGAATATAATTGTGTGAAAAGCAGATCCCGTGTTTTGTTACAGACATATAGCCATGAAGTCTACTTTGACAGAGATTTGGTGCTGCACATCGAACAGAAGCCCAACAGGGTCTTCAGCTGCTATGTTTACCAGATGGTCTGTGACCCTGGAGAAGAGGAGGAAGCTGTCAACAGAAGTGGTTAAGACAGTGAGTCATTGTAACTTGAGACACTGGTTAAAAAAAAACAAACCTCAGTCAGCTGTAACTAGTCCTCATTGTCTGCATGGAACATTCTGCAGTATTTTCCAGAACAAGTCTTGTGCTAGCTCCAAAGGACTAGTTTGAACTCTTACCACATATGGTAGAAAGGACTCCATCTTTTGTAAAAGCTCTCTAGGATGCTGTCCCAAGAGACCAAGCATTTTGAAACATTTCGATTAGGTGCTAACGTGAATATAAAATGCTAGGGAACAGAGGACAGTTATCTAGGAGTCAAAGAGACATCATTGATGCAGGGATAATTAATTCTTAAAGATACTATAAAGTTTTAATTAGTAAGGCTAGGAGAGAGAAACAAAAATAAAAATACTAAATATAGAAGCCAGGTATGGTGGCACACACCTGTAATATCAGTGCATGGCAGGTTGAGCAGAAAGATCAGGAGTTCCAAGCCAATTAGCAAAGTCAAGGCCAGCTTGGTCTCCATGAGACCTGATCTAAAGACGTCAACAAAAACATAAAGAAATACTATATACTCTATACCAAACTTTACTTAAGGATTAGAAGTAGGATTTGAGCCAAAAATCACCACAGCTTCTTTGTAAACAAAACAAACCAAAAGAGAAAAAAAACATATCAATTCTAGTTTTTCAATTCATCAGTTCTTATGTGGTCTTATTGAGCGTAGTCCATTTGTGTGTGTATAAATACCAGTGCACTTTGTTTCTGAGGACATATTTGCATGTTTATGTGTATGTGGGTGTGCACATATTTGCAGATGTGCCTGCATGAGTGTGCATGTGTGTTTGAAGGCCAGACGTCAGCCAATGGTGTTCTCAAGAGCCACCTACCGTGTGTTTTCAGATAGAGTTTCACTAGGGCCTGCGGCTTACTGATACTGCTAGCCTGGTTGGCTGGTCAGGGATGCTGCTGTCTCTTTCCCAGCACTGGGACTAAAGGCATACTTACCATCATGCCCAGATACGTACATGGGCGGGCATGTGTTATAAAAGATTCCAGGCAAATTTCAAATGAAAGCTTTTCTTCATTTGTACCCTGTTTAGCTTTTAATACAGCTAAAGATGTCTGTCTTATTTTCTATCTATTTGCTGAGTGGCTCTGTTTGTTTAGTGCTGTTTTCATATGTAAGCAAGAACATAAAGGGGCCTCTGCTAGGCCCCTTCTGTGCATTGCTGGCCCCTGGTGGCCTCTTCCTTGTAGCACAATTGAAACCAAGAGGAGTTCTTTCCTGCCTGGGAGTAACCTCATTAGCTAGAGGAAGATTTTGATTGTTCATGGAAGGAATGTTTTTCTTCTGTGTTAGAACAGATTTAAACATAACACTTGAATTCCAGTAATCACTTTCAGAATGTTAGTTAAAAGCAACCTGCGTATAGGGAGAAACTGTTTCTTACAGTCCCTTTCTAAGAAACCCAGTTGCTCAGAATCTCCCTGGTCATCTCATTTTTCCAAGTCGTCCTCCAAATGGAAATATAAAACAAGAAAAGAACAGTCAGAGCAGGTAGTTCACACCTGTAATCCAAGCACTCAGGGAGCTGCAGCAGGAGGATTGCTGCAAGTTCAAAGCCTTGCTTTAAAGAAAACAAAACCCTTGATCTCAAAGGCAGAGGCAGGACAATCAAGAATTCTGTGTCAGCTTGGCATGTAATGAGTTCAGAGCCAGCCAGGACTGCATGAGACTCTGCCTTAATAAAGCATAGGAGAAGAGCAACAAGCCATACTTGATTCAAGTTTAAGGTTAAAATATGGAATTTTAACTTGGAAGATTTGTATAAAAATCTCTCCATTTTGTCCTGACCCCATGTTAAGAATGGTGTGAATTCCAAGCCAGTAAGTGGTGGCACACAACTTTAGTCCCAGCATTTGGTAGACAAAGACAGGTGGATCTCTGAGTTGAAGGCCAGCCTAGTCTTCAGCGTGAGTTTCAGGACAACCAGGGCTACACAGAGAAACTTTTTCTGGGGTAAGGGTAGAGAATGCCGTGAATTCTCCAGTCAGACTTGAAAACCTGTTTCTAGCTGATTATGATCAGCAGGACTAAGGAGAAAGGTGTTGGCTGTTTAAAAATCAAAGAATTAGTAACTAGTCTGTCTATTCAGTCAAGAAATAAAAGAAACCTAAAATCATCTTTTTATGCAAAGAAAAAAATTACAGGTTGACTATTCCTTGTCTAAGATGCTTAGCACCAAAAGTGTTTTGTAAGTGAAGTTTTCCCTGATTTTAGGCTATTTTTGGGTACATTATAAAATCCTGAGAATGGGTCCAAAGTCTAAGCATGAAGTTTGTTTTATGTTTAATTTGTGTCTTGTATACATAACCTGAAGGTGCTTTTATGCGGTATCTTAAGTGTACCTGTCCATGTTTTAACTGTGTCCCAGCACATTAGATCAGGTGTTGAATTTTGTAGTCATGACATCATGTTAGCACTAGTTTCAGTTTTTAGAGCATTTTTTATTTCTGGATTATGGATATTAATATGTATTGATGTTTTAGAACAAAGCAGGATGTATGTGAGCTAAAAAGAAATCCTTCCAAAGCTGGTCCTATCCAGAATTGTCATCTGGAACACAGATGTAATTACCTCGTGAACAAGATAATAACGTGTTAAAGTCTAATACTCACGTCTAGAGACTGAAGAACTCAGTCTTGTTTTATGATACTTAACATCTCTATTTAGTGTCTCTGAAGCTTGGAGAGCATTTTAGAGACAGCATCGTAATTACAGAGCAGTTAATAGTTACAGCACCCAGCCCTATCTGACATTTACACCTTAGGGTTTGTTTTTGCTTTGTTGTTTAGTTTTTGTTTGGATAGTTTGTTTTCTGGTGTGTGTGTGTGTGTGTGTGTGTGTGTGTGTATTTAGATAAGGTCTTACTATGTAGCTCTGACTGCCTTGCTACACTAGTAGACCAGGCTAGCCTCAAACTCACAGAACTCTGCCTGCTTCCACCTTTCATTGCTGGGATGTCCACCATACCTGAGCCATTGACCAACAGACTTGCACAACATGAGTGAGAAACAAATCCAAGAGCAGCAGCAGAGAGAAGAAGGGTGATGCTGTGTGGGTTTAGCTTGGATGTTCATTTGCTCTGTACTTTGAGAGCATTTGGAACAGTGTGTCTTTAGACTTCAGTCTTGACAAAGAGTCTTTCTAAGGTAGGAATTGAATTTCTTCTCCTTTGCCATTGCGAGGTATGTATATACATGTGTGATAACAGAAACTCATATTCAGAAAGGCTGTTGAGACATTTCTTCAATACATGGTAAGAAAAAGGAATGGGCTACTTCTAGTCTAACTATAATGTGACCACTAAGAAATTCCTAGTATGAGCTGAGCCTGATGGCTCACATCTAAAATCCTAGCAACTGGGAGGCTGAAGCAGGAGGGTTGCCACAAGTTGGAGGCTAGCCTGGGTTGCATGCCTACAAGCCATACTGGGCTACACAGCCACTTGTAAACCCAGCTCCATCCAAGAGCTCTGACACCCACTTATGACCTCCACAAACACCCATACATACCTGTGTTCACACATTCACACACATACATACAAATATACACAACACACACACACAGAGCAAAAGAGAGAGCCAGCTGTGCCCAGCTAACAGGATGAGCTACAGCTGTTTAGTTTTGGCCAGTTGTGGCAGTTTATGGGAATGTGGACCACATGGTTGATACAAACGATGCTGAAAGATGTTGAAGTTAAGAAAAAAAAAAATGAAGAAAATTTAGATTCTGCTCATACCAAGAAGATGAGCTGGGAATGTAGCTTAGTGGTAGAGCACTTGGCTGTTGTGCATGAGACCCTAGGTTCAGTTCCCAGTGCTGGAATAACAGCAGTAGCAACAACAAAGCCAGCATGTGCTTCCCAAAGGTCCGGCTGTCTCATATCTGCAGCTGCTCACTCCGTAGAGTTGCTTCTCAGCAAGGACAGACGCTAAACTGAATGGAGTTGCTTCTGCATTCTCAGAGTGACACAGCAGGCTTATTCTACAGTATTTGTCACAACTCTGGGAGAAACAGAAAGCAAATCCTGTCACTGCTGCTATTGAACCAAGTGAGGAGATGGTTTTACTTTGTTTAAATAAAGATATTCCGTGGTTGTCCACCATTTGAGTAGCTTAGTAGCCCTTCCTTATGTGTACTTACAAAAGGGGGGGGGGATTGTGTTTTCTCCCGTCCTCTCTCTGCACCCCTCTCCTCTTCCTCTTCCTCTTCCCTCTCTCTGCTCATTTCCCCCCTCCTCCCCCTACCCCGCGAAATCTTCTGTGCCGTCCAGGCTATGATGAGCCTCCATGCCCAGCTGTGATTCTGAATGGTGTGTCTGCTGCTGACCTTGATACATGTAAAGTATTCCTGTTGAAAATAACCACTTGAGGTATAAATTGCCATTGTCTTTCCCCTTGTACACCCGGGGACGTGAGGCTTCTGCACACTGCCATAGCAGAATGACAGAAGAGTAAGGACCCGGGAGCTGTTACTGAGTGTGAGGTGGGCTTTGTTTACTTTGCGTGTCTGTACTCCACCTAGTGCTGAGTAGTGAACATGGGCCTCTGTGCACACTGAGCAGTGCTTTTTACCTCATCCCAGCACCTAGAAAGTTGTGTGTGTGATAATTGAATTTCCATTTTTTTTGGACTAAACTTGCATAAGGCAAAGTTTATACATGAATTGACAGAAAGATGGTTCTTCATGTAATAATTGAATATAGTTCAGAAATGATAAGTTTATAATGAAGTAAGCATTATTAATATCTACTCTTACTACAATTTAGCTTCTATTAAATAATTTTTGAGTGTTGGGAGATTATTGCCACAAGTGCAAGGCCAGCCTGGGCAGCTTAGTATCATCCAGACCAGTAAGGACTATAAAGCAGGAGTCTATCAACAAAAGATTACAATGATGATCGTGAAGATTTTTGCAGTTTCTTCTCTTCCTTGCCATGTTTGTTAACATTAAACATTTTAGTACCTAAAGAAAACCCAGGAGCTAATTTCTGCACCCTGTGGTTCTGTGGGTGTGATCTCTGTCTCACATGTAAAATAAATTGTATTTCAAGCAAAAGCTATAGTAGATGGGACAGAACTTTCCTCATTGTGTTGAGAAGATTTTAAACATAGAGTAAACTTTATAAAATTAGGTTGTGTGTAACCAAATGCCACATAGGTTTCATTCTTTTATTACCAATTTTCAGTGCATTTCAAAATAAGTCACCCAATACCTTACTTAAATTCTAAAAATGTATTTAATATTTACATGTAATGAAATACACAGACATTGTATAATTTTGCTGAGTTTTTAATGATTGTGTAATCCAAATCCTTCTCAAAATTGAAAGCATTGGGGTCATGCATTCCCAGCAAATGCAGGCATCTCCTGTCACTCCATCACATTCCAGACCAAACTGCTTAGCACAGGACCGTGAAAGTCACCCATGCTGGAACATCGCTCGTTCATTGCGTTTTATTCCTGAATCTTTTATATGAACACACCAGTTTGTTTTCTGTCTCCCTATCAATGGGCTGTTTCTGCTATTTTTTTCTTACTGTTATGAATAAAGCTGCTATGTTCACTTAGGTGTGTGTATACATATGTATATAAGTAATATGTGTGTATATATATATATATATATATATATATATATATATATTTGTCTTTATTTATCTTGGATAGTTTCTAGGGATAAGCTAGAGTTTTGCTGTCTACAAGTAGGTGCGTGTTTGACACACCAGACGTTCCCAGAGTTTTGCTCCACTTCCCAGGCCTGTCATGCCATATGAGATTTGCAGTTGTTTATTTTCTTAGCGTTTGCTCAGTAGTCTTTCTTCTTTTACCACTGGTGGTGACTATGTAACCACTTCTGGTTGATACCCAGATGTTTCTCCGTGTGTCCATCAGCCCTCTTGGCAAGCTGGTCCCTCTTGAGCCTTTTTCACATCTCACCCCCATCCAGGAACTCTGAAGCATTATTTGTGATAACAGTTACGACAGCCCGAAACTCAGACTGAATTGTTCCTTATCAGACACAGAACACTTTGGGCACTCTGACTCATTAGGAGAGAGCTGCATTAGGTACTAATCAGGGACCAAGGTCACATGTCTCATTACTCACATGACCACCGGAGCTGGACCAAGTGACACTAGATAAGATACATGAATCTCCAAGTAGAGCTGAGCAATCTACATCTTCATCTAAAGGCAAACCAGGCAGCTAGGATGAGGTCTCAAAGCTGACTCCCACAGTGACACATCTCCTAATAGTGCCACTCCCTGGGCCAAGTATACTCAAACCACCACAAAAGCCCTTAAGATATGTGGGTAGTTTTCCTTTAATTTCTGTCTTCTTGACTAATAATGTTTTTATTAAAGGCAACACTGAATTTGACTTATTTTTATAGAATTGTGGATAAGTAGTAATTCGTTTTTCTCAAAATTGTAGCAATTGACTTTGCACAATAAAAATATAACAGCAAGTCAAACTATTATTCAGAACTCTGAGAGGTAATTATTTATTTGGGGTAAAATTGACATATGGTAAACTGGGCATATGTAAAATGTATAATGTGGATACATTTTGCCTATGCACACCCATAAAACTGTTACCACAATCAAGATAATAGATGCATTCATTACCCTCAAGTTCTTTCTAATCTCTCCTCAAGCTTTCTCTCCCTTCCTGTGGCAACTAACTTCAGTCAGCTAACTGTTTCTCAGTGTCTGGGTTACCTCACTCAAAGTGGCCTTTTCTAGGTCCATCCCTTTACCTGAAGTTTTTATGATGTCATCTTGTTCTTTACAGCCACATAGTATTCCATTGTGTGTCTGCACCACATTTTCATTATCTAGTCATCTGTTGAAGGACATTGAGGTTCTTTATATTCCCTGGATGTCTTGAATAGAGCAACAGTATGGCTGAATGCTTGTGTAGTAGTTTATTCAGTTAACTTGTTGATCTTTGCCATTATTACTGAGACTTCAGGGTAAAATGAAATCTCAGAATTATTTAGATTTGTGTTTCCCTAGGTGATAGGGATGATGGACATTTTTTGAGACATTATCCATTTTTTGTTTGTTTTTTGTTTATGAAGACAGCTATATAACTCTGGCTGTCCTGGAACACACCATGTAGACCAAGTTGGCCTCAGTCCCACAGAGCTCCACCTGCCTCTACCTCCCGAATGCTGGGATTATGCCATGCCTCACTTCTTAGCCATTTCTGCTTATTCTTTTGAGAAGTCTGTTCAGCTCCCAGGCCCATATTTTGAATGAGTCATTTGTGGGGTTTGTTGTTTTATTTTACTGTTTATATTTGGTACTTTATACATTCTGGATATTAAACGTCTGCCAGGTGTACGGTTGGCAGAGATTGTCTCCTGTTCTGTGGACTTCCCATTTCCTCCACGGATTATCTCTTTGCTGTGTTTGACTTTTAGGCATTAAGAAGTCTTGTCAGTTGTTGGCCTTATTCTTGGGCAAATGGAGTCTTATTCAGAAAGTCCTTTTCCACACTCGTGTCATGTTGGTACTGCCTGTGTTTCTCCCAGCAGCTTTGGTGTTTCAGGTTTAGGTCTTTGATCCATGTGGAGTCAGTTTTTGTGCAAGGTGGTGGATGGGGATATAATTCCATTCCTCTGCATGTGGACATCCCGTTTTCCCGTTTGTTAAAGATGCTTGCTTCTCTACAGTGCAGGGTTTTGGCATCTTTGTCAAATATTAAGTGGCTGAAGTTCCGAGTAGTCATGTTTGGGTTTTTGATTTTGTTCCACTCATCTACGTTTCTGGTTTTGTACCAGTACCATATTGTTTTTATTACTATGGCTCTAGTATAACTTGACAGCTGAAATGGTAATTCCTCAAGCATTGTTCATTTTTCTTAGGATTATTTTTTACTATCCATGTTATTTTGTGGCTCCATCTTAATGGTGGAAGTCACAACAAAAGCCAAATTCAGTCACCTGCGGGATTCTAAGTGCTCCACAATAGCAATATTCGCAGCTTCCATACCTACCACTGACTAATTATGTATTTACTGTAATTATAAAATTTACTTATCACATTAAAATTCCAATGTTAAAAATAAAAGTTTCCAGCCAGTAAGTTAACCTATCATTAGATTGTAACATACAAAGCTACATTTGAATAAATACAATTAGGTCAAATATAAAAAGTGGAAAAAAGTTTACAAAAGCTCACATTGTTCTCAAGAGTAGGTGTCTGTATGATGAACTGTGCCCTAGACGGGTCTAGGAACGTGTCTAGGATATGCTGTCGTGAGATTATATGTTATCATGAGAGTAACTGTTATAGAAACATTTCCTCCTAAGTTAGATTTTTTTCCATGTTAAATACAAAGTATCAGTTAGTCCTTGGAGATAGCCTGTCGTTGCCATGTATCCGGGTTCCTCTGTTGGATGAGAGAGGCGACATCCCATGAGTGGTTAGAAGGAAGAAGAGGAGTTTGTAACAGCTTCTGTGGACTCGTGGCAGGGAGAATCCATGTCTCATGTCCCTTCCAGTGTGCCTATTACTGTCTCAGTATGATGTATTGCTTTTGGGTTTAGTACAAGTATCTAGGCAGCAATTCATCAGTTGAATGCATTGAAAGATAAATCAGACACACACACACACACACAGAGAGAGAGAGAGAGAGAGAGCCTTATATTTAAAAATTCCTTAAACAGCTCAATGACTAGGCCACTTGCAAACTTTCACATTGCTAATGACTTCCCTCTGATACTACTAAATTATTACTTACTAAAATCTATATTCCATCTTTGCTACTACAGACCCAATTGGGGGGTCACCTGGGACTGCTCTTCTCCAACTCTTACATGATTGGTAATCTGTCTTCTGCAGCTCTCAAGCCTGCATCTTATTCCTTTCACAGTATGGTGATTCTGCTTCTTCTCTTGGTTCTCTTGCCAGCAAATCCTAAAGTCCCGCCTCTGTCTCTCTGCCCAGCCATTGTCTTCCAGCAACTTTATTTACCAATCTTAACCAACTTGGGGCAGGGACCCTCAGCATCTTACATGTTGGGCTCTTGTGTAATTTTGGGAACACAACTAACATAGTATGAGCATTAAACCAAATCCACAACAACCAGATACATGTTTATAAAATATTTATAACCAACACACTATTTTATTTTGTGTTAAGATGTGACCCATATTAGACATTGTGTATAAGAAAGAATGATTACAAATATTAAGCTAATAAACCTTTTAAACAATTAAAAAAAAAGATAAATCAGTGGATTCAGCTGTGACTTATTTAATAAATGTTTCCTTTTAGTTTGTTTGTTAGTTTGAGGGTTGGATTGTTTTGGTTTTTTTTTTAATTTTTGTTTTTGTTTTTTGGACACAGGATTGCACTCTATAGCCCAGGCTGGCCTCCAACTCAGGATCCTCCTGCCTCAGCGTCTCAAGTGTTGAGTTTCAGGCACACACCACCATACCTGGCTTACTTAATAAACGTTTGTTTAGCTTCAGAGCAAGTGGCTTTATGATTATCCTCTAGTAACTGGAAGTTAGAGACCATGGTAGCACATGGGGTCTTCGTGGACTCTTAGGAATCTGTGCTGACTGGTCTTATGTCAGCTTGACACCAGCTAGAGTAATCTGGGAAAAAAGGACCTCAGTTGAGAAAATGTCCCCACCAGATTGATCTGTGAGCAAGCCTGTGGTACATTCTCCTGACTGATGATTGATGTGGGAGGAAGCAGCCCTTGTGGCTGGTACCAGCCCTGGGCAGGTAGTCATGAAGAGTGTACAAAAGCAGCTGAGCAAGCCATAAGCAGCATCCGGTAAGCATCACTCCTCCATGGACTCTGCGTCAGTTCCTGCCTCCAGGTTCCTGCGCTGACTCCCCTGGATGATGGACTTACAAGTCATAAAGCAACTTTGTCAGTTGCCATTATTGCAGGGATAGGAACCTGAACTAAGATTATGCAAAAGAGATAGGAATACCACTCAAACCAGTTCAAGTAATGAGCAAATTGACTGGCTCTCCTTACTGAAAAGACCTCAAATGCTGCTTCAGATACCACTGAAGCCAGGCCTCAGGATTATCTCTTCTCTCTTTGCCCAGCCTCTGCCTTCCTCTGCAGGGATCAGCTGACCTAGCCAGGATATCCACAGTCCATAAGTTAGTGACTCTTAGGCTACACTTGCAATCATAAATAAGAAAAAAATTTCTTTAGACTTGTTAGCTCTTAGTTCTAATTGGATCTATAACTTCCAAGGTTTTTTACACCTTTGATATTTAGATTTAGCAAATAAAAATCTAGGTACCTTGAGATAGTGAGACATGTTGCAATCCTAACACTGGGTCATGAGTTCTAAACCAGCCTGAGCTACATGGCGACACCTCATCTAGAAAAATTTATTTAAAAGCCTCCTCTAAACAAACAAAGCAAAAAAGTAGCCACAGAAAAGAACAAACAAAAATAAACAGAACACACAGTTGAATTTTAACTTTAGGCAAACAATGAGCTGTATGTACAAAACCTGTGAGACATATGCTAAAAATATTTCTCTGAAGTTCAGTTTAACTTAGGCAAATCTCCATTTTTACATGGCTACTCTAACTTTTAAAAAAATTAAATTGGTCGTGCTGAAAATAGGAACTTCAAACCATCTACATACTAAGCCAAAAAAAAAAATGTTCAGTCCCACATATTCATTCATTCATTCATTATGTATCTACCCAACTGCAATTATTGAATGGTCGCCACTCTGTGGCAGGATTCTCTGCTAGATGCTAGGAATACAGTGCTAAGCAGAAACAGACAAAATTTCTGCTCTTGTGGAACCTTCAACTTCTCTGGCTGAGACTGACAATGGTCATATAATCACCAAGGTTGTCCCTACTCTCTGTGCTCAGCCAAAACCCTGCACACTAGAGAGGACTTAGCTTGGAGCATATTCCTTAAGGAAGAGAAGCAGAAACAAGGGATAAAGGCTGAGCCAACTCGCTGACTGGAAGAAGAGCATCCAGGATGGAGACACTGCTGCTACTGCCTGCTGAATGAGGAAGCTCAAAACCTTTTAAGACTGGTGGTTGGAACCTTCTCATCTGCAAGTCACTGTGGCACCAGGGACACGCATCATGGGACCCTACATGAGCAGGCCCACAGACAGGTGTGAATGCTTCTGCAGTAGTGTAGGCACCCATGGATAAAGGATGTATGATGTTAGTCCTGGATGCATAGTCCTGGTCCTACCCTGCTTCAGTTACCATGGACACTATGTAGCAGGGAGAAAGCTTAGTTTTTTTTTATCACACATTGCTTGGTTGAAGGCTGAGGCCTAAACCAAAAGACAGATGAACAAGAGAAAGCCTATGAATGCATTCCATAGCACTTTTACACAACGGTGAAGTTTTCATGCAAGAATAAAGACTTAAACAAATAGGGACACACTTAAGTTAGGCTTAAGTTTAGACTGACTTGTCCATGGGGAACTTTGATCACTAGAAGGCATAAGTGGTAGGTAAATTAGAAAAACATTGCAAAGCCCCTTGGATAATTTTCCCCCCATTTCTTTGTGTCTTCAAAAATCAGGATGTGGACCCAGGGATGAGACTGTGTTAGAAAGATGCATACTGTGTGCAAGACCTGAGCTTCATCCCAGTAGTGAGAAAAAGAGAAACCAAGATGCTCCTTCTCATCACATAGGGAGGGACCTCTTGGATGAGGCCTGAGAAAATCTGTTTGGGGAAAGTCAGGAAATCCTTCCTGGGATGTATGGCCTGTTTCAGAGGAGAGAACCTGAGGGAAAAGGAGAGATGGTCCTGCTATATCAGGTTCTTATGTCCCAAACGCATCACATGGAAATCGGCTTCAAGGCAGAAGACCAAGGTATCAGTGTCCAAGCTGCTCTATAGAACTAGGGTAGGCTAGTGCCTCCCTGTGCCTCAGTTTCCCCTCTTATCAAACGCATTCAGCCCAACTCACTGGATTGTTTTGAAGATAAAAATCACAGGAAGCCTTGACTATAAAGATTTGGTTTACTATCCCTAAATTAGCATCTGTAAAGAAAGAAACAGGCAGAGTGGTGTGTGTTAGTCCAGGACCCAGAAGTTTGTGAGGTATCCACGAGAGATCATTCAGACATGAGTTCAAGCTAACAGAAAGCGTTCATTACCTGGCCAGGCTGTTTGGGGCCTGTGTGCAATTCCATCAGGGTGAGCTTTTAATCACAAAATCCACATCCTAGGTTGACAGGATAGCAAGAACACTCAAGCCAGAAGCAAAACTAGAGCAGCCAATAGGCAAGGTTAGCACATTTAGGGACTTTCCCAGAACTATAGCATTGATGGAGAAGATCTTTGATCTTGTTGTGGCAGGTGGGGCTGTCTACATTCCAAGGTCTAAATGGAATTTCCATCATGGTGTCAGTGGTGCTAAGGTCTGGGGGCTGCTATAGAAGGTGGAGGTAAGATTGTAAGTTCAAGGTAATAATGGACTACATACAGGGACTGCGTTCAAAACAAAACAAAACAGCTAGGTGTGGCAACACACATTTTTAATCCCAGAGCCCAGGAAGCAGAGGCGGGAAAATTACCATGATTTTGAGACCACCCTGATTGAAATACTGAGTTCCAGGCCAACCAGGGCCATATAACAAGACACTCTCTCAAAAGGAAAGAATTACTACAACTAGGTATGGTGGCTTATAACTGTATAACATGCTTATAACTCTACCACTCAGAGGTTGGGGCAGGAAGATTGGTGTAAGTTCAAGGCCAGCCTGAGAGGAAAGAAGGAATGAAGGAGTTGGTTCTACTGGTTCCAGTGTGGCATAAGTTCTATACTGACTTCCGTTCAATAAAAACATTGACACACGGGCTGGAGAGATGGCTCAGCGGTTAAGAGCACTGACTGCTCTTCCAGAGGTCCTGAGTTCAATTCCCAAAAACCACATGGTGGCTCACAACCATCTGTAATAGAGTCCAATGCCCTCTTCTGGTATGTCTGAAGACAGCTACAGTGTACTCATATAAATAAAAATAAATCTTTTTTTAAAAATTGACCCTTGAATTTACATTGGTCAGAGCTGGGGCAGTCACAATGTAGCACTAATAAAGGCTTATCTTCTGCTTAAGACAAATGATAGTATTTGCTGGCAACCCAGCTGCCTGTGGTTGAGGATCCCTGCGCTGAAGGCTCAGGGGAAGCAGCTTGCTCCCTAAACACAAGGACAGACCCCAGCTTTTTTCCTCACTGTGGTAGCTGATGGCTCTTTTAACACATTCACCTCCCTCCTCTGAGGGAACTGCTCCATTGGTGAAGGCAGCTTCCTCACTCTCTGTCTTTTCAATGTGTCTCGCTGCTGAGGTCTACAATCCCTTAGCTCCCACGATGCTTATTTAATAAACCATGTTGTGGGCGTTCCTAAAGAAACACTCTCCATCTTCCTCCCAGATGGTGCCTCTGATCAGGCTCCCGTACCCTGCGGGCTGGTTCAGTGAGAATCCGCACCTCAGCTCCTTTCATAGCTTCCTGTTTCATGGGCCCTGATCTAGAAACCACAGGCAAACCCGATATTCTTCTCTACCCTTGATAATTGTCCTCTTTTCTTTTCCCCATCCTTGAGGTGGGGGTGGCAATTGTTAAATATCTTACAGCTATCTTATTTAAGGCTTCTGAGATGCTCTGAAGTGAGAAGGTTTGCAATATTTCAGAAATCATAAACACACAACATACACATTAAATCTATTCTGTCTAGAAGTGTGGAGATAGTAACCAATGGGCTGAAATTGTAGAACCATGGAGTTGTTAAAGAGTTGAGACCCAGTTTAAGTCTCTTCGAAAATGAAAGCTCTGAGGCACAGACGGCTCATACAGGGAAGCCAAGATCATACAGCGAAGGCTGTGTTGATTCTTGGACCCACTAAGTCCCTCACTGCCTGTTTGAGGAAGTGAAATTTGTACCTCTGATTGTGCTGTCGACAGCTGCATTTGCGCCACACTGAGAGCTGTGTCGTTGCTATGGCATGTAGTAGAATCTATACGCCATAAAGGCTAAAACAGTTACTCTGTCTTTTACATTAAAGTACTTGCCACTCCAATCTAGGATTTCTGAGTCCTCTGTCTTCATCTTGGCATAGCAGTCTTCAACCTGTGGGTCAAGACCCTTCAGGGGTCACATATCAGACATCCTGCATATCAGATATTGATATTACAACTCATAACAGTAGACACTTACAGTTATACAGTAGCAAGTAATTTTATGGTTAGGAGTCACCACAACATGGGGAACTGTATTAAAGGGTCGCAGCATTAGGAAGGTTGAGAGTCAACATTCCAGCAGAAGGGAGAAGTCATGTGGAAGTGTGTTTGAATTAGGCACTAAATGAAGAGAAGCCAGCCAGGGTGGTACAGTTCATTTATGTCCACATTCCAATAGGGGTTGCCAGTTACAAGACCACCCAATTCAGGGAGAGATGGGATATGTAGTCCTTAGAACTTTAAACCCATACAGCTGATTCCCAGAACCATTCCACCCAATAAGAGGACCAGGATGTTGCCTGAGTGGCCTGTCTCTACCCAAGGTGGTCAGTTTCCTGTTGGGGTCCTATAGTACAGTAGATGCATTACAGGGATCTCTTCAACATTTGACCTCCATCCCTGAGACTGTGATGTCTTTATTGACTGACTCCTATCCTTTACATATATCACAACTGACTTGAAGTCTGGCACCTAGCCCAACATCCTTTGGAGATTTGGGTCAGATACTGAAAGATGCTCCTCAGCCTTTTTTTCTTTAATGCTCTTTATTTGAATTTAAAATGACACCTGAGCTGAGTAGGGCCACAAGCCTCTTCCGGTCAGAACAGCACCGGGGTAGCTAGGGCGCAGGGTCTGCTGACACTCGCCAGCTACCCACAACACCCGCCACAGGATCTTAAGACTTCTGGTGAGTGGAACACAGCTTCTGCTCCAATCCAATTGCACGCAGGACCTGAGACTGCATTAGTTAGGGAAGCAGAAAACCGGCCTGAGTAGGGCCACAGGCCTCTTCCGGCCGGACCAGCACCAGGATAGCCAGAGTGCAGGGTCGGCTGACACCCGCCAGCTACCCACGACCCCCGCCACAGGATTTTGAGACTGCTGGTGAGTGGAACACAGCTTCTGCTCCAGTCCAACCACGCGGGACCTGAGACTGCTTTGGTTGGGGAGGCAGAAATCCGGCCTGAGTAGGGCCACAAGCCTCTTCCGGTCAGAACAGCACTGGGGTAGCTAGGGCACAGGGTCTGCTGACACTCGCCAGCTACCCACAACACCCGCCACAGGATCTTAAGACTTCTGGTGAGTGGAACACAGCTTCTGCTCCAATCCAATTGCACACAGGACCTGAGACTGCATTAGTTAGGGAAGCAGAAAACCGGCCTGAGTAAGGCCACAGGCCTCTTCCGGCCGGACCAGCACCAGGATAGCCAGAGTGCAGGGTCGGCTGACACCCGCCAGCTACCCACGACCCCCGCCACAGGATTTTGAGACTGCTGGTGAGTGGAACACAGCTTCTGCTCCAGTCCAACCACGCGGGACCTGAGACTGCTTTGGTTGGGGAGGCAGAAATCCGGCCTGAGTAGGGCCACAAGCCTCTTCCGGTCAGAACAGCACTGGGGTAGCTAGGGCACAGGGTCTGCTGACACTCGCCAGCTACCCACAACACCCGCCACAGGATCTTAAGACTTCTGGTGAGTGGAACACAGCTTCTGCTCCAATCCAATTGCGCGCGGGACCTGAGACTGCATTAGTTAGGGAAGCAGAAAACCGGCCTGAGTAAGGCCACAGGCCTCTTCCGGCCAGACCAGCACCGGGGTAGCTAGAGCGCAGGGTCGGCTGACACCCGCCAGCTACCCACGACCCCCGCCACAGGATTTTGAGACTTCTGGTGAGTGGAACACAGCTTCTGGTCCAATCTTTAAACAGTGACAACGACAACAACTAACCCCAGAGGTTACCAGATGGCGAAAGGTAAACGTAATAATCTTACTAACAGAAACCAAGACCACTCACCATCATCAGAACCCAGCACTCCCACTTCACCCAGTCCAGGGCACCCCAACACACCAGAAAAGCTAGACACGGATCTAAAAGCATATCTCATGATGATGGTAGAGGACTTTAAGAAGAACTTTAATAACACACTTAAAGAAATACAAAGGAACACTGGTAAACAGGTAGAAGACATTAAAGAGGAAGCACAAAAATCCCTTAAAGAATTGCAGGAGAACACAGATAAAGAGTTACAAATCCCTAAAGAAAAACAGGATAACATAATCAAAAAGGTAGAAGTCCTTAATGAAAAACAGGAAAACACATCCAAACAGATGATGGAAATGAACAAAACCATACTAGACCTAAAAAGAAGTAGACACAATAAAGAAAACCCAAAATGAGGCAACACTGGAGATAGAAACCCTAGGAAAAAAATCTGGAACCATAGATACGAGCATCAGCAACAGAATACAAGAGATGGAAGAGAGAATCTCAGGTGCAGAAGATTCCATAGAGAACATCGGCACAACAATCAAGGAAAATGTAAAACACAAAAAGATCCTAACTAAAAATATCCAAGAAATACAGGACACAATGAGAAGACCAAACCTACGGATAATAGGAGTGGATGAGAATGAAGATTTTCAACTCAAAGGACCAGCAAACATCTTCAATAAAATTATAGAAGAAAACTTCCCAAATCTAAAGAAAGAGATGCCCATGAACATACAAGAAGCCTACAGAACTCCAAATAGACTGGACCAGAAAAGAAATACCTCCTGACACATAATAATCAGAACAACAAATGCTCTAAATAAAGATAGAATACTAAAAGCAGTAAGAGAAAAAGGCCAAGTAACATAAAGGCAAGCCTATCAGAATTACACCAGATTTTTCACCAGAGACTATGAAAACCAGAAGATCCTGGATGGATGTTATACAGACACTAAAAGAACACAAATTACAGCCCAGGCTACTATACCCAGCCAAACTCTCAATTAACATAGATGGAGAAACCAAAGTATTCCACGACAAAACCAAATTCACACATTATCTCTCCACGAATCCAGCCCTTCAAAGGATAATAACAGAAAAAAACCAATACAAGGACAGGAACCACGCCCTAGAAACAACAAGAAGGTAATCCCTCAACAAACCTAAAAGAAGACAGCCACAAGAACAGAATGCCAACTTTAACAACAAAAATAACAGGAAACAACAATTACTTTTCCTTAATATCTCTTAATATCAATGGACTCAACTCCCCGATAAAAAGACATAGACTAACAAACTGGCTACACAAACAAGACCCAACATTTTGCTGCTTACAGGAAACTCATCTCAGAGAAAAAGATAGACACTACCTCAGAATGAAAGGCTGGAAAACAATTTTCCAAGCAAATGGTAGGAAGAAACAAGCTGGAGTAGCCATTCTAATATCTGATAAGATTGACTTCCAACCCAAAGTCATTAAAAAAGACAGGGAGGGACACTTCATACTCATCAAAGGTAAAATCCTCCAAGAGGAACTATCAATCCTGAATATCTATGCTCCAAATACAAAGGCAGCCACATTCATTAAAGAAACTTTAGTAAATCTCAAAGCACACATTGCACCTCATACAATAATAGTGGGAGACTTCAACACACCACTTTCACCAATGGACAGATCATGGAAACAGAAACTAAACAGGGACACAGTGAAACTAACAGAACTTATGAATCAAATGGATCTGGCAGATATCTACAGGACATTCTATCCTAAAACAAAAGGATATACCTTCTTCTCAGCACCTCATGGTACCTTCTCCAAAATTGACCACATAATTGGTCACAAAACAGGCCTCAATATATACAAAAATATTGAAATTGTCCCATGCATCCTATCAGATCACCATGGACTAAGGCTGATCTTCAATAACAAAATAAATAATAGAAAGCCAACCTTCACGTGGAAACTGAACAACACTCTTCTCAATGATACCTTGGTCAAGGAAGGAATAAAGAAAGAAATTAAGGACTTTTTAGAGTTCAATGAAAATGAAGCCACAACATACCCAAACTTATGGGACGCAATGAAAGCATCTCTAAGAGGAAAACTCATAGCTCTGAGTGCCTCCAAAAGGAAACTAGAGAGAGCACACATTAGCAGCTTGACAACATACCTAAAAGCACTAGAACAAAAGGAAGCAAATTCACCCAAGAGGAGTAGACGGCAGGAAATAATCAAACTCAGGGGCGAAATCAACCAAGTGGAAACAAGAAGAACTATTCAAAGAATCAACCAATCAAGGAGCTGGTTCTTTGAGAAAATCAACAAGATAGATAAACCCTTAGCCAGACTCACTAGAGGGCACAGGGAAAGCATCCTAATTAACAAAATCAGAAATGAAAAAGGAGACATAACAACAGATCCTGAAGACATCCAAAACACCATCAGATCCTTCTACCAAAGGCTATACTCAACAAAACTGGAGAACCTGGATGAAATGGAGAAGTTCCTAGACAGATACCAGGTACCAAAGTTGAATCAAGATCAGGTTAATGATCTAAACAGCCCTATATCCCCCAAAGAAATAGAAGCAGTCATTAATAGTCTCCCAACTAAAAAAAGCCCAGGACCAGATGGGTTTAGTGCAGAGTTCTATCAGACCTTCAAAGAAGATCTAATCCCAGTTCTTCACAAACTATTCCACAAAATAGAAACAGAAGGTACTCTACCCAACTCATTCTATGAAGCCACAATTACTCTGATACCTAAACCACAAAAAGACCCAACAAAGATAGAAAACTTCAGACCAATATCCCTTATGAATATTGATGCAAAAATCCTCAATAAAGTTCTTGCTAACCGAATCCAAGAACACATCAAAACAATCATCCATCCTGACCAAGTAGGTTTCATCCCAAGGATGCAGGGATGGTTCAATATACGGAAATCTATCAACGTAATCCAGTATATAAACAAACTCAAAGACAAAAACCACATGGTCATCTCGTTAGATGCGGAAAAAGCATTTGACAAGATCCAACACCCATTCATGATAAAAGTCTTGGAAAGATCAGGAATTCAAGGCCCATACCTAAACATGATAAAAGCAATCTACAGCAAACCAGTAGCCAACATCAAAGTAAATGGTGAGAAGCTTGAAGCAATCCCTCTAAAATCAGGGACTAGACAAGGCTGCCCACTTTCTCCATACCTATTCAACATTGTACTTGAAATCCTAGCCAGAGCAATGCGACAACAAAAGGAGATCAAAGGGATACAAATTGGAAAAGATGAAGTCAAAATATCACTTTTTGCAGATGATATGATAGTATATATAAGTGACCCTAAAAATTCCACCAGAGAACTCCTAAACCTGATAAACAGCTTCGATGAAGTAGCTGGATATAAAATTAACTCAAACAAATCAATGGCCTTTCTCTACACAAAGAATAAACAGGCTGAGAAAGAAATTAGGGAAACAACGCCCTTCTCAATAGTCACAAATAATATAAAATATCTTGGCGTGACTCCAACTAAGGAAGTGAAAGACCTGTATAATAAAAACTTCAAGTCTCTGAAGAAAGAAATTATAGAAGATCTCAGAAGATGGAAAGATCTCCCATGCTCATGGATTGGCAGGATCAACATTGTAAAAATGGCTATCTTGCCAAAAGCAATCTACAGATTCAATGCAATCCCCATCAAAATTCCAACTCAATTCTTCAACGAATTAGAAAGTACAATCTGCAAATTCATCTGGAATAACAAAAAACCTAGGATAGCAAAAACTCTTCTCAAGGATAAAAGAACCTCTGGTGGAATCACCATGCCAGACCTAAAGCTTTACTACAGAGCAATTGTGATAAAAACTGCATGGTACTGGTATAGTGACAGACAAATAGACCAATGGAATAGAATTGAAGACCCAGAAATGAACCCACTCACCTACGGTCACTTGATCTTCGACAAGGGAGCTAAAAACATCCAGTGGAAGAAAGACAGCATTTTCAACAAATGGTGCTGGCACAATTGGTTGTTAACATGTAGAAGAATGCGAATCGATCCATTCCTATCTCCTTGTACTAAGGTCAAGTCTAAGTGGATCAAGGAACTTCACATAAAACCAGAGACACTGAAACTTATAGAGGAGAAAGTGGGGAAAAGCCTTGAAGATATGGGCACAGGGGAAAAATTCTTGAATAGAACAGCAATGGCTTATGCTGTAAGATCGAGAATTGACAAGTGGGACCTCATGAAACTGCAAAGCTTCTGCAAGGCAAAAGACACCATCAATAAGACAAAAAAACCACCAACAGATTGGGAAAGGATCTTCACCTATCCTAAATCAGATAAGGGACTAATATCCAATATATATAAAGAACTCAAGAAGGTGGACTCCAGAAAGTCAAATAACCCCATTAAAAAATGGGGCTCAGAACTGAACAAAGAATTCTCACCTGAGGAATACCGAATGGCAGAGAAGCACCTGAAAAAATGTTCAACATCCTTAATCATCAGGGAAATGCAAATCAAAACAACCCTGAGATTCCACCTCACACCAGTCAGAATGGCTAAGATCAAAAATTCAGGTGACAGCAGATGCTGGCGAGGATGTGGAGAAAGAGGAACACTCCTCCATTGTTGGTGGGATTGCAAGCTTGTACAACCACTCCGGAAATCAGTCTGGCGGTTCCTCAGAAAATTGGACATAGTACTACCGGAGGATCCAGCAATACCTCTCCTGGACATATATCCAGAAGATGTCCCAACCGGTAAAAAGGACACATGCTCCACTATGTTCATAGCAGCTCTATTTATAATAGCCAGAAGCTGGAAAGAACCCAGATGTCCCTCAACAGAGGAATGGATACAGAAATTATGGTACATTTACACAATGGAGTACTACTCAGCTATTAAAAAGAATGAATTTATGAAATTCCTAGCCAAATGGATGGACCTGGAGGGCATCATCATGAGTGAGGTAACACAATCACAAAAGAACTCACACAATATGTATTCACTGATAAGTGGATATTAGCCCAAAACTTAGGATACCCAAGATATAAGATACAATTTGCTAAACGCATGAAACTCAAGAAGAATGAAGACCAAAGTGTGGACACTGTGCCCCTTCTTAGAATTGGGAACAAAACACCCAGGGAAGGAGTTACAGAGACAAAGTTCGTAGCTGTGATGAAAGGATGGACCATTTAGAGACTGCCGTATCCAGGGATCCATCCCATAATCAGCTTCTAAACGCTGACACTTTTGCATACACTAGCAAGATTTTGCTGAAAGGACCCAAATATAGCTGTCTCTTGTGAGACGATGCCGGGGCCTAGCAAACACAGGAGTGGATGCTCACAGTCAGCTATTGGATGGATCACAGGGCTCCCAATGGAGAAGCTAGAGAAAGTACCCAAGGAGCTAAAGGGATCTGCAACCCTATTGTTGGAACAACATGATGTACTAACCAGTACCCCGGAGCTCTTGTCTCTAGCTGCATATGTATGGAAAGATGGCCTAGTCGGCCATCACTGGAAAGAGAGGCCCATTGGACTTGCAAACTTTATATGCCCCAATATAGGGGAATGCCAGGGCCAAAAGAATGGGAATGGGTGGGTAGGGAAGTGGGGGGCGCTATGGGGGACTTTTGGGATAGCACTGGAAATGTAATTGAGGAAAATATGTAATAAAAATAATAAAAATTTTAAAAAAATAAAAATAAAATGACACCTGAATCAGAAACAATGTTTCATTTTAGGTTACTCTAATTTTACATATAGCTGGCTCTTTTAAAATAGTCAACTATGAGTAGGCTTCAAGGGGGGGGGGAGGAGGAATAGGAGAAATACCATAATTATATTATCAAAAATAAAATAAAAAATATTTTAAAAGATTGTTAGCTTAGAGCATCGTGTAGTTAAAGATTCCTTATGATTATTAATTTAAAATCCCCCAAACAGAAGGCTAAAAGTTACCATTGTTTCACTTCCTTCTGAACCCTGCAAAATCTGAGCACAACACGATTGTGTTTGAATGGGAAACAGAAGCACAGAGAAGCTCATCACTGCCCCATAATGCCCACAGCAAATCTGTGAAACCCATGCTCAGAATGAGTGGAGCCTGAGATAAGAGAAGCCTGGGAGAGAAGAGTCCAAGGCTCTGTGATCTGGTAGGGCCCCTCTCCCCTACCACGCTCCCCTTCCCCCTCCCTTAGCTTCCATGAGCCTCCATGTCACTGATTCTTGTTTGAAGGAGGCCTCTGTGCCTTTGAGATTTAAGGTACCCATCGCTGTGCACAAGTGTTTGTTTCTTTCCCTTGCCCCACATCCCTTCCTTTATTTGGGACACCAACTCCTCTGCTCTGAGTTCCAGAGTGTGAAGTGATAACCTTGCCTTTTACCTACAGTACTACAGTACTCCCCCAAGTCAGAGCTGGTAACATTTGATGGGATGCCTCAGACGTGGGAATGCCAACAAGAAAGAGCCCTTTCATCAAAGTGTCAGTCAGCCAACCATGACCTGTCCCAATGTAGCCCACTGCCCCTCCCTCCCTCCATCCCTCCCTCCTTTTCTTCCCCGACTCACCCCACCCCTCTGTATGTGTGTGTAGGCACAGTGTCTTTTGACATAATTGTACACTCACAGAATTGCCAATGTCGGGAAGGCAAATCCCTGTCACACAGCTTTGGCCATATCTACTAGGAATATTCTGGAAGACACACAATACAGCTGACGAGACCACGGACCTTACTCAGGTCTCCCCAGCTGTTCAGTCTTTCCTGTTTGTGTATAATCTACCATGTTTCAGCAAGTGTCCAGAACAGAACAACCCAATCAGTCACAACGGGGGAAGTGTTCATCACAACAGAGCTGCCTGCTCTTCCGTTAGCGTCCTAGCAGTGTCTTCCTCCAGATGCTGCTCCGCCCTGACCTGCTGCTCATCATTGAGTAACAGTTACATAAATCAGACCATAGAGCCCTTAACCCTTTCAGTTGGCTTTCCTACACATCCTTAAGTCCTCCTGAACCTTTTAAGTCGCTGCATTTGGCAGCAATGTGTTCCTTTGTCTTGCTGGGCAGTATTCTTTCCTATGAATGTACCACAGTTTTCAGCCACTCCCCAACGCGTTAAAGCAAATGTGGTCCCTGTCCACACTTTGCCATGTGATCTCTCCCTCTTGCTTATGGGCTTGACTGCCATGATGCAACGTAGCCAGATGTCCCTGACGAGAGTCAGCATCCGCACCATGTTGTTTGCATGAACAGCATCCAAGGCTGAGATGTAGGAACTTTTTCTTGACCTTTTTTTTTTTTTCAGTTGGAGTACTGGGATCCAACCCAGGACATGCCAAGCGAGCCCTGTGCTACTGCATTCTCTTAGACCAAGCTCATCTTTATAAGTCACATTGGATGAACAGGCTGCTGTAGGCTTACATTTTTCTCCACCCCACCTTTAATAATGGTTCTTAAATGCTTTAGCCTCCCTTCTAGCGCAGCACCCAACAGAGGTAGTGGAAAAGAAAGGTTATTAGGATACAGGAGAAAGTGGACCTGTTTAGAAGTTGTTCTTTGGAGCAAATCCCATCTGCATTGTCAGAAAATCAGCACTTCAGTTTACAGGAGTGAGCAGCAGCAGCTTGATCCACTTGCAAATACTTCATGGATATGCCAGCAGTCCAATTCAGTAGTGTTGGGATAGCACAACCTAGCAGGAATAGTCAGGCCTCAGCCGAATCAGCTCAGGGATGCCAGGAGAAGTTCTTTGCCATGGCTCTCTCAATGAAGCAAGATCAAGAACCATTGCAGAGCCAGCTATGCCAGCAAGCCAAGCTCCTGTCACTGTCTGTTGGGTTCTAGTTATACTCCCTCCAAACATCACATGTCCCCCATGGATCTTGCCTCAGCACGGTAAATCTGTCTTAGCAAAACTCCACAGGAGTCTCTCAGCTGACATTGCCCTGCCAAATCACCCAAGTCTGAGGAAGCAGCAAGAAGCTGCCAGCACACCACCAGAAGTTTCCTGGTGTGTTTCTCTCCATGGCGTCACGACAAATGGAGCTCAACGACACATGTAAGATGAACCAATACGTGCATGTTGTTAGCAAAGAACCCTTCATCACTCGTCCTTTCACGTGTCTGCTTTAACAAACATCTTTTCACTCGTGCCTGCTTCAGGAAACCACTCCTGCACGTGTTTGCCCCAGCAAACACCGCCCGACACAACTGACTTCCCAAAGAACTCTTAAGTTTCCACTTCAGGCTGGTATCTCTACAATTAAAGGAACCCTGACTAGGACAGAGTAGTGAGAGGCGGAGGGGGCCCAGATGGGGTAAAGAAAAATCAGGAGAAAGCTGCTGACCAGCCTCTAGCAGTCATCCCGGGATTTTAAAAAGCCCCCTAGCTGGGCATACATCCCTGGAACCCAGCACTTGGAAAGTGAAGGCAGGAGGATCAGGAGTTCAAGGGCAGCCTTGGCTATAGGAAACCAAGTCTGCTTCAACCACACGAAACACAACAACAACAATCTCCCTCTGAAGGCTCATCAGAGAAGGTGGTAGTTTCCGCTTCTAGTACCTTCTAACCAATAGCAGCTCCTCTTCCTCATTTGCCTTTTTTTTTTTTTTTTTTTTTTTAGCATGAGTTATTTTGTTAAGTGGATGTTAGCTTTGTTCCTTCTGTGTTTGTTCAGGACTGGTAGTAAATGAATCCATTAAAGACACAGAACCAAGTCGAGTCGCCCATTGCTGACATCATGAGCAGGCTCCACTCTGGGTAGCCCACCCACCCTCTGGAACTCACAAGATGGCCACTGAGGAGCAGCTTCAGCTTGGCCCCTCCAGGCACTGACCTCGAAAACAATGACTGGCTGCCGGCAAGGTGCAGAGCAACTCTCAGCTTCCTTCCCTGATGTGGGGATTGGAGAGTGTGGGGATGGATGTGGGCATGCGAGGCAGGCAGAGAAGATATTCCTTGTTTATTCCTTTCAACCTACTGCAATGTTATCAGTTGCCCTGGTAACGGGCTTGTCGCTGTTGTTTGTGGTTTGTTTGTTGGGTGGTTTTATTTTGTTTTGTTTCGGAGATGTGGTGTCTTGGAGCCCAGACTGACTTCAAACTCAGTAACTCACATGACCTTCAGTTTCTGCCTCTACCTCCTAAGTGCTGGGACTGTAGGTGTGTCACTAGGGTTTCACAAAGTGCTGGGACTGTAGGTGTGTCACTAGGGTTTCACAAAGTGCTGGGACTGTAGGTGTGTCACTAGGGTTTCACAAAGTGCTGGGACTGTAGGTGTGTCACTGGGGTTTCACAAAGTGCTGGGAATCAAACCCAGGGCCTCACTCATGCTAGCCAAGCACTCAACAAACTAAGGGACATCTCTAACTCCTAGCATCTTCCTTCCTTCCTTCCTTCCTTCCTTCCTTCCTTCCTTCCTTCCTTCCTTCCTTCCTTCCTTCCTTCCTCCCTCTCTCCCTCCCTCCCTCCCTCCTTTCTGCCTTCCTTTCCTGCTTTCTTTTTTTTTCTTTTTCCCCTTTTTTCATCTCTTCCTACTTCCCCACTTCTCTTTCTCTCTTTTTTTGTCTTTTTTATTTTTATTCCCCCCCCCCTTTTTTAAACACTAGCCTGGAATTCTGTGTAGCCCAGGCTAGCCTTGAGCTCATGTCAATCTTCCTGCTTCACCCTCACAAAAACAGAGATTGCAGGTATAAGCTATTATGCCAAAAATCTCATTTCTTTTTTAAAATATTATTTTCATTGTATATGCATGGATGTTGTGTCTGCATGTACTTCTGTAGACCGTGTGTATGTATGCCTGGTTCCCAAGAAGGCCAGAAGAGGAGGTTGGATCCCCTGGAACTGGAATTAACAGATGGTGGTGAGCCACCCACCGTGTGTGCTGGGAATCAAATCTGGATCCTCTGGAAGAGCCAGCACCCTGAACTGCTGAGCCAGTTCATCTCCCCAGGCCTCATCTCATTCCTTTCCGGACCTGAGACAGATGCTAGGGAAAAGCCTTGACAGAGTCAAGCATCTGGTTTTAATACTAACTTTGCTGCTGCTTATAAACATTTGTTGAATAAGTAAGCAGATTGTTTCAGTAACATTCCGGGTAGGAGGGGATGCCGAGACCGACCTAGGATCTCCACCACTCGGCACCGGGCTTTTATTTTGCTCAGACATCCTTCCGCTGCCTTTCCTTTTTGGTTTGGTTTGGTTTTTTGAGACTGAGTTTCATGCATTCCACATTGACCTCAAACTCACTAAATTGCTAAAGATGACCTTGAACTCCTGACCTGACTCTCTTAAGCGCTGAGATTACAGCATGTACCACCACAGCGGATCCATACCAATGTCTTTGATGACTTAAGTATCCTGAGTAGATCTCTTCATCTCACTATAGAAAAATCGTTGGGGAAGCTGTCTCCTTATGATCACTGAAGAACTAACTTTTTTCCCCTATTAAATCTCTTCAAAACATCACACTAATAATGTAATACTGTGATGCTAATGGTAATTGGGAAAAGAATAGTAGAGCCAGTCTGATATGGAGAGGAGTCTCACAAACCTTTGAACACGCCCTCAAGGATCTAGGACATCTCACTAGTCCCTACCTTGTTAAGACTTATGATACCTCCTCAAAACACTGTCCTGGGGCGGGGGCAAGCCTTTTGTTGGGAGCACTCTTTCCATGCTTAAGTCCTTGTAGCTAAGATTAGCAATCCCAGAAGAACACACAAATACTCATTTCATACACGTGACAAATGTCTGGTCACCAAGAAACCCAAGGTACAATGTTATACTTTGAATATGCTCGTGTTGAAGGTCTGGTGCCTTGTTGGTTGATCCAGTCATTGAGAGGTGATTAGCTCATACGGATTCTGACTCAATGGTTTAATCTCTTAATGGGTTTATAATATGGTGGCATACTGGGAAGTAGTGGAAAGAAGTAGGCAGGACTAAGTTGAAGGAAGTCAGTCTCTTGTGGACATGCCCTGGAAAGATATCCTCATGCCTCTCCCTCTCCCTCTCCCTCTCCCTCTCCCTCTCCCTCTCCCTCTCCAGCTACCCCCCCCCCAGATGAGCAGCTTTGAGCAGCTTTGCCCTACCCTCTCCACCATAATGTTCTGCCTCACCATAGCACCCCCTACCCCCAGTGGAGTCAGCCAATCGTGGAGAGACTCTGACGCTGTGAGCCTATGTAAGTGCTACTTTCTCCTTTCTCCTTTTAAACTGTCCTCCTCCCCTACACACACAACACACACACACACACACGTATTTGCCTCAGTGTCAGGAAGCTAGTTGATACATGAAATGAGATGCCACGTATGTCCTACAGGGTAGCATGGAGGTGGCCTTGACTCAGCTGCCTTGAGAGGCCTGCGTCATAGGTTTTCCAGAATCTGTGGCTTCTGGGTCCACTGTGTGCCCTCAGGCAGTGAGGGCTGCTCTGTATCTCTCCATAGGTCCTCCTGGAAGTCCAAGAAGCATGAAGGCTCACAGGACCGTAGGCCTTAGACATTAATCTTGCAAACCCTGTAGCTTTCAAACATCATTTGATCCTGGCAGTTGCCACTATATTCTGTTTCTGATAAGGACATAACAAGGCCGATTGCTCTCAATAAACTTGCCTCTGTCTTGGTGCAGCCCCCTCCAGCCCTAGCCTGATTTAATTTCTCACTGGCCATCACAGGTAACCTTGGCCTTATAAGCAGCTTAGCAGCTCACAATGTCCATCAACTTATTAAAAAAAACAGCTTTAAAATAGAGAACAGTAACACACTGCACTGAGCATAGTGGGAAGGACCACCATGGTTTAGTTATAGTAAAAGTGCGACAATCTTTTGCGAGACAGCTTATCTATTTGATTTTAATCTAGCAATTTCAATTTAGAAATTTGCCTCAAAAAGCACCTGGAAATGTATAAAGATAATTATGAAGACAATTTTATAATAGTAAAAATCTACAAGTACTAATGTTGATGTCAACAATAAGGAATGCACTAACTAAATCATCAGGATAGCAGCATCTGTAAGCGAGGCCGTGACCTAAGCTGCTTGAGTTTGAATCACGGTCATTACCTTGCTGTAAGCACTCTCTCCTCATGGTCTGGTTTTCTCACCTATAAAATGGGAAGGCTATAAGCATAAAACCGACAGAAACATGCATCCTATATATACTAAGGGGTGCATTCCCAGTCACAATATCCATAGTGAACGCAGATTACCCAGTGGTCTGCATGAGAGCCATGCATTGTGCTGTATTAGTACAGGGAAAGAGAGGGCTGACTCCTCCCTCATCTGGGGCTTTGGCAAGGAGTTATTTAAAAAAAAGGGGGGGAGGGGTCAAAAGAAGGAAAGCTGTAGCAGCCAACAGCCTGGCTGAGGCTCTGGCCGGGCCCGAGTGCCGACTGCATGGCAATCACCGCCCATAAACAAAAACCAAACAATGGAGAAGTAGATTTTTTTCTTCCATTGGGAGAGTGATAAAACAACAGGGACTGTCCCGAGGGACAATTGAAAGTTGAATTTAGACCACTTGATTTTTTTTTCTTTAAAAAAAGAGGTTCACCTATTAGCAAAGATATGGTTTAGCCTTCCCATGATCCAGTAAGATATATTAAAACTGTTTGATGTAAATTTTATTTAGTAAAATGTCTAACATCTCTCTGGAGCCAGCAAGATGGCTCAGTGGGTAAAGGAGCCAAGAGTGATGGCCTGAGTTCAATTCCTAAGACCTATATGGTTGAAGGGGAGAAGAGTCAGCTCTGATATTTCTGTCCCCATCTCCCTCCCTCTCTCCCTCCTTCCCTCTTTCCTTCTCTCCCTCCTCCCTCCCGGACACTTACACACACACACACACACACACACACACACACACACACTACATTTTTGAAGGGGGGGGGGAGAGAGAGAGAGAGAGAGACTCTGAGACTCTGAGACTCTGAGACTCTGAGACTCTGAGACTCTCTGGTCTATAGCCAGAGTTCTTTTTCATGCTTACACAATCCTTTCACACTTCAGTAAGGCCCTGAGGTCTGTGAGGCCAAATTCTGGAAAACGATTTCTGAGGTCTTGTTGCCTATAAAAGTCTTTTTAAAAATGCACAAGCAATGGGAGGATTATCATTAAGATACCTTTTTCTGTTATTATAAAGCCCAAAGGAAAAGCCCCAATAAAAATCTCCAAAGGTAGAACTATGGTTTGGAATCCTCATTAACTACATAGCCCGGTTCCTTACACTGTTTAACGTCCCATCCCCACAGCCCAATGTACTTATAAAACTTGGCTTGTGTGTGGGAGCTTGGTTATAAGAAACATGTTCCAGGGCATTCCATCCCTTGCTGACTCCTGGCTTTCTCTTAGACTCTAACCTGCTCCATCTGTCAGCATGAATGTGTTTTTAAATACTCTCTGTCAACAACTGTTGCAAGCTGTGTTAGCTGTATGTTCTTGTTTTCGGTATTATTCATCTCTGGTATTTGGTGTGCCTCGTGGACCCAGAGAGCCACCCCTCCCAGTGTAAACTCATTCCTGGAGATAACCTGCCCTCCTGTCTTTGATATGCCTCCATGATGAAAGTGTAGTCTACCCATTAGCAGGGTTCTGACTTCATGCTTTTTAAACACTAATCCTTTTGTTTCATTAGGAGCCTTTGACCACTTCTTGGGCTTGGCTGGCATCTCGGATCACAGTCTTGGCTGTGAGTCACTTCACCTTGAGCATCTGGGATGTCATTTCTTTTCTCGGTACTGGAGATGAGACCCTCCTGGACCTCATGCATTCTAGGCAGGTCCTCTACTTAGGAGCCACACCTGAGACAACCTTCTGATCCTCAAATTCTTGTCTAGGAAAAAGGAGGGAAGACACTGTGGTTTCTTCTTTAATTTTTGTCCAGATGAATGTATCCCTCCATTCACAATAAGGCAAAACGTGAGCTATCCATCACTGGTCAAACACTAAATAAACCAATGTGAAGGAGGGAAAATTGATTTTTGGCTCTCATTTATTGATCTTCTCATATAGTTTTACATTTTTATTTACTTATTTTTGTGTGCACGGGGACCCGGGGTGCACATGTGTCACGTGCACTCCTACAGGTCAGAGAACAACTGTAGGGAGTCTGGTCTCTATTTCTACCGAGTGGTCCAGGGACTCAAGGTGACTGAACTTGGGCTAGGGTGAAGTTCTGTCAGATCAGTATTTTTCCATTTGTATCTCTCAGGATCCAGCTGGAAACACTAGGTTCACTCAAAGGATTTAGCTTGAGAAGGTTGACTACATGGAATATTTTCAGTGAGACAAACAGACTTTAAAGCAACCCAGCAAGATTGATAATAGCCACGGAGAAGCAACTGCAGGACGTGAAGGCCTGTGGAGGCAAGGGGGCGTGGTGGTGCTGCAGACCTCCTGTGAGAACCACGGCTATAGGAGAGAGCATATCAGAAAGTTCCAACCAAAAGGAGAAAGAAGAAAACAGATCTAGCAAGGAGACACAAGGATAATATAGGTCAACTCATCCACTTTCTTCCCCACCCGTAACCTGTCAGCAGCGTCCATCCACTTCACACAGCTGGAAGCCACGGGACAAGGAAAACGACAGACCTGTGGGTTGACCCTTTCTCAGGGGCTGCCTAAAACCATCCAAAACCATGGATACTTACACTCTTAGACTCTTACAATTCACAATAGTAGCAAAATTACAGTTACAAAGTAGCAACAGAAATAATTTAATGGTTGGGGTCACCACAACCTGAGGAACTGTGTAAAAGGGTGGGGTCAAAGCGTTGGGAAGGTTGAGAGCCACTGTAGTAGACTAAAGTCTTCTGGACACAGGCAAGGCCAAGGGTGGAGAATGAGGGAGCAATCGAATACCAATCAACACGATTGGACAGATGGGAGTGTAAAAATATAGTCTACTTCCGCCCGAAGTAAACCACCATGTTTAATATTTTTGGTTGAGAATAATAGACTTACTATTCTTCTTACACACTAGAAGAAACATACCACCATGCTAGGTCCTCCTGTGCTCTGCGCTGTGCCCTGGAGAGCTGACCTGCCAGTGCTACATCACAGCCTCTGGCTTCTGATTAGGTTCTGCTTAGCCACTGGGAGACCCCTGCAGGAGTTGGGCAAGGAACAGTTACCCCCTGTCCTGTGTTTTCCTTTGAGCCCCATCCCACCCCCACCCCCACAAGCTGGCTGCACCTCTTGTACAAGGTTTCCCTTTCCCATTTTCTCTCTGGACTCCAGGAACCCTCTCTGCTGTAGGCTTGGGACAGTGTTAAAACCCCGCCCACCAAATGTAAATAGTCCTGGTCATTACTGAATTACCCAATTTGAATATGCTGTCCATTCTCCATTGAAACCCTGATGGACACATTAATCTCCCAACACAATGCCCTTCCTCCCAGTGGCTTAATCTCCTTACCAAGGGAAAAATAACAACATGGCCACAGGCCAGGCCACAGATTCAAATCTCTTAAGCTCTACTACCAGGGCCTTGACACTCCACTTCCTTGGTCTAAAACCTTTAATTTAAAAAAAAAAAAACACAATATTTTAAGGGCTGGAGAGATGGCCCAGCTGTTAAGCACACTGGCTACTTTTCCAGAAAACCAGGGTTCAGTTCCCAGCACCCACATGGTGGGTGGTTCACAGCTGTAGTCTGTAACTACAGTCTCAGGGCATCCACTGCCCTCTTCTGGCCTCTGTGGGCATTGCATGCATGTGGTACACAGACATGGAGGCAAAACTCCCATAGTTATAAAATAAATAAAACTTTAAAATGTTGTTTATAGTTTCTTATTCTAAAATTAATTTTAAACATCTATTTGGTGTGGTGGTGATAGTGGTGTGTGTGTGCGCGTGTGCGCGCGCGCGCGCGCGAGCACAGCACAGCACAAATGTAGAGGTCAGAGGACAACTTGTAGAAGGTTTTCTTTTGTACCTGTCAGTTCTTTGGACTACGCTCAGGTTATCACACTTAGTGACAAGTGCCTTTACCTACTGAACTAACCCTCAAAACCTATCATTGGAAAAACCATTCCTTGATGAGCAGGCACATATACACATGTGTGTGCTCACATGTGCACATGCGCACACACAGGTGTGCACACACAGAGACACCTTTCCTGTGTTTTGTAAGGTCTCTAAGGGCTAGAGGGAGCGTTCCCAAATGCACTTTGGAAGCCGAGGTATCCAGCACCCTTTTCCTCTGATAGTGATGCTCAATGTCTCACCTAGAAGGGCAAGGATAACGGAAAAGGACAGGAAGCCAGTCTCTTTGTTAAGTTAAGTCACTCAGGGAGGTTTAAGGTCTAGGCTCACATTGGTTTGAGCAGGCAGACATCTTTAAACTCATCTTAGCACACTCCAGGCAAGTCCAGGGCAGTGGCTGCCTGTCTTCCCTGGCGCAACTGCAAGTTGCAGGTGGCTTACATTCTGTTATTTCTGTCTTTTCCAGCTGCTATTGTTACTATTTTTGAGATCGGACAGCATGTATCTCAGGCTGGCTTCACACTCTCCATGTAACTGGGGATGATATTAAACATCTGATCCTCCTGCCTCTACTTTTCCCATGATAAAATTATAAGGGGTGTGTCACTTCTAAGGACTGTTCTAAGGACTGTGCCCAGGTCTTTGTGCGCGCTAGGCAAACCTAAGTAAGACCAATTTAGCTGTGCTTTCAGCCTTCTCTTTCTCTCTTCTCTGTTTTAATGTTGACGCAGGCTTTCTATAGCGGTCTGGTCTGGAACTCTCTATGTAGCTTAGAGTGGTTTTACACTTGTGGCTATCCTCCTGCCTCAGCTTTCTGAATGTTGGGGTCACAGGTGAGCTCCACTACACTCTCATCCCTACAGGTGCTTCCTTACGAGGTAAGGCCAAGTCCACTGCTGCCCTCAGCAACAGACCCTCTGGGGGGCTCAGGAAGCCTGGATAACTACAACCGCAGGCTTCACCACTTTCAGTGAATCTCTCTCTGGTGACAAAGAGTGTGTACCACCGCCCTCCCCAAAAATAAGGAAACAAGGTGCATAGAGTTGAAGCAAAGTGGTAGGCTTGAGCTCCTGGGCGCTGTCTTGGTGAGGAACTGACTCACACTCAAGGAGGTTGGATGCTTCTTCAGGTGGTGGCCACCACGGCAGCCAGAGCTCACGGTGCAGCCGCGTGATCGGGGGTGGGGGATGGGGGGGTAAGGGGTGGGACCGTCTGGAGCTTGGGCCCGCGGCACCCCGGGGAGGCCCCACAGCCTGTTACCCTGAGAAAGCCCCTCCCCACGGGCGGAGACGGCGCCGAGAAGTCGCCGCCCCGGCCCCACTGCAGGGGCAGTACCCGGAGGCCACGGCCTCAACGCCAAGTTCTCCAGCAGGCTGTCGTGGAGCATGGGGTGCTGATGGCCATGGAGGGCTACCGGGGCTTCCTGGGGCTGCTGGTGTCCGCGCTGCTCGTGGGCTTCCTGTCGGTGATCTTCGTGCTCATCTGGGTCCTGCACTTCCGAGAGGGGCTTGGCTGGAACGGCAGCGGGCTCGAGTTTAACTGGCACCCGGTGCTCGCGGTGACCGGCTTCGTCTTCATCCAGGGCATCGGTACTGGGATCCTCGAGGGGGTTGGCGGGCTCACTGTGCGATGGGGACCGGGACGCCGTCGTGGATTCCAAGGAGTCCACGAAACTAGGGAAAGTTACTCCTGTGGGCAGGGCCTGCGCAGTCAGGGACGCGAAACCCCAGCTTTGGTGAGGCCTGCCTTTGAACTTGTTTCAGGTCTCCTAGGCGGGGAGCTCAAGTCTCCGCGCAGCATCGTCAGCTGGCGCCTCTCCATCCTTTCCGCTGTCCTGTTCTTTCCTCCCGAGCTCTGGGCACCTCCATCAGTCACCGGCTGTTGCCTGGCTGCGCTCCATTTGTTGATGTGGCGAAAGTTCCTTGGCGAGTTTTGCGGTCTTGAATCTGACAGGGAGATGAAGGCAGAGAGTGGCCCCAAGGGACGGCTGGACGCCCCAGGGTCCAACTCTCTCTCTCTCTCTCTCTCTCTCTCTCTCTCTCTCTCTCTCTCTCTCTCTCTCTCTCTCTCTCTCCAATGCTACTCATCATCTTCACTGTCTTCTTCAGCTAATGGGGCACCGCGCACGGTTCACTTTTCCAAAAAGGCGGTGACAGCGAGAATGCATTCAGAAAAGCCAAGCTGTTGTGCTGGGCTTGCTTAGCACAAACTGTTTGAGAGGCTCGGAACAGGTTCTAGCAGCCTGACTTCTGAACAGGCCTCCTCTTCTTCACCAATACTAAAAGTCCCACAAATGAGCAAACAGAAGCACTGGCTTCGTTCCTAAAGAAAAATGTTTGTGTGTGTGTGTCCCGCGCATGCTTTAAACCGGTGCTACGGCCTCCAGCAAGAGTGGTCAGCCTTCTTCCATGGGAATCTGGGGAAGGTATTACTAACGCTGAGCTACTGTGGTGTGAGGTAGGCATCCAAGCCATTTCGCTGCATATTTGGCCACTACCCTAAAATGAGAAAAACATATCCAGGTTCCAAAGTTCCAACCACCAGAAGCACTCTTTCCATCACGGTGGAGCGCTTTAGTTTGGCCGGAGTTGTTAATATCCTCTGTTTAATCAAATGGTCCCAAACATCTCTTCGTGGCTTCCAGCCACCCAGAACAGCTCCGGACGCTGTGAGACCCTTTAGATGTTTAGACCGAGTGCTGTAGTTGAGGGTGAGGGAAACACAGATGACAACGGGTTACCTGTCAGGCGGGTTAACCCAACAGAAGACATTCACAAAAGTACGAACATTCCCGAGCATCTTCTGTGTCTTCACTGTGTCTTACATATGAGTGTAAGCTGACGCAGAGGCGTTAACCCATGGACATAGAAATTCTTCTAAGCGCCTTATTCTCAACAATTTCCCCTCCCCCCAGTGCTCTTCGCTTTTATGGCCATATGCTCACTTTCTGAAACATGGACTTTACAGCAAGCCGAAACATCATCTAAAATATACTTTGAGACTGTCCATTCATGTTGGAACGCATTTCACTCTTTTCCTAAAGATTTCTACTTTCTCTAAACTTTGCACTTAATCTGTTTACTTACTTACCTTGGTGCAAAAACACATATACGGGTGTACTGGAATTTTCGTCTGCTGCTCTTAGACAAGGCTTGTTTCTTCTAAGCTCAGTATGTCTGTTTGTGCTAATGTTCCACTGCTTGTCTGGTCAACATTTACAATCCTGGTTACAAGGATTCTCAGTTTGCAACATGGTTGCAACACGTTTTAATCACATAAAGTGGTTAATGAACATAAACTAGCTTTTTCATACATGTAGCCACATGCAGAGTTCTAATTAGTTCTTCCATACCTTGGTCCACAAATACTCCTCATTCCAGCATTGACTGGAAGGAACAAACACAGATCCTCCTCTGTTTAGAACCATCTTAGATGCTCAGCAAATCCATCGGAAGTTGCAACTTGAGGCTGCATTTGCTACACCTGACTCTTGGCTTAGCAACCGTGTACCATAGAGTGTTACTGTTTATATCCTTAAGATTGAGTGCCTAGCTCATTGCCACTGCCCAGGTCAAAATCAGATTAGATAGATCAAAACTTAAAGTAAACTCAAGGGATTTCAAGCCACAGTAAAGTTAGAAAAAATATTGAACCATCCTAAACCCTCCAGAGACATATGATGCTGACTTTAGAGGCTGTGAGGAAAACACGGGTCAAACACTACCCACGTTGTCGCGTGGCGTTTTATTGTGTGTAATTGCTTCAGGGATTTTTTTTTAATTTTAAACTTATTTATTTATTATTTATATGAGTACACTGCCGCTGTCTTCAGATACACCAGAAGAGAGCATCAGATCCCATTACAGATAGTTGTGGGCCACCATATGGTTGCTGGGGATTGAACTCAGGACCTCTGGAAAAGCAGTTGGTGCTCTTAACCGCTGAGCCATTTCTCCAGCCCCTGCTTCAGGGATTTTTATGCTATGCGATGTTATATTTCTAGTAGAGGCTGTGATATGAGCTATTCTGTACCTCCTGTAAACTGGCATTTGGAGCTGATGCAGGAATAGCTAATACACAATCATTGCTATATGTTTAAAGTGCTTTACATATGTGTTAAGCAAACAGGATTTGAAACTGTTAAGCATGAGACTGAGTCCTTGGAACCTTCATGAATGGAGTAAGCGGCAGGGCGAAGCTACAAAGATGGGGCTGTGTTGTTAAGAGCACTGGCTGCTCCTCCAAAGGACCTGGGCTCGGTTCCCAACACCCACATGATGACTCACAACCAACCATCTGTAACTCCTGTTACAGCAGATCCTAACCCTCTTCTGACCGCCATGGGCGCCAGGCATGCATGTGGTACACATACATATATGCAGGCAAACTACACATAACAAAAAGGTTTTCAAAGAAGCGAAAAGTAAATCTTTCCTCTCCGTCCCTCTCACCAGACATACTTATGGAAATATATGTATTCCTAAAGTATAATAGATATGGGGGGGGTCTGAAAAAATAAAGCACACTTGTTATGGTGTCTAGACTGGCCTTGAATTACCGTGCAAGGGATCTTCTTGTTAGAGCATTGCAAGTCCTGAGGCTACAGGTGTGTGCCACCAGTCTCTGCTAAATAAAAATTCAGGCTAATGTGAAATCTAGCCACACTATGACATGAATGAGGAAGAGTTTAGATGAGGCATTGTGCTTCTCTACAGCAAATGCTTCCTGCAAAATAAAAATACTTCAGGGAAACCAGAGAAACTGGCCATTGTAAAGAGGGCCGCAGAGGGAAACAATTGAACGCTCGCCAAGTGGCAGCTGACCTTTTTAAAGGTTCAGCGTGCTGGAATGGATTCTTTAGTGAAAAGTGGAAAATTCAGGCATCTACATCAGTGAAAGGAGGTCTTGGCAATTCTACACTCCTTCCTCTCTGTGTGTGCAACTGCCTTTGTGACAGAAACTGAAGGGAGAGAAATTCAATAGCTTACTGATCTCAGATTGGTTCTGTGAGAGAATCTAACTACATTTAAGTAACATTTAAAAGACAAAAGAAAGAAAGAAAGAAAGAAAGAAAGAAAGAAAGAAAGAAAGAAAGAAAGAAAGAAAGAAAAGAGAGCAGTGACTAAAGGCAGCTGGACTATCCTCCTAATGTATTGTCTCTGAGTGACCAAATTCCAAGATCACTTAAATATATTTGAAAAGGCTCATGCACTAAACCCTGGCAAAGAAAACAATAGAAAAACAAAATCCTCAAATGACTTCTCCAGAAGGCATCTGGGAAAGAAGCGTTGATGAACAAAGTCTACCAGAACCTGGGAAATGGGGGTTTCATATGGTGTGAAGGGACAGTCCAGAGCACCTCAAAACATGTTTTAGTTACAAAAACCCACATGTGAGTCACTTAATAATGGAACCAACAGAGCACCTGTTACATACAATTATTTTGCTCCTGCTGTATTCTTAGCACCTAGATGCGCATGATAGGTCAGTAGTTCTTTTTTTCCTGTTATTTTATTCCCCATTATTTTGGAGAGTAAACTCCAGGCCTTGTACACGCTGGGCAAATGCTCTACTACTGAGCTGCATTCCAAGCCTCTGCCTCTAGTTTATGAGAAATTTCTCTTTTTTCTGTGCTGGGAACAAATCCAGGCCTTTATACATGCCACTCCAGTGCTTCGCCACTGAGCTACACTCCTGGCAATAAATCACCGGTGCATGAGTTATTCCTGTCTCATCATTAAATTGTTAGCAACAAAATGCAATTTTACAGCCACTCCTTTACAATGATAATAGTAATAATAATAACAGCAGCATCTGAAGTACGAGTACCATTCCTCTTGCCTAGCGATTGTTCAGCAGTTTAGAAACACCACTTAGCCAAACCCGGGGAAGAAAGGAGCCCTGTCCTAATGGAAAAGCATCTTTGTTCCCAGGTTTCTTGCTCAGTAGCCTGTGACTGCCTAAGCACCTGCTGAACCTCCTCTCTGCCTGGCCTGCACAACCGCACAGCACTCCACATCAACTCTCCCGCTTAGTGTTTGTTAATTTCTACCCCTGTTGGCATAGCGTCAACATTTTACATCTATCGTCTTCAAAAAACCCACGCCCTCGGGGCCTGGATGGATGGCTCAGTGGTCAGAAGCATCTGCTGCTTGTGCAGAGGCCCTGGATTCTAAACACGAAACCCCGCACTCCGAACTTGGCATCCTTTGTTGACAGCTGCCTCATTTGTGTGTGTGTGTGTGTGTGTATGTGTGTGTGTGTGTGTGAGAGAGAGAGAGACAGAGACAGAGAGACAGAGACAGACAGAGACAGAGAGATGGAGAGAGATTGTATGTGGGAATCAATTCTTTCCTTCCACCACGCGGGTCTTAGGGATTGAAATCAGGAGATCAGTCTTTGCTGTAGGCTCCTTTTCTCTCTGGACTGTGTTGCTGATCCAAATTTTGGTTCTCCTTTTTTTTTTAAATGATTAATTAGCTTATCTATCTATTTATTTAATATGTGTAAGAGTCTTGACCGCATACATGTATGTATTCCGCGGGCATGCCTGGTACCTGAAGAGGTCCCTTGAAACTGTAATTAGAGCACCAAGCGCTCTTAAGCGCTAAGTCATTACTGAAGCTCTCAAACAAAATTTTGGTTGTTTTAAACTACAAAGTTTGTGGTAATTTGTCACAGTAGCCTTAGGAAACAAACACAAGATATAGCAATTACCACTGCTCTCTGGGAAGCCCATAGTATTGCCATTCTCATCAAGACTTTATGGGGTTTCTTTTTTTTGATTCTCAAAGTGTAGCCCTGGACCACAGCCAGGGGCTTTTATTGTCAGTGGCATTGCCTAATACCACTGGTAACAAGCGACACTTCTGAAGACAAGTGACCCCAGGTCACATCTTCATGTAGCCAAATGTAGGGATGCATGGAGAGGTGGGGACTGAAATGCAGAGGCCTGGCAACAACAGAAGCTTCCACCTAGCAACAGAGGGGTGTGCGGATGTGGGGATGCCAGTCCAAAGCTGCCAGGTTCTCCCATTTTGCCAAGAGCATCCAGATATTTAAAAAGTGGTACAAGAGGGCCTGGCAGTTAAGAGCACACTCTGCTCTTCTAGAGGGCCCAAGTGCGATTCCTGGAAATCTCACTTGGTGGTTCATAAGTATCTGTACCTCCAGCTCCTGGCGGACCCAGCTCATCTGGCTTCGTGGGTACCCACACTCACCTGCACATGCCTACACATAAATAAAAATAAGAGATTCTGGAGAGATGGCTCCGAGGCTAAGAGCACTGGCTGCTGTTGTTTGAGAGGACCTGAGTTTAAGTCATAGCTGTCTGTAATTCCAGTTGTAGGGGATCTGACACCCTTACACTGACATACACACACATGAAATAAAAATAAACAAAAAATAAACTAAAAATACTTTAAATGGGGTGGGGAGAAACTTTTTCAAACTAAAAGTAAACAAGTCAAAGAAATGACAACTTATCCGTGTGCCGAGGAACAAAACATCCGAGTTCTCCTCTGGTCTTCAAGGCCTCTTTAAAATGTCCTTAGATCAGCTTCAGCGATTTCCCTTTTAACAACGACACACTAGATAGAAATCTTTCTCTTCGTAGTTTTCTTGCACATGGCAAATTTCTTGAAATTATAAGAAGGCTGGAGTGATGACAGCCTTTGACTGTTCTTTTCAGAGTTTCCTCTTAACCCAGAGTCTCATGTATTATCCCAGTCGGTTGATTGGCATGTCTTTGTTTTTGAGAGAGGGTTTCGCTATGTAACCTTGGCTTCCTGCAACTCTCTTTGCAGAAAAGCTAGCCTCAGACTCTCGGTGATCCTCCTACCTCTGTGTCCTGGGCACTGGGACAACTGGAGTGTGCCACTGTATATAGCAGCTGCTGAATGCCAAATGCTGTACAAAGCACAAGTGGGGATGGCTGTCACAGGGAGAGTCCTTGCTCAGCACTGTCTGGGGTTGTCTCCTTAGGTGGGAAGGAAGGAAAGAAGGTGGATAGGTCTGTTCTTTCTAGAAGTTGTTCCCATTCGATTTGGTTAGAGATGAGTAATGATTTTTTTTTTTAAAGAATGTAGGTTATAGCTGGTTTGGTGATACATGCCTTTTTAAATCTCAGCACTCAAAGGGCAGAGGCAGGAGGATCTCTGTGAGTTCAAGGTCAGCCTGGTCTACAAACTGAGTTCCAGGCCATTTGAGTGTAGGGTTACAGTGAGTCCTTAATGCTTACAACTGGCTGGGAGAATAAGTTCAACTCCTTCATTTGAACAATCATCAACCTGGGCGTGGTCAAGCAACTGCGTTAGGTCAGGTCCAGTTTTGGGTGTATTTTTTTTTCTTTTCTAATGTATAATAATATTGGTATGAGGTACAAGAAAATACAGCAAATTTTTCTGGTGACATAAAATTCCTGGATAGGGGCTAAAGAAATGGCTTGGTGTTTAAGAGCACAGTTTACTCTTCCAGAAGACTGGGGTTCAATTTCCAGCACCCATACAGTGGCTAACAGTCGTCTGTAACTCCAGTCCCAGAGGACCCAATGCCGCCTTCTGGCCTCCTTAGGCACTTCCTGCATAGATGCAGAGACATTCATGCAAGCTGAATACCCAAGCACATAAAATAAAGATAAAGATTAAAAAAAAAAAACCTCCTCAATATTTAAAAACATCTGATTGATTGATCCTTTCTGCCCTGATCCTTTTCATACATACATTTGTTAATAAACACTTGCTTTTGTGATTTCAGTCATCTTGGAGCCAGATGCTGAGCCAAATCCCATTCACCCACACATCACTGTCTTCCTTTCGGTTTCTCCATATTTGCGTGTGCTGCAAACTCCCCCATTTTGCTTTAGCCACTACAGGGCTTTAAAGGGGGCCCTTTGCTCCCATTTAAAGTTAAAATCCTATGGATAGGATCTGGTAAGGTGTGGGTGCACGGGGAAGTGAGTTCTAAGAACGGATGCTGCTGCTCTGAACATTCTGTCAGGAGGGAACATAATAGTTTATTCTACGAGGGAAGGAGAATGGCCCACCATGCTTAAGGAGGCCTCGCACAAGTGATTGAAAACTCCAGTGTACTTCAAACTCAATGGCTTACCCTTAATCTTAAATTCTCCTCAGGCTGAAGTGGGCCCAAGAGCAGAATGCGTGTTATTTATTTGAAAGCTATATCTGCTCTTACATAAACTAGTGCTTGTATGCATTGAACTCTGTCTTGAGAATTTGACTGGTACATGTTTGTGTGTTCTATATATGCACAGGTATGTGTTGGAGCATGCGTGTGTGTGTGTGTGTGTGCAGCTGGAGGTCAGTTCCAAGTATCTTCCTCTTAGTTTTGATAAAAAGTCTCTAACTGAACTTGGAACTCATCAATTAGTATAGATGGACCCTGGGGACAAGCCCTGGGACCTGCTTCAACCCCAGTGCCCAAAGTGAAGTCCCCATGGTTGCACAGGAAGTGTTTTTACCCTCTGAGCTATTTCTACAGCTCTCCTTGTTAAAAGAGGATGGGGGCTGGCGATATGGCTCAGTCAGTGGAGGAGCTTGCGGGCAGGCTTGACAAGTCAATCCCCAAACCCCATAAAGTCACAGGAACTGACTTCTGAGAGTTGTCCTATAGCTTCCACACAAGTACAGTAGTATACACACACACACACACACACACACAAGCATGCACATAAATATATCAATATTAGAAGAGGACCTGTCACAATAAAACTGATATGTCAGTTTATCATAAACCATAAAGTGGTGAACCTAACCATTTCACAATACAGAAGATCATGTTGTATGGCTTAAATATATTCAATGTTCAAATATATAGAGAGATATAGATAGATAGATAGATAGATAGATAGATAGATAGATAGATATGGTTTCATTGTAGCTTTATTTGGCCTGGAACTCACTTTGTAACCCAGACTAGCCTAGAACTCACAGCAATTTTCCTGCCTCAACCTCTCAGGGTAGGGATGACAGATGGGAGAGCCACACTATCCAGTTATATCTTACTTTGTAAAAATGAAATTGAAAAACAAAACAAACATGAAATTCTGTTTATGTGCTGAGACTACAGAAATAACTGCTTCTTTGTTATTTTTTTTTGTGTGTGTGACTTCCCAATCTGTGACAGGCTCAAGCTAATATTTGATAGACATGTTTCTTCCTTCATGAGTCAGAGGGTTAAATAGAGAAGAACTATGATCAAGTATTTTCTCTGTCTGGGGGCCTATCTGCACCTAAGTCCTCCATCCCTCACCTGATCTCAGTTTGAAAAACTCAAACTTTACATGTGACACACACAAGCATACCAAAATACATATACATACATAAATGCACACATACGTGTGTGTTAAATAACTGTATATGGGAAGAAAGTTGGTGTCAAAGCAGAGATCACCTCCTAGTGAGTTTATATTTTCTTATATCCCTGAGGTTTTTTTTTTTTTAAGATTTATTTATTTTTGATATATGTGAGTACACTCTCAGTGTCTTCGGACACACCAAAAGAGGGCATCAGAACCCATTAGGGATGGTTGTGAGCCACCATGTGGTTGCTGGGAATTGAACTCAGGACCTCTGGAAAAGCAGTCAGTGCTCTTAACCGCTGAGCCATCTCTCCAGCCCTATCTTTGAGTTTTGATTATACAACTAGGATCTAATGAATTTCCTAATGATTAAACAGAAATGACTGTCTTTTCTTCTTGACATGCTTGAGAAAAATTACACACAGGTATGATGAGCCCCCTCGTCCTTTCGTCTTTTTAACGTTTTTACAGTAGCGTGCTCCACCATTCGTTGCTGTTCCTCTGAAGACACTTGAAGTGTCTGTCTCAGGCATCCTCATGTTCCCCTTGACTCCTGAAGGGAATGGTCCTTCGGGCTGGCCCCAGCAGAACCCTTGTTTTCATGACACCACCCTGCTCCCTCTCCGGCCTTCTCACTGCACCTCAGGAATGGAGTCTAGGTTCACAGAGAGCAAGAGTAGCTACACCCCGCTGCAGGCGGTTTTGCAGCTGCTGGAGCTCAGGGAACTTCCTGTTTAATAAACGTGGTCTGATTTGTTAAGCTCACTCATTTTTCCTCGAATAGATGGCATTTTGGATATTTATATATTTTTGGAAAATGTGTAAACAACATTGAAAATACAGCATTCCTGGATGTCCTTCACTTGTCTTGAGCTCCTTTTGAACACATTCAGCTGTGCAGCAGAGCCTCTGGGAAGCCTGGACAGAAGTGGGAAGCCAGGACAGATGTGGAAAACCCTTGTGTGGCTTGCACCACAGCTGGCCATGAAGACTAGTTAAACCTAACTGGCTACAGGGTTTGCAAGCTTAAAAAAACACCTTTTAACATTAAAACTATAAAGAATCCTTTCAACCGCACATAGCATAACACACACACACACACACACACACACACAACTTCCTCTGCTCTTACTGCCACCACCCAAGGAACGAATGTTAAGATTGGCAACAACATAAAAAAAATAACATTAAGCTAGAACTTGCAGCTGGTGAGAGTCAAGCATGAGGCAGGCTGATGAAGAGGGAAGGCTGGAGGCATCCTAACCTTAGTGGAAACAAAAGAGTGATAGGAAGAACCACAGACTCTTCACTAACAATTGTCTGTCCATTTTGGCCAGTGGCAAGCATGTATCCAGGTCAGAATTGCCTCATGGCTTCCCCTCAGGTAAATAATAGGAACTGTGTTGAAGACCACAGTCATCAGTGAGGGGTTAGGTACACTGGACGGCTGCCATCAGAGAAGGAACGTTAGTATGCAATCAGTTTAAAGCTACTTGCCACCGGAGAGCTCAGGCAAGAGTATTTCTTGAGGTCAAGAGTTCAAGAGCAGCCTGGGTAATGATAGTCAGATTTGGCTCTCCACAAAATAACTACCCACAAGAGAAACACTTTTGCATGAATGCAGATGGTTCAAAAGTCAAGTTTTGAGAGAAATAATGGGAAAAGGGAGAAAGAAGCAAGTTTTAACAATTAATGAGATATAGGTTTCGGTTTTATGTGAAGTTTTGGCACATTCCTCTATGTTGTCTGTAGTACTGGGAAAAATCAAATGTTTAACTGGAAGTACAGTTGTCTTTGAATGTTTATTTGATACTGTGTGTGTGTGTGTGTGTGTGTGTGTGTGTTAAATGATGCTAAACCAGGGAACGAATGTGTAATCTCTTTCCCTTCCCCTTTCTCTGTCCCTTTCCCTCCTCTTCTATCTATCTATCTATCTATCTATCTATCTATCTATCTATCTATCTATCTATCTATCTATCTATCTATCTCTACATGAGTGTGAATGGGGAACATGGTGCCAGGGCCCAATTGTCCAGATTAGAGTACAACTCCTCTTTTTCTACTATGTGGGTCTGGGTATTGAACTCAGGTCATCAGGCTTGGTGGCAAGTGCTTTGTCCTTCTTAGCCATCTCAGTAAGTGGTGGCGGCACTAACAGTGGTGTCTGCTAGTGAATACATGCATCCATTTCTTTGGGGCCTACATTCCAGGGATGAGGTGGCAGCACGGGGTACTGAGTAGGAGCCCAGAGAGAGGGGGAGGCTGGGAGAAGCAGAAGCCAAGGGGTAGCCGGTCCTCAGAAAAAAAAAAGCTGTCCAGCGGGCCAAAAGATTTACTTTGTGTCAATTTTTAAAATACTTTGTTTCCTTAGCCATCATCGTGTACAGACTGCCATGGACCTGGAAGTGCAGCAAGCTCTTGATGAAATCCATCCACGCCGGGTTAAATGCTGTGGCTGCCATCCTCGCCATCATCTCCGTGGTGGCTGTGTTTGAGTACCACAATGTCCAAAAAGTCCCCCACATGTACAGTCTGCACAGCTGGGTTGGACTGACAGCTCTCATACTCTACATCCAACAGGTCAGTGCCTCCCTCACCACAGATGTTTTCTAAACTTGTTCTTCCATTTGTGTCCGGAATAAATAACTCTTGCCCCAAGGGGACAATGACCCTCAGAATTCACAGCTTAGGAACTCGGTGTATGATTTATCATTTTGATATCCATCAGTAGGGAAACTGATAGCTCCTAACATCTAGACTAACACCGTCCAGACTTCAGTCCCATGCTCTGAACTGGCTAGCCTAGGTGGGAGCTGTGTTTCTTTACTACATTCTCTACTGCATCTTGATGTTAACCTTTTCTAAGTGATAACGCTGACTTTCTTTTTTTAACCTTTTGTGAGATTTTGAAGGCACAGTGATTATTTTATTTATTCTTTGCATGGATTGGTAAAGGGATGCATTCCGAAAACATTGTACTGAAATGAAATTTAATGGCGCGTGATAATTATTCAGCAGTTTGATGACATAACAGTAAAAATTAATGTTCTGAGTCTTCTAGGCTCTTCACCATGTTGTTGAAAAATCTTTGTAAATGGTTTTGATTCAGTGTCCTTGCTTGAGAGCACAGTGTCTATTCAACTTCCTGGCTGGGATCATTGTGAACTTTTCTATGGCTGCAAAGTGAGACACTGGGATGGGTACATAGAACCCCAAAACTTATCCTAAAATAAATGGCCCTTTAAAAAGCAGGCCCTTACTAGACATTGACTCTTTTTCTTCTAAATGAATATATCTTTTTTAAAAACCTTGAATTGAAATACATTTTCAGTAAATAGTGGTTAATCTCTTTGGACAGTCTTCATTATTTAAATCGTTTAGATTCTGGAGTTATGGGTTTGTGATGGAAAGGAGCCAGGCAGGAGGAAGATGCAGTGGGGGGGAGGGGATCCCGAATCCATGGTGATCTGCCCAATCAGTAAGGTGAATAGCTCGGATTGGGATTGGATAGCTGAACGTTGCTCAGATCATGTGTCCTCAGGGTAATCTCCCTTGGAGTTTTCTTGTGGATCTGAGGGACCCTTTCCATGTTGTCACCAGCTGGTGAGACTTCTCTCCTTAGGAGTGAGGATTGCAGGAGCCACTAGAGTTCATAGGTTGCTGGGGGGACCTACCTGGCTCACTAGCATCTCTGTAGATCTTCGCTCAGCTCTATATTCTTTCTTAAAGGTTGGTTCCCTTAGCTTTCCCTGTGCTAAGGCAGAAAGCAGGATGTAGCCACAGGCTGTGCTATGCCAAGAATTTCCCTTCATCCTTCTGAGGAGATATCTGGTACAGACTCTGGGATGCAGTGGGAAGGAGTCTTCCTTGAGTTATACAGCCATGGCAGAACTGGGACTCAGGCCGCCACTAGCATTTAGTGTCAATGTTTCCACAACTCCCAGACTGATGGCCTAGCTTGTGTGTGAGCACTCTTGGTGGAGGATCATTGAACCCACTGAGGGTAAAAATGAAAATACCCAAGTTCATATTTGGCTTTCAGACATGCACACTCTCACTTTACTATTGGTCTACTCACACAGATGGCAACAGGCTCTGCCTTGTAGATTAAGTATGCTGGCTCTATTTCTGAGCACAAGTGGCTGAATGGACAGAGCCAGATGCCTTTTCTGAGTCACTTGCTCAGTCAGAAGCCCTGCGTTTTGTTAAATGGCAGACATGGGTATCTCCAGTGGCCATCATTCATTGTTTTTCCTTTACTTCTTGTATCTTATAATAATTTCTTTAGCACACCTGTTTTTGTATAATAGCAGGTTAAGTGAGTAAGTAGTACAATGTATACATAGATAAATGAAGACTCTCTCTATTAGATATGGCTTTTAGTCTGGTTTCTCTAAAACTCACACACACACACACACACACACACACACACACACACCCCACAAAACCTTTTATTCTTTGTTCTGTAACTTAATATGTACATTAGAGAGAATTTAGAAGTTAAAAACAACAAAAAGAACCTAGTGTGATGGTTTAATTCCAGTGCTTGGGAAGCAGAAGCAGGAGCATCTCTGTGAGTTCAAGGTCAACCTAACCCACATAGCTAGTTCTGGGACAGCCAGCACTACATAGTGGGACCCTACCTCAAGCAAGCAACAAAAAGTCGTTAACAACAGAGAGAATCCTTATTCTAAGTTACAACAAGCCTAACTTGATAAAACACAAAATATGCAACACTCAGAACTCACAGATAGGATCACAGACACAAATGATGTTGGGTTAGGGGAGATGATTATATTTAATATTCAGTAATAAGGCCTGGAGATTGTTCACAGGCAGAGTGTGTCCTGAGTATCTGTGGAGTTTCAATTCAATCCTCAGGACCCCCAAATAGATATAGATGATCATATAATTAAAGAAAGAAAAAGGAATTTCCCTATTGCCAAATATAACTACTAAATTTGATCCAAAAAAAGAATTAGGAACCATATAAAGATCAATAGCAATAGGGGGAAAAAACTCAAAGGCTATATGAAATCCAGGGATTAAAAAGGCATCAGATCTGGATAGTTTCAGACCTTTGACCTTTAAGAAGTGAGTACTTTAAACTATCATAACTCTCCACTGGAAAGCTGCAAGCTTTATTGGCTGTGGGCCTACTGTGTGCCACACATCAGAAGGATACATCTGTGATCGTGGTTGCTATTACCAACACCTAACAGCAGGTATTAGATTAACCAGAACACTAAAGATACTTCCATCAAAAGCACAAGTAAGACATTAATACTTGCTACCATGTTGTCATCCAGCGCTGCTTTAGAGTTCTTAACTAATATACAAGAGGAAGGAAATATATAGATAAGAAATAGCTAACTGTGACTCACTTATCAGCTTGTAGATCACAATATGTGTGTCTAGAAACCAACAGATGACTAGAAGTAGAGTTTGGGGTGGCAGCTGGATTTAAGAGAGCATACATAACTTTTGCCTACTCCAGCAATAAACACCTTGTAGAAATAGAACCTGCTGGGGCTCAGGAGATGGCTCAGCTAGCAAAGTGCTTGCTGTGAAAGCATTAAGATCAGAGTTTAAATCCCCATGCCTATATAAAAAGCTAGGCACAGAGGAACACTTGAGAAGGGTATGATATAGACACCTTTCTGGAGCATACTAGCCAGCCAGCCAGGCCAATTAGTGATCTCCAGGTTCAGTCAGGGAGGCTGTCTCAAAGAATAAGGTGGAGAGTGATAGAGGGAGATACTCAGCATCAGTCTATGGCTTCCACATTCATACACACACATGTGCACAGGCCCCTGCATATCCATATGTGCATACATGTGCACACACACACACACACAAAGTAGACCTCATTTATTTAAGGTTAGGACATATTATACCCAAGAATAAACCGAATAGTAAAAAGCATAGTACCTATAAGCAAAATATATAAAATACTATAAAGTATCATCAAAAAATAGAACATTGTCTCAGTGCTCTACTGCTGTGAAGAGACATCATGGCCAAGGCAACTCTGGCAGAGGAAATCATTTAGTTAGGGCTGGCTTACAGGTCCAGAGGTTTAGTCCTTTATTGTCATGGAAGGTAGCAGGCAGACATGGTGCTGGAGAAGTAGTTGAGAGTTCTACATCTGGATCAGCAGACAGCAGGAAGAGAGAGGGATACGTGGCCTTGCTTGAGCTTCTGAAACCTCAAAGCCCCGCCCCCCGTCCCCCCAGTGACACACTTCTTCCAGCAAGGCCACGCCTCTCAATAGCACTCGTCTCTTTGATCCTTTGGGGACAGTTCTCATTCAAACCACCACAAACATTGTAAAGATACCATGATAATGAAAGAGGAAAATTAATATAGAAATAGCTTCCCCTCTTCAATTAGTATCTATGTTTAACACAATTTTCAGTTTAAACCTAGTGGGGATCATTAAGAATTGTTATGCAGAAGAGAATAAATATCCAAAAATAACCAAGAAACTTTTGAGATGGAAATGAAAGGATACCTTGAGTTATTGGCACATGAGCAAACACAGGCGGAAGGACCGGAGAGGCTAGGAAAGTCCAAGTGTGTACAAGAAATTTTTTATCTTATAAGAACACTTACTTAACTGAGTCTGTACATTTAGGTAAACCATACATACCATATCACATATAAAGAAAAAAAAATCTAGATTAAGGACCTAAATACAAAAACCTAAGCCAAAGAAAGGTGTGTGTGTAATCTATATGGTGTGAGACAGGGGAGGCTAGAAGGTTAATAAGAAATTCAAAAGCCATATGGGGGGAAATGCATATTTACTACACAATCTTTTAAAATGTATGTGACATGAGGCATCAAAGTAAACAGAAGTGACACGAGAACTGTGGGAATTGTCACGTGTCGTGTGTCAGTGGGCAAGCACCTCTAAACATTAATAATAAAAAGTCGGGACTGGAGACATGACTCAGAGGTTAAGGTCACTGGTTGCTCTTGCAGAGGACCCTGGTTCCATTCCTAGCACTGGTACAGTGGCTTACAAGCCATCTGTATTGTAACTCCTGTTCCAGGGTATCTGATGCCCTCGTCTGACCTCCAAGGGGATCAGGCACACACATATCAAAAGACATACGTGCAGGCAAAACATTCATACAATAAAAATGAATAAAGAAAGGATAATAATTAAAAAGTCAACCAAATAGAAAAAACGTGGGGCCATAGAGACAGCTCAGCGCATGAGGGTGCTCGCTGCCAAGCAGGGTCATCCACGACACGCTGAGTCGGGTCCTCTGGTCCTATGTCTAGAGAGAACTGGCTCCTGTGGGTCAAACTGCACTGTGGCACATGCTTGCCTGAGTCCTTGAGCTTGCTTGGGAGAATGCAGCTTGGTTTATCATGATTAAGCTGACTCATTCTGTAGTATGTCTCGAAAAGCTGGAGCCTGGGTTAAGAGCCACTAGAGAGCTAAGACTCTTCAGATAACTGGTGCAGCGGAAAGCCCTTCTGAGATCTGCGTGTGGAGAGTCAAGCTGTGTTCTGAGTTGCAGCAAAGGGAAAGGACTGCGCTCTGAGCAGCACCGTGTCAGTATCAGGACCTTACACATTTCCCCACCCGCAGGGTGTTGTGGGAAGAGCTTACTAAAAGAGTAAAGAAGGCTAACTCAGCAGGAAGCAAAGCAAAATAAACAACAACAACAATAAAGAAAACAGGACATCAGTCTGTAAATCCCACCTACTCAGGAGGCTGAGGCAGGAGGACCACAAATTCAAAGCCAGTCCCCCAAGTCCCGGTAACTTAGTGAGTCAATGTCTCAAAAATGTAGCAAAACGGAGGGGCTGGGGATACAGCTCAGTGTAGATCATTAGCCTTGCGTGTGTGCGGGGCCAAGGTAAATCCTCAGTACAGAGGGAGCAGTTTTAATTTCCCAGTGAAGACAGAGTCATGGTGAACGCCTGTACTGGGGACCTCACTTGGAGGGCAGAATGCCTCGCTGCCCAGAGCCACGGCTTTAGTCTCAGCCTCATTGCTGAGTAAATCACGCAAAGAAAATCAGCAAGCAGTGTCCTAGGATGGTCTCTGCTTCAGTTCCTGCCTCAGGGTTTCTTTTTTGAGGTCCCGCCCCAGCTTCCCCCTTTATTACACTTTACTTTAATCTGTAAAGTGTAATAAACTCTTTCTTCCTCAGCTTGGTTTTGCTCAGTGTTTTATCACAGCAACAGAAAGTCAGGCTAGGATACCTAGCATGCACAAAGCCTTGGGTTCAATCCCGGGTACCACATGAATTAGGAATGGTGGTACATATCTGTGATTCCAGCCCTTGGGAGGGGGAGGCAGTAGAACAGGAGTCAGATCGGTCTCAGCCACGGGGGGAGTTGAAGATCAGAGTATTTGGTAGACAGGGTGGGTGTTGATCCTTCTGGGAGAGTGCTCTGATGATAAAGGAGGGATGGGGGCAGAGGAGATACTATTGAGACCTGAGCTGCAATCCTGGGGTTAGAAGCTCAAAGTGACTTCTAGGTAAATAGAATAGCCTGTGAGAAGTTTGCTCTGCATGAATAATAGGATGGAGGCAAGGCTGCCACTGGGTATGGAACATGACTGGGAGGCATCACTATCAGAAGTCTAGTGGAAGGGGTTTGCTGGGGTTCAGAGAGACGTGTCGGCACAGAAAGGGGGTTGAAATGGTGAACACCGGTGCATAGACACTGATAGTATGTAGGGTGTAAATGTTAGTACATTTGGGAAGAAAGTGATGGAAAGAATGAGAGCCAGTGGGCAGATAAGAAGGGGAACCCTGGGGGCTGGGATGTGAGGGATGTCTTGTGCCCCTGGAAAGATCTGCAGACACGATTTGGACATTGTCCATCAGTATCAGTGATGGGAAGTCAGAAATGACCTTGGCGGGCACAGACGAGGTTGCAGTGGACGGAAGAGGAAGCAGAAAGGCTCTGCTAGGGGCTTTGCACGAGAGGAGTGGAAACCCGTGGGCAGTGTGGGCAGCTGCTTGCTGAGCACCACTGTGAGCCGAAGTTGGTGTTTGGAGACTTGGGGGAGCATTTGGTGAGGTTTTGTTTGTGTTTTTTGGAAGACACAATCATCTGAAAGCTGGTCTGCAGGAGGCTGGTTGCAGAGACAGCTGGAAAAATCAGAGGTGCAAAACCAACTCCACTGTCACTAAATAGAGGGAGGAGCCTGCTTTGAGGCTTGCTTGGTGTGCTGGCAGGATTAAGAGCACTGACTGTTCTTCCAGAGGTCCTGAGTTCAATTCCCAGCAACCACATGGTGGCTCAAAACCATCTGTAATGAGACCTGATGCCCTCTTCTGGTGTGTCTGAAGACAGCTACAGTGTATTCACATAAATAAAATAAATGAATCTTTAAAAAAAAAAAAAAAGGCAAAATCTGATTATGGAGCCCAGCCTGTCCTGGAACTTGCTGCAATTCTCCTGTCTCAGTTTCCCAAGTCCTGGGATTCCAGGCATGTGCAACCACCCCTGGCTGTGCTGTAGTAAGCCTTATGCGAATGCCATGAGTACCAGGAACACAGGAAGCTGATTCACCTTGTGTAGCAGACCAAGCACTCAAGACAACTTCTGGTTCATAGCAAAGATTTCAAAATATATGCAAGAATTAAGGAATGAGTGTATAGGTAGATATGCAGAAAGATGAAGGGGGTGGGAATGCTTCCATGTACTTCTGTAATTAAATTGAGCCGTCAAATCCACCACCCAACCCCGAGAAGCAAACGCTGTCTGGTGTGAAAGCTAGCCATGCAGATGAGTCCTGCTCTCATGAATGATTTTTGCAATAAAAGCTTAAAAAAAAAAAAAAGACAACAGGGCGCTGGCACAGGCCTGTAGCCCTGGCAATGAAGCCGGGAGGCTCCGAAATGCAAGGTCGTTCTCAGCTGCTTAGTGAGTTTTGAGGTCAGCCAGGCTAACACATCTGCTCCTTAAAGTGAGATAAACTAGCACAGTAGAAGATGCCTGCATATTTAAAGAGAGCAATAACTAACCGAGGAAAGCTCAACTGTTCCGAGCAGACGCTACAGAAGCAAAATTGTATGATCTAACTACAGCGGAGCCTTCATTTTCTATTGCGATAAGAAAGACGCCATTATCATGAAGACTGACAAAAGAAAGTGTTTAGTTTGAGCTAGTGTTTCAGAGGGTTAGAGTTAGGGTGGCAGAACAATGCCGTGGTGGCGGAACACAGAGAGCTCACCATGATCTGAAAGTGGAAGGGATGGAGGGAGGGAGGGACGGACAGACTGACTGAGAATGGTGATAGCCTTTTGAAACCTCAAAGCCTGACCCTAATCACACACTCCTCCAATAAGGTCACACCTTCTAATCCTTCCCAAATAGTTCCATAAATACAGGCAAAACACTCATACACATAAAATAAATCTTTTTTTTTTAATTGACATCTATTTTCTTATATACATAGGCACAATGAAAGAATGTCTCGAGCTTCTGGGTCCACTATGTTCTATGTTGCTCTCCACTTGTAAGGTGGTGAGACTGAAACTGTTAACAGGAAATAAAGACTAGACTATCATAAGTTATCACAAATTATATCCGCATCATTACATTCTGAAACACTTTCAATGAAGTCAAATGTTCTGTAACACTTCCCCTGTCCTTTGAAGACTAGTCTTCTTCTGTTGACTGACTTCTTGAAAAGCAAAACTAAGATTTAAGTTGCTGAAAGATTCTGTAAGCAAGGGTCTGCCTGAAATGTCTACTGAACTCATTGCATCCTCCAAGATCACAACAGATACAGCACTGATTGGTGTTGTGGCGCAGGCCTTTAATCTCAGCACTCGGAGGGTGGAGGGGGGGAGGGGGGAAGCAGAGCCAGGCAAATCTCTGAGTTCGAGACCAGCCTGGTCTGCATAGGGAATTCCAGGACATCCAGCTATACAGTGAGACCCTGGTGGGGGGTGAGGGGGATGAAAACAAACAAAAACAAAAATTCAAAAAACAGGCACACATGATAAGTCACAAAAATGAGATAGTAGTAAGGATCTTGGGGTGGAAATGGTCAAAAATAAGAATATAAGAACTGTGTATTCCACTGGGAGGCCTCAAAAATAAGATGAAAGGGTGCATTTCAGAAACCACCTTTATAAATCTCTAGCTTTCATTGAGCTGATCTGTATTTCCGCACAGAAAGCACACCTTAGGCAACGGGAAGTTCGCCTTTTGATACTGCTGGAAGGAATTGTGGGATGGAATTGTGGGAATGTTTTGAAAGACCAAGAGTGACTCCCTGGGCCGTTTCCAACATATTCAGATATAGGAATATTAGGTGAACAGTGAAATAGGCCCACAGCCCATCCAAAGCTTTTCGTTCCTTACCAAGGTGAGCTGCATGGATTCTAAGGTCTCAGGGCTCTGGACCCCACTCGGGCCTCTGTTCTGGCTTCTCTCTCCTCGCTCCTTCCCTGCTGTGCACGAGGAAGGAGGAATAGGTACAACAGTTGTCTCCCGTCTTCTCAATTTTTAAAATTTGACTAAATATATAAATTCGAAATCAGTGCTTGAAGAAAAAAGTTACACTAAATTCAATAAATTCAATAACCTGATAGCAGCTACATTTTCTTGAGGAGTGGAGAATACTTACTGGACAGGAGCCAGAGGTCAAAAATAATAGACTTGGAGGGGTGGAGCAGACTTCAGCTTATGCAGAAATCCTACTGGCCTCTGTAAGGAAGGATCCCACCACAGACGTAGTTGCTGAGGAAGTTAACCCAGACAGCGTCTGCTTCTTCCTTGTGAAGCACAGTATCAGCTTCTCTCTCTCTCTCTCTCTCTCTCTCTCTCTCTCTCTCTCTCTCTCTCTCTCTCTCTCTCTCTCTGTCTGTCTTCGGTGTTTGAGACAAGGTCTCTCTGTGTAACCCTGGTTGTCCTGGAACCAGTTTAGCCTTGAACTTATAGAGATCTGACTGCCTCTGCCTCCAGGTGCTGGGATCCAAAGAAAGGCCACCATGGCTGGCATCAGTTTCTAGCCACATAGCTTTGTGGGCTGACCAGATTGAACTACATGTCCTGTGTCTGGTTTTAAGGGGAAGGAATAAAAAAACTATTTCCCTTTGTACTTAATAAACAAATGTTATTAATTGGGGTATTAAGTATTAAACAAATTAAACTGGATGAATGTATTGAAATGAAAATATCTGCCCATCTCCAAGATACACTGTTGGGGCGGGGGGAAGCAAGGAGTCCCATATATACACTTAAAAATATCAACCATGTAAACAGGGCACATTCAGTCCTACCGTTTGGAAAGCTGAGGTTGAGACAGGATTGCAAGTTTGAGGCCAACCTAGAGGGATCCTGTCTCAAACACACACACACACACACACACAGAGACAGAGACAGAGACAAAGAGAGTTTTGTTATATAGACATACACACATATGCTTGTGTGGGCATTAGGAACTTTCTAGAAGGTGCCAGGGATTATTATGAATGTTAACTTTGGATGTTGGAACTGTCCATAAAGAAATTTGCTGTGAGGTTGGAGAGATGGCTCAGCAGTTAAGGGCACCAGCTGCTCTTCCAGGGGTCCTGAGTTCAAGTCCCAGCAACTACATGGTGGCTCACAACCATCTCTAATTTGATCTGATACCCTCTTGTGGCCTGCAGGTGTACATGCATATATATATATACATACATATACATATATTTCTTTAAAATAAAAAAAGTTTAAAAAGAAAGAAAGGGGCTGGAGAGATGGCTCAGCGGTTAAGAGCACTGACTGCTCTTCCAAAGGTTCTGAGTTCAAATCCCAGCAACCACATGGTGGCTCACAACCACCCCTAATGAGATCTGATGCCCTCTTCTGGGGTGTCTGAAGACAGCTACAATGTACTTAACATATAATAAATAAATAAATATTTTTTAAAAAGAAAGAAAGAAAGAAATTTGCTGTCCATTTCCTAACCCCTGGTTCTGCCTCTGCCTCTCAGGTGCCGGGACTGAAGGCATGTGCCACCAGATTAAGGTAGAATAGTAATAATTTAAAACTAAAGTTAAATGATAACCATTGTTCTTCTGGTGTTCAGCTTGTTGTAGGCTTTTTCGTCTTTCTGCTTCCATGGGCTCCGCTCTCTCTCCGGGCCATCGTCATGCCCATACACGTGTATTCTGGACTCCTCCTCTTCGGAACAGTGATTGCGACGGTTCTCATGGGAGTGACAGAAAAGCTGTTCTTTGTCCTGTAAGTTTGTAGCCTTCTTTCTCTTAATACGTAAGCTAGAAAAATGTAAAGTATATATTCACGAGGGAAGTATTATATAGATAGCCATTTTAAAAGATTTATTTTTATTTTGTGTGTATGAGCGATTTTACTTTGATAAGCGTCTGTGTACCTCATGCATGCTGTGCCCTTGGAGGCCAGGAGAGGGCGTTAGATTCCCCTGGGATTGGAGTTACAGGCAGTTTTGAGCTGCCGCGTGGGTGCCAGGGAACCAAACTTAGGTCCTCTAGAAGAGCAGCAATGCTCTTAACTGTTGAGCCATCTCTCTAGGTCTATAAATAACTCTTTTAATAATAATAAAAAAATAAGTTTTAACTATTTTTAAGGTAATGTGTGGTGAAATTATTGGGTTATGAGTTGTGTATTCATTTTGGGGGTGTGCGTGTATTTTATGCTAATTGTAACTATAGTATGTATACATTTCTGTATCTTTTTTAGTTTTTAAGTGATATGAGGTATCTCAAGTGTTATAGTCTTTTCTTAATTGAGATCTTTAATAGTTTTATCATATTCTACAGTGTGAATCATAGTATAGCCTCTATGTGTCTTTAATGCCACGCTTTAAGGACATTTACCTTGAAGCTCTACCAGGGTTCACCCTGATTAGTCGATTCAGTGTATGCTGTGTGCTTGTAACCGGATCCACTTTCACTTTCTTCATAGGAAACACCCCTCGTACCATTCATTCCCACCAGAAGGTGTTTTTACAAATACCCTGGGCCTTCTGATTCTGGTGTTTGGAGCACTCATCTTCTGGATTGTCACCAGGCCACAATGGAAACGCCCTAGGGAACCAGGCTCTGTCCCTCTCCAGCTAAATGGAGGCAACGCGGACGGAATGGAAGGTGCCATAGCAATAAGCTCCGCCCACAGTACGGACGCAGCCGACGCAGAGTCAAGCAGTGAGGGAGCAGCCCGGAAGAGAACCCTCGGTCTTGTGGACACTGGCCAGAGGTCCACCATGTGAAATGTCAATACAGCCATGTGCATTCTCTTCCAAAGTCAGCCCTACAGTTTAGCTTCTCCTACCTAGCCATAGGTGGCTTGGGTTCATAGGCCACTGTATACTGCGGTCACCAAGGAGGGTTTCCTGAGAGTAATTGTGTTGACTGAGGCCTGTGAACTTACCAAATGTAAACGGACATGATCAACATAAATTGTGATTGTTTCTTCTTTCCTCTTGAGGACCCTGGGCATTGATGTGGTTTGTCTGATGAACTGGTAGCACCCTTGGCCTCTTGCTATGCCCCATTAATTCTTTAAGGCCAGCGATTTCAGAACTAGGTAGAACCTCTCTTAACTTTTAAAATATGATCACAAATACTTGGAGCAGGATTTGGACCATTGTGCCACGTTGATGTTGTGAGAAAAACATGGTGGAGGTGGGGTGGGTGCTTTAGCCAAGTATCTAGTTCCCTCTCCAGCTAATTTGGGCTCACAAAGGCCCTGGCCACGAGAGTATATATGAGGCTGTTTTGGAGCAGTTGCTTAGTCGCAGGCAGCTGAAGAGATCTCTGGTTAGACCTGGAAGACACTCAGTCCAGGGTCTGTTACTCCTCGGAGCTGGTATACTTCATGGCTCAGCTTCTGAACCTCTTGCTATGCAAACATGCCCCAGCTCAAGCCCCGTAAACCAGCCTCGCATCCACACACTGAGAAAGGTGCCCTCGGGTTTCTGTTTTTATTTTCCAAAGTGCTTCCCTGGCTCTTACTCTCTGCTTTACGAATATTAGCTCCTTCAGTCTCCAGGCTGACTCTGTGAGACAGGTATTGTTAACTCTCCCCATTTTTTAGGTGAAAGATCTGAAGCTTGGAAAGGTTGGTAACTTGGCTCAGCATCACACAACTCTCTAATTGATGGAACTGACATTCAAACCCTGGCAGTCTGGCTCCTCTGCCCAAGATCCTATATTTCACCACACTCCTTCCCTATTTATTCTAACTGGCAGCACTATGGTCCACCTATGAATGAAGTTGCAGATGAAGGCTAATAGAATTGTTACTGGATGCTGCCTTACCTTTGGTCCTCTTCCAAGGGACCTTAGATGATAGGAAAGGCGCCACAAAGATTTGGACAGAGATCTTGGGGTCTCAGCCACTGCCAACAAGCCAGAGCCTGCCTTGATGCCCTTCTAATCTTTAACAGGGCATCTGTCTTGCTGACAAGAAGACCTGGACAAGGATACTCACAGCCTTCAAGATGAAATCACTACCGTATTGGTTCCTCAGGATCTTAGCTGCTGAACACATTTTTGTTTGGAGACACATATATCCTGGGCTGTCTTTTCCTAGGACCATAGGCAGATTCCTTCCTTATTTCAGTGGAGTTTGAAGTTCTTAGCAGAGAGCTGAGGTTTAGAAGTGGTAATCTTTCACATGGCCAGACTTCTCCCTCTGCTCTGATGGAAACTTGCAGTAATAACTGTGCTGAAATGATGCCTATAGTGGGTAGTTCGGGCTACTCCGCTTTGAGCTCCTAGCAAGTCGCAGGCTCGTACCTGCCCAGGAGCTCTCTCGGATCCTCAGATGAAAGGCACACACACAATTAGCTCATTTTTAAATTGCCTTATTGGCTCTGTGGCTGAGCACGTCTAAGCTTCCGTGCCCTTACCTTTACTCCTGGCTCAACAGCTCTAAAGCCACCCTTAACATAGACAGCTCTAAAGCCACCCTTAACATAGTTCCCCGGTTGCCTTCTGTGAAGCCCATTGGTCTTGCTGCCCAAGACGCTTCCAAGCTGCCCTTCCGTGGGCTGCTTTCCCTTTCTGCCCACATTTTGGAAGATCTCCCCTGCAGCTCTGAGCCTGTTCCATCTTTCTCCCCCAAGTGTCTTGATGCTCCCCTTTCTGCCTTCTCTTCTCTCAAGCCTGCAAGAATCTGGAAGTCCCGCTTCTTTCTTTCTGCCCAGCCATTGGCCACTGGCATCTTTATTGATAGATCAAAAACCAATTGGAGGCAAAGACCTCCAGCTTCAGTAAACACAGATTCCTGGTTAAATGGAAGCATCAGAACCACCCTTCTACAGACTGGTTGGTTTTGGTTTCACTGCAGTTTCTGATTGAGACATTTGGGCACCAGCTGCTTGAGAGGTTGCTATCTGAGGCAGAGTTCAAGGCCAGCCTGGGCAACATAGTGAAACTCTCTCTTGGGATTTTGGTTTCTCTAGTAACCCAAGTTGTCCTCACTCTTTGTGTAATTAAGGGTGACCTTGGGCATGTGGTTCTCCTTGTCCTCACTTCCCAAGTGCTGCGTTACAGGCATGTGCCACCAGCCACCATGTCTTAGCACAGCTCTGTCTTTTTTTTTTTTTTCTCTCTTTTTTTTTTTTGGTTTTTTCGAGACAGGGTTTCTCTGTATAGCCCTGGCTGTCCTGGAACTCACTTTGTAGACCAGGCTGGCCTCGAACTCAGAAATCCGCCTGCCTCTGCCTCCCGAGTGCTGGGATTAAAGGTGTGCGCCACCACGCCCGGCTCAGCTCTGTCTTTTAAATAAAAAATAAAGCCAAACCAAACACACGAATTTTACAGCAAAATACACTTAATATGTTTGGTGTGTAGTGAACTTCCTTTTTGGTAACATGATTATTTCCCAAAGCCAAATACAACCTTCAATCTATCGGATCTCCCAAACTCCATAACAGCTCAGAATCACCTCAATGCGTCCGTCATTGCTTGCTTTCCATTAATTAATTCTGTTTCCAAAATCGGTAACAGCATCAGAAGCACTATGAGTGAGTGAGCCAAGATCATTCTTCAGCTAGAGAGTTCAAGACCAGCCTGGGATACATGATACTCTATCTATCTCCGAAGTCTGATAAACAAATAAAATTCATATGCATGCTAAGTAAGAGTAATTACGTGGTTACACCAAAAAGTTTGGTAAATGCTGACTGACTATAAAGAGCTGGGTCAAATCCCAGGGTTTGGGGGGAGTCATGGGGGTGAGGAGAGGATGTGGGGCAGGGTGGGGGGAGAATGAGAGGCTAGTAACTGAGCCCCAAGAGTCATGGCTGCCTCTCCTTTCCACATTGGCCCACAGAGGCTATCAGTACAAACCTAATTATGTGGCACTAGAATAGCTCCATTGCTAAGTATTTGAGCACTCCTCTCAGCCCTTCCTTTTCTCCCAAGTGGGCTAATGGGAGGGTAATATTATAGGTGTTCCTTTTCTTTCTTTTCCAGCTCTTATGAAAGGATGCATAGCACAATATATCGAAAAGATCTTTCTATTTGAGACTCTTCTTTTAATGGGCTCTTTATTCTAATGATAATTATACCTTTATATTTCAAAAGCTGATGTTTCCTTCCTAAAGCACCCCCCCTCCCAAATATCACATTAAAAAGTCTGCAAAGAATAGGGGAGAAGAAAGGCTTGGGTATCAATTCCAAACAGTGATTGAAACCTCCCAAAATAATTATAGCTTATATCTTTAGCAGAGATTATCTGGCGTGGCTTACCCCATAATCTAATTTCAGGAAAGAAAGCTTTATTTCAACAATGATCTACGTCAACATGAAAGCCTTCTCTTTCCCGGGTCTTAGCAAGAAATCGAAATGAATATACTTTATGGAATTAATGTCATCAAAAAGGTACAGCTTCCCTGTGCTGTGTCAAACAGAGCCCACCCTCCGTGGCACTTTCCTCTCATAAGGAGTGTGGTTTTTGTTTAATCTGTGCACTTAGAAACAGCAACTGGGGCCTCTCCATGAAATGATAGATTAAGTCAGGCATACTTTTTAAGGACTGGTGACAAGTAGTTTCTTAAGGATTGGTGACAAGTAGTTTCTGTTTTCTGAAGGACGGTGATGGAGATTGCACGTCTCATTTTAATCGGGCTTTCTTCCCTGCCGGGCTGGAAGACCCAGAGCTCACCCACTGACCGTGACTGCACATGGAAAACGGAAAGGAGGAAGCCACAACTTACATGGACTTCAGTTGTGATGTGAAGAGATGTTTAGCTATAAATGTGCACTTTTTAGATAACTCCAACAGGAAACTGTAACTTCTATGTCTAATAGGGATGCAGAAAAGAAAAATGATTGTTCTTCATTTGGGAGCTACTTAAGCAGATTAAGTGGGAAATAAATCTATCTATAAATTTGTCTCTTTATCTCAGTACATTGATGAAAAATATTATCTTGACTATTTTATAGTTTTGTAGGGAAGATGTGCATCTATTTTTCTTGACTTTTAATATAGCAATAAAAAATTACTTCTAATCAATCTCTCTCTCTCTCTCTCTCTCTCTCTCTCTCTCTCTCTCTCTCTCTGTGTGTGTGTGTGTGTGTGTGTGTGTGTGTGTAAGATCTGTTTGTCCTGAAGTAGTGGGAATAATCATTCTTATCTAATTTTCTTCCCCATAATCTACTTTTTAGTTGTTTTTCAATTGTTTTTGTTGTTGTTGTCTTATTGAAAATACTATGAGCTTTTCCTATACCCTCTGAGCGCTGGTCTTTCTACGGTCCTAGAAGTACTGAGACTGTCCAACCACACGGCGTTCCCTTCCACACAGGATCTCAGTTGGAGCCCAAGGTGGTGTGGAGTGTGCTGTAAATCATGCAGATAAAAGTCACAGACAAGCGTATCCAAAGCACTGCCTGTTAAATAACTTCTAGTGGTAACTTTTAAAATGTATTTATGTTTAACTCTGTGTGTGTGTGTGTGTGTGTGTGTGTGTGTGTGCCTTTGTTTGGTTCCTAAGACCAACAGATTACTTTTGGGGTTATCTGGGTGGGGATGTGAGCCCTTATAATTCTTGATACTATTGAACAAAATTTAGAAAGCACAAGATTAGAAGAAAATCTGTTGAGCTTTATCCCATCTTTACTCTTGCTGCCGTTGCTCCTTCTTAATGTTCCGAGGCCTTGTGTCATTTCCTTTCTGACTAGAGACCACATGTCAACTATTTATTTGCAGGTGGTCGTCTGACTCCAAGAGCAGTGTGCACTCTTGGTGACTGAGCCATTCCTCCAGTTCCATCAGTCCCTGGATCGTTTCAAAAGGGATTCCTATTGGCTGCCTTTTTACTTGATGATGGGCCTCATACAGCTCTTTCCTGCCCTATCTACCAGTTTATTTTACATTTTGAACATTTTGTGGATAGGACCTTGAGAGGACTCCAGGTCCTTCTGTAAAGTCTTAGCTGCTTTAATAGGCAGTTAGCCAGCAGTGACTGGACTCTTATTTCTACTTTTGCATGGGTTGCCTGGAGTCTGTCTCACATGTAGGTTGTAGAAGAGTCAAGCAGAGTTTATGTGAAGAATGTAAAGCTCTTCTTGCAATGCCAATCTTGATTTGTCAGTTTGACTGCATTGAGAGATACCCAGGAAAAAGGCAAACACATTTCTGGGTACGTCTCCAAGGATGCTACCAAATATGATTGCCTTGTGGGTCAGTGGACTGAGTGGAGAAGACTCAATCTGAACATGACGGGCACCCTTCAGTAGGCCAGGGCCCTGGAAGGAACAGAAAGTGGAGGACAGAGGAAGGTTGCTCATGAGAGCACACGTGACCATCCTGGAGCAGGGAGGCGACTCACTGCCAGTGCAGCAGAAACACCAGACTCAGACACTACAGCCACTGAATGTAGGTTTGCACCAACTGCCCCCTACCCCCGCCACCACCCCCTGCCCTGGGCATCCAGGTCCTCAGATTCAGGTCCCACTATGATGCTGCTCTCTCTTGTACCGAGCCTCCCTCATTTTTGGACTAAGCAGCTATTGGTCCCTTCAGCTCTCCTGTCCCAAGGAGGGACAATCCAGCTCCTGGTTGTGTCAGCCAGTCTTATAAATATCCCCTACATTAAATGAGAACTCGGTGACCCCTCAAATGTCTCCTCCGATACTGTCCTTCCTGAGTCTCACACCACTTCCAAGCTGTTCTGATCAAGTAGGATTTTACCCTTGGGTTTTTAAAGCCCACAGGTGCAGTTTCTATAGTTATTAACTTCCATGACCACTTCCCATTATGTTCCAGGCTTCATGGAGCCCCCCCCAACATTTATTTGGTTTAGTTTTCATTATTACTGTTTTAGACAGTCTTTGTGCGTAGCCCAGATGGTCCTTTAACTTACAATCCTTCTATCTCAACCTCCCAAGTGCTGGGATTACAAGGTGTGTGTGTGTGTGTGTGTGTGTGTGTGTGTGTGTGTCTGTGTCTGTGTGTGTGTGTTGGGGGCTGGAGTGATGTCACAGTGGGTAAAGGCCACTTGCTGATGACCTGGGTTGGATGCCCAGAGATGACAGTTATTTGGTATTGCCCTGCCTGTTTCTACCTTACAGTGAAGGCCAGACTCTCACCTGATCTTGCAGGATGTTTAAGGCAGGCATATTTTCTACAGCATCTAGTTGGATGAGCATTAAACTTACCAGGCCTGCAGTCCAGCTAGAAGTTAGAGGATCGCCTTGAGCAACGCTGTCCAGAGCAGCTTTTAGACCAGGAGTTAGAGGATCGCCTTGAGCAACGCTGTCCAGAGCAGCTTTTAGACCAGGATCAACATGGTGGAAGGAGTCAACCAACTCCAGGAAGTTGTCCTCTGGCCACCACATGCAAGAGAACATGTGCACCACCACCCGCAATTCACAGAGGCATAATATTTTTTAGTATCCATAGTTTCTGGTTATTCTGTGGGACTGTTGTTTCAGTAGAAGCCATGCCTTTGTTATGAAAAACCAGAACTATCTGGCTCTTTTAATTGCCAGCATATAATTGAAGTCTCCAAGATGGAAAGTATAATATTTTTGTTTAATTTATTTGAACAGTTTTTTTCTTATAACCATCTTTATTATTTTCAATTACACATCCATGTGTGTGTGTGTGTGTGTGGATAGGTTTGTGCGCACGAATGCAGGAGGCCAGAAGCATTAGATCCTCTAGACTCGAGGTACCAGAGAGTTGTGAACTGCCTGATGTGGGTGCTGAGAACCGAACTTGGGTCCTCAGCAGGAGCACCGCTCACTCTTAATTGCTGAGCCTTTTCTCCAGCCCTGAGACCTTTCTGTTTAACAGCTGCAGAATGCTTGTGCTGTAGTTAAGCAACGCAAATACACGGAGGCCATGGGATGGATATCAGGTGTCCTGCCTTGTCACTGTCTGTCTGTCCTGCTCTTCTGAGACAGAGTTTCTCACAACCTGGAGCTAGGCTGAGGGTAATTCCCTTGTGGCTGACACCACAGCACTGGGGCTGTGGGCATTCAAACTGTCACGCTGTGTGTTTCATGTGGTGCTAGGATGCAAACCCAGTGGTAATCTGGAATCTTACCCACCAGGCCATAGCATGGCAAAGAGAATATCCTAAGTACTGCTCAGACTTAGGAGCAGACTCTGCCTTCAAATATTGTCATTGTCATCAGGTCAGAATCTGGTAAGCATACTCAAGTATTGCATCCCACGTTCTCTGTCTTGCTAAGGTTAGCGTCCCCTCTGACATTCAGATCCTTAGACACACACAGCTTAGGAAAAGCTTTCTGTTGCTCTGCCTCTCATTTGATCTGGGCTAAATGTTATTCCTCAGAGTCACAGAAGCCAGATCCCACCGTTAGTTACCCAGTCTTATCAGAGTAGATTTATTATGGCTCCTTTGAACTTGCAGACCTATAGAATGGCCAGCTAGATATTTGTTGAGCACTCATGAATGATTAACCATGATAACTAGAGTAGTGTTGCAAGAGAGACAGGGAGTAGGTGAGGGAGAGAAACTCGTGTGGGGAGGCCAGAGCTGGCTCTGGAATGTAGAGCTAGCTGTGGGAGTGGCTCTAAGATTAATTTACTCCTCTGCCTGTCTTTCCCTAGTCTCTTGGCCTCTCTCCCGTTTCTGTGGCTCAGCCCTACTGTTTCCCCTACTGAAGGTCATTCTAGTTAAGGTGTATACAGAGAAAAATGGGAGCTGGAGTGGTACCTCAACGCTGAGCTCTCTCTGTCTCTCTCTGTCTCTCTCTGTCTCTGTCTCTCTCTCTCATATACACACATACATAATTAGCAGCATGATATAACAAATAATTAATGAACAACTGTTAACTTTGGAGCAGAGTAAGATAATGGAAAGTTTAAATGCCCCATTATATTTATATTTTTTTATAATTAACACTTACTACTGTTTTGTTTTGAGCTAAAGTCTCACTGTGTAGCCTACACTGGCCTCAAACTTGTGACCCTCAGATGCCAGCCTGGCCCACGGGACAGCCTTCTTACAGACAGACAGATAGACAGCCTTCTTACAGACAGATGTATTAGTTGCCAGGTCCCCAGAGGCATAAACATTCATAATCTCCCAAAGTTGCTGTTAAATACTGAAACCGAGAAGGCACAACATCATGAAAATGGGCAGAGCAGAAAGATCTGGACTCTTGTCAGGGTGCTATGGTTTAGAATGGTCTAGAAGCGGAACTGAAAACAAGTCCCTCAATTTCTCTGACCTCTTCGAAAACAGCCCCTTCGTTATCCACTTAGCAATTAGCTCTTGAGGATTCCCCCATCTGCACAGGTCGGCTTCCAGTTACTCAACTGGGCTCGTGCTAGGATTCTAATGTCACACTTTATGGATCCAATGTATTCCCCTGTCATTGCTTTCCTTAAACACAGAATGATCCAGAGTTCTCCTAGCTTATGAGTGCAGTGGTAATTGTGGTCTTCAGAGACCTCAGGAAGAAGGTCAGTGGGTCTCATGAAGGTCCACAGAGTGGCAATAACAGAAGAAAGGATAAGCTTTTGTCATGTGTGTGCCTGCCTGGGATCTCAGAAGCGAGAGGATTGCCACTAGTCTGAGATCAGCCTGGGCAACAGAGTGAGACCCTGTCTCAACCCTCTTACTCCCCCAAAAGAGTAAAGAAACAAAGTAGTTCCTTAAAGGCAGATCAGAACAGGGGATGGAGAAAAAAACCCCTGCTGTCAAAAGCATGTCCATGACCTGAGTTAGAGTCTAGCATCCTTGTCAGATAGCTCACAGCTGCCTGTAACTCCAGCTCCAGGGGATCTGACACCTCTGGCTTCTAAGGCACCTGCAGGTATGTGCACATCACCCTACCCCCAGAAAGGCAGTGCACTTTCTGCCACCCAGACATGCGTGTATGCATGCACATTACTAATGATAATATAAGTACATTTCTTTTATAAAGAAAGAAAAGATGAACCAGAAAAGACAGCCCTTGGCCCTGAACAGCTTAGAGGAAGGAGATGAAGGAACTCAGAAAAAGCAAGGGAGGTAATCACAGTTCAGGGCTGTTGAAACACTCTGCCCTCTGAAGTACAATTGCTCATCCTTCACTTGAAACAAAGTAGCAATTATGAGTTTGCAATCCCTGCTACCAAGGGAGAGAGCGGACTGAGTGACTTTATTCCTGAAGATTTGGCACTGTACACAGGCTCTGACAAAGGTGGGGTCTGTGAGCCAGGATCAATAGAGGCTGCTGTTTGGCTCCGTGCAAAAAGCCCCACGACTTAAATGCAGACATAAAGGATGCAATAATGTCAGGAGCAGCTATTTTTATGCTTCTCAGAAGAAAAGATATTTCTATATTTTGCTAGGCACAATGGTTTGCTGTGTTCTGTCTCTGGAATATTCTCCTTTGATTATGCTTCCTGATTGCACAGTCACAGTTTTGTGAACTCAATTGCTGTCCCTCGTTGTATGACAAAGTGCTTACCAGGGTGATTCAAGGACTGTCAGCAACACATGGTCACATAAGGTTGTGACCTCATCACGCATGTGAACATGCTTGTGTGCAGCGTGGATGAGGGGGTATCTACAAAACCTGATGACAATCCCCCAAAAATCTTTGTGCAAAACTTGTTGAGCTGTGACTCCAGCTCCAGGGGATCTGACACCTCCAGTTTCTAAGGCACCTGCAGGTATGTGCACATCCCCCTACCCCCAGAAAGGCAGTGCACTTTCTGCCACCCAGACATGCAAGTGAGAGACCCAAGGACTCAATGTCATCACATGTCAGAGACCCCCTGATGCTTTCCTGGGGCTATTCAGGTGAGAAGGTCACTGTGTCTAGACAGGAACATACAGATTTTCATGGCAATCCAAAGTCATGTATTCCTGGCCATTATGACAGTTTGATTTATTACACAAATACAGCAAAGTAAATTCATACTTCACTATGTAAAAATAAATAAAATTCCTGATGTCTTCTCTTCTTGTATCAAAAGAGGAATGTTCAATTGGGACCATAAATAATATATCATACTATTTCGGTGCCTTTGAGATTGTACATTACATATTCTACAGTTAAATATTTACAGCGCAATCAGTCACTTTATAGTCTCAAGCCTGATTTTACCGACTGACATAAAAACTTCAGGAATCTCTCTAAGGGGCAACTTCATCTGTAATGTGGAACTGAGATAACTGAAGCCTCAAAACCTAGGGATTGGCAGAGGAAATGGGTTTGTTTACAGTTTGGGCCAAATCTGAAGAAAAAGAAATTCTGTCTCTGCCTTCCCTGTGGCCACATCTTGATTTGCAGAACAGATGAAACAAAGCCGGGAGATGTGCAAATGCAAGTTAGCCATGACTCTGACCATCATCAGGAGGAAGCTAAGTCCTGTCCCTCTGTCTCCATGAGCCCCATGGCTAGTCTGTCCTCACCCACAACAAAGAATTTCCTGGAAAAAGTATAATTCCAAGAGTCTTGCTACAAGCCTGCCTTATGAAATAAAACCATCCCAGATGCCCATCAACAGATAATGAGGCAATTGGATTGTGGCTCCTGTGGAAAACGAGTACTATTCAGGTATAGAGAAAATGAATTCATGACATTGGTAAGAAGTTGATGGATTTTAAAAATAAATCAAACAAAGTGACACAAACTCATCAAGAGAGAAAGCCTTCATGTTCTCCTTTTTATGCTGATCTGAGCTTAGAATGTGCACATTTATATGTGTAAACAGGTGTGATTGTGGGCATGGTATGAAATTTAGAAAGACGGTGGAGTAGGTGAGAGGGGAGGAGGGAACGTAGGGGAGAGGACACACAAGTCTTGAAAAAAATCTGTAAAACTCGGTTTTTCTAGTTTCAACTCCATTGTTTTGAGTGCTAAAGTAGCAGGAACTATTTTTTTGCATTCTTAGGAGAATCAAGCATGGTTGGGGCTGAAGAGATGGCTCAGCAATTAAGGATATTTGTTGTTCTTCAGAGGACACACGTCTGATTCCCAGCATCTACACGCTACCTTACACATCTGTAACTCCAATCTCAGGGGACCCAGTGCCTTCTTCTGACCCCCCCTCAGACACCAAGCAGGCTTGTGGTACACATTTATGTGTAAGGAAAAGAGGAAGTGAGGTCCTGAGGTAATGTTTGCTGCTGATGTGAGCGTGGTCATGCCAAGGACCTAGCCTCAGGCCCAGAGGAACAAGGCAAAGCCATTCCATCTGATCCACATGTAGATACTGACGGTATGTGCAGAAATGTCCACCATAGCTTATGCTCCCCAGATATTTATGGCCTGAATACAGTTTCCCTACAGAGATTGTTCCTACTGAGATTAGCTAAATGTGTCACCTTAATCCACCTCTACACCATAAACCCTGCCTCCCTGCTTATCTGTACTCAGTAACCTTGACTCCCGTTCAGTTGTATGCACACCCCGGACTCCCTGCTCAGCTGTATGTGTTAGCCCTGCCTCCCCAGTCAACTGTGCATAGTAAACATGCTGAACTTCTGGAGTGCTGTAGTCCCTCCATCAAGGATCCCGGTCCACCCTATCCCAGCTTTCCTGTCTGTCTGTCTGATTGCCTGTCTATCCACCTTTCCTTCATTCTCTTTGCCCTCGTCAGGTCTGTCTCTGGAACCATGCTGGAACATGGCTTATGTACATGCAGGGAAAATGTTCATACACATACAATAGAATAAATAAATGGTTTGTAAAATTAAAAAGAATCTAAGCTAGGCAGTGGTGGTACACGCCTTTAGTCCCAGCACTCAGAAGACAGAAGCAGGGGTGATCTCTGTGGGCACAAGGCCACTCTAGTCTACAGAGTAAGCTCCAGGATAGATTGCGATAGAGAAACCCTATCGCAAACCACAACAACAACAAAAATCTAGTATGCTATAACTTTGAGGCAGTGATTTTGAAAGTTGGCTGTTCTTTCTTAATTCCATTGCTCATAGTTGCAATATAAATTAGACATGACTACCCACTGAATACATTTGTCACATGACTCCTTTAGAAAAGATGATTTTTTTAAAAAATTAATATGAGGTGAGGTACCTAGTATTATTGCAACTTGGTGTCCCATGTTTGGTAGATATTCCTGGGAGGTCTGTCCTTTTCTGAAGGGAAATGGATGAGTGGATGGAGAGAGGGGAGGCACGACAGGGGTTGGGGGGACACTGTGGTCTGGAAGTAATATATGAGAGAATAAATGAATTAAAAAGGTAATAAAAATATTAAGATGAAGTAATTCCTTACCCCTTAAAGGTGAGCAAAACTTAGCAAATCACTTGTAAAAAAAACAAACAAACAAACAAACGAGGGGCACAGGTTTAGTACTGTGTGTGCTGGCTAGCTTTAACTCTCAGTTTGATACAGTCTAGAACCTAGAATTCCCTGGACAGGGAGTCTCAATGAAAGATCTAGATTACGTTGATCTGTGGATATGATGTGTGAGGGATTTTCTTAATTGGGGTAAGGGAGGCAGTGGGTAGGCACACCAAGTATGGACAACATCATGTCAGAAGAGAGTGTGCTGAGCTCCAGCAGGCATGCATTGCTAGCTGACCTCCAGCAGGCATGCATTGCTGGCTGACCTCCAGCAGGCATGCATTGCTGGCTGACCTCCAGCAGGCATGCATTGCTGGCTGACCTCCAGCAGGCATGCATTGCTGGCTATTCTTGACTGTGGATGCAACCCACTCCCTCAAGTTCCTGCTGTTGTGACTTTGGTGGATGGTCAACAACCTGGAATTAGGAGCTGAAATAAACTTTCTCCCATAATTTGCTTTTGTCAGGGTATTCTATTATAGCAACATCAAAATCAAAGTAGACGAAGATAGTATGTAACTTCTTTGTGTCGATGCTGTTTCCAGTCTGTGAGACAGGGTCTCTCTCTATGTAGCCTGGGCTGGCCTTGAACTCAAAATCTCAAACACAAGGCAATGCTCTGGCCTCAGCCTCACAAGGACCAGGATTACAGGTACCCACCACCAAACCCAAAAATACTGTGCTAATTCTGGTGTTTTCTTTTTGGGATCTGTTTCCCGGGAACCCAACCACTTTATCATTTGGTGAAGCCAAAATGAATAGTGGCTGCACGGAACAGTCACAGCTGGCGCGTGACAGCAGTTCCAGATGAGTCCCCAGATCTCTGCTGGCATTGTCACTAATATGTGTGTGTTTTCACATTATCCTCTCTCTGTCCACCTCAGCTGAGGAAAGAACAGGAAGGTGTCCTTTCAAATTCTTCCCAGCCTATAGATTCATAAGCAGATAGATGTAGCTGTTTTGAGTTATTTTAACCATAACAAAAACTGAAAATTCAGCAATGGCTTTAGGACTGGGTGGGAGATACAAGTCAGAAGGTCTTCAAGGAAGTGTTATTGAAAGCTTCATTGCCTATTATTATTATTAATTGATGATGATTTTGTGTGTGTGCCTGAGTATATGTATGAGTACATGTATGCAGTACCCTCAGAAGCCAGAAGGGGGAGGCAGATTCCCTGGAACTGCTGTTTGCTGTAGGTGCTGAGAACTACACTTGGTCTTCTGGAAGAGCAACCAATGCTCTTAATGCATCTCCAGCATCCTTGTTCTTGACTTATTAGTTTTAGATTAATGTAGGAAAATGTCACTGGGAAGTGAACAGAGGAGCAACAGTTTGGCAACATTGTCACCTATGGTCAGGAGAAGGAAATGATGGTCTGCCTGAGGGATTGTTTCAGGCCTGGGATGGGATGGGAGGCACAATGCCTGTAGTAAAATCCAGGAGGAAGGAAACAGACTGAAGAGGGAACCGTTTCAACAGCTAGTGAAACAGACTCCAGGGAGCCAAAGCCAGCATGCTGCTAGTCAAAGTCCAGGCTTCACTCACATGACCGACCGTTGACTGCCTTAGATGTTTTAGGATGGCTTCAGAGACCTTTCATGCAGACAAGAGGCTCGCAAACCTTAAGGGAGCCCCATAGAAGCTTTAGGGATTCTAAGAGAAGAGGAAGGGTGTGCAACACCCTTTTTGCCCAACAGAGTTGGCTAGAAATCAGTTCATGAAAAGTCTATGTTTTTTTAGTTTTCCAATGAATTATAATCAGCTTGGACCGAAAGGCACATTCAGACTTTCAAATCTCAGCTGTCTAAGAGCAGGAAGCCATCTAAGAAAACTCTCATGGGAGGGTAAAGAAGCCCTAAATACTTTCCTTTGGCATGTTTCTGTTTTGTATTCAGAAAGCCTATAGATACAGAAGAGCTCTGAAGAGCTGGTCTTTTGTGGAAGGAAACTCACAAAAATTCATAGACCACCTATCTATAATCATAAATAGTGAATGCAGACAAAGGTTTCTCTTCTCCTGACCCCTAACATTTTGTTTAGAAAAGGAAGATGGGGGTGTGACGTCACTGCTGGCTGTTGCTTGGGAGAATCTACCTTCTTCAGAGAACAGCTCTGGCCCCTCCTAAGCCTCCCAGAGCCTATGGCACCTCAGTTTCCCTAGAAGCTCCAGTCTTTTGTTTAGATGAACAAGGCTCAATTATTTCACCCCTCTTTGAGTCAGCGGTACCTGAAGAGCCTCACCACCTCTAGACTTGATTTCAATGTCCAGGTTGTAAACCTCAGGCTTGATTCTAGGACCACAGGAGCTGTGTTGTTTAAGGGGCTTAAGGTGGGTAGTGAGTACATTTTGCAGTCAGAGGAGAATGAAAATAACTTACGTTCTGTGGGATAACTGTAACGGCCTTAAAATGTAGCTAAGGATTCTTTAATGAGTCTTCTCAACAGAAGGCAGAGCCCAGCTTCATTCCCTTGAACAGCGGGATCTCCATGACTTGTTTTCAACAGACTGACCATGGTAGAAGTGATAGTTTATGTCCTGGCTAGTTGTATGTCAACTGGACACAAGCTAGAGTTTGCTGAATGAAGAGAACAACAATTGAGGTCATGCCTCCATAGATTCAGCTGTAAGGAATTTTCTTGATTAATTATTGACATGGGAGAGCCCAGCCCATTGTGGGTGGTGCCATTCCTGGGCTGGTGGTCCTGAGGTCTATAAGAAAGCAGGCTGAACAAGCCAGGGGAAACAAGCCAGTAAGCAGCACTCCTTCATGGCTTCTGCACCAGCTCCTGCCTCCACGTTCCTGTCCTGATGAACAGTGGTGTGGAAGTATAAGCCAAATAAATCCTTTTCTCCCCAACTTGCTCTTTTGGTCACGGTGTTTCATCAGAGCAATCGACACCCTAACTAAGACACTATCAGACTTCTCAAACAAGATCACAGAAGGGGACACAGCTCTTGCATTCTTCTCCTTGTCATGAGGATGCCAGCCATTGACACTAGCCACTGTTGTGTAAGGATGCCAGAAAGCTGTACAGAAAGAACCTATGGATTTGCATGTCTCTCAACCATGATGATGACTGAGAGCAAATCAAGTTACAGACAAAGATGCAGGAGCTGGCGGCATATTGGCAGATTTCATATCTGCTATATATGAAGCCCTGGGTTCAATCCTTAGTCCTCTATAAATCAGGGCCTGGTAGTATACACCTGTCATGGTTTGTATATGCTTGGCCCAGGGAGTGGCACTATTAGAAGGTGTGGCCTTGTTGGAGTGGGTGTGTCCCTGTGGGTGTAGGCTTTGAGATCCTTATCCTAGCTATCTGGAAAGTCAGTCTTCTACTAACCGCCATCAGATGAAGATGTAGAACTCCCAGCTCCTCCTGCACCGTGCCTGCCTGGATGCTGCCATGTTCCTGCCTTGATGATGATGGACTGAACCTCTGAACCTGTAAGCCAGCCCCAATTAAATGTTGTCCCTTATAAGAGTTGCCTTGGTCATGGTGTCTGTCCACAGCAGTAAAACCCTAACTAAGACAACACCTCTAGTCCCAGTACTCAGGAAGTTGAGGCAGATGATCAGGTGTTCTGGGTCAGCTTTGGCTACATAGTGAGTTGCAGGCCAGTCAGGGCTATATGAGGCAGGCAGGGGTTGTGGGGAGAGGCAGGGAGAGCACAGACAGATGAGCAGATTCTATTTAAACAAAGCCTTAAAACATGAGATCAGATACTGTGTATGGATATTATATATATGACATATATAAAAATTAATAGGAATGATGAACATGAAATATTCAGGGGAGTTAACTATGCTGTAATAAGCAAATTAAAACTAACTTTGAAACTGAGAAATCAGAAAGATAACAAGCCAGGGCACTCTCACCCTGAAGGAGGTAAGCATGACCTTTGGAATGTCAGACGGGGGGAGCTATTTGGTGCATATATAACTCCTGCGTTTGATGAGCAGATGAGAAATCATTCGGTTAACATTCAGCTTTCTGATGCGTTTATAAATAATTCCAATAGTAACCTTTTTCATTGGGAAACACCTGTACGGTGCCAACTCTGATTACTCCCTGTGGATATTGCTTAGCTCAAAATTAATATATCATACTTTCAAGAATGACAGACTGTGGGCTGGAATAGGAGAAAACAGTAATTTATAAGATGGAGTAATTACTGGAGGATCCAGGCACTATTTACTGACTTTCTTCTTTGTTCTCAAGCCAACAAAATTATCGAGTCCACATTCCAGAGTCCTTTATTAGCCTTAATCTTAGGTTGTCTATCAAAAACAATACTGTTGTGGATTAATAAACAGCACAAACCCATAATAAACCTCACGGGCTCTTGGTCTTCCCAGGTAATAAGAGAGCTCAGCTGAAGCATTATCAATGTGACTGACTGCAGGTCCTTTTTCCGCGGCTGCTCACTCTGGCTAGAACGGCTTCGGTGGCTGCACTACAAGCAACAGCCACCAGGTGGCAGCAACCCCATGACTGCCAATTGCAGCGGCCGCGGAAGGAGAGGCTTCTAAGCCAACCTGAAGGTTTAGCTGCAGAACCAGGTTTGATTGTTTCTTTGAGAGCTGGCATTGGGAAAATATTGATTCTAATCACAATTACAATACAACAATCATTTGATGTATAATAAAGCTCCCACCTTCTCTTCTCTTTGTATAGCTGATGGTAAAACTTTATTTGAAAGCCTGACCAGGTAGAGCTATGCGGAATATAAAAGATTGTCAGGTGTCCAAGATAGTGTGACAGAGAACACAAAGGGCTTTAGGGCAAAGATAATATATATACACACACACATATATATGTATATATGTATAGGTGTATATGTGTATATGTATATATATGTATATATGATGTATATATGTGTGTGTATTATATATACATATACATATGTGTATATATAATACATATACACATATATAGGAACATACACATTCACATGTATGCACACATGAACCTATGCTCATACACACTCCAAATCCATGGACTATACACCACCAATGTCACATGTATGAGGACAAAGATACAGGGACTCTGGGCACCTCCATGCAATGTTACTATGGACACAAACACACGCTAAAAAAAAAATAGTGTATTTTAAAAAGAAACTAATTTCAAAGGGGCATTAGGTATCAGATAACTCATGTCAAGGAAAGCCCTCATTTAGAATATTCCAAGAGAAGCACTAGGCTAAGTGGCAGGATATTTGACCTGTAAGTTACAAAGAGTTATGGGTGGCTCCTCTCATAGCTTGTTGTGGCTGAAATCCATGCAACTGAGAAGAGCCCAGCCAGGCTCTGGCTCCTCGAGAGCCTGAGCTTCTCAGAGGACTACAGATATGTCAGGGCTGATGTTGCTTTGTTTTCAAAGTAACGGAGGCTCACATTTTCATGTGTAAGCATTCTGAATGGGCCTGGGATGTGCAGAGGGCAAGTCATGGGAGGTTCTGTGGTTGGCAGAAAGCCCTGGCTTTGAAGCTCAAGGACTTAGGCTCCAGCCGGAGATTTTCCAGAGGGTTTAGGATCCCGGCTGTCTTGTTCCTGTGATGGACTTAAAGACGCCTCATCTGTGGAGTTCTCAGGGCCCTGGGAGACTCTGATAAGATAATCTAATTGATCCTCAAGATATGTTTGCAGAATATCACTGTGGAATTTTAAACTGTGCTTTATGAACAATCCAAAATACGTAGCTAAAGGTTCTATCATTTATGTCTTAAGGGTGTCTCTAGTTCCTAACGTAGTACTGAACGGCTTGAGTCCTGGAATCCTGACTGGAGGCTTTATGGGAATAAAGGAAGAACACACGCGCAGGCCCAGGTACGGGAAAGCTGGGATCAGATGGGGTCGGCTACCGCCCAGATTGGGTATTCTCAGGCAGTAAACACCCAGGAGGAAGCTTCAGTATCCAGTCTCTGTACATGCCGCTCGGACATCCATGAACAGTTCATCTCCCGGCCTCTGAGCAGAGCTTCTCCACCGCTTGAGGCCCCCTGAGGTAAGGTTTGCTGCGAGGCATTGGGGTGCTCACAAGGCCATTCCTAAGCCAACAGTAACTCCGTTCCTCAGGGTGTCCTCCATCCCCTACAACATAGAAGTCTTAAAATCCTTGGGATTGCCTTTGTAATGGGGGTGAGAGGAACCACAGTTGTTATTCCTAATAGGCTCCCAAATTAGAGCCTGCAAGCCCACTCATTCTAAGCCTCTGGGAAGGCAACTGAGGTCAATAGCCAAAGAACAACACTTTTTGTTTTTTGCTTTTTTTTTTTAAATAAAGATTTAATCTATATGAGTATACTGTCACTGTCTTTAGACACACCAGAAGAGGGCATTGGATCCCATTACAGATGGTTGTGAGCCACCATGTGGTTGCTGGGAATTGAACTCAGGACTTCTGGAAGAGCACTCAGTGCTCTTAACCTCTGAGCCATCTCTCCAGCCCAAGGACCAACGTTTTAATCAACCATGACCCAAACCCCAGAAGATGGTGTTAAAGGGAACTTCTGATTGGTGAACACATCCCTGTACGGAGAGAGAGGATAGCCCATCCCAGCCTCCTCTAGGATGAGTGTCCCTGCTTTCCCTCTGGCTGTTTACAACATCTTTATTACAAGCCAGTGAGTGTGTCTGCATTCTGTGTGCTGCCGGGGAAAGTTGATAAACTCAGGGAGCTGGTCTCTGGGATGCTATGCAAACTTATTACTCATGGTTTGATGTGACACAGGAGGATGGCTATTTTTATACTTGGATTTGATGAAGCCATGTGGTCTGCAGAATTTGATGGGACACTGAGTCTGACCCAGTAGTCACAGACAGAGAAGGACCCCCAGCAAGGCTGGGCTGCTCCTGTAGTATCGTGGACACAGCAGCAAGGACCAGCCTCGATCTCCACCAGACTGTGCCTCATCTCCGACTTCCTGATCGTATCAAACACTACAGTTCCCACCCATAAGGGACAGGGATAAATGGAGCACGTGCTTTCAATGATGCTCTTTCAGACCAATTCACAGGGTGGGCGGGGAGGGGGAGGGAGAACTGCTTTCCAGAAGAAACTGTTTAGCTCTTCATTTTCAGCTTGCTCTCTGCCTTCCAGGTGGCCACACGGTGGGCAGCTTCCCTTCTGGATTAGTAATGAGAAATCCAAGGAGGGTGGTGGCGATAGCTTTTGTTGTGTTTTGAGACCAAGTCTTACATTGTGGCCCAGGCTGGTCCTAAGCTCCTTTGCTCAAGGAATTCTCCAGATCAGGCTTATGAATGCTGGGATGCCGGCGTCTGTCATTGCACTTAGCCATAGTTTTGCAGTTGAGACTGGTGCCATACCACTGATCCCCAGAGTGAGCAAAGCCGAAATTCCTGTCCATCATCTTTTTACTGTCGTGGGTGGCCAGTTTTGGAAATCTGAAGCATAATTGTGTTGTTTCTTGAGAAGCATAGCTTAAAAAAAATAGGCCGGAAAAACTAAATCATTATTTCTGTTTATTTCAACAGATGATGTAACCCACCATCCACTCGAAGGCTAATGTCACATTTAAATACCTTTCAAATAAAAAGGCAACATTAAAATTACACGTGTCCATCTTACACAATATATTTTTGAAATGTGGATACATAGTATCTTTTCTTTTCTTTCCTTTTCTTTTCTTTTCCTTTTCTTCTACACAGGGTTTCTTTGTGTAGCCCTGACTGTCCTGGAACTCACTCTGTAGACCAGGCTGGCCTCAAACTCAGAAATCCACCTGCCTCTGCCTCCCAAGTGCTGGGACTAAAGGGGTGCACCACCACTGCCCGGCCATAGTAGATTTTCTAACCTGAGGAAATTAACATGTTACTCCAACAACTTTTGAGGAGAAATAAGAATTCTCTCTGTCTCTCTCTCTCTCCTTCTTCCCTCCCTCTCCCCACCTCTTCTCTCTCTCTCTCTCCTCTCATTCAATAGGATCTTAACATGTAGCTCAGACTGTCTCAAACTTGGGATCCTCCTGCCTCCACCTCCCAAGCACTTGAGATTAGAATTCACCACCAAGCTAGATGAAACTTAAGCAGACACCTCAGCAGTTTTCGAGGTCGCAAAACCATGTCGCCCAGTGTTCTGCAGCAGAGCTTACTTCTGAGTAGCTGCCCTTGTGCATGCTTTAGGGAGGACGGAGAACAGCCTTGGGGGTCGACTCGAGCTTTCCACCTTGTTAAGAAGGGTCCACTTGTATGTGCTGCCATGCTCTGTACTCCAGACTGGCTGGCCTACAAGTGTCTCTGCCTGTCATCTCAACATAGAAAAGCTGGGGCTGCAGCTGTGCGTTGAAGCCCAACTTCCCTTCATCTGCATAAAGTCTCATACCTCACTTCTAATTTCCATCCAAGTCTTGTCCAGTTTTTTCTGTCCCTTATCCTAGGAAGGAGGACTGTTAAGAGTTCTCTGGTGGAAAGGAATTGACAGAGTGAGTCTATATTAAAGGGGGATTTGTTACATAGGCTTTCATATGGTCTGGATAGTCCAGCCATGGTTATCTTCCCGGAGCGGGGGCTGAGAACCAATCGCTGCTCAGTCTCGGAGGCTGGGGTCTCAGCAGTCACGATCTGCTCCGAAGACCTAGGTGATTCCCGGAGAACCAGTGAGCTTCAGTCCACATCGGAAGCCTGAAGGTTCGGTGATATTCGTGAAGGGACAAACGCGGCAGCAGCAGCAGCAACAGCAGCATTAACAGGAGGGTACATGAACTTGCCAGTGAGACTCAAAGGCGATGGAGCAAACAGCTTTTCCCCTGGGACCTTGTTTTATCGGTTTTGCCATGGCAAGGTGCTACCCACATTTAGCGTGGCTCTTCCACTTCAGTTAACAGAATCATGAAAACCCATCACAGGTGTGTTCTACCGCTGACGGTTGGTTAGCTGCAGACAAGCTGAGAAGATTAACTGTGGCAAGAGGCAGAGCACACCAGACACTGTCTTACGAGCCCTGACGTAGAAGCCCCGACAGGCCTGCTAACTCCGCATTTGTTTTCTTGGGGAAACGATTCCACTTCTTGAGATTTAATTGTTTAATGATTTCTGTTGCTTTCCAACATCAGCCTAGCAACCCTTCATTAGTGAGTCTGTGACTCACACTATGACACGATAATTAAACCATTAACCCCTTCACGTCAACCTACACGGTGCTCAGCCGGTTACAATACTGTAGTGTGCTACAAAGATCACTACCGTCCGTATAGACAGCTAATAGTTGCTCCATTGTGCTGTCTCCATGGCAACTCTGAAATGTCAGCTTCATATGTGCTATAGGAAACCAAACTGAGGTCCAAGTTGTGAAGTGATTTTTTTTTTTTTACCAAATATCTCATGAGCTCATAGTGGCAAAATGGCCTTGAAAAAGATTTTTTTTCTAGGATGGGCTAAATTTTGCAGAAAATCTCCTATTAAATTGTTCAGAAAAAGAAATAAGATACATGGGGCTGGTGAGATGGCTCAGCAGGTAAGAGCACTGACTGCTCTTCCGAAGGTCCTGAGTTCAAATCCCAGCAACCACATGGTGGCTCACAGCCATCCATAATGAGATCTGACTCCCTCTTCTGGAGTGTCTGAAGATAGCTATGGTGTACTTACATATAATAAATAAATAAATAAATCTGAAAGAGAGAAAAAGAAAGAAAAGATACATACAAGAATGCTGAATTCTTTCATTTTTTTGTTAATCTAAAAGTATTAGCAAAATAAAAATTTGTTAAGAACCCCCATGTCCACCCTCCATCCCCAGGTAGACTCATATCCTGGGGGGAGAGTCGAAGGGGTAAATTTGATCTGTGGGTGGGACAGAGAAACTCAGAACTTCATTGGGAGAGTGGACCTTTGGCCAGACTGGAAAAGTCTCTACACTGAGTGTAAAAAAGGACATGTGATCTTACAAAATTATACACAGCCAGCATATTAAACTATCTTTTATATGAGGGGAGGAGGGTAGTGACTCAGTTGAAAAGTGCTTATCACACAAGCTGGAGGACTTGAGCTTGGATCTCCAGGACCCACAGTTGTTCCTAGTGGTGTCTGCCTGTAACCCAAGTACTGCGGAGACAGGCCCTAGCAGACCCCTGTGGTTCTCCAGGTTCAGCCAGAGACTCTGTCTCAAATGTAAGGTGATATCCGAGTTTAGTTTCTGATGCTGTGACAAGATACTGGCCAACAGCAGCTTGGGGGAGGAAAAGGCTTATGCGTGACCGTTCCTGATTCAAGGACAGCCAGGGCAGGTGCCTGGAGGATGGAGCTGAAGCACAGGCCATGGAGGAGAGCTACTTGCTGACTTGCTCAGCCTGTTGGACCCTGGACTGCCTGCCCTGGGCGGCACACGGCCCACAATTCACTGGACCCTCCAGTCAAGAAAATGCCTCTCAGACATGCACACAACCCAGTCTGATGGAGGTGATTCCTAATTGAGTTTCCTGCTTCCTAGGTGACTCTAAGTTTGTGTCAGGGTGACAAACAACTGACCAGCACACGTGAAGAGTGATAGAGACAGACCTGATACTGACTTCTGGCTTCCATGTGCACTGCACATATATGTGCGCACACATAAATACAATATACATAAGCATACAATACACAAAAATCATTAAGCTCTAGGTCCACCAGAGCTTAATGATTAGCAATTGAGTTCCTGATGCTACCGAATTGAGTCCTAACTCATGCAGAGTCTCAGGGTAGAGACTTTTCCAGTCTGGCCAAAGGTCCACTCTCCCAATGAAGTTCTGAGTTTCTCTGTCCCACCCACAGATCAAATTTACCCCTTCGACTCTCCCCCCAGGATATGAGTCTACCTGGGGATGGGGGGGTGGTGGACATGGGGGTTCTTAAATGCACTCTGGGCACATCCTTCAGTCATGGGTGTGACCCTGCCTGGATTCCTCCTTGGTGGTTCACAGCAGTGACTGAATGGTTGTGCCGGTAGAGGAGCTCAGCATCAGAGCAATCAATCACTTTGCCTGTTCAATAGCATGAAGAGTCCTCGTCATTCTAGGTATATAATGGAAGTTAAGTGTGTGAGGATTCCATGTTGGCTCATTTTACAGTCCCCCCCCCCCCCCCCGCCAGGCCACAAAATCTGCCAGGCAGGTTCAGCGGCTTGGAAAAAACAAATTTGGAGGAAAACAGGAAACCAGAGGAAAGAAACCCTTCAGACTTTAGACGTCTGAGCCATTTCTCAGAAAGACTGAAAGGTATAGTTCTATAGGAAAGTTTGCACAGTGGAATGGAAACCAAAATAATAGCGCACCTTCTGGGTTGGGCCTTTAGGAGACAATGAGAGTCCCCCCTTTGCCTCTTCCTGCAGGCAGGAGAGTGGGGGTGGGGGAGGGGTGTTGGTGTGAGTCATCTGTGATAAACAGGAGGGGAGCCTGTCCAACAGGAAAGTAGAACCTGAGCCCTTGGGCCACAATGGCAAAGAAAGTCATTAAGGAAAATAGTCTAGCTGGCGTTGAAGTCATTGCATTCCACTTCCTCTCTGCCCCGGGTGGGTTTTCTCCCAAGGCCACCGTCTGGGTCAGCTTCCGGAGGCCCTTTCAGGCTCTGCCCTCTTCCCCACTGTAATTAACCAGGTCAGGTTCAGGTTCAAGGGACAGTTTGTTCTGTACTTTGCCTCTCTGCTCCCTGAGACCCGCAGTTCTCAGCTATGTTCTCTGTAATAGCATCACACAATGTTCTTTCCCGAGCTCCGCTCTCTCCACCAAGCTTTCAGGCAGTCAATCAACCAACCACCACTCTGCCGTCGCGAAGCTCTCTAATTAAGCGCTGCACCTCTGTGCCGCTTCTATTCTGGCTGTGGTTCGGCGTTTATGCCTCTCACTCCCAGCCGTCTTGTTGTACAGTAGATTGGGGCAAATTATCCCCTGCAGAAACCTCTCTCTCCACTCAGGAAAAGGACAGGCTCTCTCGAATAAAACTACCGGGGATGCGGGATTACTAACCTAAGAAAATTATTCTCGTGACACAGTCACTCTTAGATGAGCTAGCTGGACCTGGGCAGAGCTGATATAAAGACCGACACCAACCACACCCCTTCCCCGTAGGGAAGCTAGTAGTAGCTACTGTAGTGCGGGTTACTGGTCTTTGGGAAAATGGTGCTCAGCGAGCCAGGCTCATCTTGCCATTCGGGTGATGATCGAAGCTGCATCTTCCCAGGAGGGCGGGTATTAGCACTAGAGCCAACTGGGGCAGGCTGCATTTAGGATAGCAGCTTGTGTTTAACATCTGGGAGGTCGGGTCAGCAGAGGGCGAGACTCGGGTGTCAGAAGGAAGTTGCAGGACACCATTCATGCTCTAGAGTAGTAGGTATTACCTGGAGGTGATTTTGCGGCGCCAGGGAACACCTGTGGTTGTGACTTCGAAGTGCAATTGACATCTAATGAACAGGAATGCTAAAGCGGGTGAACAGGACTGCTCCAACCCACAAATGGCTATAGGGCTAAGGCTAAAAAAAACCCTGTGCTAGAGTGACTGATAGCAACAGGGCTGGACCCTGAGCATCTCCAGGGATACAGGGTTAATAACAGGAAAACAGCACTTACCTATAATCCCAACACCTGAGGAGCTGAAGCAGGGGGATTGCCCCAAGTTCAAGACTAGCCTGGGCTACATAGGAATATCCTGTCTCAACAACAATAACAAAACTCAATTAGATAAACAAACATATACCAATTAAAAACAACAACAACAACAACAGGAAAACAAACTCTGTGACACACTGGGCTCTGCAGAGCTGAGGCTCAGGACGGTCTCCCAGACATTAGAACCAGACCAAGAACACATGAAGAATGAGTCCCAAATCCCCAAGGTATGCCCCGAGAAAAGCTTGTTCTACAACAGGATTCCTAACCTGTTTTGTGCCTTTTGGAGACTGGGGAACATCCATGCATAGATAATACATATGAGGGAGATATAAGGCCCTCCCCCCTCCTTGTTTTTCTGGGTATCTTCGTCTCTTTGGGTTTCTAAAACAACATTTCATAGACTGGGTAAATTGGTTGGTTGTTTATTTTTGGTGTCTTTGGAATAGGGTCTCTTGTAGCCCAGGCTAGCCTCCTCACTCATTGTGTAGCCAAGGCTGGCCTTGCACTCACTATCTAATTTAACGATAACCTCGAACTTGAGATCCTGCTACCTTTGTGCTGGGATTACAAGCATAATCCTCTGCTCCCGGCTGAAACTTGTTTATAAACAATGGAAATGTGTTTCTCCTGGTCCAGGACACTGAATCAAAGTCCAAGGAGCTGGCAGATTTGGTGTCGGAGGGCTCATTGCCCATTTCATAGGCGGCACCTTTTAAACTTCATCCTTGCACTGACAGGAGTGGGAAAAATCTCTTGTGTCTTTGATGAAACCTAGTCGCTTCCCATAGACCTCTCCCATAAACCCCGCCTCCTAAGACCACCATCTTGGAAGTAAGAGCTCCACCTACAACTAAAACTGCAATTTCAAAACTTGAATCTGAAGAGCTGAGGATGGCCCAGTCAGTAAAGTGCTGGCCGAATAAACACCAGGACCTGAGTTCGATTCCCCAGTGATCACATTACAAAGCTAGACATTGCAGCACACACATGTACTGGTAGCAATGGGGAGGGAAAGGTTAGGGACCCTGGGGCTCACTGGCCAGAACTTTTATCCAAATTGGTGAGCCCCAGGTCTAGTGAGAGACTGTCTCAGAAAGCAAGTTGGAAAGCAATTGAGGAAGACATTCGATGGCAGCCTCCTGCCTCCACATTCACACAACACTCAAGTACACACACAAGATGAACGTTGAGAAAATACAGCTATTCAGACTGCAGCTCTGATATAAAGTTCTCTGAGAAACCTAAAGTGACTCTAAGACGGAAAAAGGCCAGGAACCACTGTGGACAGCAAGGGCATCCAAGTTCTGAACCAACAGAAGAAGTGGGGGTTTAGATGGAGGGCACTAGAACAGCATATGGCGCCCGGGGCTGTGCTCCACACAGCAGCCCTCTTATCCCATTTGAGCCCCATAATGATCTTATGAAGCAGATGCAGCTTTAATCTTGTCTGGCAGCTGAAGAAGCTGTGGTCAGACTTTCTCTATGGCCAAGTCTGCGGACTGTCATCACACCATGACACTCACAGGAAAAACTACTGTACAGGAAAATGAATAGACTTCGTAAGAGAGGACGTTTGCCGCTACTGATATACAATATATGAACTATAACTTCAGACCTATGCTATTGCAAAAACACAATCACAAGACATGCATTGCAATAGAAACAAAGGTTAAGGCATATCTGAAATGTTTCTTTAAAATGTACATAAGATTTTTATGGTGAAATCATGGAAATTAAGTAAGATGCATCAAAGACACAGTGGAATGAAGAGATGAGGATCTTTATGACCAGAGGTGACCTGGCTAAGGGCTCCTGTGGTCCTTTGTCCATGGCTCGTCTGATGGCTAAGGGTTTGAAACCTTTAATGTCTATTTAGAACTCAGGAGTTGCTGTCCACATCAAATCAGCCACAAAACTCTGCTCCCATCACTAGGGAAGTTTGCTTCGGGCTTCTAATTCTTTCCACAAAGAAAACACGAAGCCTAGCTAGTGATTAATGCAAGCATCTGACAGATGTGTGTGTATGTGTGGTCAGCTCCCATATCTTTCAGATACTAAGTACAAGATTTGGCTTCATACCCCAGCCGTGGCACACCTCTGCTGCTGGTGCAATCTGGAGCTACCTCCAGATAAGATAGGGTGGAGATGCTTCCAAGAAAATAGAATTGGTTTAAAAATCTTAAGCCAACATGGGGAGCTGAGGCAGGGGAACCTTTTGAACCCAGGAATTCAAGATGGAGTTTATAGAGAACCCCATTCTCTCTCCCTCCCCACCTGTATGTGTGTGTGTGTCTGTGTGTATGAGTGTGTATGTGTGTGTGTATATGCGTGTGTGTGTCTGTGTGTATGAGTGTGTATGTGTGTGTGTGTGCGTGTGTGTATCACAGTCTTAAAGTATTACCCACCCAGTAGTAATATATTACATGTATTGTATATAATATATTATATTAACTTATTAAATCATATATTAATATATTATACAATATATAAAAGCTTACTTCATTAGAACCAAGCTAGGCTTGTTTCCACAATAAAGGTAGCCCCAGGATGGGCATGATATGCATGCCTTTAATCCCAGCACTTAGGAGGCAGAAGCATGATGAGGTCTGTGAGTTTTAGGCTAGCCTGGTCTACATATCAAGACTCTATCTAAAATAAAAATTGATTTGACATTACAAAGCCCATTCGGCATTCACCATTATTCAGTATATTACTGATGAAAACATTTTACTTCAACAGATTTTTAAAAAGCAACTAAGTTTAATAGTCTTTCGCATTCCCTTTTTAATATGACAGTCTTTCAGTCTGTAGCCAAGGCTATCCTAGAACTTTCAGTAATACTCTGACCTCAGCTCCCAAGTGCTGGGGTTATATAGTCTTGAGCTATCAGTTCCAACCCAATAACTTTTTTTTTCTGTTTTGTTTTTTTTGTTTTGTTTTTTGTTTTTTTAGGAGGCAGAGTTTCTCTGTGTAGCTCTGGCTGTCCTGGAACTCACTCTGTAGACCAGGCTGGCCTCGAACTCAGAAAATCTGCCTGCCTCTGCCTCCCTAGTGCTGGGATTAAAGGCATGTGCCACCACTGCCCAGCTAATCTTTTTTTAATGTTAGAAATTCTTGGTAAATTGAGGCTAAAAGACCTGATAAAGAGAAGCCATAAAAATCTAGTGGCGAATGTTATAATCACGAAACCTTAAGATCTTCGTAAGGTTTTGTTAACTTTCTCACCGCTTCTATTTAGATGGCCCAGCCCCTAAACCAGGAGAAAGAATAAAAGGCTGCAGGGAGAATGTGGAGTTCAACCTTGGCCGTCAAGCTGGCATACCTAGGAAGAGGGGGTCTCTACTAGAGTTGCCTCCAGCAGATTGGCCTATGGGCAGATCTGTAGGGTATTTTAAAATTGCTAATTGATGGGAAGAGACCCAGATGGTGCAGCCCCTAGGCAGGTGGTCCTGAGATGTATAAGGTAGTGGAGCAAGCCAGAGCAAGTCAGGGAAAGACGGCTGATAAGCAGTACTCTTTCATGGCCTCGGTGTTAGTTCCTGCCTCCAGGTTCCCGACCCAAGTTCCTGCCTTGGCTTCTTGTAATGGACTGGGATGAGGAAGTATAGACCTAACTCTTTCCTCCCCTAAGCTGTGTTTGTCGTAACAAAGAAACCAATCTAGAACGAACAACAGAGTTCTATGTGTGGGTGGCTAGCTTGGAAATTCCAAAGAACCTATTGAGGTCATTGGCTTCACCTGTGTTTGTCAGGTTACCTGTAAATAAGGTCTCGGTGCAAAACCAGGGCCTGCAAGATGGCTAGGCAAGTGAAGGCACCTGCCACCAAGCCTGCCTACCTAAGTTTAAACCCCAGGTACCACATGGTGGAGGGGGCAGAACTGACTCTCACAAGCTGTTATCTGACCTTCACATGTATGGACGCATATACGCCCCGCCCACCCCACCCCCCATGCCTGACACGCAGACAAAATAAATACATAAGTGTAAAATTATAAGAACTCCAAAGCTATATCTGAATAATAAACATGTTAAAAACACAACTACAAGATACAACCAAACAACAATAAAACCAAACAAGCAAAGTACCTTCTGTGTTTGGGGGAAGAATTCTCACAGAAATTCTTCTTTTTCCTCTCTAATTCAAATCATCACTAATTCATGCTTCTTGCCAATCTCAACAAGCAAGAAAGAAACCCAAATAATATAGAACTATCATTAATAAGCACATTTTTTCTCATAATGAATTCATTGTTATCCATAGGATTCCAGCCCCCCACCACCACCACACAGACACACACACACACACACACACACACACACACACACACAATGATCTGAAGATGCTCCAATCCCTTGTAAATGATGTTCACATCCTCCCTGTATCTTTTAAGGCATCTCTTGATTACTTATGATCCCCAATAACACATTCATTGCACCTTAGTAGTTATATGGCATTGCTTAGAGAATTATACATGAAAAAAAAATCTACACACTCAGTACAGATGAGTTCTAAAAAAAAAAAAAAAAAAAAAAAAAAAAAACCGTTTCCAGCCTATGATTGATTGATTTGTGGATGTGGAGCCTTCAGACAGTGAGGGCTGCCTAGTCTTCAACAATCCCAGACCTTGGCTTTAGGCCAACTGGTTTCTTGCTTTTGTTATTTGCAACAGAATCCAGGATTCAGAGGGAATAAAAGAGCTGAGCAGAAATATAATTCTCGATAATATTGTCTCTGTGCCTTATGCACTTATCCTTTTTGTCTCTCCCCAGGGAAAAGGCAGCTATTCTTCTTTATGCTAAATCCAGCTGTCCTCCCCACGGTGGTCATGTAAATCCTGGCACTGAACGTGGGGCGGAATAAAGCCACGGCTGTGGGAAGCTTTCACTGAAGAGCAACAGGCGGCCCCGAGCCCCAGACTGCTCCAGCCGTTTTCTCCTAAAAATGTAAGGTTCTATTCATCAAAAACTTTTATATATTCTTGTGATTTTTCTTTTAAAAAAAAAAAAAAGAAAGAAAAGGAAGAGGAAGAAAGATCAACATGATATGCAGGCAAAGAATAAGGCCCCGTGGTTCACAGAGCATGGCGTCTTTTCACTCTCCGGAGTAAGTAAATAATCTCGGAGAGGCTTGGCGTTGACTGTGTTCAGCACACAAAAATGGCCAAAGAGGGATCTGCCCTCCAATTAGACATCTAAGTGATTTGGTTTGAAGGAAACTGGCTCCTCCACAGACCCACTTAACAAAATGAATTACCCAAGGGCCGAGCATAAGGCACTGAAACTTGGTTTTAATGTGATTTCAAAATATCAGACTTCTTGTCATCTCTTCTCAAGCAAAAGAGACTCATCCCTTAGACATGATGTAAAGTTCAAAACATTCAAGCCCGCTGGTTTTATTTTTCCCTCCTGTTTCTTCAGACTTTGAAAAACAATTACAGGTCACACACCTCTAATCCAAGCACTGGAGAGACAGAGGCAGGGGAATCAGAAGTTTAAGGCCAGCTACATGCATAATGAACTGGGTCTCAAAACCATAAGTAAATAAATAAATGACTAAAATTAAAATTGTCATTCAAAGCCCAAATTATCGTGTGCTTTGTTTGAGCTGAGGCCTCGGGTATCCAAGCTCAAACTCGCAATGTAGCCTAGAGTGACCTTGCACTCATGAACCCCAGTCTCCATTGTCCAGATGCTAGCCTCTCAGGCTTGCAACACCGTGTCTCATCTCCACCTTCCAAATGCTAGGTTCACAGGCTTGCAACACCGTGTCTCATCTCCACCTTCCAAATGCTAGGTTCACAGGCTTGCAACACCGTGTCTCATCTCCACCTTCCAAATGCTAGCCTCTCAGGCTTGCAACACCGTGTCTCACTTATTGCAAAGTTCACAGTTGTTCTACACTTTCTCCTCTTCCTCCTCCTCCTCGTTCTTTTTTCCCAGCAATGCTGGGGAGTGAACCCAAGGCCTCCTGCATACTGTCGTTCTCCATCACCAGCCCCTCTTTAACCTACTAACATAATTAAAAATTAAGAGTTTAAAAAAATCATTATATTAGAAATTAAAGTTAACTGGGCTCTATTTACCAGACTCTTTGTTCCTTGCGTTCATCTTTCATAATTTTAATACTGTCATATATTAGCGGAACAAAGTGGTGTGCACAGCAGAGAGAAGCAGGCAATTGGTATGGGAGCCAAGTCTCAGTGGACAAAGGAGTATGTGGAGGCTTGGTTGGGCCACCACCAGCCAGCTTGTCTTGCCTCATTGCCGCCTGCTAGGATGGCACTGCTGCTTGGCCCACAGGCCTGGCCCACTGGGTGGAGCTGCTGCTGCTCCAGCTTGCTCTGCCTGCCCTGCTGGAGGGAGGAAGGCCCAAGACCCAGGCACTGCCCTCGGGATATAAACACATAGATCCTACCTAGGGTACTGGCAGGGCAGTCAGCGCCCAGGACAAGATGATGGAGTTCTCACAGGTCCTGCGCTCCGCCCCCGCCCCCACCCCGGGAGGAACTGACCTGCTCCACATCACCCTGACTTTGAGCAACAACAAGATACCCAAGAAGAAGAACAGTTCATTTTCTGAGTTTAGTCTCCTCCAAAGACTTCTCTGATCCGTGCCGCAGCCTGGAAACAATGTTGATGTCTGTGATCTGTGCCACCACCATGGGCGGGGAAAGTTTCTTATACAGTGGTATGGGTGACTGGAGACTCATAGCTGAGAATGAGAGATTTTAAAGGCCTCTGTGCTGGCCTCTCCCTCCTCCTCCCCAACCCCCAAAAGAAAAGATCCAGACAGGAAGCTACTGAAGAGAGAGAGCCCTCACAGATTGTGATAAAGATGCCGGAGTGTAGCTCTTCACAGCTGATGGCCTCTGGCAGGAGGTGGGCAGGAATGGACTCAGTTCTCCTTAAGTGGCTGGCCACTGGGAGTTTGATTGTGCTCCAATGAATATGCAGGCAACACAGATTAAACTTGTTTTTCTTTTTTCTTTTTCTTTCCTTGGTGGGGGTGGGGGTGCAAGGGTTGGAGGATGGACCTGGGGGAATAGGAAGCTATTGTGATCAGGGTACATTGTATGAAATTTCCAAATAATTATTAAAAATATTATGTTAGGGGGAAAAAAAGATGTCTGAAAGTTGGAGACTAAAATTCTTGGAAAATAACGTTTTAAAAGGCTGGGACCATAAGCTTAGTGGGTTGAGAGTTTATCTAGTGTCCTAGTCGCTGTTCTATTTCTGTGAAGAAATACCATACCAAGACAAAAGAAAGTGTCTTAGTCGGGGATTCTATTCCTGCACACACATCATGACCAAGACACAAGTTGGGGAGGAAAGGGTTTATTCAGCGTACACTTCCACACTGCTGTTCATCACCAAAGGAAGTCAGGACTGGAACTCAAGCAGGTCAGGAAGCAGGAGCTGATGCAGAGGCCATGGAGGGATGTTCCTTACTGGCTTGTTTCCCCTGGCTTGCTAGTCTTGCTTTCTTATAGAACCAAGACTACCAGTCCAGGGGATGGCACCACCCACATTGGGCCCTCCCCGCTTGATCATTAATTGAAAAAATGCCTTACAGCTCACAGGCACATCACACTAACCATATGCAGCAGGCTTCTTCTGCTGGTCTGAGTCTCACTAAAGAAAGCTTGTCTTCCTCGGTTACTCAAGCCGTGGGACACTAAAGCACCATCTTCTTTCAAGTTCCACATCCCCGCACTGACCACTGTGGGTTCCATCATGGGTATCTCATTCCTGGAGGTAACGGAAGGGCCTCTGTGGTGTTGTAGTAGGTACGAACCCAGCATCAGATCATCCTGAGTAAACACAAATGGACCGACCATGCTGAGATCCAAGACAGGATCAGACACTCTACAGACTGGGAAATACTGAGGCGGTGGTAAGGAGTGGGTAGGGGTGGAGACATGAGATGCAAAAGATGGTTTCTAGAATTAAAAATGCAGGCAAGAACTTGGCCGCACATGACCTAAAAAGAAGCATCAGTTGCTAGAAGTGGGCTGTCTGTTCCTAGGTTTGGAGGCTCTCCCAGCAGCCACCTCTAATTCTTTCACTAACGTCTAACTCACCATTGTCATCTTTGGGTTGACATGCTTGTCTCTGAACAATTGCACAATTTCAAAAGAACCCTGCTTGTGGCTTATATCCAACTGCTCTCAGACATATTCCAGAGGATCAAGGTACATGGATGAGAACCATGAGTGGACAGGGGGACGAGGAGGCAGAGCCCTATCTTGTTTGGGTATCACAGTATCCACAGCCTGAAATCCAGAATCTCTGATGCTTGGATCCTTATGTCTGTCTCAGAGGTGTCTGGCCCATGGTGGGAATACAAGAAACAGTCCCCGGTTGTTTGGATTGAATTATTGTATAATAAAAGCGGTTCTTGTTATTTTGGACCTTGCAGATTGAGGGTTAATAAGGCATCATGAACTATGATTATTGTGTGCTGGTGAGGTTTGGTCAACTTGCCAACAAACTAGAGTCACCTTGGAAGAAGGACCCTCAATTGAAGAATTGCCTCCATCTGACTGGCTATTTTATTGTTTAATGATTGATGTGGAAAGGCCCAACCCACTGTGGGCGGTGCCACCCCTGGGCAGATGGTTCTGGTTGTATAAGATAAGTGGGAACCAGCCAAAGGAAGCCGGCCAGTAAGTGGTGTTCCTCTGTCACCTGTGCTCCAGTTCTTGACTTAGTTTCCCTCCACAGTAGACTGTAGCCTGTATACTAAGTAACTCCTACCCTTCCGCAGGTTGTTTTGGCCAGTGTTTTATGACAGTAACAGGAGGCAAACCGATATATATATTGTAACAAGGGAAATTAGAAGTGATGCCCCATTACCAAAACAGTGGGCTAAGATCAGTGAGTGTCCTACTTAGAAGCTGTTCCTGAGCCTGGCATGGTGACACAGTGGAGAGGGCAAGTGAGGCTGGGAGGAACTGTTTTCATCCAATGGATGGACAGCCCCTTCCCCAGAACTTGTGGGAACACCTCCTAGACAGACTTAAGGATCACAGCATCAGAGATTCTGGTCTCAGGGCTGAGAATGTATTTGTCAAATTTCCACAGAGCTCCAGAATTTGGAAGCAATTAGAAACTCCGTGAGCAGCCTATTTGGATTTTATGAGTGCTTAAGGTGCTGTTAAGACTGAAGCCACGCAGTTAAGAAGGAGATCAGAACGGGTGGGAGGCATCAAGAGAGGTCTTAGGGGTGAACATGATCAAAATACATCATACACATATATAAAATGTAACAAAACTCATTATCATACAGAGCAAATGTCTAATAATATAAAACTTTAAAACAAAAGCAAAGACTGCAGTTAGTGGCCTGGGGATATAGTTGAGCCAGCATGTACAAGGCCCTGGCTTCAATTCATAGCATCATAGAAAACTGAAAAAAAAAAAAAAAAAAAGGAAAGTCACTGCCTATTAACCCATTCAAATGATTGTATTTATCAAGGGTGCTGCTCAACCAACATTATAAGTAGGTTAAATGTTGTGAAATGGAGTGCACAAAGTAAAGACAAACTGATAAAATTATGTTTTTATTCACTTTACATACTGGGGTTTTTTAAGATAATCTCATTAGACTAAAGCTTCTGCTGTCCGTAAACAGCAGGGAACACTATCTACTTCCTGCTGATTGCAAGGGCTCAGTCCACGGTCTTGGGGCTGCCCAGGCACCTATCTGAGCCCCGTGTGATGGACCCATCCAACCACACCCCCACAGATTTCCTCTTCTGTGGCCAGACGCTTTCCAGCTCTCATGTCCAAAGGCTTCTTCTCTCCCCATTCTCTGAAAGGCTATCCTTTGTTTCCGCTCCACTCCTTAACTCTTACCCCAGTTTCTATATCTCCGTCCCTTCCTTCCTCTCTCCTTCCCTCCCTCCTCCCTTCCTTTTCTTTCCCCACCTAGGGTTAGCTAAGTCGTAGACAGGACTGTGATGTTTAGAGACAGTATTTCATTCATACGGCTTTTCATTCAATGCCTATTCCAAAATCACTAGCAGACACGGGGATGTACCTCTGTAATCCCAGCACTGGGGAGGCTGAGCAGGATCAAGAGTTCAAGGTCTGCCTGGACCGGTCGCACAATGAGATGTTGTCTCAAATAGACAAAAAAAAATATTTACTAAAGCAGGTATTGATAACTTCTGTGATGTCACATGGCGTTTAGGGTCACGGGAGTAATAAGCAAGGGGCCGTGAACTAAGAGTGGTAAGTGTTCTGAGAAGGAAGGAACCAAGGTTGGTTTGCCAGAGCAGCTAGCACCCATAGGCACACAGGTTTTAGTGAACACTCCAGGTGAAAGTGTTTGGTATTGGGCAGAACTCAGATGATAACACGGGCAGAGCAGGTAGAATCAAGCCAGGGCCCATGGTTACAAATACCGAAGAATTTAATCCGGTTGGCAACGGGGAACCACTGATGCATTTTACAGTGGTTAATTTTACAGTGCTCTAATTTATATTTCTCAAATATTTTGGTAGCCGAATGAAAGATGGATTGGTGGGGACTGAGAGCAGGGGTAGGGAAACCACTTAGCAACTTAAGTGAGAAATGACTAGATGACGGGAGACCATGGGAGAGCTGAGACTAGATCCGAGGATTTTTTTTTTTTTTTAAGGAGATGAAGTAAGATTGATAACTTATTCAGGGCCTAGGACACACGTAAGCGTTCCAAGCGGTATGATAATATATTTCAACATTAACTTAATGGGTTTGGGAACCAAGCGATTTCTATGAATACAATTTGAATATAGAAACAACTGAATATAGAAATTTGCATACTAGAGACGGCACAGTCAAATTAGGTGAAACCCAGTGAGAAGCCGGAGGCCAAAAGAAAGGTGGGGGAGGCGAAAGTGCGTGACAAAGACAGACAAAGGGAGATGGCTGGTTACTCAAGTGTTTGTGCTTTGATAGTTACATACAGATGTGTTTCTGCTAGAACCAGGCAAGTCGACTACTTTTTTTTGTCAACATGACACAAGCTGGGGGCATCTGGGAAGAGGGAGCTTCAACTGAGAAAATGCCTCCATCAGACTTGTTTGTAGGCAAATCCCTGGGACATTTTCTTGACTGATGATTGGTGCGGGAGGGCCCAGCCCATTGTGTTGGGTGCCATCCCTGGAAGTGTGGTCCTGGTTCTATAAGAAAGCCAACTGAGTAAGCTGTAAAAGCCAGCCAGTAAGAAACATTCCCTTGTGGTCTCTGTTTCAGTTCCTGCCTCCAGGTTCCTGTCTTGAGTCCCTGTCCTGTGCCCTTCCTGGTGGACTGTGATCAGAATGTGTAAACCAAATGAACCCTTTCCAAGTTGCTCTTGGTTATGCTGTTTTATTACTGTAACAGAAATCTAACTGGGACACCAGTCAAGATAAGTTCTAGCTTGTCAACTGACTGTACCACTGACTTCAATAATTTATAGCTCATTTTGGGGTAGCTATGTGTCTTGAAACACTCTGTAAAGATTACTGCAAAGCCTACAGTCTACAGTGTGTGTGTGTGTGTGTGTGTGTGTGTGTGTGTATGTGTGCTTATTTGATTGGTTTTAAATTTGTCTTTGTTATTCAAGGGAAATGATACCATATTTCTCACTAATCCTAATATTTAGAATCCCATATTGGACATCCTGGGCAATGGTTCCATGCTGTCCTTTATTTAGAACTAAGCAGAGTGGAACAGATGGAGGACTTCATAGACATTGTATTTGATGTTGTTGATACACAACACTGCTTTCTTTCCCTTGACTCAAATTTAATATGCACAGGCACATCTTCTCATCTCTTTCTCTCTCTCTCTCTCTCTCTCTCTCTCTCTCTCTGTGTGTGTGGTATGCGTGTGTATCTATGTCTGTGTATGAGTGAAGTGTGTCAGTAGGTTTCCTCATAGGAGAACAGAGGGGGTGAACTACACACACACACAGAGAGATCAGAGAAAAGAATTTAAAAGATAGGCAGGAGGCTGGTTAAGAGTTCAGTTCACAGCACCCATATTCCAGCTTACAACTGTTGATATAACTCCACTTACAGGGGATTTCCTGTCATACTCTTCTGGACTCCTTAGACACCAGGCATGCACTTGGAATTTGTATATATATTCAGGCAAACACGCATACACATAAAAGAAAAAAATGAATAGGTCTTAAAAGAGGAAGAGAAAACCAGGCATGGTAGTGCAAGCCTTTTAGTTCCAGCACTCTGGTGGCAGAGGCAGGTGGATCTTGAGTTCAAGGTCAACCTGGTCTATAGAGGGAGTTCTAGGACAGCCAGGGCTACAGAGAAACTCTGCTTCCCCCCCCCCCCCCCGCAAATGGGGACATATGCTTAGATTTTTTTAAAAAGTCTATTTTTAATAAGGGTACTTAAATGTTTTAAGTCCCTTCTAGCCCACCACCCACCAGAGGTAGCAGGAAAGAAAGGTTAACAGAGCAGAGGAGATGTGGGCCTGTTTAGAAGTAGTTCTTTGGAGTAAATCCAATCTGTGTTGTCAGGAGATCAGCAGTTTAGTTTACAGGAATCAGCAGTGCCAATTAGTTTACATGAATCGGCAGTGGCATCTCGATCCATTTGTAAATACCATTTATGAATCAGCAAGTGCAGGACTTGCAAACACCATTTACAAATCAATAATAGCAGGTTGATCCAGAAGAAACCGCAAGGCTCTGCCAATCTGCCCAAGTCCTCTGAAGCAGCAAGAAGCCTCTGAAAAAACACCAGACGTTTTTTGGTACATTTCTCTCTATGAAGTCATGAAAAATGATGACCAACAAAGAAAGACAAAGCCTACCAATACCATCTAGCACCATCCACTGTCTGTTGGGTTAATTTATATCTTTTCGAAACATCACGTGTTCTCTTAAGCATCCAGTCTAGCAAAATATCACATGTCCTTTTTCCAGGCTGCCTCCAGAAAAACATCATGTGTCTTTTCCTAGCAAAACATCTCTTCTCCCTTGTGTCTGCCTTAGCAAAAACATCCTCTCATAAGACAGTTTCTAGAAAAACATCACATAACACAACTGAGTCTCCAAAGAAACCAGAAATTCCCACTTCATGTGGAGGAGGTGGCGGTGGTGTGTGCTCAGTTTCTTTCCTCCCAATCTCACCAGCAGATGACTTTCTTCTGTTGCAGGAAGTGGGGCAGGGGCTCGGAGAGAGGTCAGGGGTGCTACTCAGGAAGAGCTCCCATCACAGAGTGAGGAGGAGGGGAGTTCCTCTTCCACAAAAGACCATATCTTTGTTTCCTACATGCTCCTGGGGAATGGGGGGTGGGGTGGGGGAGGATAAACAATCACTTTATTTGAGAAACGAACTTCTGCAGCAATGGCATTGAGACAGGGGTATACAGCAGACAGGTGCACATACAGTTCTATAAGGCAAGCATGATGGGCTGGAAATGTAAACGAGAGTCAGGTGCTTGTAGGAACGGTAATTGGAGGTGAGTGTGGATAATGCTTTGGGTTAAATGTACATAAAGAGAGGGAAGGAGTTCTCGCTGGGCTCTGGAGGACACTGAGGAATGGATGGAGATGTGTGCACAGCGATGATGGGTAACAGGTAGAAGAGAATCCCAGGCACAGTGGCATTTGCTAAGCTACAGGTTCCAGAGGAAGGAAGCCACTACCTGCCAAACAAGGCCACTCAAAACTGGTAGGCTAGATATCTAACTTGGTAAAAGTTATACGATCAAACCCAAGAAGGGCCCCAGGACTCTTGAAATGGGTAAACACATCCAAGTAGAGAGTTTCTAAGCTCAGTTCAAATCAGTGGATTTTACTCTGCACCTTTATAGGAAGTGCTGGGGTGGGAGAATACCTGATATAAGAAGACAAGGGATTTGCCCAAAGTTAGAAAAAACATTTGGCTTTCATTTTCTAGTTTCTCCTCAGACTCTTATACCTATAGCTGTAGTGGGAGGTAGGGAATCACTCCAGTGTGGTCAACAAAGCATCTAGTGTCTAAATGAGAACTGCTCATTACGGGTTAATGTTTCGGGTCATAAATTGTGCCAATGTGTTGGGTTCAGTTTAAAGAGGGAGGAAAACCATACATATGTATGTCTAAAGAGAGTAAATATATTATCATACTAACCCTGGAGTTAGGACCTAAGAAAACCCATGTCAAATCATACCCCCCACCCCACCCCCGTTTTCTTTAATTAGTATCCATTTTAAAGCAGTTGTTGATGTGTTTATAAAAAGATAAAGAGATATAAGATATGTTCTATGGGAATGTGGTGAGGCATAAGGGAAGGTGGTGCCTCAGTGGGCCCATGCCAAGGCATCCCTTACCCCTGAGGGACCAGCCACACAATGGTATAGTGTAGAATAGAGTTTATTCAGGGAAGCAGAGGGGAATTAAGAGGGTAGTAGAAGCAGAGAAAGGCAGAGAGAGGGAGAGAGTAGAGAAGTTGAGGCCAGCCATGGCCATGATCACCATGAGAGGGGAAAGAGAAATGTCCAAGAGGACAGCAAGTGGGGAGCAAGAGTAAGAGAGAGAGGCAAGAGAGCAAGAGAGGGAGAAGTGGGGCAAACAGCCCAGCCTACCTGAGTGTTGCCAGGTAACCGTGAGGAGCAGCATACCTGGCTGTTGCCAGGTAACTGTGGGGTGAAGCTTAGACAGAATGCTAACAGTTGTTTTTGTCCCAGTGACTGTGGTAGTTGACAACCAGTTGCTGGTGCAGTGCCTGGGCCTAAGAGAGTTTCAAGTTTAAAGGCAGTAAGGCTCTCTTCAACCCGGGACTATGGGTGCAGTTTTGGCATAAGCTCTGTCTGAGTAGTCCGTCTGTTTCTTCCAGGGAATTCTGACCTACACCATGTACTTCAATTCATTTTTCCTTATTCTTAAACCTGCCTCAGTCTCTCATGATTCCAGCTAAGAATCTAACGGAGCAGGGAATGTGGAGGTTACATTACAGTACTGGAGACCACTGGGAGATGCACACGAGTATAACGTGGGGTGGAGGGTGGGGGGTGGGGAAGGAGAAATGTTGGGGAGATAGGGGGTGCAGGTTGGAAGGACAGTTTGGAGCTGAGAAATGAGTCAAGGTCTGGTTTGTTTAGTGGAAAGATGGTTCACGGAATAAACGGGTACTGCTGGTGAGCAGGCAGAGGCAGAATCAGCAGGCTCCTGGTACAGAAGTGCAAGGTACATTGATCATCTTTCTCAGCTATAATGGATTTCTCTACAGGCCCCAGCTGGAGGGGTCCTTAAGGTTAGCAAGGCAGGTCACAGTTTACAAAGCAGGTGTTTTACTGAGCCACACCCCTAGCCTTAGGCTATCTATGTCTGCTGTTCTGTGGCCTTGTGTCTTTTTCATTTTAAGAACCTGAAATCTACATGATTATCATTAACTAACTGACTAAATATGTAATAGTTTTAAAATGTTCTAAATCAGGGCTGGAGAGGTGGCTCAGCAGTTAAGAGCACTGACTACTCTTCCAAAGGTCCTGAGTTCAAATCCCAGAAACAACATGGTGGCTCACAACCATCCATAATGAGATCTGATGCCCTCTTCTGGGGTATCTGAAGACAGATACAGTGTCCTTACATATAATAAATAAATAAATCTTTTAAAAATGTTCTAAATCAAAAGTCTGGGAGCCCTTGCTTTATGGCTGACTTAAGCAATTTAACTGACAGAACCTTTGAGAGTTCCCTTCTCTACGCGCTATCCAGATCCTTTAGCAAACCTTTCCTAACCATCTTTCTTTGACTTGCGTTGCGCTGGTTCTCTGGATTTGTGTGCATTTTCTGTGTACATGTCTGAGAGACATGTAACCAGTGAGAGGCCAAACAGAGTTAAAAATGCACACACACACACACCACACACCACACACATTTCCATAGTGTTAAGCTTTTTGATGGCATATATTTTTAATCCCAGAATTAGGGTCTGAGGAAGGAAGATTGTGAATTTGAGACTAGCTTGGAAGATTTATTGAGTACCAGGCCAGCCAGCACTATATAATGATATAGTGTCAAAACAAAAACAAAGCAACAAACTGACTAACTAAAGAAAGAAAAGAAACAAATGTCTCCACTCTCTTATTACTGGGGATACAGCCCAGCCTGTGCAAGTCCTGAGAGATCCCGAGGAAGACAACCTTCCCATAGTCTCCTGACTGTAGCTCTGTTGTCAGCACATGCCGTCCTGGGGATACAGCCTTCAATGAAAGTGCTATGGCAACATCACATGCAGCATGAGGAAGAAGCCTTCGCTGCTCTCTAGGCATAACTGAATAAATAATTGACTACTGTGGAATATTGTGAGTCCTCAGGGAAGGGGGTACATGTCTGTGGGGATTTGGGGAGACCACTGGAAGTACTGACTTTCAAGGAACACCAATGGAAGTGTTTCAGGCCGGCAGGATGGACAGGGGAGCTCTGCTGTGCTCTTCTGGCTTCGGTCTTGAAGTGTGATTGTTTTAGGAGGATTTTCACTTATATGAAGACTCGCCCTGATATGGAAAGTTATTCTTGTCAATAAGGATGAACTAATATGCACTCTTGCTCCTTGCTGTGGGTCTTGGGCCAATTCCAGATGTTTGAGACCACACTCCAGTTGACAAGAGATAGAACTGCTGGCAAGCAGATGACATTTGGAGGAGCAAGCTGCAGAAATGTATCTAGCTAAGCTAAAACATAGCAGTAGCAAGAGATGGAAACATACTTATTCAAACAGAGACAACTCAATCAAGCTGAAGGAAGCATCCTGAAGGTTATTGTGCACTGATCATGGCATGATTTTCTCCAAGCAAACTTCTCCTACCACTTCACTGGACAGGACTGGCTATTTTAGTGGTGTGTGTGTGTGTGTGTGGTGTTTGGACTTCTTTTTTTTTTTTTTTTTTTTTTGGTTTTTTGAGACAGTGTTTCCTCTGTGTAGCCCTGGCTGTTCTGGAACTCACTCTGTAGACCAGGCTGTCCTTGAACTCAGAAATCCGCCTGCCTCTGCCTTCGAGTCCTGGGATTAAAGGCGTGCGCCACCATGCCTGGCTCTCTCCATACCCTTCTGTCACCATGTTCTGCCCATGGACCACAGGTGTCGATCTCTGAAGCTTTGGGCCCAGATAAAAGTCTTCGTCCATTAAAATGTTTCATTCACCTGTTTTCGACTTTATTGCTATTTGCTTCAGGATATTAATGTTTTTCTTTGGGTGTTTTGGCAATGGCTGTGACTGAAAAAGCCATTTGGCAAGGTATGGACCTCGTAAGCACTCCTCATTTGTCTTAGCTTTGTCCTGCTGCACAGTCTCTAGAAAACATCTGTTTCTCCCCTTCTATTGGGCACTTGGTGAGTTTTCAGTCTGAAATCTTTGTCTTTCAATGTAAGAAAATCTTCTTAAAACAGTTTAAGGGTTTCTCTTCTCTTTGGAATTATTTATCAAAATATTACAATTAAAAATGGCTTTCTGGTTTCTTAATGTAAAAAAAAAATGTTTCATTCACATGTTTGTCATGGCATTAGAAAAACTGACTAACATAACAATCTTACTTGATGCAACTCCAGTCACACGTGTGCCGGTCCTGTGTCTCCGTTACTTTTCCATTTCTTGTAGCCAGTTACCATACACTTTGTGACTTAAAACAGTACAGACAGTCCCTCACATTTTTTGTCATTCAGAATCTGAAATAAGTGTCACTATTGCTAAAACCAAGATCTTGGCAGGGCTGTGTATACCCTCATGGAAGTCTATTGCAAGACTCTCTTTTCTCTTCTTCCTCCTCCTCTTGCTCTTCTTTCTTCTTCTCCTCTTCATCTTCTCCTTCTTACTTATTCTCTTCCTCTTCTCCCTCCTCCTCCTCCTCCTGCTGGACAGGCTGGCCTCAAACTTACTATATAGCTAGAGATTGCCTTGAATAGCTGCTCCCCTGCTTCTGCCTCCCAAATGTTCGGCTTACAGATCTGCCACATTCCTATTTTGTTTGTTTGCTTGTATATGGTACTGAGGATATACCACCTGCGTGCTACCAATGGCACTATAGCCCTAACCCTGAGAATCTATATTCTTGCTTTTCTAAGATTCTAAGGCCTACCCAATATTCTTTGGTTTGTGACACCTTCTATCTTCAAAATCAGTCAGGAATGGTGGGATCTTTTTCACAGGATCACAGCGATCTGATACCAACTTCTGTCTCCATTTCCACCTTCAGAACCCTGTGATTTTATTGAGCCCATGGGCTATATCTCATCATCATCATCATCATCATTGTGAATTTCTCCCCTCCCCCACTCTGGCCCTGCTCGCTCTGGCCTATTTATTTATTATATGTAACTACACTGTAGCTAACTTCAGACACCTCAGAAAAGGGCGTCAGATCTCATTAGAGATGACTGTGAGCCACCATGACCTCTGGAAGAGCAGTCAGTGCTCTTAACTGCTGAGCCATCTTTCCAGCCCCTGTGGATTTCTTTTGTATGATATCTTTCTCTGTATTTCTCACAGCAGTAGGAGTGTATGTAAGCACATACTTTTAGTCAATTCGTAAGTTAATAGAGCTGAAGTTTTCAAAGGACTGTCAGAGGTGATCTGGGGTTGTTGACTTTCAGACAATATTCCAAGTTGCAGCAAAAGTCCCAACATGGAGTCATGGTGGTACACACTTATAATTCCAGCACTCAGGAACAGCCAGGAGAATTGTGAATTCAGGACCAGCCTGGGCAATCTAGAGAGACTCTGTTTTAAAACACAAGTTCAAGTCAGTAGTGTATGATTCTGAAACAAACACAACAAGCAAGCAATATGCCATACATTGTCTGTTTACATTCATAATATTGCAAAGCAAAAAAAGTCTCAATGGCATTGCTTTGGGAAAAAAGACGTAAGCTAAGAAAGAAGCCATACAGACAAGGCCAGAGAAGAGAGGAAGTCCTAGCTGGAAGAAGGCCAGGACAACACAGCCAGACGGTGTCTGAGAGGGCATTGAGAGAGTCACTGGGACAATATATATCAACGGAGCTTGTAGAGAACTCAGTGTGGCTGAGCGTGTGTGCAGACTTCTTGTGCAGACGTTGGAGATAAACCAAAAAATTAAGCAAGTAGAAATCTGCCACACTTACTGCCAAGGCGGGGTACTGCACCTAAAGAAAAGGTGTTAGCAGTCTGCTGTGTAGCTGTGTGAGCAAAATAATAAGAGAAACAGTGCAGACGTGTGGATCATGGGTGCGTCAGCGTCCTTTCTGTTCTGTGACAGAAGGCTATGACAAAAAGCAATTTAGGGATGAAAGGGTTTATTTTGGCTTACAATTCCCGAGGGATAGAATCTGTTATGGTAAAGAAGCAGAGATCACATTGTGTCTGTACATGGGAAGCAGAGAGGGGACTGGATATGGTTCTGTCACCTTCCCAAACAGCCCCATCCCCTGGGGACCAGGTACTCAAATATATGAGCCTATAAGAGACATTTAACCCACCACAAAGGGTAGAAAAAAATACTCATGTTGCATAGGAAGAAGTCATAAAACAATATAAAATTGAAAAAAGTCAAAAAATAGCAGCCAAGCATATTTCTTAGAAATGAGATTGATATTAGAAGAAATAGCCAAAGCAAAATTTATTCACGGAAACCTCGGAGCCAGGTCTTTGTATCGTTATTTATTTTACTGTTTATGCATGTACACTTTTTAGTCAATAATTATATTTAAGAAAAATACATTTATTTTGAAAATAAGAATGTAGACATGCTTACAAAGATGAAATCTCTATAAGTGTCCTTTGTGTCTGTGTGAGACATATGTGTGTATGTATGGGTGGGTGACTGTGGATACATGTATGTGCAAGCATGTGAGGGGACCACAGGACAACTTCAGGTGTCATTCCCCAGTCACTAGCCATCCACTTATTTGTTCATTTGTTCATTTACTTATTAATTTTCAAGACGTCTGTAACTGGTCTGGAGCATACCAAGTGCGTTAGACTGGCTGACCAGTGAGCCCCAGGGAATTGCCTATCTATGTCTCCAGAGCTCTAGGATAACCATGCCTGGCGCTGATGATGGTGCTGGTGATGGAGCTCAGGTCTTCACTCTTACACAGCGAGTACTTTACCAACTGAACTGTCTACGGAAGTCATAGTCTACAAAATAGTACTCTTATCTGGGAGTTCTTCATTATGTTTCGGTCCTTGAAAGGGTTTAATATGACTTCATCTGTTAGTAAATATGCCAATCTGCCATGACACAGGCCAGGTAAAAGTCCTTGGCTGGAGCTCAGACGATGCTGAGGAAACAAGGTGTTTCTGGAAGAATGTTAACAGACATGATGACTGTTTGGAAAGGGACATCACCTTGCTTCTATTTCCATCAGCTAGCCACATCCAGCTCCTTAAATGTGTTCTATTCTTAGCTGTCATTCTTTCTACATGCTAACAAGCCAACTGTGGTTGTCTTCATCTCTCGTCATATTTGGGAGGAGCGAGGGAAGCCTGATGAAAATCTGGTAATCCATGGGATAATATTTCCAGAGGAGATAGTTTAGTTCATTTAGACTTGGGTAGAGGCTCTCTCCTACCTGCCCGTCTACTTAGCATGAAGCCATGGTCAGGCAAGGACTTTGCTGATGGTGAGACAACCCCTCTAGACAACCGAGTGTGGTGGTGCAGGCCTGCAAACTCAGCAATTTAAGGGTGGAGCCAGGAAGACCCAGCACTTAAAGTCATCCTCCGCTGTTTTGTGAGTTTGAGGCTAGCTCTGACTATATGAGACCCTGTCTCAAAACAACAATAATAAACAACCAAAAAAAATTGAATAGTGCTAGCAATTTGGCCTATTTGTCAAAATTATAGATAGAAATGTCTCCTTCCACTTGCCTTCTGTGTTAAGGGACCACCCCACCTCCCACCCACCCACCCCCAGTCATCACCATACATTTTTCCATGAAGTTGTATGGTGAGCCTGTTCCAGCCGGACTCAGCATCTGAAAGGCAGGAAGAGCTGATGCAAACAGCCCAAAAGTGTCAGTCAAGGACTGGGGAGACAACAGGGAGCCAAGGGACATTTCTCTCCACTGCTGAACCATGGCAATGGTGCCTCTCAACTACAGTCACCCATTCAGTGGTCCTGACGGAGCCTCCCACTGCCCAGCACTTTCCTACACACTGCGGACACAACTGTGGATTCAGCGACACAGTTGTGCCTGACTGATATGCAACCATGCAATTTAAGAAGAATGCGGTTGATTTTTTCTTCTACCCTCTCACCAAAACCCAGTCCAGAGTCCTGACTTGACAGCAGACATTTCACTTTCCAGTGGAACCTGCTTTGTACTCAAAAATTCTGATCGTTCAAGGAAAACGAGCTTTATCTGTGCGGTAGTTTGCCCTGTCCGTAGGCTTCCCAAGCAGCCCCCTCCTGGATAAAGAACTAAATTCCACGAAAAGGCACACCTTCCCTACAGTCAAAATCAAGCCCTGGTGATATTAGGCTTGCACAAATTGAAATGGGGCTAAAAGCTCAGATGTGAATTCTCAGGTTTCTTGCTAAGCTGGAAGCTTTTACAGGTCTCGGCTCGCTTTAAATTGAGAGGCAGAGTTTAGCCCCTTTTGTTACTTAAGAGACTGAGCAAATTAGCAAGTCCGAAGAGGCAAATCTTTTTTGATTACTGAACTATTACAAATGCCCTCTGGCCAAAGGATAACCTCTCTCCAGAGGGAAGTGTTCAGCGGGGCCTTCTGCTTACATTCATAAAGTCTGTTAAAGCAAAGCTCTCACATTTCCATTAAGTCGGTAAATTACTTCTAGGGGTAGAGAATAAAATGCTGGTGGGGAAATGGATGGACCATATTAATGATGGGAGGTGGGGCTGCAGAGGTGGAAGAATGGATGCTGCCTTCACGAGGCAGAGATTTGCCAGCCTTTCTCACGGGTTGGGCTAAATGTAAATGATGTCACCTTTCTTCCCCTTAAGTGAGAGGAAGCCAAAGTTATCTGGCTAGGGAGGCTTCACAGAGCGCGTTGAGCAGCTGACATTAAAATGACTACGGGGTTATTTCTTTTCCATATCTATTCTCCTGGAAATTTTTTCAAGATTTTATTGTAGATGGGGGGGAGAAATGCATAATGCTTTGGGAAACAAAGCCCTAGCTCGGCCTCGTTCCTGGATTATTGCCATTCTATCTCAGCTCTGATTGAAATCCGAGACTTTGTATCGAAGCCTTAATGAGATGCTGGCAAATATCTTTCTGCCCCACTGGAAATGTAATCTTTCTATTGAACATTTTGTCCTAGTGAATTTCATCTGCAAGAGCATTTTACATTTGAATCAGAGAGGTCACTGCTGGGGTGCAGAACACGGGGCTGGCTCAGTTCCATATTGGGTGAAATTGATCCCCAAAGGTGTGGAAAGTAGATCAGTGGCTCAGAGCAGCTAATTAGTTCATTGTTTCATCCAGAAGATTAAAGTCAGAATACCATTCTCCAATGTGCTGTTTCTAGATATCAGACTTCCCCACATATGCACCAACCTTGACAATCTCTTATCCACAATGTCTCCCAAGAATGCTGGCTTATTATGCTGGCTCTTAATGCATACTTCTATTACACTGACTTAAGGAAACTCACGCATGTCATAAGAGTTGTTCCTAAATAGGCCATATTTTTCTATACCTTTTTCCGGCTTTGTGTGAACGAAGTAGACCATGATGCTGTGAACTACTCTCTCCCTTGTCCAACCATCGGTATTTTCTGAGCCTTTGAACACAGTTAATCATCACATAAACTACTAAATTGTCCTCTCCTTTGCCCAGGATGAGGTAGCAGAGGAGGAAGGGTCTAGCTAGAGATCTTGTTCAGATAAGAAACAATAGCCAAATATATTTGCTCTGGTAGTTAAATAATTGATTTCAGGTCTGTAAGCAATAAAGCATATCATAGTAGAAAAAGGTATCTACATATGTATGCATACTGACGTATGCGTGCTGCTGAGGGAAATGCATTCTCGAAAATATAAAAACTGTTGCTTTTCATGCTGTGCTAATATCAGAAGACTGAGCATTTAACTGCCTCAAGGAATGGCATTTACATGGAGATTTGCAAATCAAAAAGGCTTGGCACAGCCTCCTTTGAATTCACTTGAATACTGGACACTCACTGCTCTATGCAATATGATCAATTTAATCAAAAGATGAATAGAACTACTAGAGAGATTTACCTATATTAATAAACCAAAAGATTAGGCTACAAAACCAATTATTAGGCCTCCAGGTGTGGAAGGAATTCGAGGAAGTGAGCGGCAAGGAGAAGATTGACGATTTTTCACTTTAGTTAAAATAAAATCTGTTACATTTCAGAGTAGTAAATTTCCTGCCAGCTTAGCGTAAGCTGGTTATGATGATCATTTCGAGAAAGAGGGGGAAGTTTTTCTACAAGCAAAATATATAACGTATAAAATGTTTTAAAGGACATATTGAAATCTGCAATATTTACTAAAATGGCATAATATAAATATTTTGAACCCTCAATTCCACTGAGAAAGGAGTTTAGTGAAAAGATTTACAGGAATTGAGTCCCAAATATCATGAAATTTTGTTTATAGAAACAAAAATATTGAAGAAGACTAAGAATCCCATGCTGGTTTGGCTGTTATTGTATAGAATATATATGTTTGTAGCATAGAGTAGCCTCACTCTCCTGTGAAGTCACAATCAATCCCCATCTCCGAACAAACATATAGATTTCATAGAGTGGAACAGTAGGAAGCTATTAAAAATGATGTTACAGAAATATAATTTTAAAAATCCATTTATTGAGATGTTTATATGACAACATGTGCTTACAACCTTTAAAGGGATTAACATCTAGATTTTATTTTCAAGCTTGTAAGAATAGGAGCTGCAAAATGGTTCAGCTGGTAATATGCACGCAGGGGGACTTGCGTTTGGATCCCCATCACCCACGTAGATGCCACACACCTGTCATTCCAGCGCTTGAGAGAAAGAGCCAGGCAGATTTCTAGAGCTTGCTGGGCAGCCAGTCTAGTGCAGTTTTGAGCTTCAGAGTCTATGAAAGACACTTCCACATCGCAGTCCATCATGGAGGGAAGCCAAGGCAGGAATGGAATCAAAGACCATAAGAAGAATGCTTACTGGCTTGCCGTTGCTGGAATTTCCAACCCCAGTAAGCTTGTATAAAAACACACACAATCCAGTTATTATAATCATAAGCTATGTGCCTAGATTGGATAGATCTAGAACTATACTAATTTATTCCCCTGCTATAAGACCCTTTGCTACTTGTGGTTTCTCCTGGCCACGTGATTCTGTTCCATCATGGCTTCCTCCTCCTCCTCCTCTTTCTCCTCCTCCTCTTCCTCTTCCTCTTCTTCCTCCTCCTCTTCCATCCTCTCTCTTCCCTTCTCCTTCTCCTCTCAAAGACCTCCTGACCCACCTTTCTCTTCCACTGCCCAATTTTGGACCTTTATTGATCAGTTAAAATAAGGAGAAGGTTCACAAGAGATCACCTGTTGGGGTGGGGCAACCCCTACTGGTAAAGCAGAATTAACATCAGAATACAAACAGCACCAGGATAACTCACAGCAGCTAGCTCTCAGTAAAGCTTGCTCTCCCATCCTGCTTTCTTATACAAACCAGAACCACTTGTCCAGGGGTGGCCACATTCACAGTGGGCTGGGCTTTTCCCATATTAATCATTAATCAAGAAAATGCCCCCACAGACATGCACACAAGCCAATCTGCTGGAGGCAATTACTCAACTTATGTGATTCAAGTTTGTGTTAAGTTGATTAAAAATTAGCCATCCAAACTTAAATTAATTGTGAGAATCATCCCAGCTTATTTGTGGGAAAGTGCTTGCTTCTGTGAACTTTTGATTTGTTTTTTGGTTTTTTGTTTGTTTGTTTTGCTCACCGTGTTAAAATATTCCTCTTCATTGCTGAGTGTCACCAGGCAGAAAGGTCTAGAATTATCATATTACGTATGTGACTGAATTGCTTTCAAAAATATTTCAAAACAGGTGGCTATGAGCAGAAGATTGAAATCCTCATTTAACAGTCAGTATTATTTTGCATGACTACCAGGTTCTCACCCCTAAGCATCTAGGCAGCACTAATTGGTCATGCCAAACACAGGGAAATATTATGTTTAAAAACATTTATTAAAATAAGTATCCTACTAACTGGGCTTCAGCCAACTTTTTTTTCTTTTTTTTCTGATGCCTTTAGACCCAAAGTACTCCTACTGATGGTGTAGAAGGAATAAGGTGAATGAAAAAGAAAAAGAGAAAGGGAGGGAGGAGGAGGAATCAGGGGAGAAAGGTGGAGAAAGGAACTGGCAGGTTAAAATATAAAACACAAATGGGACAAAATACAAGAAATGGGTTCTTCTTTTCAGATGGAGTTTAGAGTCTCCTAGAGATTAGAAAGGGAGAGAACAGGGCTCAGCTCATTTTGTGAGACTAGGGAAACTTTGATACCAAACGCAAACAATAACATACAGGAAAGAGCATTTCAAGGCTAGCTTGCTCCAGAACATGGATGGGTGTGTGCATCACAGATAAGATGCTGGCTGCTGGATCCAGCTGTGTATAAAGCAGTTGATGAAGCTAAAGCTAGGCAACATGGGAAAGAAGAGTTCACTCAACCCCCAGAGAGCCTTTTTCTCATACCGTGTGAGCCCTCTGACTACTTCAGTTAGCATAGAAAAGAGGTTGAGATACAACAAGAAGATGTATTTGGTAGTCACGAACAATGTAAAAGAGTTGCTCATGATTTTAAAGAATGTGCAACAGGAGTATACAGGAACCTTTTAACTTGATATAAGACCCCAGCCAATTAATATAACACATGTTAGATGTGGTCTTGGTTACTTTCTATTTTGCTTGGATGAGACACCATGACAAGCAACTTACAAATGAAAATGTTTATTTATTAAGCTCACAGTTTATTTATTAAGTTCTCAAGAGTCATCAAGGTTGAAGAACATGACAGTAACAGGCATGCTTTGCACTAGAGCAGCAGCTGAGAGCTTTTATCTGATCAACAAATGTGTGTGTGTGTAAGAGAGGGGGGAGAGAGAGAGAGAGAGAGAGAGAGAGAGAGAGAGAGAGAGAGAGAGAAAGAGAGAGAGAGGAGAAGGAGGAGGAGGAAGAGGAGAAGGAGAAGGAGAAGGAGGAGGAGGAGAAGGAGAAGGAGAAGGAGAAGGAGAAGGAGAAGAAGAAGAAGAAGAAGAAGAAGAAGAAGAAGAAGAAGAAGAAGAAGAAGAAGAAGAAGAAGAAGAAGAAGGAAAGAGAGGGAGGGAGGGAGGGAGGGAGAGGGAGAGAGAGACAGAGAGACAGAGAGAGAGAAACAGAGAGAGAGAGAGAGAGAGAGAGAGAGAGAGAGAGAGAGAGAGAACCAACTGGGAATGGCATGGGCTTTTGAAACCTCAAAGCCCACCCCCAGTGACACACCTCCTCCAATAAGGCCACACCTCCTAATCCTTCCATAACAGTTCCACCAACTGGGGACCAAGTATTCAAACATATGAGCTTATGGAAGCCACTCTCATTCAAACTACCACTGATATTAAATGTAACAACTATTCTCTTTATGCTCGCCAGCTAGAGAGGGATAAGCACTGTCACTGCTCCGTGTAGCTCAATGCTGTGGGAGAAAAAGGAAAGACAAGAATGCAACTTAATTATTTCAGAGGTGATGATGGTCCACATAAGAAAGTACGGGTAGTTTAACAGCATCTAGAAACCAGCAGATTCCCAAAGGTCCAGGGATATACCAAGATACACAAGTGTAAAGATATTTATTGAAATATATATATATATGTGTGTGTGTGTGTGTGTGTGTGTGTGTGTGTGCATGTGTATTAAGATTACTAGGCATAAACCAAAGAGGAAATATGTAAGCCCGATACAGAAAAAAAAACTGACTGTTAAAACTATCAACAAGCTGGGCGTGGTGGCAGACACCTTTAATCCCAGCACTCAGGAGGCAGAGGCAGGAGGATTTCTGAGTTCGAGGCCAGCCTGGTCTACAGAGTGAGTTCCAGGACAGTCAGGGCTACACAGAGAAACCCTGTCTCAAACAAAACAAAACAAAACAAAAACAAAAACAAAAAACAAACAAAAAAACCAATCAACGATTTGGAGACTGCTCATAGGTCAGCCATTTCAAGTATGGAAAATGCCTGTGGATTAGCAAAGTGAAGGAGAAAAGCATATCCACGTATTGGTAGATGGAAAAGTATAAATAGAATTTTCCATCCACTGTAAGCAAAGCTAAGAACAGAAGGTAACGTTATTGACCCATGACAAACCTTTGCTCCAGGGTGTTCCCTGTGAACCAGTGATTCTCAGCCTTCCCTTTAACACAGTTCCCCATGTTGTGGTGACGCCCAGCCATGATGTTATTTTGTTGCTACCTCATAACTATAACTTGCTACTATTATGAATCATAATGTAAATACCTGATATGCAGAATATATGATATGTGACCCCCACCCCCAAGGGGTCATGACCCACAGGTTGAGAACCACCACAACTAAGGACAACTAACGTGACCATTGCTGTCTGCAGTTGGGGAATCAGCACGGTGCAAACAAGATAAGACAGCTTATTAGCATTCATAACAGTGTGTAGAGGTTGTTTTACACAAGGTAAGTGGTAAAGGTGGTTAGGCAGAAGGCTCAGTGGTTGAGAGTGCTTGCTGGTCTGTCAAAGGACTGGAGTCTGGTTCCTGCCACTCATCAGAAGGCTCACAAGTGTCTTCCAAGGGCTCACTTTACATACGCAAATAATATTTTTTTTCAACACTAAACTTTGGGCTGGGGATGTAGCAGGTGATGAAAGTACAAAGTAGGAGTCCAACTGAGTTATTATATTCCTGTGGATTTTCAATGTCCTGGCACCATTACATAGTGTTCCTTTCCTGAAGGGCCTTCAATGTCATTGGTGACAGAGCAAGCTTCCACTTTTATGTGGGTCCTGTTTGAGATTCCTGGTCTGCCTGCCCTTATATGACACTATAGTGACTTGTTGCTGTGTTTTTGTAACTGGGTAAAATAACCTTTTAAATTTATTCTCTTAGTGTGTGTGTGTTGTTATTAAAACTATTTGGGGGAAGGTTTGGATGTCAGTTTTCTTCTTCTCCTCTCCCCTCTCCGCATTCTTCTTTCCCCTCTCCCCTTTCCTCTCTTCCCTCCCCCCACCTCTCCCTGCCCATTTTTGTCTCTCTCTCATGCTAGGGACTGAACCCAGAGCCTCAGAACACTGAGCTTGTGTTCTGGGCATAGCTGCACCAATAGCCCCTGATCTTATTTCCCTTTTGAAGAGGCACTAAGTTCTACCAGGTGTGGTAATACACACCCATCTCAGGACTCGAGAGGCTTAATACTGTCATCTTATGGATTAGGTTTCATTAATCTTGGAGGAACACAAACATTTGGACATAGAACCACATTACCAGTCATGGTCCAGAGCAGGCCTGTGATACAAACAGTAGTATTTTATAAGCAGACAAAGCATGATGCAGGCACCACAAGCTTCTATTTAGCTGTAGTATAGTAGGTAGTGTAAGTTTAGAAAATACCAGTCATTATTCTGATGGACTGATAACCTATTGTCTGAACCTAAAATTGGTCTCATACAAACAACAACAAAACCATGACAAACCTGGGGGTGTACTTACAAAACAGAGCATTTGAAACTCTGATGGAATCAGAAAGTGAATGTTATAGTTAACCTGCGCTGGCTGGTTGTGTAATTCCATGCTTTTCAAAATTTACTGAACATAGAATGACTCAAGGAAAATGTACATCACTGTGATGGGGATCTTGGAACTGAATTCATAGCCTTAGGCATGCTAGGCAAATGTGCTACCATTGAGCCTTTGGGGTTGTTTTGAAAATTAGTCTCTAGGCCCAATCTCTAGACTTTCTAATTCAAAGCATATTAAAGGTAGGCTTGGAGTTTACATTTTTAAAAACAAGGTGGGCAGGCAGTGGTGGGGCACGCCTTTCATCCCAGCACTTGGGAGGCAGAGGCAGGCAGATTTCAGAGTTCAAGACCAGCCTGGTCTACAGAGTGAGTTTCAGGACAGCCAGGGCTACACAGAGAGACCCAGGCTCGAAAAACAAACAAACAAACAAAAAAGAAAGAAAAAGAAAACAACAACAACAAAAGAATTATTAAAATAATACTAGCCAACAGTGGACATTATTGTTACGTAGGTTTATACAGGTACATACAAAAGGAGTTTGACAACTGTATACTTTACCATGTCTTGTGACTGAAGTCCAAATGTTTCAAAAGTTTGGGGCAAGCCAGCATAGGTCAAATCTAAATGGTCTGGAAAGTTTTCTCTTTGTATCTCCTTACAAATTTGCCAACAAGTGATTAATCTATAACCAATCATTAATATACATATACATATGAATATATAAATTCATATTTATATATATGAATGATAGAGCATAAAAGCCTACTTGGAATCGAGGGTGAAATTGGCTCTTGGTTGCACTTGGCTGCACTCCAAGTCAGCTTCACTCATTCACCTAATTTTAAAGACTGCAAAACAAAAGAAAAGATTTTTCAATGAATTCTTTGACAATAGATTCTGCAAAGCCACTTTTTGGTGCTTTTCTAATTTGCCCCTCCCCGAAACTCTAGCTTCCTGACTATGAAGATATGATCTGGGGTTTAGAGGTCTTCCTCAGGGGTATGATACGTACCTAGCATTCAGGATCCTCAGAACCGAGGGTGGGGTGGGGTGGAAATGTAAATCTATAGGAAGGAATATGAAGACTATTCTTAAAACCACCTGTCAGTGTAAAATAAGAACCAGAACAAGGTTTTTTTTCAAACCAGGTCCAACCAAATTATTTAAGGTAACGCATTTTGGCAAAGACAAACAAACATTCTCCCAAGCCTTTGTAGAATTCCATGAAACTGCTGTTTTGGTAACGTCCTCGTCCCATGACTACCCCTGCAGACGAATGTCTGTTGCATTGTTGAAAGCCTGACTGCTTTTGACTAGCTGGCAAATAACCACCGCAGTCAGGATTGGTGACCTGGCCTCCAGTGGTGGGAGTTGGTGTCCATTTTCTGTGTGTGAGGGTATATGTTGGGTGTGGCCTGACCTTACTACTTAGTAGCTTCCAAAAACAGAGGCTCCCTGAGACTATAGTCCATGTGAGGCTGATGTGGGCTATCCCAGGGCAAACAGCCATCACCACCAGCAAACGCAACCTCACAGAACTATGGGGAGCAGAGGCTAGCCCACACCAGCCCCCTCCTCTATTTGTGCCTCTAGTGGTTTTTGCCAGCACCAAATCAGATATCTGATAGAACTGATATTTCAGGAGAAAGGAAAGGTTTCCTCCCAGTGGGGATCCCTACACCCAGTGACCTGGTATCTCTGATCCCACTCACAGCTGATCTCCAGAACTGTCATTTTCATTGAATTGCTAACTATGCAAACCCCTGTTACTTGTTTTGTATTATAAATGATCCCCATTTCCATTTTGCTTTCTTCAAAGAATATGGAGTTACATTTAAGAAAGCAACTGCCAGGGGCCAGAGAGGTGGCTCTTCCAGAGGATGGGTTCAAATCCCAGCACCCCCATGGCAGCTCACCACTGTCGTGACTCCAGTTCCACGAGACTCGACACGCTCATACAGGCACGCATGCTGGCAAAATATCAATAAACATAAAATTAAAAAATTAAAAATTAAAAATAAAAACAACGACTACAGAGCAATTAAAAAAAAAAAGAAATGCTAAATTGACATTTTAAAACGATGCTAATGCAAGGACTGCTTGAAGGGAGAAGTCAGTTTGTCAATGTCTTTCCTTGAAAGGCCACCCTCTTCATCCATTCTCCCTTTGGCCCAACCCCAAGAAGGATCATGTTAGAAAATGTCTCCCAGTTGGCTAGGGTTGGGTAGAGTACCCTCGTGTGTCTGCATTGCAATATACTTTTAACTCTTGAAAGGATGTAGCATTGTTAAATTCTAAAACCAAGTCCAGAGAGAAACAGATAGACAGACAGAGGAAGAGAAAGACAGGCAGACAGACAGACAAATAGACATAGACAGAGACACCAGAGAGACAGAGTCAGAGAGAGATTGAGAAAGAAAGAGAGATGGAAAGAGAAACAGAGGTGTTCAATTTTGAGACAAGGTCTTACTGTGTAGCCCTGGGAATCTCTGTGTAGACAAAGTTGGTCTCTAACTTGCAGAGCTCTGCTTGCCTTGATCTCTTGGTACTGAGGTGTGTGCCATTATTTTAGACCCAAAGTTGTTTTTGTAGTTTTGGCTTTTTAAAACATATATACAAAGGCTAGAGGAGCTTTGACAAGCCCCAACAGCATTGACTGCTCACGAAAATTCATGTAGTTGAATTTTAAGTAAACTGGCAGAAGTCAACAAAGATTTAAAGCCAAAGGGGGGGGGGGGCACATCCAAACTGCAGATGATGAGAACAGTAAACTCTTAGAGTTTAACCTGAAGCTAAATATCAAACTTTTGTGGTTTTAAAAGCAAATTGCCTTGATCTTCTCTTTTCAAAATGTTAAAGAATCATAATTGTACATTTTGTGAGAAAATACATCCGTGTGACAGCAGCTAACTCTTCCATTCCCCCAGCAAAAAGTCAGAACTATTTATTTCAGAAAGGTTAATCTTAAGTCAAGTCTCACTTTGTGCTTTAAAATAGTCTTAAGCGGGAACAGTCAGGCAAAGCCTCGGTCTGATTGGTTCAGCACCCTGGAAATTAATGTTATAGGTCAGGACATTCATCACAAAGCAAGTTTGCCCTGGCAGAGAACTTCGCATGTCCTCCGCCCCCTTCAGGTCTTTAATTGATTGTTTTACAAGCTCACCTCAGTCTAATTGCTTTTAACCTTTTCCCCCTTCCCCCTCATAAACCTATAGATTAGTCTCAGCCAAGGAAATGCTGCCAATCGCTGTAGGTTAGTTATCCTCATCAGAAGCATCCGCGCGTGGGTACCAGAAGATGCAATGTCAAAAGCCCCATTGTTAAAAGAATAATGTATCACGTTCACTTTGCTGAGAGAGGGATTAAGATATTGGAGACCTATGTAAATAGAACCCATCTCTAAAATATTTTATCAATTCTATAAACATTTTTATTTATTCTTTCATAGCCCTACAAATAAAAAGTACTTCGATCCTATCCCCTGCCGTCCTCTTTTCCTTTTCTCCCCCTCCTTCCGCCCCTCCCCGCACTGCATTTTATTAAGTCGCCTGTATGAACTTGGGTGGTAGATCATTTGCTTGAGCGAGAGCTTTCCCAATGAGGACTGTGACTCCTCCCTGGCTAGCAACTATTAAGTGCCTATGATCTCCAGGAAGGTCAGAGGCCTCGTGCCCTCCGTAGATTTCAGTGTTTGGAAGACATTTGTTCAGATCCTTTGAACTGAATCTGCCTTGAGACCTTGCATTTTGCTGATGGATTCTGTAAGATAGAGTTGCCTCTCTGGAAAATCACTCTTGAATCCAGATTTCATTTCGTTCTTTTTTATCATCATCCCCACGGCCTAAGGATGTAGGAAGATCAGAGTCACCACTGACCTCGAGTCAGTCACAGTCGGGAGAAAGGTTTACCTTGTGATCTGTGGAGCAGGGACAGGACCTGATATGACAACCAGCAGTCTTGGGGCTTCATAGAAAGATCCACAGCTCCTCAGGAAGGTAGCGAAACCCAAAATCTAGGGAACGAGGGAAGCGTTCTGTTAAGTATTATCAAGAGATACTTTTCAACTTCAGGGAGAGCTCAAGGAGACTGCTGATTGACTCTGGTCCTTCGAACTCAGAAACCATCTAACCCCGGACCCAGGAAATTTGACCAAGTTGTGTTATGGCTCTGACATGCTGCAGTGAAATCCTTGGGACCTCCCAGCTGTGCCCTCCCCTCCCCCAGCTCTGCCTGCCCCTCACCCTTAGCGGTCTCATCTGGAAAAGCTCAGGGATTGTCAAAAGTATGCAGCACTCTTTCCAGCCAATGCCTGCGTGGGTTCCCAGTCTCCATGACTAAAATGGCTTACAAATCCTCCTGCCTTTGAGAAGTGTAGAATTTCCCACAAAGCAGGATTTTTCCCCCCCTGGAGGGTCTGAAAGTCATTCTTTTGGAACATCCTGGAAAAGGAGGCCCATGAGCAGACACAGGTGGTCTAATCATACTTACTTTGGCTGGAGCCTCAGACCTGCCACTCCCTTCCCTCCCTTTGAACTCACCAAATGCCTGAGCCCAGATGTGATGGGGCAGAGGACCGAGCCAAGGTCAATCAGGCCCCGTCCTGCAGCAGTTGTTGAGGAACTCAGTTTATGTTGGACACAAGCCAGATCTTTTTTTTTTCCCCCACTGGTTTTCTTGCATGTGAATTTTACCTTTCCTCTTTTTCTTTTAAACAGCTTTTGAAAATGGTCTTAGGGATATGATGTGCACAAAACAAGCATGGTCTAACAACCATGCTGGGGCGTGGAGGCAGGGGAATGAGAAAGGTTAGAGTTAGCCTCAGTTACATAGGGAATTTGAGGCCATCCTAGGATGCATAAATTCCTATTTCTAAAAGATAATGAACAAGCTAATAAAAAAATGTAAGTAGCCTTGGGTTGAAAATATATTTCAATGACAGAGCACTGGAAAGAGATATATTGTATTTATGTCTTTTGCATGTGCCCGTGTGTGTGTGTGTGTGTGTGTGTGTGTGTGTGTGTGTGTGTACACGTGTATGAGGGCCTTTTGGGGGTCAGGGAACACCGTGTGCAAATCTGGTTCTTTTCTTCTGTCATGTTCAATCTGTTTGTTCTGCGGACTGAACTCAGGCTGTCTGCAAGTGCCTTTACCCTCTGATGCATCTCGAGACTTCACGTAACATGTTTGCAGAAAAATAAGAAAACACAGACGCTAGAGGAGAAAGAAGATAGGGAAGGAGCAGGAGAGGAAGCTATGCCCATACCACCCACACAGTTAGCCTGTCGCTGTCAGCGTCTCCTCCCAAGCTTAAACATTTATGGAAGTAGGGCCATACCAGAAAGCAGGAGGGCTGGAGAGATGAAGGCTGCATGACGCCATTGCTTCCTCCCTCAGAGCACTGGGTCAGCAGGAATGTGAGTATCCTGAACATTAAATGAAGTGAAGTATTAATCAACGAGGGTTCACATGCAGGAGACAACACTAAAGTCAACCATTAGAACTTTGTCTTAGACCAGTGGTTCTCACCTGTGAGTCTCCACCCCTTTGGGCATTGAATGGCCCTTTTACAGGGTAGCATCTCCAATATCCTGCATATCACATATTTACATTATGATTCACAGCAGTATCAAAATTACAGTTGTGAAGTAGCAATGAGATAATGTTATGGTTGGGGGTCACTACAACATGAAGAGTTGTATTAAAGGGCGGCAGCCTTAGAAAGGTTGAGAACTATGACCACAAACACTTCTCAGGACAGGCTGGAAAAGGAAAGAAACCACAATGAGTTCACACACAGGTGCAAGAAGTGCTACTTGATGGTCAGTTCTAACTTGAGCCATTTTAGACATAACAGTCCAGATGGACCTTTAACTTGATAGGTCCTACATAAAGCTTTATGGAATTTCTTTTTTCTTTTCTTTCTTTCTTTTTTTTTTTTTTTTTTTTTTTTTTTTTTTTGGTTTTTTCGAGACAGGGTTTCTCTGTATAGCTCTGGCTGTCCTGGAACTCACTTTGTAGACCAGGCTGGCCTCGAACTCAGAAATCCACCTGCCTCTGCCTCCCAAGTGCTGGGATTAAAGGCGTGCGCCACCACCGCCCGGCTGTGGAATTTCTTAAGATTAACAAGCCTCATACAGAACATACAGAGCACAACAGGGGATATGGTCAGCATGACCTTGCTCTGAGTCAAGTTATTTTTGTGTCAATAACTGACAGGCATATTACAGCAACAATATGAAATAGCTGGCAGGCATGGAACAAAATGGCTACAGCTAGGCTGGGAGCAGGGTGGTGCAGACCTCAACAATAGAAATGTCAAAGGACAGAGAAGTTCCATCCATCTTCCACCATTTTCCTTCTAGGTAGAGCTATTAAGCAGATCGCTCTTTGGATAGAGGACCACTCCTCCAGCTGGAAGCACTTGCTGCTATAGCTTTCTGCCAAGCCTTGTACTGTAGTGGGAACTTTGGTTTCTTTAAAAACACATGAGTGTTATGTGGATATGTTTTTGTTTTAAGTCCAGGCGTGGGATATGGGGCTGCTTCAGATTGTCCACAGCAGTTGATTATGATTTGTCCTGTGCTCTGGCAGGGGTGTGATTTTCCCAGCTGAAGATAGTGTACATTTGGAATTCTGGGGACTCTTCAAAGACATATAAATACCAGAGCCATGAGAGACGTGGCTGCTGCTCCCCTAGCTGCTGCAATTGGTTGCCAAGTGGTCATGAGCAAAAAGACTTGAAGAAGAACTTGGATATCCTGATGATGAGGATCAACTTGCCCCCAAGGAATTCAACACTTCTAATCAGCATGAAGTAGTCTAATGAGATTGACACCCTCTTTCCCCTCTGACCTTCTTTCTCTCCTACCTGGTATTGGGACGGGGGGAGGGCGGAGTTGGCAGGGTAGAGAAGGGTAGTAAGAAAAAGAACCCAATAAAGTAGCCAAAAGTCAAACTGTATATCTGCATTTTCATCTTGCTCCTGTTTACAACCACGTTATGACTGTAATGTAGTGTCCATAACCACTGAGGCTGTTGATGGCCTGGTTTCTCTCAGGTCAGGTTCTTGGAAAATAATCAATGGCAAGGACAAGCAAAATTACTATCTATTCACAATGGACAATAAGTTGGATGCAGAAGAGAAACTTCCAGGCCTAGGCCTGGGGATAGTTAAATACAGGGGTATGTAAGGGAGATAGTTAAGGAAGAGTTTGGAATGAGCTCAAAAGAGCTTGAGCAAAAGGAAATAAACTTGGGCAACTTAGCAAGGTCTGTGTGTGTGCATGTATGTGTGTGTGTGTGTGTGTGTGTGTTTGTGTGTATGTGTGTGAGTCCTGATACTCTTTTTTTTCTAACCATGTAGGGAGGGTATATAGGCCCATAGGATCTGACACACTCTTCTGGTCTCTGCAGGCACTGTACTCACATTTACACATTTAAAAAGAAAATTAACTGTTAGTAATATTGGGGACTGGACTGGAGAGATGGCTCAGAGGTTAAGAGCACTCACTGGCTGTGAGTTCAATTTCCAGGAACCACATAGTGGCTTATAACCATCTGTAATTAGATCTGGTGCCCTCTTCTGGCCTTCAGGCATACAAGCAGGCAGAATGCTGTGTACATAATAAATAAATAAATAAATCTTAAAATAATATTGGGGACTAAGGGTGTGTGCTCAACCCGCACAGAAATACACATATGTACACCTATTTAAAATTAAGAATAACTCTTTTTTTTGTTTTGTTTTGTTTTTTTGAGACAGGGTTTCTCTGTGTAGCCCTGGCTGTCCTGGAACTCACTCTGTAGACCAGGCTGGCTTCAAACTCAGAAATCCACCTGCCTCTGCCTCCCAAGTGCTGGGACTAAAGGTGTGCCCAACCACCCCTGGCAAGAATAACCCTTAAAAATTTAATTACTATGACTGGTTTTAGAGGTGAAATAATTTCCTTATAGTGTTCAAGGAAATATTGTTCTTTGAAGTTACACTGGACATGTTGAACCTGAGGCAGACACAAATGTGACAGTCTTTCTGCTTAACAATATTAGTGTAGTATCTCAGCTGTGTGTGATTGAGAGGACCCCTGCGTTTCTGGGTAGCAGCTTGCTCCCTAATCACAAGTACAAACCCCAGCTTTTGTCCTCACTGTGGTAGCTGACTGCTCCTTTTAACACATTAGCTTTCCTTCTCTGAGGGAATTGCTTCATTTGATAAAGGTGGCTTCCTCATTCTCATTTCTCAGTCTTGCTGCTCTTGAGCTCAACAATCCCTCAGCTCCCAGAATGCTTATTTAATAAATAACGCTGTGGAACTCCTAAAGGAATACCCTGATATTCTTCCCAGACGATGTGTGTGACGAGGCTCCAGCACCCTGTGGGCTGGTTCAGTGTGAATCTGCACTGCAGCTCATTCATAGTGTGCTTTCTGTTTATCTGCCCTGTTCTAAAAACCACAGGCAAACCCGAGGCTCTTCCCCTGATAATTTTTCTCCCTAGTTTCCCCCTACATTATGGGGAGAAACATGAAGTGTTAAATATTTTAGAGCTAATTTTTTAAAAGAGTTATGTGTAAGTGGTGTTTGTGTATGTGTGTGTGTGAGAGAGAGAGAGACAGAGACAGAGAGACAGAGAGACACACACAGAGAGACACACACAGAGAGGCACAGAGAGAGTCTGCTATCTGTGTGCTTATTTCCACTGGAGCCAGAAGAAGGTGTTGGGTCCCCTGGAGCTGGAGTTATAGGCAGCTGTGAACCACTGGATGTCGGAACTTGGAATCAAACTGGGGTTTTACGGAAGAGCAGTAAGCCCTCAACCACTGAGCCATCTCTCAAGCCCCTATCAGCTAATCTTATTTGACTTTCATTAGATAGTTTGACATGAGAAGGTCGGCAGTATTTCAAAATATATGCATTCACACCCAACCAACACACACACACACACACACACACACACACACACAGAGGAATCGAATCTATCCTGGCTAGCAGAGGAGAAATAACAGCCGATGTGCTGTCGAATCATAGAGTTATTAAAGCGTTGGGATCCAGTCCAACCTCCTTCCCAGATATAAGCTGACACATTTCAGAGAGTAGCCATGATGGAGTAGGACCTACTAAGAATCAAGTCTGACCTTCCACCCTATTTTGGTTTAAGGAAATATAATTTGTATTAGATGGATACCCAATGTTTCTTCTGTGGGCGGCTGTATTGTTGTTGCAGTGAGAGTGGTGTGGTTGCCACCGAAACCACAGAACCTAAAATGTCTATTCTCTTCCCCTTCACATAAAACTGTTTTGTGCCTACAGTATGCCTTCAGAGTCCTCTGCTTCTGCCTGTCAGAGAGGAGAATCATGGCATGGTAAGGATGAAGCACGGGGACACAGAGAAGATTCCAGATCAGAGGTTGTGGGGAACAAAGGAAGCCTTGACTGAGTAAAGTCCTGGGTGAGTCTATGCGGTTGATGTGGGCATGCCGTATCAAAGACCACGGCCTCAGACCCCACAGGAACTTTAAAGTTCCATTAAATGCTTCAACAGTTTCCAGAGCACATCAGTGGTGAAGCCTCCTCAACTCCACTCCTTGTATCTGCTGATCTGCTAGGCACATACTGCCACCCAAGAAGTGTATTGTGAATCTAATTTTGGCATTGCCATTTTCTTAAAATCGTCCCGTGCAGATGTGAACAAGGTAAGGAGGAACCCAAGGCCCTCTCTTCGTGATTTCTCTTTCTAGATGTCATAAGTGTGTAGACCCGGATCTCTCACAGAAGACAGTGAGTTTTGATGCTGCTGCTATTTCACTGCTGGGATCATTTTGACGCACAGAGCTCAAAGCATATCTCAGCAGAAGACATGAAATGGCTTTATCTCTATTTTGTGACCCTAACAAACAAAAAACGTAGAACGGAGCCATTTGATATTTTCGTCTGCTGCTCAGACCTGCACTTATGCAAAGCAGTTGCTCACACCATTGCAGTCATTATCCTCACTTTGAGCAAATCAAAGGGGAGACGTGGAAAAGAGTTATGTGTGCTGCAGTGGTCTCGGTACTTGGTCATTTCTTTAAGTGTCAGATTTACTAATTTGTATGGAAGATAAACCCAAACGAAGGCTAATTTTTTAAAAAATGCTTTCTAGAAGCTTCACTCCTGCTATCTAGCCCTCGTTGTTCTAGAAGGTTCTATGATGGCCAGCAGAGGAGCAGAGTAAGCAACAGTCTTACCCAACTGTGAATCCTATGAGCTACAAGCAGCACGGACTCAGCAAGACATGCTCACAGGCAAAATGATGGCAGGAATATTATGGGAGTAACCAATCACTTTTTGAATGTATTTAAAGCCTATTCAACAGACAAAACTCATACCTGATACTCTTAATTGAGCAAACCCCCATGTCTGGCTGTGTTTAGACACCAGGAAGAATCTAATTATTATTTTCCTAAAAATGTATATGGTAATACACTACCCTCTAAATTATTATTATTATTTTTTTTTTTTTTTTTTGGTTTTTCAAGACAGGGTTTCTCTGTATAGCCCTGGCTGTCCTGGAACTCACTTTGTAGACCCGGCTGGCCTCGAACCCAGAAATCCACCTGCCTCTGCCTCCCGAGTGCTGGGATTAAAGGCGTGCGCCACCACGCCCGGCTCTAAATTCTTATCATTGTACCCAATATTAGGACATCTCTCAACCCTTATCAGAGAAACATCTTAAAAAGAAATAGATGGCCAGGCACTGGTGGTACATGCCTTTAATTCCAGCACTCAGGAGGCAGAGAAAGGCGGAACTCTATGAGTTCACGGCCAGCCTGGTTGTTGAGGTTTGGTCTGTTGCTATGTATTGTAATGCTAAGTTCAGGCCCTCAAGACCTGGTTGCCCCAGAGAGGAGAGAGTCCACACTAGACCCAAGTGACACCATGTGACCTTGACCCCAAGTTATTTCTAATTGGTGAATAAAGATGCCTACAACCTATAGCTGAGCAGAATTGAGATAGCTGGTACCTGATGTTCCCTTGGGGTTGAAGGAGAAGGGAGAGAAGAGAAGCCACCATAAGGTAAGAATCTTAAAATAATGGCCATCTGCATTGGCTAATTGGAGTTAAGAGCAGCCCAGACAAAACATGGCAAAAATATACTGGGATTATTGGCTGGGAAATAGACATAATAGCATAGAGGACTGATACCTATCCAGTTATTGTGCTGATTAAGGCTTTTTATTAATATAAAGTAAGTGTCATCAAAGGTGAGGTAGAAACCCTGGTTTGTGATTAAATACTTCTATAATACCCGGTCTACAGAGGGAGTTCCAAGCCATCCAGCCAGAGATGTTACAGTGAGAACCCCTCCCCCCACCCAACCCCCAAAGTGGTGATAACAACAGAAATTGGTCAACATACAACGACTAAGACTGTGGAGTGCTCAAATATATCACACCCTCTTCCCAGAAGGCTCCGGGTTTATTGTGGAAGAATGGAGTGAGAGACTGCAAGAACCAGAGGCGGTGGACTTCTACAGCGGAACAGTTTTTACTGGACATGTCAATGGTGTTATACACGTGAATTCACAGTGGCTGCGACTGCATGCACAAGATTCGCATAAGATGACAGCATTCCCGAGTGGATAGGAAGGGCTTCATGAAGTCCACCCCTAGCTGAGGAACCACTGGGAACTAATGGCTGCTGGGTGTGGGAAAGAGTCAGGGAGTCAGTTTTCCTCAGGGAGCAGGCCCTGAGAGGCTACCCACGCTCTAGGAGATGGCCCCAAACCCATGAACACACAGGCTAGCTAAGAGGATTTGATACACAGATATCTATTCAGACACAGGCCAAGACAATGTTCTCAAAGCTGAGTACCTATAGAGAAATACTGGCTGTAAGTATTACTGCGTACAACTACACAGTAGTTGTCTCTTTCCTTGTATGCAAATCTGGGCATGTTGTTAATCAACATTCTGAATAATTAGTAGCTCATTTACATGTTAATGTAAAAACTCTTAACCACCCTGAAACTTGCCTAGACACAGTTAGGTCAAATGTTGAATAAATATTTATTCAAAGTGGAATATGACAGGTCAACACTTCTAACCTAAAAAATAATTTAGTCTGGGTCTGGCTGGAGTTTTACATATTATGTGTGGGTTAGGGTTAACTGCATTTTGTCCAGTGATTAGTAATTGTTGTTCTTCATGCCCCATATTGCAAAGACAACATACTGAACATCTAGGCATAGCTCTGAAAAAAAATAAAGTCAAGATTTTATTCTACTCCAAGAAACTAAATCAATATAAGAAACCCAGGGAGAATGAACAAACATCCTCTTACCACATCTGGAGGGTATAAGCTCCTTTAATGGGGCACTCATAATTCCCATTACAGCATTACAGTTAATGGGAGGGGTGTGAGTGTGTGTGTGTGTGTGTGTGTGTGTGTGTGTGTGTGTGTGAATGCGTGCACGCAAAAGGACGCAGGCTCACTGTCGCTATCTGAAAATGATTCCTTTTGTGTTGATCTCCTAGCTGTGTTTTCATCCTGCCTCTTAAAACCATTACACCTAACAGAGTTTTGAGTGCATTATAGGTAACTTTAGGAAGCCGGTCATTATCTCCTCTCTCTTAACCACATAATAGGGGGTAGAAAAGTGAGAGTCCGGTACATACACCACGCTGAGTAGAAGGAACTTGCCTTGAGTTTTGAGCCCCTCAGCCTATTTTCTGTAATGTTCCGTGGTGAATCACTCTTAAGTGCTCCATCATTCACTAGGATATGTGCTTCATGCCAAGGGTTGCCAGATTACAAAAGTATTCTCAGCTCGGAAAGGACTCCGAATTCCCCATCACCTTATTTTGACACTAAGAGGGAAAATATGTGCATCAAGACAAGTAGAGGAAATAATGGGGAAAAAGCCCGTATTACGTTAACAATGCAGCAAACACTCTGAAGGAAAAAAATACAGACTAGAACAATAATAAGGATAATAGAAAAGTAATGCGGTTAAATTATGAGAGACTTGCTGGTCAGGCCACGAGTACTCCCCTGTGGGAAGCGAGTTTCTTAAAGAGCTTCCCTTGCCCGGGAGAGGAAATGGCAAAGTTAGGATAGTTCCAAAGTTGGGAGAAAGCCCTTTCTCCTGTCAGTGCTTCTGAAAGGGTCAAATACAGTTCCTGAAGGTGAAGTGTTTAGAAAAAAAATTAAAAATCTGAGCAGCTCAGAGGAGCTATTAACATTGAAGAGACGAACAACTGTTAAGTCCCAGAGGCAGAAGCCTCCCGATCTTGGAGAACCAAAGCGAGATCTTTGACAACCCCTAATTAACGTGTGGTAAAGTAATAGAGGCCACACACTTTATGCAAAGGTCTTGGGAAAGATATTTCTTCATAGAAATATATTTTCAACTTTCAAATATGTCCTTTTAGCAAAGGTTTATCTAACCAAGTGATCATAGAGATAAATATTAAATGGTGTGATAGGCAGGGGCTGGAGAGACCGTTCAGCAGTTATGAGCACATACGGTTCTTCCAGAGGACAGGGGTTCGAGGCCCCTTACCCACATCAGGGAACTCACAACCATCTGTAACTCAAAATTATGTCTCTGGCCTCTGCAGGCATCCATACTCACAAGTCTACACCCTACACACAATACACATAACTAAAAGTATTTTGTAAAAAGGCGCCATTGCTAGAAAGCTTCACGCACTGCTGTCAGATTCAGCTCTCTGAGGTGATGCAGTTTTTTGGTAGTCTGTGTGATGAAAGTACACAGGGCAGTAAATGCTATTGTTGATTTTTATAAAATGTCTGGCGAGTCTCATGGCTCCTTGGAGACCCTGAAGCTCTGGGTAGCAGAACACAGCTGTGACCCTTTCTTTCTTTTTCTTTTTCTTCTTCTTTTTCTTTTTCCTTTTTCTTTTTTCTTTTTTTGTTTTTTCAAGACAGGGTTTCTCTGTGTAGCCCTGGCTGTCCTGGAACTCACTCTGTAGACCAGGCTGGCCTTGAACTCAGAAATCCGCCTGCCTCTGCCTCCCAAGTGCTGGGATTAAAGGCATGCACCACCACTGCCTGGCTGTTCTTAACTTCTTGATCACACACCATATAAACACAATAAGGAGGACCCATCTTAAAGGCAGAGTTCAGTGGAATCTTCTGTGATACCTAAGTGTGTGTTACCTGCACCAGATCACGGCATGAATCTGCACCAGCACCCTGTGCCCCTTTCTTTTTTCTTTTCTTCTTCTTCTTCTTCTTCTTCTTCTTCTTCTTCTTCTTCTTCTTCTTCTTCTTCTTCTTCTTCTTCTTCTTCTTCTTCTTCCTCCTCCTCCTCCTCCTCCTCCTCCTCCTTCTTCTTCTTTTCTTCTTCTTCTTCTTCTCCTCCTCCTCCTCCTCCTTCTTCTTCTTCTTCACCCCAGATGTCTATTTTATTGGGATTTGAGTTTCACTGTAAAATTCCCAAGGGAAAGAGTTTTTTGACGTCTGAGAGGTCTCCTTTTTCACAACATACAGAAGTCATGAAACCATATGTCCATGGCAGATCAGGTGGGAAGAGTTGGGGCTGGGGAACCATATGACAGTTTCAGGTGACTATAGTTATGTGACGTGCAGCCCAACGTCACCAGACTTTCTGTTTATTCACGATGAGCTGCAGCATCAGCAGCCGCTCACAGGGCTCTGTTAGACACAGTGGGGACTCCAAGGGAGCCTGAAGATTGCAGACAGCAGAGACCATAGGGCAGTGCACACAGCCTGGCTCATGGATGGGTTTGATGTGAGAACTTTGCCCATTTATGAAGACACTTCCCAAATCCCTGCTGAGTGAGTTGTTTCCCAGCAGCTTTGGGGCATTTTCTCCTGGCAATCGGTCCAGGTTTTGTTGCTGTCTTACATGTTATATTTCTGTCTTCTCAATGCATTTACAAGTCTTCAGGCCCCAGCTGAGCAATCACAAGGCAAACACTCCAACACTAATTGACAAGATCTGGCTGGCTTGGTCATTCTCCTCTCTCTCTCTCTCTCTCTCTCTCTCTCTCTCTCTCTCTCTCTCTCTCTCTCCTTTCCTTTTGCTTTTTAAAGGGAAATGGCTGAGAAGACTTTTCTTTTCCCCTCTGTACCGAATAAGAAGCAGGAAGTGGTACTCTTGCCCAGGCTATCTCAGTCATTGGACTGGAGCAATTGTCCCTCTTCTCTGAAGCTGTCCCTGACACCAGTATATAATTCCTAACATCAGAAAATGAGCCTGTGGTGTCATTGTCAAGCTTTGACAACAAACATGGCTGGACATCAGAACTCTAGATTGGCCTTCACGGTCTGAGAGTGACTGATCTCAGTCTAGGCTGGATATATATGACTTTGCCCTTCCTGTGGCTTCAATCCTCAGTTTTAATTTTAGCCCACAGCCATTCTGAATTATTTCTTGATTCTCTACTATGCTCTACTCTCTCATCTTTGTACTTTGACCCTATTTTCCTCCTCCTGCTCCTGCTCCTCCTCCTCTCCCTCCCTGTCCCCCTCTCCCTCTTTCCCTCCCTCCCTCCCTACCCCCTTCTTCTTCAGTACCATGGTACTTTTCTGCATCTTGTTTTCATGATTAATTTTTTCTTTCTTTTTTTCTTTATTCGTTTTGTTTTTTTTTTTTTTTTTTCCGAGATAGGGTTTTTTTCTCTGTATAGCCCTGGCTGTCCTGGAACTCACTCTGTAGACCAGGCTGGCCTCGAACTCAGAAATCTGCCTACCTCTGCTTCCCAAGTGCTGGGATTAAAGGTGTGTGCCACCACTGCCCAGCCATGATTAATTTCTAATCAACTTTCCAAAATCAAAGACTCGTACCTGGAATCATCTCTTCATGAAAGTCTTTTTTTTTTTTTTCTTACCTACCTATTTCTATGACTTAGTTATACAATCTCATCTTAACAGTTGATGGAACTGAGAACCCAGTGTATCTCCGTCGAGAAGAGGAAAGTGTGTTTCAGCTCTGAGAGTGTGCAGCTCCATTCCTGGTACATGATGAATGGCCACTCGTAAGAATTTTCAAGTGACTAAACAAAAACTATTTGGGAAGAAGGAAACAAAGTCTGCATAACTAAACGCTCTTTGAAATTTTAAAGCTTCAAATTTGAGATCAATATTAAACTTAAACAATGTTCTTCCTGTCAGTTTTCTAGAAGATAAGAAAGGTAATGCTTTGGTATTACCTTTAATATTTAGCAAATAACGCTTCGGATTATTCAAATAAATTCTTCAAGCCATGTGCATCAGCCCATGCACTTCTGGTAAATTCTTATTTCAATTATTTTCTTTATATTAAAAATCTAATCAGATCCAATAGTATAAAATGCTTTCTTACCAAACACACTTTTAGGAGGAAACTATTCTGTTATAAAATACTAGAAATTATTTTTATACTAATTAATTTTTTGTTTTGTTTTGTTTTTCGAGACAGGGTTTCTCTGTATAGCCCTGGTTGTCCTGGAACTCACTTTGTAGACCAGGCTGGCCTCGAACTCAGAAATCTGCCTGCCTCTGCCTCCCGAGTGCTGAGATTAAAGGCGTGTGCCACCACGCCCGCCTTAAATTAATATATTTTTATTTAAAGATTTGTTTATTTTATTTATACAAGAACACTGTAGCTATCTTCAGACACACCAGAAGAGGGCATCAGATCTCATTACAGATGGTTGTGAGCCACCATGTGGTCGCTGGGAATTGAACTCAGGACCTCTGGAAGAGCAGCCAGTGCTCTTAACAGTTGAGCCATCTCTCCAGCCCCAATATATTTTATTTTTGATCTTGTGTCACATGCTACAAGAATCCTCAATAATCCATGGCCCCTGCAAATCAATCTACGAGCACATGCCTGTAAATAAACTTCTTAAAACGCCCTTTTCTCAGGTTCATTATGGAAAACAGGACTTAAGATTTTGTTAAAGTTGGGCCACAGACCTTAAGCAGCACATGCTGCATTGTAATCACTGCTCCACGGAAGAAAACACCTTCAATACAAACTCTGGAATGTTCTCATTAGCAATTTTAAGGGCAGAAAGATGGCCTTGGTGCTGGGGACAGGAAAGCTGACTGACTACATATCCCAGCATTCCTTGCCTCTAGTGGGACCACAACTCCCACAGAGCTTCGCTCGCCCAGGCAGGGCGCCTGGTTGCCGGGACTTGAAGTTCTCTGGGGGTATTGAGGGCTCCGCCCCAGGATGTGAGGTGTGGTTGTCCAGCTTTTGCCAAAGCGGAAACGCTTCGGGCCCCGAGGCCGGTGTGTATCTGTTTCAACCGTGAGATTCTGTTTTACAAAAGGTAAGACACGGGGAGGCTGCCCCTCTGCGCTGGGCGGCAAAGACTCTGATTCTGTGTGAGACCGCGTCTCGGCTCAGCCATTTGTCCCTCGGCTCTCGCCGTAGCGGCCGCCGCCCATCCCTCTTTGTGTGCCTGGGACGCCGGGGATCTGCGGTGGCGACAGTTGGAGAAGGACGTTCCCGGGAAGTTACCGGCCAGAGAAAGCGATCTCCACCCCGCCACCTGACAGGTCGGTCGGCCGCGCTTCCTTCAAGGCCCTTTTGCCTCTGATGGCCGCTTCGGAGCTCGTAGGGCCGCCCGGCCGATATTTTGACAGCGCCGGCCCGGGTGACTCAAAGCGGCCTGGGGAGGCCACCAGGGCCCTTGGCAACCCTTCGGGACCCTCCGCAGGCGGCCTGGACCCTCGGGATTTGTCCTGCACCCTTCTGGCGGACCCCGGACACACCCCAGCCCGGACCGCACCCTCTTGGCCTTAAGCCTAGGGAGAAAGTAATTCCTTAAGCTTTGCTTGTTTTTTTATTAATAAAGATCACTACTACTTGGGTCAGTAGCAATGGCCAGGCACCCTGCCTGTGTGTTGGAGGTCTCTGAACACTGTGATTGTAAACATCATTCTAGACACTTTCCTTTTTCCGGGGTTTTAAGAAAATGAATCTGACAGTCACGGAGTAGAGGCCCTGACCTGTCTGATAATGAGGGAGCTAACTGATCGCCCGTGCTTCAGCGGGACAGAATAGTTAGAGTTGAAGGAAGAAGTATTTCTTCAAACTAGATACCAGGCAGAATTGGTATATTGTTGACAATTGGTCCTAAACAGAAAATAATATGTATTATTTATCATACATAATACAAAAATATACAGAGTGATGTGTATGGAAACTCTCTTCAACAGCCCTTATAGTATGAAGCTTTTTGGAGACCTGAAAAGAGTGGGTGAAGAAACACGAGCTTTGCTTTGCGAGTTTGTTCAAATGACTTGGTTGGGGTATATATAAGAGTGTATATTAAACGTGTATACTAAAGGGATTTCCTGTTACTTGCTCACTAGTTTTTGCCCACTGTCCTGTCTGTCTGAAGTACGCTACCAAGAATTCCCCCTTTTTCATTTACATAGAAGAATGTTTTTCATTTTCATAGATGAATTTTTCCTCCTTACCAAACTTGCCCTTAATCCAACTTTATTGTGATCCTAAGAGATTCCTAGACTTTTCAAGAGGTTATTAACCCAGTTTCCTTAATCAAAAGCACTTAATCCTGCAATTGTATGGAGAGAGACACTGACAAAGGTTGAACCAGTAATGTAGAGAAGGTAACCAGGTCCTGGCTCCTACCTTACATTGAGCCCCTAGGTTACCTTTCCAGTTCAGAAAGCTCCTAGTTCCTCCTTCCTTCATAACAGTCAGTATGAGGACACGTTCGTGTTTGTAATCCCATCTACTTTGCAGATGGATTGTTTAGCAACTATGAGCTCAGTGTTAAGGTTGCTATGCTGTGAAGATAACAAAAACCATAAAAACACAGCCCCCAACTCATCCAGATGACTATCTACTATGGAACATTTCAGGGCCATATAGATAATCATAAGAATGCCACAAGAAGCTGTTAGGTGGAAATATACTGTTTGATTGGTTGTCATGGAACATCTATAGAACTTAAAAGAATTTTTAGGAATCTCCTGTTTAGCTATACAGTGTTTTATTAAGTTTCTGGGAACAAAACACAGACATCTCTGGTAATAGTTTTGGTTTCATAGCTGAAGACATAAGCATTCTTTAAAAGCCTGTCTTGCCCTGTATGGCCCAGGGTGCCTGGAATCTTTGTGCCTCACTCGTAGAGAGCTCAGATTACAGGTGTGAACTATCATACTCTTCTAGGACTTAAACAACAGTGTCATTTGTTTTAAGCATTAGTTATAACTTTTATTATCTAGTACTCAAATACAGAGACATCAGAAGCTGGGCATGGTGGTGCACACCTTTAATCCCAGCACTCGGGAGGCAGAGGCAGGCGGATTTCTGAGTTCAAACCAGCCTGGTCTACAAAGTGAGTTCCAGGACAGCCAGAGCTATACAGAGAAACCCTGTCTCGAAAAACAAAAACAAAAACAAACAAAAAAAAAACAAAACCAGAGACATCAGAAAACATGGAATCTGGGTGTGCTGGCTGACTCTGGCACACCAGAGTCTGAGATAGGAGAATCGCCATGAGGACATCCTGGGCTACATTACGATTTCAAGTCCAACCTGGCTACAGTGACACATTGTTAAATTTGGGCTTAGGAACATGAAAACACCTAACTATGTACTAGCTGTTGTGCTCAAGTTCTAGGAAATATTTGTTCATATATTTGTGTATCATTTTTCTTACATTTTAACAGTATGTATATATTTTTTTTGTTTGTTTGGTTGGTTGTTTTTTTTTTTTTTTTTTTTTTTTTTTTTTGCTATTTTAAAAGTAGAACTTGTGTGTTGTTCTCTATGGGTACCATTGAAATTCTTAGCTTCTTGGTACACTTCTTGAAGTACTTTTTTAAAAAAAAAGCCTGATGCTTGCTCTTTTAAATCAATGTAATGATTATTGTTAATGTTGGCATGCTTTTTAAGGTCACAACCATGTCGGACAAAAGTGATTTAAAAGCTGAGTTGGAACGTAAGAAGCAACGGTTGGCTCAAATCAGAGAAGAAAAGAAGAGGAAAGAAGAGGAAAGGAAAAAAAAGGAAGTATGTTTGATTCACTAAGACAAACAAAACCCTTGAGTATGAGTCAGGGCATTCTGTAATATCGTCAGTACCAGTGCAATTCCCAAGCTGTTAGTGCCTGTGCAGCATTATCAGTGAATCGTACTTTGAAGGCAGGTGTACAAAGATGAGGAAACTGGTCCAGGGTGATGTTTTAGTGGGCGAATGTATTTCATATAATTTGATGCATTTCTAAGATTTGAGCTATGGAAGTTAAATTTACTCATATAGTCTTCTAGGGATATATTTTCATGCAAATTAAGGATCATCTGCATTATAGTACACACCTGAATTAAGATGACACACATATATGTGTATACATATAATAAATTAGTTTATCAGAATAAATTCATTGTCCAGATAATTTGATAATTTGCTAGAATGATATTACTGGCAAACTGAAATATATGTAACAATCTATTTGAGTAGAAGATTTGCATATATATAACATTTGAAATGAGTTAGTCCTTGAAACATGGCTATTGAGCAGTAGATTTAATAGCATGAAAAAGGTACTTTCATCTTCTGATTTTGTTTATCACACAAATCTCTGTTATGATTTGTTTACCATAATATTACAAATTTGTGTTGGCTTTGAGCTGGCCATATTTTACTCGCCCTTCCTTGATATTTACATATTGTTCCTAATTGCATCTCTTTGGGCAGATTTGTGTATACAGATACAGTTCAGATGGCCAGTATAAAATAACTTGCCCTAAGTGTGCCTGCCATACCGAGTTTGTGTATATAAATGCCTGAGTAATAGCCAGGACTCCGAGAAGACTGTTAGCTCTCTCTCAGGACCTAGAGAAAAAGCATTGTTAAAAAACCAGAGTTTATCACAGTGACTCAAAAATCATGTGTGGCATGGCTGAGAAACTTTGAAAGACTGTAATTGGACGGTCTCCTACTTTCCCAAACCTTCCTGTGATACATGGAAATGGGTTGAAGTTTTACACTGGATATTGGAGTCACAGCTAACTGGTAAAAGCATGGCTCAGACTGGCAGAGTCAGTCCAAATAGTACTTAAAGTCTTAAACTGTTGAATCAATATTGAGAACAGACTTGATTTTGTTTCTTATGGGTGGCCGTAAATGGCCTCTAAGGGATAATTATGGCATGATTGATGTCTGACTTAGAGTCTCATAACACAGTGGGATGGTGTACTGGCTGGTTTTGTGTGTCAACTTGACACAGGCTGGAGTTATCACAGAGAAAGGAGCTTCAGTTGAGGAAATGCCTCCATGAGATCCAGCTGTAAGGCATTTTCTCAATTAGTGATCAAGGGGGAAGGGCCCCTTGTGGGTGGTGCCATCCCTGGGCTGGTAGTTTAGGGTTCTATAAGAGAGCAGGCTGAGCAAGCCAGGGGAAGCAAGCCAGTAACTAACATCCCTCCATGGCCTCTGCATCAGCTCCTGCTTCCTGACCTGCTTGAGTTCCAGTCCTGACTTCCTTTGGTGATGAACAGCAGTGTGGGAAGTGTAAGCTGAATAAACCCTTTCCTCCCCAACTTGCTTCTTGGTCATGATGTTTGTGCAGGAATAGAAACCCTGACTAATACAAATTAGTACCAGCATAGTGAGGTATTCCTGTGACAACCTGACCATTGTTTTGGGAGAACTATGGAAGGACTTTGGGACTTTGGGCTAGAAGATCCATTTGGTGTTAAGAGCTCTGTGGGATGTTGTGTAGGAGCTTGGAAGATAATGTTGAGAACAGTGAAGAAGATGGAGGCCTGGCTTGTGAAATTTCAGAGGGGAGAAGATTAAAGACTCTTATCAGGGCCATTGCTATTTTGACTGTGAAGATTCTGTGGTTTTGGTTTGCTGGGGCTGATGAATCAGGTGTGATTAACAAGATACCAGAAAATCAAACCTTTGCATTACTGGGACTATTGATGCTGGTTAGCTGGAGCTAAGAAATTAGTGGTGATTAAGAAGAGACCAGCATTATTGAGGTGAAATCTTCTGGGAACTGGTTTTTGAGAGTACAGATGCTGTGTTCCAGAGATAGCCAAGGTTGTACCTTGGGCTGTGGCTGGACTTGTTAATGTTTAAGAGTCACCCAGGTGGTACTGGTTTTGAAGACATGAAGGGGTCATGAAGAGCAGCTGAGGCTGGGCACTGTGAGAGGCTGCAGAAGGCCATTGGTGAAGGTGCAGCCTCAGTTGCAGTTGATGGCCCAGGACTGAAGGGGTCATGCAAAGGAGTTGAGGCTTGACACCATGAAGGGAGCCTAGGAGAGGCTATTGGTGAAGCCTAGTTATAGCTGAAGACAACAGTGTTTGGAGATGCCAGTACCATGAGATGATCACCAAGAACAGCAGTGGAGTACAGGCATCTGGAGCCTAGAAGACAAGGTGCTACAAAGGGCAGGGCCGGAGAAGTGACCCAAGCCCTTGGAGGAGCCCAGAAGATTGTGAGTTGGATCCCAGATGTTGGATGTTGGAGTCTGATTTGCTTTGATTGTGACTGTGCCCTGATATTGTTCCCTCTTGAAGAAAGAAGGTATTTTGGTGGAGTCCACAGTTAAGAGACTTTGAATTTTTAAAAAGACCTTGAATTTTAAAAGATATTGGTTATTTTAAAAGGATTGAACTTTTAATATGCAAGACTGTGGGACTTTTAAAGTCATTTAGATCTTGGGGATGAATAAGAAAGTGAGGTTGAGGCTTAATAGTGATGTGTTCATGTCTCAAGTTGACAAGGGGTCAATTGTACTGGTTGGTTGTGTGTGTCAACTTGACACAGGCTGGAGTTATCACAGAGAAAAGAGCTTCAGTTGAGGAAATGCCTCCATGAGATCCAGCTGTAAGGCATTTTCTCAATTAGTGATCAAGGGGGAAGGGCCCCTTGTGGGTGGTGCCATCCCTGGGCTGGTAGTTTAGGGTTCTATAAGAGAGCAGGCTGAGCAAGCCAGGGGAAGCAAGCCAATAAGTAACATCCCTCCATGGCCTCTGCATCAGCTCCTGCTTCCTGACCTGCTTGAGTTCCAGTCCTGACTTCCTTGGTGATGAACAGCAGTGTGGGAAATATAAGCTGAATAAACCCTTTCCTCCCCAACTTGGATCTTGGTCATGATGCTTGTGCAGGAATAGAAACCCTGACTAAGACAGATGGTAAGCAGTCTACTGTACCACACACAGTGAAGGCTCAGCTTGGCAACAGGAGCTCTTTTTGCTATATTTTGATGAAAATAAGCTAATATGATATAAAAATGTGACCAAGAAAAGTCAATCAGTATATAAATAACAGTTGTCTACTTGACAAGGTTTTCATTGAAAGCTTAAGATTTTCTTGATATTTTTATGCTCTAAGAATGGATTTGTCCAGTGTAGCTAGAAGATTTTGCTAAAATTATATATATGGCTAAAATAAAAGTTGACAAATTTTTCCTAACAAAATGTTTTGCGTTATTAAAACAAATAAATTTTGTTTTTAACCTGTTCAAACTATGTGATTTTGTTAACTAAGATAAGACCTAAGAGCTGCCTTTGGTGGCAGTTGTGTGCAGCCATAGCTACTTGGGAGGTTAAGGTGGGAGGATCTCACAAGTCCGCAGAGTTTGAGTTTGAGGCCAGCATGGGTGACATGAGAAAACAAACAAAAAACCAGGAACAATACTAATAGTGTCTATAACTTTTAAAAATTAATTTCCTCCAGAAGAGTTTTAAAAAGTGACCTGTGTGTGCGTGCGTGTACATGGGTAGAGATGCCCGAGGAGGGCTCCAGAGACTGCTGGCTCTCCTAAGCTAGAGTTAGGGTGATTGTGAGTTGCCAGACGTGGGTGCTGGGAACTGAACTTGGGTCCTGTGTAAGAGCAGTGTGGACTCTCAACCACCAAGTCATCTCGTCAGCCTCTCTGGAAGAGATTTTTATAAACATTTTTTATATAAATCCACTGGAAATTTTATGTAGAACTTTAAAAATTATTTTTTTTCAAGAAATCTCTTTGCTTAATTCTTATATCTTAAATCTCTTTAGTTTCCCTTCTGTCGAAACGTATTTCTAAGTTTTTGTACCACTAGGGTTGGGGACTCCCGTGGTTCCTGTCCATACTCACCAGATTCATATGATAGAGAATTGGAAGTTGACTGCTTTTTAAAGATGTGTTTGCTTTTTTAAAGTTATATATGCATTTTAAGACGGACTCTTGCTATGTAGGCTTGGCTGACTTGGGATTTGCCTTGTAGACCAGGCTGTCCTTGACTTAGGAAGTCCTCTGCCCACTAACCTCTGGGATTATAGGCAAGATCTATTATTCCTGGCCTTTTTGATAATATTTTTGTGAAGACCCCTTGATTATATATAAACATGGATGCACTAAGAATGATTTATAAAAAGAACTTTAATATTAAAAACAAAGTTCATCCTAAAAGTTAATTGCACAGGCTGCTCTTCCACAGGACCAGTTTTGATTCCCAGCACCCACATGGCAGGCAGTTAACAATGCTGGCAGCTCCAGTCTGGGGATCCAGCTTCCTCTTTTAGCCTCCATGGGTTCCAGGCAAATATGTGGTGTACACACATACATGCAGGCAAAACACTATACACATAAGTGAAATAAAGATAAAACTTTTAAAATAAGATATATATGTATATATACGTATGTACGTATATATATATATATATATATGTATATATATGTAGAAGTGTTTCATATCATACTTTAACTTGAGGTTTTGACTTTAAATTTTAGACTGATCAGAAGAAGGAAGCTGCTGTTTCTGTGCAAGAAGAGTCTGATCTTGAAAAAAAAAGAAGAGAAGCTGAGGCATTGCTTCAAAGCATGGGACTAACTACGGACTCCCCTATTGGTAAGGACCTAACTGTATCTTTTCATGGGAAACAGGCATATATTCTGTTGAGCTCAGACATATCCAAGCTCAGTGCATTGGTTTGATATCTTTTGCATATTTTATTTGTCTCAAAAGCATTATCATTTGCTTGAAACTCCTTTTTCCCCCCAGGTATATCGGTACAGAGTTATTTTATTTGTTTGGGAAATCAAGATTAATACCTACTAACACACACCAAGCTACCAATTTAATTTTCTTACTTAAAGAAATAACTTGCTATGCACCATGCTATGCTAAACTTAAAGATGAGTGTTTCCTAACCTAACTCTATATTCCTTTTTGTAGGCCAGGAAAAGGTGTACTAAGTCAAAGTCCTCAGAACAAAGGAGAAGGAGAGAAATGTATAGCATTCTCGCAGTTCCAGAAAGCACAGAATTTCACCTGGTCTTGGTCTTTTTCCTGTGCTATTCATCTTGATAGTTATATTAGACCAATATGCTGCGTAGAAGAGATACTGAGATCTAGTTACATACTTGAAAGCATTTCATGCTTATTTAAATAATATAGTTCTGTGTTAGGTGTCACAGAGAATGTGTTTTAGTGTGGCATTTTATCCTTTAGGGACCTGGCATTTCAAGGTTACTTTTGAGCTAATATCTTTGTGTGTTTGTGTGTGTGATGGCATATTGGTGTGTGTCCAGGTAGGTGCCCCACATGAAGAAGCCAGAAGACAACTTAGGGTAATATTCCTTGGGTGCCGCCTACCTTCCTGACTTAGGCTCTCAGAGTAGACCAGGCTGCTGCCCAGTGAGTGTAAAGGTCCACCAGTCTCCATCTCCTTGGCTGGGATTACACATGTGCACCACCATAGCTGGTTCTGGGGCTAGCACTCAGGTCCTCATAACTTGTGCAGTGAGCACTTTCTGAGCAGAGCTGCCCCCTTAGCAATGTTTCATCTTGTTGAGGTTTTTTGTTTTGGGTTTTGAGTTTGGCTGTTGAGACAGGGTTTTCTGCCCAGTCTGACCTTGAAATCATAATCCTCTTGCCTTGGCCTTCTGAGTGCTGGGATTATAGGTGTGTACCATTGTACCTAGGGTGCAGGCTAATTTTATCTATCCTAGGGGATGTATACCAGAGGCAGTAACTGCAGTGTGCCTTAGTGTAAAACTGATCATTATTTCTAAAAGGTTTTGAGATGACAAGGCTAGTTTTTCTCAACATCTGCTTCATTGTTACGTCTTCCTGCTCATGGTTTTTCTTTATCGATAGAATTTGAAGACTATAGCACATTAATTTTTATGTCTTTAATAATCCTGTGCTTTTATATTTTGATTTTAAAAACAAATTAATTCGATTACTTTTCTTATTATCCTAGTAACTGAAGCACATCACTTGTCAGTTGTACAGGCTTGGGGAGGGTCTTGTTTTCTTATTTTCTGTGCCATTGGGGTGTGGATTTCTTCTATGAATCTTCCACCCCCCCTCCAGCCCCACCCTGACTTCCATTTCACTAATTTACTTGCTCATATGTCTTAATTCATAACCCACTTCTGCTGTTTCTTGAAAGATCTTTCGTTAGTGAGAGGGCTCGCCCTCTTTCTCCATTTATATTTCTTCTCCTACATGAGAATTTGTAATATTTAGTTTTACAGCTTTTAAAGAAAAATCTTACTCAACCACTCATTAATTCAAAAAGTATTGTGTATTTTGATAAGCCAGGCTGGGGGATGGGCTTCTGAGCCCTGCAGAGTTCCTGTAGGGAGCTGAATTATCATGGTGATGTCAGACTGAGACTGAGCTGTAGATCTGGTGTTCAGGAAGAGCTTTGAAAGAACAGGAAGATCAGAAGCAGCCCAGCATGCTAAGGCTGAGAGTGGGGGCAGTCCAGGTGGAGGGAACAGTGAGGGTAAAGCTAGCCTTGGCTGGGCTCGTGTGGTTGCAGTGTAAAAAGCCAGAGAGAGGCAAAGAGCAGAAGTGGGTAGAGGCCAGGTGATACAAGATCTTGGGCAGGACGGAAAGCAACAAAACAACAACAGCAACAAAAAAACCTTTATACATCTTTAAAGAGACAGACAAAACAAAAACAGTCTTTCCAAGATAACCATCATTAGCTTAGGAAAGTAGATGCACTTCCCTTTACAGAAACTTAGGCTATAGAATCTAAACATAAGGCTATATCTAGCATAAGTCAAGGAACTTGATTCATATTCAGGTCTTTCTCAAGGAACCAGTGTTGTATTATTTCCATTTAGCAGAATCTGATCTAATTTGGTAGTCCTTCCTCTGCTATAGCCTCAAAGCGAGTTGTCTTCCAGTGTCATAGTGACAAAGTCTTCAGATCCTGGAAGTATACAACAATTCCACTTCACTCTTCACCTGTGGGAATTCCTGATCCTGTGCACTGTCCACAAGCTTCAGTAGCAGGAGCTACAGAGAAATAGTGATAGCTTAGGCACCATAACTGTTCTGAGTCTGGAAGGATTGTTTGAGGATTTCAAGCAAAGGCTTTCTTAAGGAGAAAATAGAAATGGTTTATCAGAGTTAAAACTGGCTCTCAGTCATGGATGTTGTAGCCTCTCTTAGGTGACACTTGAGTTTTGAAAGTTAACTCTGAGACAAGTTGATTAAAGTAAAAATATACTTAAGTCAGCCTTTCTAGCCAGTAACAAGGTGGTTTTGTCTTAACTGGAACTGGAATGGTTTTAGCTGAGGCAGGTGCTCACAGGGGTGGCTTTTGTAGCTATGTTGTATGTGCATTCTTAGCCTGAGCCTTAGCAGGGGGAGATCATTCTTTGCTGTCCTTTCTGTTTGATAGATTCCTTTTACTCTTACTCCTCTTTGGGGCGGGGTGGGATGGTGGCAGACATGCTACAGGAAAACCTTGGGAAGTCAGTTCTTTCCTTTTCCCTACATGGGTTCTGGGGACAGAAGTCGGCCCTCCAGGCTTGCACAGCGCTCATCCTTCCTCAACAAGCTCTCTCTCTAGTCCTTCTGTAAGCCATTGTTGTTCCAGTGTAAACAGGAGAGAAAAGGGGAGAGAGAATGAAAGGAAAAACTATTGCTAGTCTTCAAACCATTAGTTTGGTTTTTTTGCTGAAGTAAACTGACAGTGTAAATAGCTATGCTTTTTTTTTCTTTCTAATGAAAATGTATTTCGTGAATATGAGTGGTTACTGAAAGATTTTAACTTGTTTTGTTTTGTTTTGTTTGTTTTTTTCGAGACAGGGTTTCTCTGTATAGCCCTGGCTGTCCTGGAACTCTCACTCTGTAGACCAGACTGGCCTCGAACTCAGAAATCTGCCCACTTCTGCCTCCCAAGTGCTGGGATTAAAGGCATGCCCCACCACTGCCCAGCTTAACTTTTTTTAATATTTATTTTTCTTTTACATATGTGAGTGTTTTACCCGCTTCTATGTATGTGCACCAGGTGCATGCAGCCTGATGTCTGTAGAGGTCAGAAAAGGGAGTCAGCCACCATGTTGGTGCTGGGAACCAATCTGGGATCTTCTGAGGCCTAGTTAGAGATAATATTGCTGTGATGAAGGAAACACCATGACAAAAGCAGTTTGGGAAGGAAAGGGTTTATTAAAGCCTTATGTTTCACAGCACTGTTCAGCTGAAGGAACTCAAACAGGGCAGGGACCTGGAGACAGAGCTGTTGCAGATGCCATGGAGGGGTGCTGCTCACTAGCTTGCTCCCAAAGCTTGCTCAGCCTGTTTTGTAGCACCAGGACCACCAGCCCACGGGGAGCCACACCCGTAATGGGATGGGCCCTTCTTCAGGAATCACTAATGAAGAAAATGCCATGCAGACCTACCTGCCTACACTTATCTACCCCGATCTTATAGAGACATTTTCTCAATTGAGGCTTCCTCCTTTCAGAGGATTCTAGTTTCAATCAAGTTGACATAAAACTAGCTAACATATTCTGTTAAACAGCAAGGTCTCTTAACCACCGAATTATCTTTCCAGCCCCTGCATCTTCTTGATTAAATATCAGCTTGCTATTGGCATGAAAATATTTAGAATTTTTAGCTGCCCATAAGAGTAGATGTTAGATCTAGCCAAAGTAGAACTGTTTAGGGCAACAGTAAGCAGGCTTTGAGAAAGAACCCAGGTGTCATCACTGTATTTTAGCTCACGGTAGTTATTCAAAAATTGAAAGAATGTAAAGGCATATGAGATTGTGTTTACCAAAAGAGCATAAGCTGATCAACGCAGAATTAATATCTTTAAATAGCTGCCGTAGCCTGCACTGTCTTAAGATTTGGCCTTTCTGTTTCCTAGCTAGACCCTACATGTTTCCCTGTCTTATTTCTAAACTATTTTTCTTCTCTTAGCTGACGTAACAGAATGAAACCAATAAGTGGCTAAGCATATTATGGTGATCTTGTTGCCTTTAAAATATGAGGGAAAAGTGTGGAAAGGGTGGGAGGATAGGAGAGATGTCTTAGATGTCATACTCCAGCTGAAGACCTGGGTTAGCTTCTCAGCACCCTTATAGGCAGATAACAATGACCTGTGCTCCAGCATCAGGGGATCTGATACCCTTCTCTGGTCTCTTGGGGCTCCTGCATTCATGTGCCCATACTGCTACATAAAGATACACATAATTAAAAATAAATCTTAAAAAATAATTAGGCAAAATGAATTTCATAATCTTTAAAACATACACTTAAAACCCCAATATTAACACCCAGTACTTATATATAATTTGTTATGAAAATACAAAATACAGATTAAGGTGTGATAGTGTTGTTGTTTTCATAATCCACAATTTAAAAAACAAAATAAAACAAAAAATAAAAAAACAAAAAGTGAACAACTTTAAAAGGTTGAGTTTATATCATGGCCTATATGGATACTTGTTTTCTTTTCACTATAGAAATCCTTAAGTAGTCATCAGACATATTTAAAGTTTAGAAATTTAAAATTACTGCTATTCTACTAAAACTTTTTTTTCTCTTGAGATGGAGTCTGATTATTCATATTGTCTGGACTGGAACACATAGAGAGAGGTCTGCCTGCCTCTGCCTTCCAAGAGCTAAGATTAAATGTGCACACTACCATGATTGAATAATTCTTTTTTTTCAATGTCACTAATAAGACAGCTCCACATATTTGCTGGTAGATTGATGTTTCGTTGGCCATTTGACTGGTTTTTGTCTGATATTCTTGAGAGTAGGATCTCTCACAGTATAAGTTAGACCTTAAATGTTTGTTTGGATTTAATTAGATCATGTCTTTTTACTTGACAGGCCAAACAAAAGAAACCCTTCTTTAAGACATTGTACGTTAACTGCAGTTCCTCAGGATCCATCACCTTCCTCTTGCTTCCATAAGCACGGGGCACGCACACTGTGCACAGACATAAATGAAAATAAAAATAAGTATGAAAAGAGACATTGTACGCAAATATATAGCAGAAATTGACAGTCACATATTTCCTAAAATGAATGTTTTAACTTATGGGTGAGCGCATCTAGTAGGTAAGTTCTAGCACAGGCCGCATTGCTGCTTAAGCTTTGCTGTGCTGGTTCCCCTTCTGTTCGCCTGTAGTTTCGGGTGTTTTAGATCAGACTTGTGCAGAGAACACTGTCCATGTTCCAGCTCAGTCATTTCAAGTATAGCTTAATTTTTAAAAACCATTTCATGACAAGGAATGTTGGTTCTTTCTTTCTTTTCTTTTTTCTTTTTTTAAAGATTTTGTTTATGTATGTGAGTACACTGTGCTGTCTTCAGACACACCAGGAGAGGGCATCGGACCCCATTACAGATGGTTGTGAGCCACCATGTGGTTGCTGGGACTTGAACTCAGGACCTCTGGAAGAGCAGTCAGTGCTCTTAACCACTGAGTCATCTCTCCAGCCCTGTTGGTTCTTTATGATATTTTAATCTACAAAATAATTTTTTATCAACTTCATTTAAAAATGTAATGATCGAAATATTGAAGAGAATATTTTTAACAATATAAATATTAATAATCAGAATATAATTCTCCATATTGAAGAGACTATCTTAATATTCTGATAATGAAAATTGTTCATTATCAGAAGAGAGTCATTGTAAATGGAGAAATTAGTATTTCAAAGGGTTAGTATGTAAAGCAATGTTTCTTAGAAGAACAAAGAAAGCAGACATGATAAGCCCTAGGCTGAGAGCCCATGTGTCTGTTCACAGAGGGGCATGATTGTGAGGGGAGTGTGTATTGGTGCTCCAGCTGAGAAACCTGGTGGCTTGGGTTGTCCCAGAAGCGATTCTGCCCATTCACTGTTTTCTGCCAACATTCTGACCCTCCATGCTCCCTTTCCATGACTGCCTACCTTTTCTATGCCCTGCTTCCTAGCAAAAGCCCTTTCCCCAGAGACTTTATTCTACCACATATAGTCCTTCAACTCTGAGGCTTCTGTGTGTAGTTGTGGATTTAGGGTTAATTTTAAATCTAAGTGTATTATTAGAGTCTTTATGGTTAAAAATATTCTATTCATTTCTTCATTGGCCAAAGGCTGTAATGTTAATTTTATATCCTTGGAAAGCCAAGGTTTTAGCTGGTGAGTAAAGCCTTCTTGACAAAGCTTTTTATCTTAGAGAATGAACCAGTTCATGTTGTCAGTTATTTGTGTGATGAGGAGGGCTGTGCTGTTTTCAGTTCATGTTTCTCTGGTTCTTAGAGAAAGGAACACGTGCTGTCTTTACCATGAATTTCTGAAATCCATTTGCATATTTATGTTACATCAATGCAAACCTGCTTTAGACTATTTTATAGACAACTTGAAATAAAGGCAGTCTGATCAAATTACTGTCTTACTAAGCAAATCATATTTTAAATACTTGACAAAAGCTACATATTAATGGCTTATGACATTTTCAAAGACATTTACAAGCTGTCCTTTAAAATTCCAGAAATGAGTCTTTTCTATTTGGTAGCTCATGAGTTCAGGTCTTTCTCCCCCGAATGCGTGTTTTCATTATTTCAGAGGTTTGTTGAAGTCTGAGAGTCTAGTGGTACTGCCTCATTGCATAATTATTATAGTCTTCCCCCCTGAGACTAATTGAATTACATTATGGCAGTCAATGTTAATGCCTTATTTTCTATTAGCATCCACCTTTTGAGAATAATAGTGATTTGCATTTTCCAGGTTGTCCCTTCTGAGGTGCATTTTTTACTGTTACAAGATGAAGTTAGTCAGCTGATAATAGCTAAGACTTTTTTTTAATGTATCTTCATTATAACTTTGTTTTAAACTGCTGCTGAGCATTGAGAATATAGTCTGGGGATGTCTGGGATGGAGACTGCTATCTAACTGCACATTTAGTCATGGTGGTACTTTCCCTGACTGAGTCACCAGGAGAGTTTGGTAGTCCTGTCACTCTTGAGTTATTATTGTTTCTAAACATTCACTTCAGAACTGGGTTAATATATCTATTTATGTACATGTAATTACTATTTAACCTATTTCTAAAGAATTTTGCTGATATTAATGCAGTCTTAAAGTGAGTTATTATTGAACTTATTGAATAGAACCATTGGTACTTGAAATCACTCAAAAACGGAAAAGACAATGAAAGTAGAAAACATTTCTGATGTCTCCCAACATATAGATTGATAATAACTTTACTATTACCAGTCTCTCTAATATGTATCTGTAAAGAAAGTAGATTTTCAATTATCAAGTTTATATTCAATTTAAAGAACATAGACTTCCTATTTTGAAGACCTTTGGTATGGAAATATGGTGCCTTACTCGGATTTAATAATAAACATATATTTGTGCTTTCAGCCCAGTAAACAAGCAGCTGTTACACAGTGCTGTTTCTGTGTGCAGCTGGAATTTAGACTAGCAGAAGCCTCACAGTGAAAGGGACAAAAAGATACGGAATGAGCCTAAGAGAAAGGAGCCGAATGATTAAGACATTACTGTGTGACTTCAGATGCATTCCTTTTTAGCCATATGGAATTATATATGCAGCACCTATACAGTGCCAACCATAAGTGAACTGTATCAATTTCCTGTGGCCGCAGAATTGTTTCTGTTACATTTAATCACCATATTAGAAACATTGGTTTTGTTTTTAATATTGTTTGAAATATAAGCAAGAATTAACCACTATTAGCTCAGAACACAAGCATTCTAGCTATGTTACTGATTGTATGACTAGGAATCTGCCTTCTGTTTAGTAGACTAGTCGGTAAAGTCAGTGCAACATAAAATGTGTTAGTCACGTAATGTTGCACACTGAAAGATTATTTTTAAAAGATACTTGGGATTGAGAACTTTTATGGTAAAAATTTAACCAGAAGATGGCAGTGATGAGCCTCCCATACATCCTGCTACGGTAATCCAAAAGTTTTCCGAATGTCATAGCATGAAATGTGCATGTTTAACAGTGTTGAGACATTGGAGAGAAATAGTTGCTATTGTTTTATATAGTATGAAGAATGTACGTTGTTCTCTAAGACGGGATTAAGACTATTTTGGGTGTCTGTATCTTTGTCTGTACGTTCAGTTTTTTCTGAGTACTGGGGTAAGGAAGTTCCCATACATCTTGCTGTGTGTAGTTTGCATGTGTCGCTTTCTGTGCTGCGTCATGTCTAGAAGGCATGCTGTTTTATGGCCTGTTTGCATTTCCCATCCAAATTGCTGGAAACTAATGAACATTTTAAAGGAGCCATTCCTTTATCTGTATCATTTCCCTAAATTGCCTCTTTTCAGTGGAGAAAAAATGTATTAATTTTAAATACTAATTTTTGAGGCACCAGGGGTCAAATCCAGGGCTTTGCACATGCTAGGCAGGCACTGAGCTACATCCCCAGCCCTAAAATTGTTTGAAAGAAAAAAAAAATTAGACAAAGGTTTAACGTTTTAAAACAAATCTTGAAAATCAGAGATTAAATTACTTGAAGCCTATTTGAAAGTTCTAGTTTTGCCAGTGCAGCCATTTAACACATAAAAGGAGAGAAGGAATGCTCTCCTTTGAAATTAGTGGCCGCCTTTGGTGATGGAGGAGATGAAGCTGCAGCTTTCCTTAGTCTTGTCGTTTAACCGCAGAAGCCTGAATGCATCTTGCCAGAGAAATGGCCTGAGTCTTCAGCATGATTGCTAACTTTGTCTTTCCCCTTTCTTCCTACTGTTCATTTTCACCCTTGTATTTCTGTTGTCTGCTTTGTCATTATTTTTCCCTTTTTGTTAACTATTTCATGTTAAATTATTTTTGAAACCCCATAAGCTGAGCAACCTCTCCGTGTAGTAACAGCGGATACCTGTCTGTTTCATTATTTAGTCCCTCCTCCTATGTCTCCATCCTCCAAGTCGGTGAGCACGCCAAGTGAAGCTGGAAGCCAGGATTCTGGAGATGGCGCCGTGGGATCTAGGTATGTAATTCTCTCCTAATATTTTAATGATAGAATAGAATGCATTTAGTGCCAGGTGCTGTCAGTGCTTTAGAGAGAGTCGAAATGTTTATGTTGACTTATTACTTACTTCTTAAACTCCAAACAGCATAGAAATTCTATGTTGTAAATTGGGGTAACTTTTTGCAACAGTATTTTAGCTGTCACGTTATTGTAAATAGCTGTGTTTTTCATGATAATTTATATTAAAAATAGAGGTATTCATGAATTTAAATTTGTTCTACTTAAATAAATGTACTCATTATTGTGTGAATGTTTTGACTATGAATAATGTAAAATATCTTTGTTGTGCCTAATTTTCCACTTGATAATTGAACATTGAAACTATTCAATTAAACATCACAATTCTGTTCTATTAAGTAGCTGATTCTGCTAAATAAGATGAAAAAAGTAATTATAACTGGGCAGTGGTGGCATACTATGCCTTTGATCCCAGCACTCGGGAGGCAGAGGCAGGCCGATTTCTGAGTTCAA